>NC_058026.1:4884759-6084759 GCF_019176455.1 Solea senegalensis | reverse complement strand
GATATTTGTGCGTGGCTGGAAATCTGACCTTGTGGCTGCACGGGATTTTTCCAACAAGTGGTCGTTAATAATTGGCACAATAGGAGTTTTTTCAATTTTGACTTGATACGACTGTATCTCTTAGAAAATGTACTTTCTAATCATGTTTGCAGTTCTAAAGTATCAATAATTGCAATTTTCTTTTCCTATTTAAACCCAAATCTAATGATATTATCAATATCAACTTCAGTGCGAGACAATGATACTGTGCAAAACATCTACAACAGAACGTGTTTGTCTTTTTTAAGTTAATGTTAATGTAGCTGCTAATAATGAAATAAAACATATAAAAAGTATTTTTAGCTTTGTTTACAGTGTCTACTGGACTGGTGCTGTACGGAAGTAAGAATAGTCCTTCTCAAAATGGGACACAGCACTATTGTGTTTTTTCTAAACCCTGGGAAAAAAAGATAAAAACTGATGAATAGAAAGTCTCTTTAGGTTTAGTCGGCAACTGCTTCTTTTAGTCGTTTCTGTACATAAAGGAAGACGAAGAAAGATCACGCTTCTTTCTTGAAACACCTTTGGAAATCAACATGTATTCAGTGTGACCTATTATTATTTTGTGTCATAAAAAGCATCTGCTGTGAAAAAGGTCTAAGGCCAAGTTTATTCATTCACAAGTTCAACTTAACAGATTGCTAATTTATTAGGCCAACTTTCAGTCACATGGTTCCAATCCAAATGCCAAAGCTCGCAGAATTTGACAGACACACCAAACAACAAAGCCGCTCGTGCCCTAAGACTTTTGGATGGAAAATCTCGGCCAGGCGAGCTGAGGTCGAGTGAGTCGTCTATTCTTTGTGGTATGAGTGTTGTCCAAAATGGTCTGAAGTTTTTGAAACGATTGAATGTTCTACTGACTTATTCAGCTACTGTTTTATGGACTTTGCATCCTCACTGGTCCTCACACGTGTTTACTCGTCTATGGAGAATTTCAAAATATGTCCATTCTATCAGTTGGACCGGAGATTAGACAGCAGAGCAAAGACATTCACCTGACACCAACAAGAGCCTTTGGAGGTTAAAAAAAGAGCTTGTTTTGTGAGTCGAGATGCTGTGATACACCGAAATGAAGAAGGATTTAACATGGGGAAGGAGGACAAGGATGAGAACAAGGGTGAAGAAAGAAAAACTGGAGAGAGGCAGGAATGAGGGGGTGAAGGCCAGATCGCCACCAGGCAGTGCCATTTAAGATTCATTATTGGCAACTGCACGTGCCTCAGCAGGGAGAAACTCTGCTGTCACTCTGATATACGATAGCTGTGTTTCCCCCTCAGTTCTAATGGCCCATAGTAATTTGGTATTTAGTAAGTGATGTTTATCTGCCCTTTTCTCCCTAAGGAGCTCCTGTAAATAACAGAATAAAAGTATATAAGCGAGAAAGAGAGAGAGAGAGAGACAGCAGGTAAATTAGACTGCAGCTCTGTGGGATTGAAGAGAACATCTAGGGCAGACTGAGGTTTGGTTCAGACAGATATGAATTTGTGTCGCACAGGTGGACAGAAGGTCAGTGAATGTCTCACAGGCATTTTTCAGTGTCTTTTTCAGACCTGTGAGCGAGTGCCACTTTTGTCACGACACACAAACACACACACAGGTTTGCACAGCTACTCTCCTTAGAACTCTGCATTGACTTCCACTCATTTGGACAAACCAGTTAATGCCTAACCTTAACTTTACCATCATTCAAATTAGGGTTGCGTAAAATAATCCACTAATGAAGACAATTTGTGCGAGGAAAATAACCCCCCCGCTGTCAGGCCCTCTCCATCTGTCTGTCACTCACTTTTAATTGGTCGTCCGATTCACTGTATCACTGAGTGAGAGAATGGAATTTTCATTCATTCTTCACTCACTCAGGAAAATTAGCCACAGGAACTTAACCAGCTCCTCTGAAATGAGGTTCGGCCTCACTAGGACCAGGTTGTGGTGCCCATGAGGACTGCTAGTCCTGACAGGGTCAGCGTTTATGCCACAAAAAAAATCCTACCTCACACACAGGTGTTAGCGTTCAGCTAAAAACACCTTGGCGCTAGGCTAAGTAGCGGCTAAGTAGGCTGATAGCGGTGTTGTAGCCTTGTAGCCTGCTCTTCTTAGCAGCAACCTTTGGTCCTCGTCTCTCCATCTGTGTTGTGCATGTAATAGTTTATTAGAAACTCACACTTTGACTTTGGACGTGACTTTGCTGCTTTCAAATGACGGGTTACCGGGTTTTCTTTCCCGTCCTGGCAAAAATGATTCCAATCTTGTCCTAATGTGTTGTTTTGCAGTCTGAACAGTTGATAATCTGATTTTTTGATTGCCTGCGATCATCAAAGCACTTATGTGTGCACGCTGCTTGCAATGGCATTATATCCCACAGGGAGGGAATGGTTTAGTAATCACTGGGTTAAGGAATTACTGCGGTGACATTAACGCTGGATTGGCTTGATGTGCTACCGAGGAAACGTTGTTTACAGTTTAGAGCTGAAATGTGGAGAATGCCACAGTCATTTTAATCATTATAACAAGATTGCGCACTGGATTTTTATTTTCTCTCCGGCTTGTTCGCCGGTGCATCCTTCTCTCATAATCCAAATGTCTGCCATGTTTACAGGAGCCATGATTTTAAAAAACAAACAACACGACCTTTTGTTTTGCCATTTTATAATTGTGCATATGTGTCAGAGTGTCTGTGAGGGGTACGTGCATTCAGTTTTCCAGTTTGCTGGGTGAAGTTAGTAAAAATAAACTGAATAACCAAATTTTGTAATGTAAATTTTGTAATTTATGTTCCAATTTAAAGGAAAAATAGACGATAAAGAACATGTGACACCAGTGTGATTAACCGCTGGTGTCATCTAATGCAGTGTTTCTCAATCCTGGTCCTGGTTCCCTGCTCCAACACACCTGTGTTGGAGCAGGGAACCAGGACCAGGATTGAGAAACACTGATCTAATGGGTGCTTGGTTGCAGGAAGTGTGAATTTCTGCTAACCTCAACTAAACAGGCTGCTGAACAGGAATTCAGGTGCTTCTGGTGACATCATTTCCGGCCGCCAGAACATCTATTTGTGTCCGCTGAGTCATACTTCAACTGAGTTTTGGACGCGCAGCATTCGTCAGTGTCCATGTCAGAGGCCTTTGTTCCAGTGAAGCTTTGGGCTACATGGTTTGGATATGGAGGGAACTCCACTCTTCCTCCATGCCGGGTGTTTTCCTTCACCTCCGGGCTGAGCCGCATAGTTTACAGCCCAGCATGGCAAATCTCTGCTGGTTGCCTCGCGTTTTCTCATCATCATTCCTCACCTGGGGAGCTGGAGCCGGCCGTGGTTGCATATGACGAGAGAGAGAGGGAGAGGAGAGAGAGAGAGAGAGAGAGACGGGAGAGAAGATGAAAGTTTCATGAGGCACTGGGCTGGTGTGGGCAGCCACAATGAAAATGCAAAGATTGAACTTTTCTCCGGGAGGGTGGGATGATGAGAGTAAAGACAGCCTGGGGGTGTGTGGGTGAGGGGAGAAAAGGCAGGTGAGAGGCTGGGGAGAGTGAACACAGCCTCAGGATGTGAGGAAGGAAGAATAAATGCTTTACAATTGGAATGTTGCCTCTGTTTTTTATTCCCACCCCCTTTAATTTGTTCACCCCCGTTTAATCTCTCCCCGACTTTATTCATTCCTGATTGTTTTTAATTTATTTCCTCCACTGTTCCTCCTTTATTGTATTCCGTCTCCACCAATGCGGCACCATCCTCCCACATGGAGTGGGCGTAGGAAGTCGAAATCTGACCACAGGCTGGCAGGAAGCGCCATGAGACCGAGCTGGGAGGTGGCAGATGTCTGGGTGGCACCTCAGAGGATGTTCTTGCAGTTCTATTGTATCTGCATCCACACACACAGGTTCACACAGCTATGCTCTCAGGGACACACATTGACTTCAATTTATCCAACCTTAACTCGAGCACAATTCCAACGTTAGCCCTGAACTTAACCAGTTCCTCAGAAATGCGGTTCTGCCTCATTCAGACCAGGTTTTGATCTCCTCGAGGTCAGTGTTTATGCCAGAGAAGGTCCTTAAGAGGCAACAAATACAAGCACACACACACACACACGAACAAACATAGTGGCTCCACGGTTCTCCCTCTTTGCATCATCTTGTCTCCTGCTTCCTGGAAATGTGTGGTGCTGTGTTATGATCGATGGGCTGCGTTCAGAGACGGAGCAGCCCCCACTGTTTGTTTGTCTCTGTTACACATGGCTGCCGAATGACAGCTGGGACTGGTGCATGTTTTTTGGAGGCTGTCTGGCAGGAAAAGTTCAGCTCCTTTGGTTTAACTCATCTTTTGTTGCAAAGAGGGGAAAGGGATGAAGAGTTGCTGGCTGTCACGCGCCTCAGATATGAATTCCCTTTGGGAGAAACCAAGAAATTTGAATATTCCATTCTGCCGCTGTATAATTTATGTTGTACAATGTTCATTATGTAAAAGAAGTCAGTTGATAAGCTATTTAGCATTTTGGAAAGTGAGCCTGATATGAATGCTTTAAATTATTGTTTATTTTTTGATACTTTCTAATTTGTGCTCCGTTTGTGTGTGTGTGTGTGTGTGTGTGTGTGTGTGCACACGCGCTGTTAAAGTGAGTAATAAGTGAGAATAAATCACACACAGAGCTATGATTTCAATCTAAAAGTATGAGTTCAACAACAGCAACAAGAAACAGCTTTTACGGGTGAAGCTTTTCCTCGTCGTGACTGAAGATGAGTCACTAGTTCACTAATCACCATTATCTCACCATGGTGCACATATATTTACTGGAATTATAAACATGCAACTACAACTAATCTCATAACATTTCCTGTGTAATTTAGTTTCAGACTGGAGTTTTGTCCAGAGGCAGAGTGATTAAACAGGAGCTTATACAGTACCTGCCTCATTGTTGAGACAAAAATGCTATTTTACATTGGCAGCCATCGGCACTTACTTTGCCAAAGCTGTGAAACGTAATGGGAGGGGATGATTACCTTGTATTTTTAAAGTTGCTGTAAAACACAGTTCTGAGCTATGGTCGTGTTTTGTGAAAACGCAGCGTCGACCAGTTTAATGACACCACTTTCACTGAAGTGTACCTTGTTTTAACATTAAGTCCACAGACCTGCAAATCACCAAATAAACCAAGCTTTCAGACTCAAATGCTAATCTTGACTTTGGCTGATAGTGGAAAGAAATGAGCCACTAAATATGGAATGTCTTATGGGTTAAGATTCTTAAGGTTTCGCTTCATTCTTGTAAAAATACCTACAGTGTTAATGAGCAGAGTTGTTAAAACTCACTTTCACCTGCACAATTACAGAGTCTACATGTCTACCAGACATGACGTGGGACAAAAACTAGAAATACTGTGAGTATAATGTGTCTCTACATCCTCCACATCAGTGTCACAGGGGGGTGCTGTGCCAATCTTAAACCGGAGAACCTGGAGAAAACCCACACACACGGGGAGAAATATAGGTATGATGTGCAAAATTAATAATATTAATAACATTCTCATGAATTACGGGTAGAGCTGCACAAGTAAAGCAAGCGAAGACGGCTGAGAATATCTTTCGCGGAGGGTCGAGGGGGACGCTGCGACAATCTCAGCTGACATAGGGCGATAGGCGGGGTCACACCCTGGACAGTTCGCCAGTCCATCGCAGGGCTCTTTGTAACGCATTCCCAACCTAAAATCAAACTCAATCACACGATCTAGCTCTGTCCATCCAGACGCTTCAGCATTGCACTACGCTCTCCAGGTAATTCATGAAGATGTTATTAATATTATTCACACGCACGTTTTACCTATGTCCTGTGAACAAATTAGTATTTCATATGCACGTTTTACCTATTTCATGGGAGCGTATTAGTACTTTGGCGCAGGTTTTATCTATTTCGTGGGAACAAATTAATATTTTGCAGCCACGTTTTATCTATTTTGTTGGAACGAATTAGTATTTTGCGGCCATGTTTTACCTTTTGTGTGGGAACTAATTAGTATTTCATGGCCACATTTGACCTATTTCATGGGAACTAATTAGTATTAACGAATTAATATTGCGTGCACACATCTGACCTCTTTCGTGGGAACACATTTGTGTTTTGTGGCCACGTTTTACCTATTTCATGGGAATGAATTAACATTTTGTGGGAACAAATTAGTATTTCACACGCACATTTTACCTATTATCTGGGAACGAATTAGTATTTCGTCGCCACATTTTACCTATCATATGGGAACGAGTTAGTATTTTGTGGCCACGTTTTACCTTTTTTCGTGTGAACGTTTTACCCTAGGTGAACGTTAGTATTTGTGGGCCAGTATTTTTTCCTATTTCGTGCGAACGAATTAGTATTTCGTGGCCACGTTTTACCTTTTTTCGTGCGAACGAATTAGTATTTCGTGGGCCACGTTTTTCCTATTTCGTGTCATGGGGCTCTGTACACAATAAGACTGATCATAAAAAAAACAAAACACAAATCAAGAAGAGCTTTACCATTTAGAGAATACACAAAGAGGAGTGAAAAGTTCTGCAAATGGACTTCCAGTTCCTCACAACAATCTGTTTACATTGCTATTTTCACATTAATTCCTTGTGTGTGTGTGTGTGTGTGTGTGTGAGAGCATATTTTCTTAGTTTGCTTTAGCATTAACACAGATAATAAAAACACCTTAGAGAAGGAGTTCACCCACACAGGTTTTTCCTCTGGCTAATTAGACCTGCTGTCAGAACAGAAGGAGAATGTTACGACAACAGCTCTGTCCTGTTTATTTAAACCTCGCTAAGTAACACTGAATGACAAGTAAATGAAGCGACATGGATTTGCTCACATTTTATTGTCACTCTTTCACTCCCACTGTAAGATATGATGGTTTAATGCTAATTGAAAAATTCCATAATAATCAGGTAGTTATTTAGGTGTCTGGGGAACAGGAATGAAGTTTCTAATTAGTTATGGAATCAGTTTGCACCCACACACATTCAGGGCCGTGACATTTGTCAAGAACACATTACCTGAGATAATAGAAAAGATTCAGGAACAAATACACTTCAATTACGTGAAAAAGGCTTCATCCAAAGATGGATGCGTACATGGCAACGCAATACTTAATCTGGATGTTAAATGGCAGACAATCGTTTTTTAAACTTGGCGACGGGTGAATTCATTTAAATTTCACATCAAAACAAGAAAAATAAGCAAACTTTACAGTTGTTTCCACTAGTACATCAGTCTCAATAATATCAGTTGTATTTGTGCACTTGTTTTCACTGACAGAGAGAAAAGTTTTGTGGAGTTAAACCTGGATAAATAACATTTAAGTTTTTTTTTGTTTTGTTTTTTTAAATTTAGCTTTTCTGTTACAGTTTGGGATTACCGTTTGTGAATAAATAGAATGTGCCACCAATACTGACCATTGGCTGCACTGCCCTTCTAAAGTTGGTTCTGAAACCTTTTATACCAAATATTGATCCCTCAAAGTAACACCATTATCACAAACATTAAAGTACAGTGGTGTCAATAGACCGAGCAAAGTCAGCTTCACAGGAGGCAGATTTATTCCCAGTTAGAGCACTCTCCTCCTCTTCCTCACATGTACTTCACACACTGGTATACAGTAGAGATAAGATTACTCTAATTATCATTATTGAATTGACAGTACTTATCTTTTTGTGATTTGTATATATATATATATATATATATATATATATATATATATATATATATATATATATATATATATATATATATATATACACACATATATGTACTCTTGTATATACAGTAGAACAATATTTCAGATTTTCCTCCAAGTACCACCAGAGGAAGCTTGTGTACCACTGGTGGCACACGTACCACAGTTTGACAACCATAAAAACAACAACTCATATCTGTCAACAACACGTTAATTTCAATCTAAACATCCAATGTGCATGAAATTATGCATAATACCCTGCATGACATAATAACTGTAAATCTGTATAAAGACCAGTTGAATTACCATAAAACATCAAAGGTTTTAAAGCTACACTAGGACTCTGATACATTACCACAGTCCTGAATTATTTCCAAAATAATGCAACAGTTTTTTTTTTTTTAGAATAAACACAAGATGCAGAGAATAAGAATGCACAGCATCCTCGTCTGGTCTCACCACCAGCCGCACCGTACCCGTGGAGACATCACACGATTCCTCCCTGCAGCAGGGAGCGTTTTAAGGCTGCTTACGATTTAATGAGTGAGGGCAGCTGTTGTATTATCATATCATCATTCTCATGAAACATACAGTAGAAAAGCCGGCTGGCAAAGACGGGGCCTCACTCTGCTTTCATGCGTCCGTCAGACGGATCGTGTGTCTGTGGTGAAGTCCTCTGTCTCCGACGTCCAGCGTCCACTGTGTTCTCCACACAGAGACGGCCTCATATAGCTGCATACGAGCGGTCCCGTTGCGATTTATGCTAAATAATTAACCATATATGCATAATACATTGACTGCACGTAGACAGTACTTGCATGTTTACCTTCATAGACATTTGTGATGCATATTTAAACAGTTACATGTTCACAATATACTGTATACATAGTTAACCCTTAACGTCTAGTGTATACAGAGAATGTGCTATATAGAGTTTCCTATATCCTTTTTTTCAGCACAACCTCGGCATAACCTGAGCAAAAAGTACTCAGAATGTTTAAGATCGGATTGAATTTGTGAAATTTGGAAATATGTCATCGTTTTTATGAACAAACACAAACTTAAAAAAAGGTCTATTCTGTGACTTCTGCACATTTACCGCTACTTTATATCTCTACTAAAAACGCCATATCAAAGGAATCATGTCCATATAAGGAGTTGTGTATTATTCCCACGGCAATTTACCATGGGTGCCCCTGTGCCGCAGATATAGACACAGGTATATTATCACTGCACCAGCTGGTGACCAAGCGTGGACGCTATCACGTCACACAAAACAGAAATGCAGCACATGCATTAAAAACTGCACACACGTGCACAGAGTATAAAACACTTTCACCCTTGAATATGCAAACGTCTCCCCCCCGAGACCCTTGCACATGAATACTTACACAGGTAGCGGACTTGCCTGGGGTTTCTCTGCGCACCTTTCCTCTTAACCTTGATGCTCTCTGTAAATTCCCACACATCTGTTTAACATGTGTAGCCCCGAGCCTTCACTTCTGCCTGACGAGGAAAAGAAGAGATTAGACGAGAGAGAGAGAGAGAGGGAGAAAGAGAGGGAAAAGGGGGAGAGTCTGACTGGCATTCAGAAACTTAGCTTCGAGCCACAGTTGGAAGGCGTTAGATGTTGCTGTCCTCTCATCAGCAGAATCCCCGTGGAATGAGTGAATATTGTCAATAACTATTTAATAATTGATCGGTTGTTTGTTTATGTTAAAGATATCATCTTAGATGTCCAGTGCATAACATTTAGGAGCGCTTTATTGACTAAAATTAAAATGGAATCTATTTCCCATGAGTTGGTTTGTAAAAGTGTACGATGAATATAAAAAAATATTTAGCTTTTTGAAATCTTAGAATAAACCTTTCATATATATTTCTGCATTGGGGGGCGCGGGGACAGCACATGCACAAACTGAATTTTCCGCCCCGCCAGTAGGTGGCGCAGTAAGCCCGCTCACCAAGCAGAAAAAAACAAGTCAACAACATTAGAAGTAAGTAGTCGCCAAGGATAGTCATCCGAGCTGTGAGCCGTCGTATCGTTCTCTTCTTCTTTGGTAGGAATGCGTCCTATTCCCCACGTCCGGACTTGTACCGCCACCCGATGGTGAAGTCAGATACTACAGGACCCTGACACATGAGTATACCAGGGTCCGCGTGGAAGTATAGTAGGGCCTTTAAGACCACAAATGTGTTCTAGGTCTTAAAGGAATACTTCACCGATTTGCATTTAGCTTTGTATTACTAGAATAGAGGTAGTATTTGTGAAAAACTGATATTGATAGATATTTATTTATTCTTCAGACAGTGTACAATTCTTTCTTTTTCTTTGGTTACTGGGAGAAGAGAGACAGCAAGATGGAACTATCTTTGGTTACAGGCAGAACAACTGTGTGTGTGTGTGTGTGTGTGTGTGTGTGACAGAGAGAATGAGGTGTTATTGCTGAGGGCAGAAAATCAAAGGGACGAGAAAACAATACAGACGATTGTCTTTATTCTCTCCCTTGGTGGTTGTCACAGACGGTCTTCTCTGCAGAGATTATGCCGCCTTCTCTCAATATTTTCTCCCTTATTTGTTTTTCTCCCCCCATCTTCTCTATATCTTCTCATATTATTTTTCTTTTTCTGTCACGTTTCCACTGTCCTCCTCCTCCGTCACTGTCCCTTTCCCCCCTCGCCGTCCGTCTCGGACACTGTGGAGGAAATGGCTGAAGCGCTCGCTGCTCACTCAGGGGTTTGCTGCGTGTGCCTGTAACTTAAACCACTGCCTTAAATAACACTCAGCATTACCGTTCAGGTATAATATGAGAAGAGTGTGGTAAAAGAGACGTACTATTATCAATAAAACTCTGTCAAAATGTGTGTGTGCATCCACGTGAAATGTATCACTAACAAATCCATTCATTTTAGTTGAATTAAAAATGTAAAATACACAGAAAAGGAGATCAGGAAATGCTATCACACCACATTGCTAATAATGCTAATATCATTTCACTATAATACACAGAAAAGCTCAATAATAACAGTGTGTTTTCAACTCTAATTTACGGTTACTACACAAACATGTTAGGACATGGTAAAGGGAGCATAATTTCAACTTAATAAAATGGTAATTACCAATTTTAAGCATTTCTATTTATAGCCTACAGTAATCCCCAAGTGGTAACTTGGAATTACACCAGAAATAAGATTATTTTGGCATAATATGATCATGTTATTACTGAACTGTAATGTATAGTGTTATTGTGACATCTGTTGACAGTGGAATACTCCACCACCTGAGAGATATTGAGCTGAGGCAGATTTATTCCCAATTCGATCACTTTCTCTCTCATCCTCCTCCTCCTCTTCCTCACATGTACTTCACACACCTCGACAGGGAAATGAGTTCATGTGTTTCATTTTCTACAGACTCCGATCACATCCCCTGGTTTTACACAGCAGAACAGTATTTCTGATTTTCCTCCAAGTACCGCCAGAGGAAGCCCGCGTACCAATGGCGGTACACGTACCACAGTTTGAGCACCATGGCTTTGGGGCATCCACAGTTAAGTCGCGCCGCCCCTTGTAAACAACACATCCACACATCTGACTATCCGTTCACCTTGTAAAACTTCCCTGTTTCCCGTTTGACTTTGACGGCGCCGTCGCTCCATCATTCCCCCACTCCATCGGCCCGATGCGACTTTCAGAATGGAGCAGGGGGTTGTGGGTAAAAGGGGTTGTCCTCGTGGACAAACTGGTTTGTGTCCAACCACTCGTGGCTTCCATTAGTCCATGACCATGAAGCCTCAGTGGTTTCACACTACATTTGCCCTCATTCACTTTTACACTCCATTGGCTCTTAAAAAAGAAAGGGGCGGCGTGCGGCTGCATGTTTGACTGATGTTTGTGTCGTTACCTTGCTGCAATGTCAGCGACGACAACAACAACAACAACAACTAGGCAACACATGCTCAGCATTCCTTAAAAGCCACATTTGGCAGGTGGAGGGTTTCATGGGTTACTTCATGTGTCACTCTGAATGTACATTCTCTCTGGTTGAAGTTTGATCAGTCGTTAGACGGCGCTCACGTTGGTTGTAAAGGAATAGATCTGGACATTCACTATAAGTTCCTTTTTTAACGTATTAATGGAAACAGGGTCTTTAATTCCACTCTCGGTGTGAGTGTTGCTCGCGATATTGGCCGACATTTGAGAGCAGGAGGTGAGCTGTCAGTTTCTGTGGCGTCATCGAGAATGCGGAGAGCATCATATTCCTGTGGTGAGTCCTGTAAGGGTTTATTTGTGCTATTTAGGATGTTTCTTCCTTAATTAAACATTTATAAACTAACTGAGAGCGGGTGAATTGACCTTGTCGTGCCCACACTGTCTGTAAATTTAACTACATACAGTTCATTCAAACACTGGAGTGTATTGTATGGTATTGTTTTAGCACAGTAGTCCTCATGTCCAAATGAATGGACGTCAGTGCAGTGTCCTAAGAAGAAACAAGATCGTATTGCAATTGTTATCAAGATGCTGTGACTGCGGTTATGATTCAAACATTTTTGTGTCTTCATTGTGACTTTCACACAAACAACAACAACAAAAAACTCCTGGATGCAAACACTGTGCATGGTTTGACGTCTCGGTTTCGAGTCTTTAAAGTCTCGTCAAAACAACAAAAGATGTTTTCCCATTTTCTTCTTTCTTGTTTCCACACCACTAGAGAGTTGAACCATAAATCTTAAACAAATAACAGCCGTGTCTTTTGCTTTGGATATTTCACTCAGTCATGTCACAATTCTGATTCACTTGCGATTGATTCTGTAATCATGTAAGAGTCTAGTAATGATCACTGAGAACGCACAACAGAATGTGAACACGTGTGATACCATAGCAGGCTCTCAACCTCATAGTTGTTCTCCTTTATAGGCTACATGATACGTCGATCATACACATACACATTAGGGCCGCAACGATTATTCGATGAATCAATTATTAATCCGTTTGAAAAAAATGAAAACAATCTTTCTGTTCCTTTAGCTTCTTAAATGTGAATATTTTCTGCTGTCTTTGCTCCATATAACAAAGAAATCATTAAAAATCATTCAAAATGAATCATTTGTGGATTAAAACAAGACATTTGAGAACATCAATATTTCCAGGTTCGACAAACACTGATCAACACATTTTTTTAACATTCTATCGACCAAACAAGAATAATCGTCAGATTAGACGATGATGAATATTGTTATTATTATTTGCAGTCCTATATATGTGTGTGTCTAACATGATTTCCTTTTGGCATCATGTGATGCTTTGACATTGTCTACACTTAGCTTCATTTCAAGCAGACTGGAACAGTTTCCTCCACACAGCTGCTGTTTATGTTTACAAAGTCTTTTAAGTGCCAATTTTTACCCTTTTCTAATGATAAGATTATGTGCTCAAGTTCTACTCCAAAAATGCTGCATGCACACTGACCAGAAATAGAAAGACTATACGGTTAGTTAGATTAATGAGCGAGTCCTTTGCCAAGGTGCGACGTGCTCTCACGCACTGACTCACCAAAGCAAAAACACGGCGTTCCTTCAACCTGTCAAAAAAAAGTCAAGAATCATTTTCCCCTCGTTCACTCATAGACGGGAACTGGCATCATGCGGCGACGACGTGACGTTCCTGTTTTCCTTGCTGACATACGTGTCTACAACGTGTGTGAGCGAGGTTCCCACACGCCGTGAGCGTATGGACGCCACCGCCAGCGTGGACTGTCGAGACAATTAGGATTGTCTTCAGACAACTGTGTCATGTGCAGGCTCGTGAAAAAACAAAAGAAAATGTTACATCAAAAGACTTTGACAGAATGAAAGGCAAACTTAACTTAATTGAGTGACAGGAACGCAGAGTAAGATAGCAGTGTGACAGTAGTGTAGAAGGGGTGGAGATAAGAGAGAGAGAGAGGGGGAGAGAGGGGAGATAAGAGCAGTCAGCCAGTGGTGACTCTGGGGAGTCTGAGATATCTAACAGTTGAACAGTACATCGAGCAGCTGGTCAGACTGCGCTATTTGCTAAATTGGCTTTAAAGCACCACTGAGATTAAAGCCTCCAACAATCCCAAACCCTTATAGACAAGAAGACACACACACACACACACACACACACACACACACACACACACACACACACACACAAGTTTTCCCAGCTATTTTTGTCAGGGCCCATTCATAGTTTCCACATCCTCATGTGCGAATAAAAATCTGTGAGTGTGCGTGGCCTAAACATGACTGCGCATGCGCTGGGTAAGAACATAAATTGGAATGAGATGGAAGGTGAGCTCGGGTACAAACCGACCTCATGTTAGTGTGGAAATTGTGTGAAAAAGTATGGAAAGAGCCCTTTCAGACTTTCATTTACTCCGTTTCAGATTGTTTGGCTTTCTTAGACTTAAAAGTTGAGCCTTTTATATGTACCTTTGGTAGGATGGCCATATATCAGTGCAGATTTTAAATTCCCTGTCTGTTATTCGGTGCTGTTCGCCCTGTTCACGTGACAGAAATGCCGAAACATAAAGCATCTTTTAATTCTGAATCAATTTCAGCTTTCCCTCCACAGACACGTAGCAGAAGTTTGCTTGACAGCAAAAAAAACCCTGCTGAATGCTGCGAGAAAAAGGGCAGAAATATCGCAGATAGATATTGAACTTTTTGCATTAACTTGATATTATTTATTTATTTATTTATTTGTTGCATTTATTTATTTATTTTTTTTTTATCAAAGATCCAAAAACATTTTTAAGTTCAGATATGTTCTGCTTTCTGACAGTTTGTTATTTTGTCAATTTATGGCTATGAGTGCAATAAGTTAAGACGGTGCGCTCTGCCAGGTATTGTTGTCGGGTCTGAGTTGTCAGTTTTTGAAACGGATGTTTTGTTGTGAAGAAATACCTTTTGTTTCCCCTCTTCTCTTTCTCATACGTCGTGATAGGTGGAAACAGCAGAGAGATTGGGAAGAGAGTTGTGATAAATTGTTTACATGTCTGTCTGGTATTCGAAAGGCCACCGTCCTCCGTTTGTTGCACTCTGCATTCTTACTGTTATGCACTAATTATCACACACGGGGCCTGGACTTTAATGCCACACAACTCATATCTATTTTAAGCAGTTTAAGTCAATAATCTATGCACGTTTATCCTACATTTAACCAAAGTCTGTCAGTGTTTTCCTAAAGAGGTCACAAAGAACCAAAAACACACACACACACACACGCACACACACTTCCCAAAACAGATCTCTGGCTTATTAAACTTCAGCTCGAACACAGAGAAGGAAATGACTCAGCTCGGGAGAAAGAGTGAAAAATGTGTGGGTTCAGTCCAATATTAGCAGTCCACGTGGTGCAGAAATCACATGCATCAACTATAATAGCTCTCATACATCACAAAGCTCATGGTGGAAGAGCGGCCTCATGCATACAGTGCTCCCTACCAAAGACTTATTGCTCGTTGTCAGTGTGAGGGGCACTTCATAGATTAGATTCATCACTGACCTCATCAAGTGCACAAATTGGCTAAAAAAAAAAAAGTGCAATGTTTGTCATTAGCCGACATGTGGCCTATTTTCCGGCGCCTCCCTTCGCCGCGGGGCCAGCGCACAATGCAAAGACGTGTAAGAGCACTACAGCAGCAGCGAGAGTGCGGACTGACTCGTATCTAGACAAACAAATCAATAAGCAGTCCACTCTCTTCCATTATCGGGCGGAAAAGTTAACCACCAGCATCAACAGTGGGAGCACAACAACTGCTGAGTGTCGTGAGGAGCAGGAACAAAACTATATGAATTCCCAATTCATTTGAGAGCAAACACTTACGGCAGCATCTTATTGATTGAGGACAAGTTGGGGCGAAAACTATTAGTGTTTAAACGCTGAATTCAGCAGGTCTCTCGCTGCGCTGCACATCACTACCTCTGCCAGAAATATCAAATATAGCATTCAAGTCTGACCTTACTTTAGTTAGCACTTCAGATGGAGCTGTGAAATTTCATGTGATATTTCTCTCCTGTGTTTAAAAGCCTCTACAAGGTTGTGCTGTAACTTTTAGGAGGCAGGCTTGGTCCTTTGGACCATCATCTATATGCTTCTTCTTTTTTTTTTCTTGCATTTATCATGTGATGAATCCACAACAACACTTTTGTAACCTTGATTCCAGGATGGTGTATCGTGTTCTCTTGACTGTTGGTGATGTGCAGGCTCCAGTTTCTCTTTAATGATCACCAACACAGCAGGATAGTTCCAACATTCAACTTTACTCTCTCAACTTCACGTGCTCAACTCTCACTGTCACCTTCAATAGTTTCCTGCATAAACACAGGCAGGGAGGAACCAAGAGTAAAGGGCCCCGGTATAAAAAGTGCGTGTCGCATATCGTGGACCCTGGGTCCTGTAGTATCCCACTTTACCATCGGGTGGGCGGTACATGTCTGGAGGCAGGGAATTGGACGCATTCCTACCAAAGAAGAAGAGAACAATGCAACAGCTTCCTCAGACATGTCTGGTTCACTGTCGAAGGGCCCGTTGGCAGGGGAGTCAGGGTGTCAGCCGGTTTGTGGGTCACCAGGTTGAGGCTCAGACGACTATTCTTTGCGACTTCTTCTGTTGTCGAAATGATTTTTTCTTAATACTTAATACTCCACCATACCGGTTCCAAAATCTGGGCTGCACGCGCAGCCTGCACGGTGTGTGTTGATGGCACAAATCCCGTCACGAGGGCAGTGCGCGTTGGGTCCGTACAGACCACCCGGCCACTGATTGGTCATAGAGTGTCATCACTGGAAGAGTCCAACACAAGAGTCAGTTACAAAGACTTCATCAAGAGATCATTCACCTGTCTTCATCACTTACCTGTCCTCATCATTCACCTGTCCTCATCACTTACCTGTCACCCTCATTCTCCTGTCCTCATCATTCACCTGTCCTCCTCACTCACCTGTCCTCTTCATTCACCTGTCCTTACTCACCTGTCCTCCTCACTCACCTGTCCTCATCATTCAAGTATGAAGCATCCTAATTAAATTTTAATCATCCTGACAGCCCTATTATCTGTCCCCATCATTCACCTCTCCTCATCACTCACCTGTCCCCATCATTCACCTGTCTTCATCACTCACCTGTCCCCATCATTCACCTGTCTTCATCACTCACCTGTCACCATCATTCACCTGTCCTCATCACTCACCTGTCACCATCATTCACCTGTCCTCATCATTCACCTGTCCTCACTCACCTGTCCTCCTCACTCATTCACCTAAGTATGAAGCATCCTAATTAAATTTTAATCATCCTGACAGCCCTAAGTTATCATATACACAACTTTTACACACACACCATTTATATAATTAATGTTATTATTTAACGACCACGGTATTTGAAACAAATAGCGTTACAAATTTATTTGGCTCCTTTCAGGTACAAGAAGTATTTACTGTTTCTCTCAAGCAGAACAAAACCGACTTATATCATATTCAAATGAAACCACACAATAGGAATACAGTTGGTTCGCGTGTGTTACATGCTGCCGTTTGTGTTGTGTAGCGGGGGTCATTGTTAATTAGACAAAGCAGCAGGGGACACACAGTTTCTCTCACCAACACAGATGAAAGTTGGGCTGCTGCGGACATCTGTAGCCGGCTTTGTATCCCTCATTACCTTTGCTTCTATCTCCTGTTTTCTTTTTTCCTACTTCTTTCAAATCATTGCGGGGTGTTACTATTTTTACCAGTCTAACAAGGTTGTGCAGCCACAGAGGACTGTGTGGAGTGGCAGAGGAAAGTAATGTTCACCGAGATCGAAGATGCAGACACGCTACTTCTGTTACGCCTGCCCTGAGAGCAGAGGGCCCTGGGACTGAAAGTGGAGCCCTCCTCCTGAGGAGGGAAGCGATGGGAGAAAAATAGGAAGACAGTGCAGGTGCAAGAGCTGCTGCTGCTGCAAACACTTAACCTTGGAGACAGATGAAAAGAATCAGCCTGGAGCTGAAATCAGGGTTTAAATCATTGTGGTAAAGTTTTGTTTGGGGAGTATAAAGTTGAAGCTTTGAAAAATTACAGACAAGTTGATTGGTTTTGTGTCAGGCTCCTTTTTTTTTTGCATTTTTTGGTTTCCATTCTCTTCACTGAGCTCACCATCTCGTGACTTCTGCTTCATATTTAGCAGACAAATGTGAGAATGGTGTTGGTGTTAATTATCCAACTTTCTGTGAGAAAGCAAATGTGTCACAAAGCCAAAAATTAACATTTGCAGTCATCTACTTACTCACCTAGTAGAAGCATTGCACTTTCAAAGGTGATATACTGTATGTTAACTCGTGAAGTCACCGTGATGTGTCATCAGAGAACATGTTGAAGGAGCTACATGTTAGAAAATCCAAATTACAAACTATTCCAGAGTGTTGTTCCTGAGAGTTGAGGTTTGAGGATCAGATCTATCCACTAAAACAGATAAGTTCATGCTTTATAAAAATAAAACCGACAGTTATGTAGGTGGATGTGTATGTGCAAGAACACAGTGAACCCCCACTTACAAGTGCAGCCTCTTTTTTTTTTTTTATGTACAGTAATTGGTGAAATCTGTCAACCTCTTGAACCACGCTCATCCAGTGTTTTCAGTTTGGACTCCATTTTAAATGCCGAAGGTTGCAGTTATATATATTTATATATATCTTACACATATGACCTTTAACTCGCAGCCCTGCCCTCGCATAGAACTGTTTCCAGCTGTAGAAAACAGACATTAAATATAACCCCAGGTTTAAATTCCAAGTAAGTCTGACAATCTAATTCATTTTCTTGTTGGTTGATTGGTTTGGTTCAATGGTTGGTTGGTTGGTTGGTTGGTTGGTTGGTTTTGGATGGTTGGTTGGTTGGTTGGTTGGTTGGTAGACCCTCGTTTTTCCTTATATTTTGGTCAAGACGTTTTTGAGCGGGGTCCCAAGGCTTCTTAGCTCCTATATGGTTCAGTATTTCCCACACTTGGCAGCTCGCTGCTCTTTGCCGGCTCTGCGGACGTCCCATGTGTTGAAGGCCTGTACGTTTATTTTATTGGACGGGTGGCTTTGGGTAATGCAACAAAACAAAAACACAACAAAAACCACCAAAGCCACAAATTTTGTGGCCCGCAAAAGAAAACGTATTTGTGTATAATAAACTGGCTGTGCCATTGTTATCAGTGAAGCCAGTATTTCAGTTGAACATGTTTCCTTAATCTCTGATGGCACAGTATAGTAATATATTTCAGGTATCCACGGCCATGCACAGAAACATCCCATAATATCCAAAAATGATGTCTTATAATATAATTCTGAAGCATTTTTATGCACTGGAGATATTATATATGTATTGCCCTGCCTTAGCTTTATTGTCTATAAGATGATTTTCACAGCCATGAGAATATATGAGAAAAATACCCAAATCACAATTGCTTGTAAATCATGGACCGGCAAAGATTTCCTTTCCATACAGTGCACAGCTGTCCTCTGAAGGGTCCAGCACATATGAAATCCAATATCTTCCTATTTACATAGAGGTCACACACAGTCCATTTGATATGATCTACTGTCTTCTGTGTCATATGAATAACTCATGCACGGAGGAGAAGAGCAGACGTTGATGCACGAAGAGTCATTTTCTGTCTGTCAGACACGCCGACCCATTTAAACCCATTTAGCCGTGCTTTCTATAATATCCAGTCAGCAAAACAATCAGCCTGGATCTGGCAGGGATAAATTATTCAGGGCTTTAATGAGGGTGCACGGGGGGCTAAATTTGTTCAGTTGTAAATGGCGCCGCGTTGCAAGGAAGTTCACTGAGTGATTCGGGACGTACAGAATAGCTGTAAGGTCACAGAATATCAATATTAATAGATGTAAAGCTACAGAGAGCTGTACCAGTCCCCAAAGGTTAATGCCACTGACAGTTTACATGACACGACATCCATACCGTCTGGCTCGGAGAGATGGGACTTAAAGGTGCCCTCTTCCTGTGCTCCTTCATCTTGGTAACAACCACGGACGATGAGTAATTAGACCTCAAATGGACAAAATGAGTGCTGAGAGACAAAAGCTGTTAAACTGTGCGTTACATAGGTTTTATGGAAAACCGGTGTATTTTATGGTAAATGGTCCATATTTATATATTACTGCTTTTCTAGTCTTGACGAGCTGGGAATCAAACCCACAACCTTCAAGTGGAAAGACACCCCACTCTACCTCTGAGCTGCAGTCACATACACTGATGGTATTAAACTGTATTTTACTCAGTGCATTTCTTTAAGTGCCAGTTAAATGTGTCACCTTTAAAAGTGCACTTGCATCCTCTGCCTGATTGCTGTTGAAATGGCAAATGTAGGTAAAAAGGCTTCTCTGCAGAGGGAATAAGAATGCTTTGCGCCTGCTTACATTTAGGCACATATTACAATCTTGATGTACAAGTGAAATAGCACACCGTTGACTCCAGAACAGGTTTTATTTTGGCCGTCCTGGAATTGTCCAGTGGACGGCGTCAGTGTGAAGCGAGTAGACTCTTGTGATGCGTCTCAGTTTAAAGTTTAAGTTTAGATGCTATCATCCCATCACATCATTAATGCTGTTATTGAGGTCAAATTACACATCTCTGCATACGTGTTACAGATAATATACTGTTCCTTTTCCTCAGCTGAGCATTTCCAAGGGATAATAGAGTCTTTTTTCTTGCTTCCTAACTCCCTGATGGAAAGACAGCACTAAAGCCACGGATGTATTTGCAGTTGAGCCGTATGACATTTTGAAATTAGATTATAAGATTAATTTCCTCAAATTCTAATTAAACGACGTCAAAGGCCAATATTCTAGTCTGATTTACATCCAGATGTCATCGGCAAGATGATGTCATTTTTTAATACAGTGACTAAACAAATAGTGCAAGTTACCTTTTAGAAGTATATTTGCAGGGATTGGTAATATATTTGTTGCTCTGACTTTTTTCCTTCACGGAGGTTTGTTTTGCCTCTTCACTGCCTCTGGGAGCTCTCAACAGTGTGAAATAAAGTCAAAGGGTGAAATAGTGAAGTAAAGAGAAACATAAATAAAGAAGAAATACAGTGCTCAACCTTTCTGCTGCTCCGAAGGTGTATTATTTATTAGTGTTATGATTATGCCATAAAGCCGAAATACGCATATGATTTATAATTTTGTTCCAGGCTGATTATTTAACCGAGAGAAATTTATGACTCAGAGGAGGTGAAATGAATCTGCAGTATCTTCTGAACATGGCAAATACTCCACAGTGACGCCATGGATAGGAAAAGCGCCCAAATTAGACTGAGCCGTTCTTGTGCTGTGCAGCGTGCCAGATATAACTCCTGCTTTCCCAGTAAGTCAACAACAAATGTCTCTCAACTTGAAAAAGAAAAGAAACATGTCTGTAGGCAAGACTCCACAGCATCTGCTGCGTTTGTTGCTTAGCAACAAAAAATGTTATGGATCTGTAGCTGTGATGTGCTGACCTTCTACTAACTTGACAGTGGTCTTTGAAGAGGACACTAGAATCCAGTCTGCTTGCTGCTCTAACCTGAAATAATTCTTTATTCTAACGTGCAAATAATGTTTCTGCATTTATTTTATTTTTTTTGCCGGTTGCCTCTTAACAAAACATATAGTGTTAATGCTCTGTCTTGTCGAAATTTCCTTGTGGCTGACTCCATTTTTCCTTATCTGCTCGCCCTCCTAAAGCTGTGGATTCATATTTGACTGGCTGGTTGCTTTTCCCGGGTGGTGATTTCAGCTTTGTACCTGATAAGCACTACGGCGTTCCTCCAGGATAAGCTGTCTGATGTGAGAAAAGCTTATAGTATCCCGGGATCCTCAGGAAACATGCTCACGGTTCATGCGCGCGCACATGTGCCATGTGCCAGCCGAAACCTGACATACAGCCTCTCGCCATATGTGATAAGGTAAAGGACTTTAAATCAACCGCATCAGCTATTAAATGAGCCGGTCACAACAGCCAGCTGTCACCCGTGGGCTCAGTGGAATTGTCATATCCGTGTTGTGGCATCTAGTGGAGAAATCTGTGACCTTTGTGAGCCTTAACTGTCGTGAGGGTATGTGCTCCCGGGTACAGAACAGTGATTAGAACTAAAGGTTCACGTTCACATGCAGCATCCAAAAAACACGTGATAAATGTGAGTGTTTTCAACCAAGCTGCTTGGGTTTTGTGCACCTGTTACGTCTGTTACCACACAACTAAAACCTGAGAGCTGCTGACATTACAGTGTAGCTGCTGCAGGTTGACTGACTTAATTAACACATTAAATTAAAGATATAGACAATAGATCCGATATATCACGTGCTTCACTATGCACAGACTCTACGACTGCGAATCCATTTTAGCTGAGTCATGTTAATAACAATGTTTGAACAATGTTTGTTACACAGTTGGAGAATGATGTCTTTGAAACGACTCAGCATAAACGTGTTGTTAACAGCTGCATAGTTCATAAATGACTGTATCGGAATGATATCGGTATCGGTAGATACTCGAGTTTCTGATGTCGGTATCGGTCACAAAAAAAGTCCCTAGTAGTGTCAAAAGTTTTGTTTTTCCCCGGCACAACATGGATGCATGTTGTAACGGGACGTTTTCTGTGGTCGGACTGCAATGGGATAGTGCCTGACCACTTACCAGTACAGGTGTAAATACACCTGAGGAAAGGTCATTATCCGATGTGCCGAACCATTTCCAGAGGTGGTTGGAGACGCATTGTGACCGCATCGAACAGAAGTGTAAATGCAACGAGTCCCGGCGTGTGTCAGCTCCACGCGCATTAACGACTGAGCTCCGAGGACAAACCTGCACAATCTCCTCTGCTTTCGTCAGTTTTTCGGTGATGTAAGTTGGTGACGCACTCTTGTTTTTTTGTTTGTTTTAAAAGAAAGAACATAGCCGTGAATTCTCGCTTGAGGAGGTCGTTACCCACACATGTACAACCCATCACTCAAAGAATCAAGGACACACAAATGGAAACAAACCTCTGGCAAGAAGTTGACACTGCCGGAATGTACATGTGTGGAATGCACAGAGACTCTCTGCAGACACAGAATCCTGAACGTGTGCTCCTGCCCTCAAGACTGGACAATCAGTGTTCTGGGGAGAGGTTCAGGTAACCGTTCAGGTAACCGTTCAGGTAACCGTTCAGGTAACCGTTCAGGTAACCGCCACCAAAGCAGCAGCAACTGGCCTTTAACTCCGTTAAGACTGTGACATTTTCAGACTGACAGAAAGAGTGCAGATTTGTTGTTGCCCCGGCTGACTCACAGATCAGCTTAAACACTGCATTCACTTTTTAGCAGCCTAATATGAAAATGTCAACAAAAGGCTCTCCCTCCCTGTGTGTACAGTAGCTCAGACCACGTCTCGTAATATCGCAGTGGGAGGAAAAAAAAGGCTCTCGCTGGCTCCCCCGGAGCATCGCTGTCAAGGACACCTGTCTGCTGCTGCGTCTCTCTGTGTTCTACTGCACTCCAGTCAGCACGCTGCCAGATTACATAAAACGCTGAATGCACGAGTGTCCTACAGCAGGACGCCTAAGGCTTCACCAGTCGTGCTGTGCAGCGCCCACCCAAGCTTTTCTCCCTCCTGTCCCAGACTCCCTCTACCAGCTGGCTGCTCATCTGTCTCTCCCTCTCTCCCTCTCTTCCTCCTTGTCTCCCTGTTATTTGCACCTCAGAAGATTCGGGCAGGGTGTTCGCGAGGCCGAGTTGCTTGTTCGCCGAAATCTCCCAGCGAGTTACTGTGGTCATTCCATGCATGTGTGTGTGTGTGTGTGTGTGTGTGTGTGTGCGTGCGTCTGTCTATATCTCCCTGAGTGACAAAGAGGTCGGCTCTAATTAAAATCAGCATTTGTTGCCGCAGGGAATGGTAACCATCGTCGTGGCGACAGCGGGCCCACACAGTCCCCTAAGCAACAGAGCTGCAGCTAATGAGAGGGGAAGACAAGGCTCTGCAGCAGGAGTATGAGCTGTTCTCTGGCTCTTCTTATTTTTCCCTTTTCTCGTCTCTTTCATCTCTCCACGTTGTGTCCGTTGTGTGAATGTTTTTGTTTTTCCTCTGACTCTACCCTCGTCCATCGCGCTCACATCCTTTACTAATTCAACAGACCTATGGGCAACCTCGCCGTGCTGTGATTAGGTTTTCTATTTTTTTCCCTCCTCCATCTTCCAACTTTCACCCCTACTTTCCAATTATATCTATTTTGGTCATTAACCGATCTTCATCTCATTTTGCACTCATTTATGGCTTCCTTCATCTCTGTTGTGATTAAGAACTTCACATTTCTTTTATTTGCAGCATGTCTCCTCTCTCCTCTCTCCTCTCCTCTCTCCTCTCTCCTCTCCTCAAATTTTAAAATTCAACATTTAACATTTATCCATCTTATCTCTCCAGCCTCGGCTGTGTTTGCCCGCAGATATACCACCAAGTTAATAATTTGTCCTGCAATTCAAATGCTAAAATACTTTGAGACAGTGGTATGACAAGAATACAGATTAAACACTTGATCAGGGCTGACAAGATACTCAAGATACTCAAGGTCTGCAGAATATTTATGACTTGCACAAATTATTGCTCCTCATTTTTCAAGTTCGTATTGATGTCTTCAACTGCTTTTTTTCTTTTCTTTCCGCAGCTCTGTGCCACAGGAGCGGCGTAAAAAAAAAAACAGACAAAAAGAATAAAAAGCTATATGCAGTTTTGAAAATGGAGAGAATGTCTAATTGCCTCGTCAATTTAAGAATCGAAAGGTCAGGATCCCGCACACAGTGAGACAGATCTTCCTGTGGCTCTTTTACTGTTGTTATTTTTGGGTTTTGCATAATGTGCTTTGTCTGTGTGTAAGCCATGGAATTCCTGAGGATAAAGAAAACCCAGTGTAGTGCTTGAAATGATAACTTACTTTTCTGTCTTTCAGCTGCCACTTCAGTGTATAACTCGTTTCCCTTTCTCAGGCTTGATGTAAGCAAAACTTGGTCTGGTGATAAAAATTTGCATGTAGCAATTTTCTTGTTTTCCTCCCACAATTATCTCACGTTGCCCTTCATTCAACATCTAACCAACTATCAATTTGTCAGGAAGCTATAGCTATTCTCCGTGTAATCTTATTTCTTCACGTCAGTGGTTTGTTGCCCTGAAACCAAAGACCAAAACGATTTTGACCGGCTTTCATGAACGTGTCATTTCTCCAGCATTATTATTAAATAAAGCATTGACCGTATTATCTTTCTGTATGATTTGACAATATCATAGCCCCAAAGCCTTCAGCAGAGCAGAGATGAGATTTAAAGGTCTAGTGTTTAACTTTTAGGAGGGTGTATAATCACTGAAATATAAAAATGATTAATCCCTTCAAAAATGACCATCAAAGCCACGGATTAGTAATAATAAAGTATACATGTTCAGGGTCAGTCTGCTGTGTCACGTATGACGTTTCGAGGCGATCGGTCAATGTATGGCAAAGTTATAGGACACTTCCTGTTTCGTGGCGAAATGGCAGCTGAATTTAAAACGGACGACTTCCTGTTGGGTCAAGTTTGTGTCCGTAGACGTGTTTGGGATTGGTCTCTTGTGTCCGGTATGAAGTTTGATGGCGATCGGTCAATGTATGCCAAAGTTATAGGACACTTCCTGTTTCGTGGCGAAATGGCAGCTGAATTCAAAACGGACGACTTCCTGTTGGGTCAAGTTTGTGTCTGTAGACATTTTCATGATTGGTCTCTTGTGTCCGGTATAAAGTTTGACGGCGATCGGCAAATGGTGGAAATTTCTAAATTTGCCGAGGCCACACCCTTTTGAATCTGCGAAACCTTTCAACAACAAGTACAAATTGGCACGTTTTTTTATGTCGGTACGACAAACGCTTTCAGACGAGGTCGCTAATTTACATAGGGTGCAATTTGAAATGTCCAACAATAGTTTCCAGCAGTTTCGGCCCATACCATTTGTCCTCGGGCCCTAATTATTTTTTTTCTAGCATTAGAATACGCAGCATATAATCTTTCAGCAGTGAAAGAATCATAACAAAGACTTTATAAATGCGGCATATTTAGTGTAGTGTAGTTAGTAGTTGTTTTAGTAGGTAATTCAAACCAGAATAGTATTCAAATCTTTTAAAACTTCTCACGTTTTAAACAAAACCTTTATGTTGACTCGCCGTCGTTTAACCCAACAGCAGTCTATAGTTTATTCGCCTAAAGCTCAGCCACTTATTCAGCGGTGCAGCGTAAACACGATAAATGTTCGGACGAGGCTGTAGCTTTTATTCACCAACACACAGACTCGGCTGTAACTCTTGTGCGTCAGAACTCGCTAGATGAAAAACTTTCCCGGCACAAGTAGAGCAGCTACTTTAAGAGCTTCGGCTCTCATTTAGATATACGGCAAATGGCAGTGTAACCGTAGCAGCCTGTTTTGAGTGATTAGGTGAACTAATGTAACGGCTCCAGCAGCTACAACAACCGTTAGAAGGATGGGTCTTGTTGTTTATTGCTGTGCCACAGTTGTCACTCAGGGTAGAGAAGGCTGTAGCTTCCTCTTCCCTTGAGTGTGGAGTTGTGTGTCAGGTCTTTAAAGCTGTGCTAATCAATATATTTATTCTGGCAGTAGCTGTAGCCAGAGGTGCAGTGGCCATAAAGACAAACGGCCGACAAAGACCAAAGTTACACACATTTTCGGTCATAACTCAACAACTTATACAACGCATTCAGTTCCTTTGGTTGAATTCCTTGACTACATACATGTGTCTGGACAGACGTGGATCCAGCTTGAGTAGCTGTCAGACATAAATATATAAAAAGTGATCATTTAAAAGTGGGCGGGGTTAAAAAGAGCATCCATGACTTCAAACTGCTGAATGACTGTTTTTGAGCAGTATAGAATTCACTTCTGAAACTTGTGTCTGTCTATCAAACGTTTTCTATCATGTTCCAACCTTTTTGCAGCCGTCCCTCTTTGCTAGAACAATGTTGCCGCTGCCTCCATCTGTCTTGACATATTACGACTTCAGCGTGAACCGAATCCGCAGCCTTAAAGTTGAAGGACGACTCGCTCTACCACTGAGCTACCGTGATCGCTAGTATGTACATAGTGGAGCATTTTGCAGTCAAAAGACCAAACCAAACAAACTCACTGTAACATATTCATGAGGTCAACTCTGTGAATGTTATGTTTTTCGGTTTGATCCTCCCGAGTGGCCAATAAGACAGTGGAGCAGTGAAAGTGAATTTGAAGATATCCCCCCATTCTTCATTATCCACTGTCCTGAAGTGTAGCCACTGGCAACGGCTGCAGAGTTTCTTTTATTCTCAGTCACTCCACCGGCGCTGTTGTCAGCCTGCGGATCACAGCCTCCTCTCGGGGCAAGTTTTATATAGTCTGTACTTATATAGTGCTTTTCTAGTCTTGATGACCACTCAGAGCTGCATCTATGTTTTTCATGCACCTATCATGTCCCTGCACACACACACTTCTATCTATCTATCTCTCTCTCTCTCTCTCTCTCTCTCTATCTATCTATCTATCTATCTATCTATCTATCTATCTATCTATCTATCTATTTATCTCTATCTATCTATCTATCTATCTATCTATCTATCTACTCCACGATGTACCCATGTACCGACATACCTACCTACCTACTACCTCACTAATGTATCTACCCACCACCACCTACCTACCTACCCACCAATGTATCACCCACCTACCTCACTTACCTACTACCCATGCACGCATCTACCTACCTACCCTGTGCACCTACCTACCCACATACCTACCTACCTACCCACCACCCACATCTACCCACCTACCTCCTACCTACTACCTACCTACCTACCACCCACCGACCTACGCTATTACTCCACGCAGCCACCCTCCCACCACCACCTACCTACAATGCATATACCACCTACCTACTACCACTCCTACTACCTTCCTACTACCTACTCCACACCATCTCCACGCACTACTCACCACCCACCAATGCTACCCCTACCACCTACCTACCCTACTACCACCCACCAATGCACCTCCACCCTACCTACCTACCCCTCCACCTACCTACCTACTACCTACCAATGTATCTACCTTCCTACCTTCCTACTACCTACGTATGTACCTATGTACGTACCTACCTATTATTTCATATCCTATCAGTATTATTTCAAAAGTGTGCTTCTAGCAGCATAATTCTAGCAGCATAAACATCCCCCTGGGCAAATGTGGCCATTATACAGCACAAGCGTGCTGCTTCCTCAGTACACTGAAGCATAGCGCTGCATGTAACGCTGACTGATGAGTGATCTTACAGAGATGTGCACTACACCATGATGATGCATGACGCAGCCCTGACACATGACCTTTTGAGGGCCTGTTATTGGCTGATTCCATGACATTACATTAGTCACTGCCATCAGTACTTGAGTCACAGATTTAGCTTCAGCTGCCGGGTTTATTTAAGCACGCAGAAGTCCATAAAGAACATTTTGGTCATTTGTAATTTAACTTTTAAGACCAGTCTCCGGTTATGAGTATTACATATTCACTTAATAACTGGCCGATGTTTTATCAGCGTGAGTGTCTCCCTGCTGACGTGCTGCAAAATCACCATATTGAGGTTTGGTGCAGTATTGGGCTGAGTATCTGCCAGAGAAGTTTTCCCAAACTCTGTTACTCTCGGCATTGCCATGCATGGAGCACAGGAAGTGTATTTACTCTAACAAGGATCTCTGAATCACTCTTGAGCTGAAAGTTTGATTGAGCTAAAAATATTCCCACCTCGCAGTTATTTATGAAGTTTTATACACAAACTATCTGCATGCAGTTGACAGTCTCCTACAAGGCTGTAGTGCAAATTATCATTTTTAAGACATTGTGCAGTTTTATTTTATAATTAAATTAAGCCTCCAAGATGACTGGGCTGATACTGTGCATTAGATCAATGCAGGATTTCTTCTCTTAACTTTTTAAGAATTCAGGATTTAATGTGCAAGCGCGTCCTGGACTCATTATAACGTGTCTTCCTCTGCGCTACGGAAATAATTTCATGTGAGCTATTCGGTGACAAATTCAAGGAGACCAGCAGTTTGAATATAGCAACTTATTAAATCATATTAAGCCAGAGACAATATTGAATAGGAATGGCGCCGATGCTCCGAGGTGCAATAAACCTATACACAGCTGTGAAGGAACCAAAGTTAGCGCTGCTGTAGATTGATTTCCCTTGTTACAAATGCAATGGCAATCGCAGGGCAAAATAAGTTTTAATCTTCTCAGTAACTTTTGATATGTGTTATTTACAGTATATCACAGTATATTTACAGTGTTGGTTGGTCAGATGTTTTCCTATCGCAGGCGTAAACACTGGCACATTTTATTTATAAATGTATTTTAGGTCTATTCCTATCATATCTACAGGGTTTTTTTTTATTATGAGAAAAGCACGTTCTTACGGTCTTAGGTCACTTGATTTGTTTGTATTGTCAATTCCGCATCACTGAGAACTACATGTGGCAACAAAGCTTGTAAGTTTGCTGCTAAAACTGAAGGAGCTGGTCTCACTGAACACTTTTAAAGGTGATACTGAATGACCTGGAGACCCAAACATCTGGCCGTGGATGTTTTTATCCAATTTTAACTGCTTTTAATGACCACTTCATCAACCACCATCATACCTGTGCCAGAAACTGAACAACATGTGATGGTCTATGAGTGATTAGACTCATTATCATGCTTAGACTTTTGATAAACATGGGTGTAGATCATATGGTGGGCAACAAGGTGCCCTTTTTTTTAAAAAAAAAGGGAATAAATCAATGAATAAAAAAGTCATACAGGTGCCCGACGCACACTGTGGCAATTATCTAGCATGTTTGGACTGTCTTCAGGCAACTCACTTAATTCTTGCAGCTCAGCTGTGACGTACCTCCTGGAAAGCAGCGGAGAGAAAGTACATTTTCCTACTGGGTTCCAGCTGGGATCTAGCGAGTGTGAATGCAGATAGGGTAATTTCTCTTGAACTTAGTGAGGAAAAGACAGATATTCCACTGGGATGTACGGTTAAATGGTGGCCCCAGGAAATCATATATCAGGAGACCCAGTGTTCCTGTAGCTACCTGTTGGGATCAGTTAAGTCTGTCGAGAGTCCCTGGAGCCTCAATAATACTCTGTAATAACCATATTGAGCTTTTCAAATGGAGCCATTTACAGGTATATTGGGTTATTATCAGGATTTCTTTGCCAGATTTCGTTTTGGAAAAATGAAAATGTAGAATAGTGTGCCAGCAATTCCTTTCACATAGAGAACAGAGAGGAGACAAGAGAGAATTTCTGTTTAATAAACAAATCCATAATTATAATACAAGATCAGACCAATGCTTTTTCCTTCCCTTTCCCATCTGCTGGAATCATTTACCTTCTCATGTTAGAAATCCATTCCAATCTAACTTTATTTGTGAAGCACTTTAAAACTCCTTTTTGCTTTTTGACGCCTGAGAATAAGTCTTTTAAATGTAATGTTTGGCTTTTTACTAACAGCCCAAACAAACTTGCATTTCCTGTTTTAAAGCAGAAGCCTGTTACAGATATGAAGAATAGCAAGTCTGCACCACATAAACCTGATGCATGAACCAATGAAACAGAAGGAAGGAATGGCAGAGACAGCGTGGACAGAGTCATAGTTCTGTATAAAGAATAAGAAGAGCTTTAAAGAAATTCACCATCATACATACTGTTTTTTTTTCTCTGCCTCCAATTTACCTTTGCTTTTAATGAGGTCTCGCATCATTAATGATGTCTCACATAATGAGGGCCACATGGAAAGCTGAATGGATTTTTTTGGATTCCATGCACGCACGTGGCAACCAGTAGTGATGTCGCCTATAACAATCTCAACCTTTTGTTTTGAACCACTGATGTTGGCAAAATTGGCCAGTAACTAGTTGAGGTTTAAATGAGTGTCCTATCAACAATGAGCAATGGCGTGTGGGGATTCGAACCAGTAACCATCCATTACAAGCAGGGCCGGCTCTACCTAATTTTGTGCCCTAGGCGAGATTGTGTGTGTGTGTCCACGAGCGTGTTTGTCGTGCTCAAAAGTGACTGTATACTCATCACTAGTCACCTTGCGGCGCCCCTCCAGCAGATGGCGCAATAGGCGACCGCCTATATCGCCTATGCCAAGAGCCGGCCCTGATTACAAGCCCAACTCCCCTCCGCACATCCATGGGCTAGCATTTTTCCATGTAATATGTGCATATATTTTACATTTAAGTTAATTAATTCACTAAAATAAATATGAAAACAAAAAGCTGTTAAATGTTCTTAGAAACATTGTCCTTGTTAGCAATTTCTACTACTTATAATATTATTATAGTCATTTTGACTTTTGACTGCAGGATGCTTGGATTGTTGAATTGCACTTGGAATAGTGGTGGTTTTTGTTTTATTTGTTTATTTATTGATTGATGTTTATTTGTTGATTTTGGATGTTGGCACTGAGACAGTGGGTATGAGAAGCTCTGTCCTCGTGACTTTCCGGTTTATCTTGTGGAGAAATAACCACTGTATTCGTCTAAGAAACAAATGATATCAAATAAAATAATGATATAATGTAATGTAATATAATGATAAAATCCCCGTCGTTTCACCACACGGTGGCCCTCTGCCTCTCCTTGTCGACGCTCCTCCTCGCCTCCTCCCCCTCCTCCTGTCTCCCCTCCTCCTCCTCCTCCTCCCCTCTATTTCCACTGCTTCCTCGGGTCGCGCTGCGCACAGTCAGCCACAGACGCTCCTCCAGCTCCGTGCTGCCCCGGTGTGCGATGATGGTCGGCGGCTCGTGTGCTCGCAGGCTGGCCCGCCGCTCGCGCTCCGCCCTGATCGCGGCGCTCACGGTGCTGCTGGTGCAGACGCTGATCGTGTGGAACTTCAGCAGCCTCGACTCCGGCGAGGACGGGGCTTCCAGCGTGCGGGAGAAGAGGGACCGGGTCGCGGCGGGCAACAAAGCCGCTGGCAGCGACTATTTCCAGCGCGACGAGAGCCACAAGCGGCGGCAGCAGCCGCATCTTCCTCCTCCGCCCGCGAGAGGAGCGGCGCGACACATACAGCAACCGGTAAGAGAGACAGAGACAGAGACAGCGCTGCCAATGTGTCCATCACCACGTACAGTGTCTGTGTAGCAAGAGAGAGTGTGTGTGTCTCTGCGGGGAGGATGTGAGGCAGACGGGTCAAAACATTCCCAGTTTGCGCTTTTGGCGGCCTTGCGTCTAAAAGAACGAGCGCGCGGCTGTTGTCACCTTCCTCGCAGGGAAATGAGAGGATGTGTGAGGATGAGGATGAGGTGAGGGATGCTGGGAGACGGGCATCCTCAGCTGAAGTCTCGCTGAATGAAGACACAGAGACTCCAGTTTGCTGAGTCTAAAATCTGATCCCAGCGTGCAGTGGTTCACTCCAGGGCACGCGCTTTTGACTAAGCTCTGTGGAGATGCCGAGTCAACTGAGTGGGGTGTGAGGGTTTTTTTCTTTTTGGTTTTTTTTTTACCTGTCACGGTGTGTTTGGTGTTTTGTGTCAAATGCAGGAGCTGCTGGGCTCAGCAGCACAGGCCAAATTGAAACCTAATCCAATTTACATCCTGGCTTTTGATGAGTGCGCATAGATATTAGAGTCATGTGCTGTCTGTGGAGAGAGAAAAAAGGCAGTTTTTATTTTTATTGCTAATGGCAACATCAAAACACAAAGGTCAGGGTGGGATACAATGGTGTGATTGTGGAGCCTGAGCACACGCACACACACACACACACACACACAGCAGTTCAGTTGTGGCTGCATAATGAACATCATACACACTAAAATGAATAAATGAACTACAGATAGACTCTGAGACTGTGTCCATTCATGAGCGAAGAGGAGAGAATGTTGCACGCTGGGAATTAAATAAAATATTGATTCCCTCCCCCCCAAAAAAAAAATCCAAGTGTTTATTTGCAGTGGCACCAGGAACACGTCCCCCATGCCCCAGAGACTTGTACACTGTCTGACTGAGTAGGTTTTTATGTATTTGCAGAGATTCATTTTTCACAACCTGATGTCTGGAATTAAAGCAAATTTGCACAACAGACGCTTTGACACAGTTGTTGTTCCTGGCCAAAAAGAACGTGCGGCACGTCCTCCCTCCGCAGAGGCTGCCAGGCGTTCAAGTACGACCCTACTCCTCCTCAGCCACCGCCGTGCGACCAGCAGATAAGCGGCAGCGATGTGGCGTGATACACTGTGGCCTCGCGCGCAGTCACTCGCTCTAGAGCTGTATTATCTTGTCTCCTCCGCAGATCCTGCAGTGACTCGCTCACTCACTTCATCTGGCATCAGGACCGGCTTGTCCCACCTGCCGGCTTCTCTCCACAGAACAAAGTCGTACCAAGGGCGGCTTTTATTTGAGGCGTTTGTCTGCTGTTTGTCAGCCGGTGAATCCGTCAGTGAAATATCAGCGTAATATACCCGTTATGGTGCTTCAGGGAACCGATGACTGTGGCGCTTGTTAGTGAGTTAACATTAAAGCACTTCGGGATATTATTACCTCGCGCTGCATGGAATTACTGTAATATTCCTTCAAGGACTCTTCATGAAATGACAACTGTGCATCAAGTTGTGTCACAGCCTGCTCATGCTGCAGCCGTGAGCTCTTAAATAAGGCTTTTCCTCCTCATGGGCTCAGAGCAGCACTTCACACGGCCTGAGACTGTGAAGCCAGTCACAGACTCTCAGCCCTCCGTCTCTCTTCTTCTTCTTCTGCAGTTCTGTGGCCCCCAGACTCCTCACGTTCAACTAGTCGCCCTCAGCCACACGCGCTCCCTCAACTGGTTAATAACTGCATTTTCATTTTTTTCCCCCTCCCTCCCTCCCTCCCTCCCTCCTTGTGGGTGGTGTTTTTGCGTGAGCGGCACTTGGCAAGGCAGCGTAGTCCAGCCTAAGGGTTTAAGCGTAAGCACCAACTGATGCTGTATATGAGGCACCGGGTGGCGAGAGCAGCACTTCCAGAATAGAATAAGCCAAGAGCTACAGTGACAAACGCAGCAGAGCTCTTACATGATAACTTGTGTTGGAATATTCTGCATAGCTGAGGATGTGTCACCACAGCAGGCAGGAGCTGCAGCTGTCATTAGTGGTTGTCTCCTGTTGTGTGTGTCTTTTGAGAAACGGGAGAGCAGGAGATGTTTTTCTCTCGTCATCCATCAGACAGCGCGGCTTGTTTGTTCACGTGTCTGCCGCCTTCTGTATCTGATGTTGTTGAACCCTTTTCTCTGCTCCAAACTTGAGGTTTTTCCTTTATTTAGAGCTGTACATGTTGTAGGGGACGAGTCGCTACGATAGTCGGTGTTGGTAATGGCCAAAGTCAAAGAAGAAAGTAAAATGGTATGATCCAAAGAGAGATGTCCACCACCACCGTCAGGGGACGAGCTCGCCGTAAACGTCTACCACGCAGTTGAAGACTTTAGCATCTTTGGTTTTCTGCAAAAATCTCTTTATATGGAATCAAAACAAGTCAAATCAGAAATTGGAATCAGATTGATTCAGGAAATTAGCGCTCGTACAAAAATTGACTCACTGAGGCAAACTGTGAATTTAGACTTGATTTGATTTCTCACACAGGATCGCGTCTGTGTGTTGCCAGAAGGGACCGAACATTACACGATGGCCTCATACTTTTTTTTTCTATTATTAATAAGTGCTTATTAAGGTTTCCCCGCTAATGTGCCAACATTTAAAGGATCTACCTTCAGCAGGAGACTGAGAAAAGCTCTGCAAAGCGTCTGTTTGCGAGCTCCACATCTGGCTGTCAGCGTTTTCTTTCCGTCTGCCGCGGTAGCCGCACGCCGTCACGAGCCCCATGTGCCCAGCGGGCGTCCGGCTCGCACATGTTGTAAAGAGTTTCCCAGTTAGTCATGGTAGGACGTGAAACATTACTTATGATGCTCACTTTTCCCCTTTTTTTTGTTTCCGCTTGCACCAAGTTTTCCTACTGGGTTCCTGCATGGAAGATGATGACGTAACTAATCCTTACAAGCCTCCTCTAAAACACAGGACATTCAGAATCCACTGCATACAAATATTACATGACAGGTTTAACCACAGAAAATCATACTTCATCTCATGGTTTTTGTTCTCGGTGGTACACTAGGCTCAGCTGCAGACCTTATGTATACAAAGGAACGAGAGCCGCTGGATATTTTTACTTGAATAGGTTGTGACTGACTAAGGAAAATAACAAAAAAAATGACAGACGCGAGAACAGCTCTGTGGGGTTTGTCACGTGACAGAAAACACCCTGATATAATATTCTCTTCTTCAACTTCTCATAAAGGGTTTCAAATACCCTTTTGAATAAAAAAAACCCCTGTGTAATCCCCGGTTTAAACGTGTTCTTGACCAGCGGGAATGGGTTTAATCTGCATTCACGCGCACGTCATTTCTGACGCTTACAGCCACTATAGCAGTTTTTTCAGCATCTAAAAATCACTCCAGTAAAACACACAAAATACTATCGACTGTAACATTGTCACGGATCGCGCTCACTCTTTTTGTGTCTGCCGCATTCGTGACATCACATTTCACACACACACAGATGGTGCAGGGGTGAAAACACCACGGGGCAGACCAACCACTGGCAACGAGAATGGTGTTAATCACCTTTTTTTTAGTGGGTTCAGCCAGGCTCAAAACACTTCTTTATTTCTGTTGAAAAAGCAAAAAAACATTGTAAAGACTCAGCGTTAACGCGAAAATGAAATCACTCGGTAAAGGTCTCGAGTCCTGCTGGAATCGTCGTTTAAATGATGATGGCGTACACCGGGGAGTACCGGCGCGTGCGTCACATGTGTTTCACATTTGGGAGCTTTGCTGGAAATTCGTTGTTGCTACCAGTCTGTGCTCCAACCATCAGCGCGACCACACCGTGATTCATCCCGCTGTGCTCGTGATCACAGCGCTGACTCACACATTGACTTCCATTCATTTGGACAGCCCAAAACCTAAACTTAACCTAACCACAATTCAAATCGTCCCCCTGAAATTAACCAGATCCTCAGAAATGAGCTTCTGCCTCATTAGGTCCAGGTTTTGGTCCCCATGAGGACTTTATTTGTGCCTATGATGCACAAACATTGATGCAGGGAAGCCACTACATGCATATACCTTTGCACGTATACTCAATGATGTCCTTTTTTGGAACAGTCTGCGATGAGGGGGTGTGGAGTCATAGGTGACACGGCACCGTAGCTGCAAGATTTATGTGCTTGAATGTGTTCAGTTGGCGTGTTAGTCGTCATTCAGTCAAATTTGTTTGTATTACTAAGCAGCGATGCAAAAAACATGCTTCTAGTGTGGTGTGGTGTCGTATATTTCATTTCCCGAAACACTCGTTCTTCACGTTGCGAGGGAAAACTGCCTTCCTCACCTTTCCCACACCCGCCTCACACGCACTTTGCTCCTGGTGCCACTTCATGTGCCAGTCACTGTCAGCGCTGTTTTTTGTGTGGCAGCAAAGCCACTTTCGCCGCGGTAATTGGTGGTTAAATTGGCACTTCGCAAAACTAAATCACGTTGGAGTGTGAGCTATTTTGCTTTAAACAGACATCGGGACATACATAATTACAGTCCAGAGACGCCCCCGGAGATGCACTGTGTGATTTCAAATTTCAACTGTCCCAATCATTACATCAATAAAGTGTTGCGCTGTTAAACCTGTAATGAGGGAAAAGTAAAGTGCAGCCTCCACATCGGTCCGTCCATTTGTCGTGATGACTCAACACGCGGAGATCTTCCTTTTTTCAAGTGCTCGTAATCTCGGCGAGAGAGGAGAGAGACGGAAACGTTCACATCTGAGTGAAAGGGCTAAGAATCTCAGACTTGAAAGAGATGCATGTAAAAAACACCAAGACACTTTGATGTTGATGGGTAATTTGTATACGTGACACCTTCCTCCTTCAAAAAAAACACATTTCATTATTATCATAATTCGCCGTGCCATAAAAGACCTGTCATGTTGTTTCACCGAGCTGATCCCACTCCCGTGCAAAATATCTGTGTCAGCACAGAATCCGAAAACTTCAGAGTGACAGTTGGCGTATCCATGGCAGCGCAAACATCACACACGGACGCCTCTGTGCTGAACGCTCCTCCTCGCACAGGTGCTACATGTACGGCGGGCCTCTTCCATGTGGTATCCATGTAATCCGGAGGCAGCAGACCCCCCTCCTCCTGTCTTTACTCACCGTGTGTGAAGGAGGGGGTTGGTATTCAACAGGTGTCAGGATGTTAGAAATGCGACACATGCACACTGGCGTGACTCCTGTTGTCCTGTCAATGGTGTTGAGTCTGGAGATGATGATTGTATTGTCCCTCACGGAGCATGTGGATAATTACACAATGTGGTAGTGGTTAGAACGAAGACCGGGGTTCCAGACCCGCTCAGAGTCCTCCGGTTTCCTCCCACGGTCCAAAAACATGCAATATGGAGATTAGGTAAATATCTGTGAGATTGAATGGTTGTGTGTCTCTGTATGTGACCTTGTGATGGACTGGCGAGCTGTCCAGGGTGGACCCCGCCTGTCGCCCTATGTCAGCTGAGATTGGCACAGCGACCCTCATGTGGAGGATAAAGCTGTAGAAGATGGATGGATGGATGGATGGATGCTCAGCTATTCTTCTTAGGACACTGCATTGACACAGCCTAAACAAAGTGTTATTACTAACCACAACGCGACCACAATGCAAACCGTAGCCCTTAACTTAACCAGTTCCTCAGAAATTAAGTTCTGCCTCATTAGGACCAGGTTTCCGGTCCTGACAAGGTCAGTGTTAATGCCAGAAAAAGTACACACACACACACACACACACGCTGACACACCATCCCCTCACCCGTCATCCTGTACTGCTGTTACAGATGGTTTCATTCCCCAACACATTAATAACGCATCATCTAGATGAATGAAGCTATATAATACCTAGCGTTGCCAATAATCCCATAGGTAAGAGGCTTAGCAGGCAGCCCGGCGAGAGAGACAGGGAGAGAGACAGGGAGAGAGAGAGCAAACGAGGCAAGGCAGTGGCAGGGGCCAGATTTGTTTTATCTGAAGTTGTGTCCATGTGGATATTTAGTGCAGGGCTAAGAGGTTACACACACACACACACACAAACAAAGCTAGTCTTCTTAGGACACTGCAATGATGTCCATTCATTTGGACAGCCTAAACAAAGACTTATCCCTGACCTTAACCATAACCATATACTTAACTGTACTTAAGTGCAAAACCTTCTTATTTATATTACTAGCAACTTTTACATTTACTCCACTAGATTTTCCCATAACTATCTTTGTTACTTGTTGCTACCGAATAAAACCAAACGAAGAAGAAGATTTAGTTATGGTCTGTATTTTTATAGAGCTTTTCTAGTCTTGATGAGCTGCTTTTACCCATTCACACGCTTCAATATGCAGTTAAGTGTCTTGCTCAAGGACACATATAGACTAGCAGGGCCAGGGATTGAACCCACAACCATCCAGTTGAACAGCAACTCCAACTACCACTGAGCTACCATGGCTCAATCCTTATGCCTCACTTTTTTTACTTTTTCAAGTACATTTTATATCAGAAATTTACTTTTGATACTTAAGTACAGTAAATGTCACATACTTTAAGACTTTTAAGTAATATTATAAAAAGTGACTTCAACGTCTACCTAAGTCATTTTCTGCTAAGATACTTCCCTTTTAGGTTAGGTTTTGGTCTCCATGAGGTCAACTGGTCCTGACAAGGTCTGTGTTTATGCCATAAAAGATCCTTAAGAGGTGACAAATGCCAGCACACACACTCTCACACACACATATGTAGGGATTATTGACCCATTGCTCAACTCCCCTGCTGTTTCCGGATTATCCCTTTAAATAGATCTACTCTATGTCATGAAAGGAGATTAGCGCTGACTGCTGTTAAGACACATCATGTGTTGCATTGATTGTGATTCCTGATCACATTAAACAGCTTCATTGTTTTGCTTGAAAATGAAATGAAATGAACAAAGAAAGTGTTTTTACTTGAAGTGTTCAGTCGCCACTGAAGAGAGTGAAGATACGGCATGACAAAAGACTTGTGATTGTGTTTTTGTCTTTAAGCTCGTGCACACAGCATGTGTCTCTGAGCTCAGTCTGGACTGAGGAACGACAACTTCTCATGGACAAAGAAATCTGAATTATAAGCCTCTGAAAACATGTTTTCTCCGTCTGTGGGCCGCACAATTAACTTCTGTTGTAATGAGAATAAGTCAGACATTAATTGGCTTTTCTCCGGCGTCGTGGGAGCGACCGTGATGTGATTTTCTGCTGTGCGCGGCGTCAGTCGCGGAACAGCAGGGCACAGTGGAAGGAGTCGGTTACCTCGCTGAGAGGTTGGAGGTGTGAAGCCTGTCGCCTGCAGCTCCTCATCTTTACAGCTCACTGTGGCTGCTCCTTCTTCTGCCATTACACTGGGCCATATTTCAAACTCAACTGCTGTAAAAAAGATAGTTGTTTCTTTCTCAGTGAACTCTACCTCCAGTGCCGGGTTTCCATCATGGTAAACATGGTGCAGTTTGGTACAGTTTGGAATGGTTAAGCCATTTAGCAGCAGTCGAAACACGAGCCAGTAAACTGACACAACAGACAACAAAGGAGGAGGATTAGGTTCTAATCGTACAATAAATCCAATAAAATAAAGCTAAATAACATATTTTTCATGTGTAAATGGTAAACTTAGACACACTATTGTTGAAATTGCACTTATTTTTCTCAGGAAATTCAGGTTGTTCATAATATGACACTTTATTAAATGTGAAACAAGGGGAAACGTTTGGAGTCCTTGTTGTTCATAGTTTATCATGCTGTTATTTTACTGAGTTTGACACCACTGTACTAAAGCGTGGAGTGGTGGGGGGGCAATTATTTTGGTACTATATCTATATCTGTGCCAAGCCAAACCATTCCATTCCACAAAGCACGGCTCAAGTGCACTGACACACACGTGGTCTCTGTTTTGTTTTACCTTTTAAATGCTCTTAATGTAAAGCTTGAGCAGTAACTTGAGTCCACACCAGTTTGCCTGACTGCAGATGTTGTGCACACACACTCATGTAAACAGGAAGCAGATCGTTGACTCTGCAGTTGGTTACTTTAGTTGCACACAATACTACAAGTGAGGCACAGCAATGGGCAAAAAGGAGCAGGAAGGACGTCTGTTGTTGTTTGTTTGTTGATTTGATTTGTATTGAGATTCTACAATTAAATCATTGCTATTTAAAAACCATATTTTTTAAATTCAGTGCACATGGCATGTCAGTCAGTCATTCTGTCATTCATCTTAATTGAATGGAACAACAGAATACTTACATTTAGCTGCCCACGCTAGTACTAGAATACACATGTTAACATGTTTTGTTTCAACTTTGCCTCAGTGTTGAGCTGAGCTAGATAAAATAAAATAAAATAAAATACTGGGTCTAAATCTAAATAAATAGATCATCTTAAAACAGGACACAGCAAAAAAATATTGAATGTCCGTCACACTTCACTTCACTTCATTGTTTCAGGGGCTTTAATATCACAAATAAAATGTCAGTTTGAATATACAGACCAGTGGTCAATTTAATCTCATAATTATTATACTCCAAAATCCACATTTTGAGTTGACATATTTAACATTAATGTTTACTCAGAGCAAGCAGAGGAACGGTCTGCAAACAAAAGAACAAAATAAAGAGAATGAATGAATTTTATTGAATGTTTTTCAGGGAAATATTGTACGCTGAATGCTATGGTGTTGCTGCCGTGCTGGGCGGTGGGACGTGATACACGAAGCTGCACGAAAGCATTCACATCAGGTCAGATTGTCTGCAGCGCCACTCATGTATCCTGGCTGATTTTTTTCCAGTCTTGATCACAGCGTGCACCGACTGTATCTCCGGCATCTCCACTGCAGCCGCCGCGAAACGTCCTCCTCCTCCACAAATAGACTTCCGCGCGGACGGAATCATCACACGGCATGAAGTGTGTCTGTCTCCCGAGCGTAATGATCACATCACGCTGAAAAACACTCGGCGGCCTTGTTGTCGGGGGCGATGCATTCTGCAGAACGTCCACTTCTGTGAAATGACTACGTCTGCTGCTTCATTGACATGCAACGCGCAAGTGTGCACACGGACACGCAATCACACCCACGCAGACTCGCAACGCCGAGCATGAGCCACTGCCTTGCTATCTCCTCAACACACCATACACTAATCCCCGTGTATTGTGTTGCGCTAATAGGACAGAGAGTTGGAGACAGGAAGAGAAGAGAGAACGCGGCAGTGTAGTGAAGACACGGGGTGATGACATGTTGGTTGGGTAGAGATAGGGCCTGTCAGTGAAGGCTTTTGTCCTTACGGTCCCATTGAGCACGAGGAGGGGAACTGACAGCGTTGCTTTTTTGACTTCTCAATACGGGGGGGCTGAATGCCAACTATCCCAAAGACTCGTCTCAATCTGTAAGTTCGAGAGGAGAGAGATAGAAAGAGCGATGGAGACAGGCAAGAGAAAGAGAGACAGACATGTGAGACTGAAGAAAGCTGAGGGAAGGAATGTTGGTGGGGGAAAGAAAAGATAAACGCCTCATCCCTTCTACAAATCCGACGTTGACTCAAATCCTGGCGTAATCCTTAGGGGAACCCCAGTTTGGTTTGAAGGCTTGTTAGAGTAGCTAAGGCCTGGTTGGCAGAGACTGTGCGGTTGGTGCAGAACATTTCTGGAAACTAACTGGAGTCCAAATGGCCTCCACGCATGCAGGGATCAGGTCTGTAATTTTCCCCTCTGTAAGCTGATACCAAGACCCTGATCATGCTGGTTTTATCGAGCATCTCTAAATTGGAGCCCTCGTTTGAGATTATACCAAGGAGGTTTAGCAAAGCTGCCCAATAATCCCTCTTCTCCGTCGCTACCGTAAACAGAAGTGGTGATTGCACTGGTTTAATTATTCACCCGGACAGATGCAAACAGCTTTTCACATCTGGATCTGGATGATTTTGTGGTGGTTCATGGTGGGATTTAACTATATTTAAACTGTGTTTGTTTTACTTCACTCTTTAAGTCATTCAACTAAACAAACAGGTCGTCCACCAAATGATGCTAAATGAATTGTTTACATTTGACATAATATCATACTGTCCAAAAACGTCAAGATCAAATGTCCAAACATACTCGTTCTAACATTCAATATGGCTGCCTGTGTTTAGACATTTGGCTTTGGTAACTTTAGCGTCTCAAACTGATGCAAAAACAAAAAAAGGGCATATGAAATGAAACAAGCACATAAATGTGCTCAGCAGTCACTTTTACATTATCACAAATATCTAACCAGCTAGTCACATCTCACTGTATTTAGACACGTGTCTGTTTGCATCAGAATGTGGTAGAAAGGTGATTTAAGTGCTTTTAAACATGGCTTTTTTACTGGTGTCAGACAGAAACTGCTGATCTGCTGGGACTTCTTTTTTTTTTTACACGTAACCATCTGTAGATTTTTAAAAAGAATGGAAAACATATCCAATGAGCAGCAACAGCAATTTTTAATCAGAACATCTCTGAAAGCTCAGCACGTTGAACCTTGTAGCAGATGGGCTACAGCAGCAGGCGACGACGTCGTCCTGTGTACCTAACAAAGTGGTCTGTCTTTTCATTGTCTGTGTGCCAGTTTGGATGCTGGACGGCTGCCTCCTGTGTCTGAAACTGGATCAAATGAGTAAAAGTTGCAGGACTTGGTTGCTGGGGTCGATTCCCTGTCTGGGAACTTCCTGTGTGGAGTTTACATGTTCTCCCCAGTCTCTCCGGTTTCCTCCCACCATCAGAAAAATCTGTGATTGTTAGAATGTTAGGTCCCGGTCCCTTGTGGTCGGCGCGCTCAGTCGCAGCAGCTCTGACCTTGCAGTTTCAGTTGCATAATGTCAATAAAGATCCTTTCCTTCCGTCTTTCCTCCCTTTCCTTTAAAGCCAAGGGGATCATTCTCAGTGGGTTCATCACTGCAAGCGACACCTTCAGCATTTACCACAGCTTTTAAGTGACATAAAAGGATCGCTGAAAGGAAACGGCGGTGACGTTAGTTTTCATGTGTGTTTGATCTAGCAGGTGATAAGTGACATATTTCACACGACACAGTTGCTGGCACGTGGTGTGTAAGAGACTCAGGGTTTTGGGTTTGTGGTCAAGGTGGCGTTTACGATTCCCTCACGGTGCGGGTCAGTGAGGCGATTCATTCGATGCTGTTCATGACACTGGAAGTTACCCCGGAGACGGCCTGGAGGGGCTAGTTACTGTATATGGCACGAGCTCATATATACCTGCAAACATCCGCGCAGAATTGGACACATCCATACACACTCCCACACATTCTCACACAGAGTGTGAAAGGTGCACACCTACAGAATGCATTAAATCATGAAATAACTCCCCTTCCTGCATCACAAATAAACTCACCCACTCAGTCTTCCTCTCTCTCTCTCTCTCTCTACGTGCACACACACACACACACACACATAACGGCTTACAGATGCACAAAGCCCTTTATCTCTCTGCTTTTTACTCATGCACCTCGCTCACACACTCACTGAGAGTAAATAAACTTCCACAACAGTGAGGACCACAGGAGTAGCTGCCCTACAGTTGTTAGTTACTACTGCATTTTGGTTTCAAAAATGTTATGTTTTGTGTTTGAAAACCTTTTGGGGCTACATGTGGTTGGCCCCGTCGCACCAGTTCTGCTTCCCCAAAGTGACCCACGAGGTGGCTCACATTCCATGCCCCAAGGCTCCAGGGCAGCGAGCCTGGCTTCTTACCCATTTAAGGTTTGAGAACAGGTTGAGATCGTTTAAGGCTTCTTATTATTCGCCTTACCATATAAAGAGCGTGCGGACTCTGAGCTCCAGCGGTCCTGAGGGAAACTTCAGTTGAGATGGTTCAATTAGTCTTTGGTGGAGGCCCGGGCATAGTTTATTATATTTTGGGTCCTTAAATGAGATATTTGGAAACCCGAATCCACTTCCTGATCGCGTCTTATCTGCTGTAACTGCACCATCGTCTATGAACGAGCAGTTGCATTTACAGCGTTTCAGGGTCACGTTGTCGTCTGTCCTTACTTTTTACAAAGGCTGTTTCTTGGTAGTAGAACTCTGTTAAACTAAGCTAAGAACTGTAAAGGAGAGAATCAGCCTTTTGTTTGCGTCACATGTGCATGCCCAGTCTAACTGACATTCTTGTCTGGACTTGTCTGAGAGAACTTGGAAATGTTGAAACCAGACAACGTTCACATTTAAGAAGCTGCAAAATCAGAGCGCTTGTTCTAAATCAAATCGATGAATCAACTGGACAATGAAAACCCATTTTTAAATGAAAACACATTAGTATGGATGTAGCCTAAACCATCAGGAGCAGCAGCAGAGCTTCCTCTCATCACTGAACAGGTGTTTAAATCCTCTCTGTCCTTCCTGTCTGACACCGCTCTGCCTACTTGACGACTTCCTCGCCCCCTTTCGTTCCCGCGTGCCTCCTCTCCCAGGTCGTCCTCTCCCCTTCCCTCTCCTCTCCATCTCTTCATCTGAAGTGCCGAGTCGTTGACTGGTCCTCCAAGACGCCGCAGGCTTCCCAAATCAGCTTCAATGAGGAGCCCTGCAGAGGCTGTCGCAGCCGGGGAGAAATTGCTCCGTAATTGAGCTGCGTGATAATAATATGTTCTTCTGTCTGATTTCTTACCAGCGGTGAATCATCAACACCATCATCATCATCATCGTCGTCGTGCCATCGCATCAGCAACGCTCCACAGACACTTTCGCGCCGCCGCCACGTCAAACTTGCCCCACTCGTACGCTCGTTCCTCGTCAATTGCGGTGGTTCCACTCGTTTTATTCTAATTTCCTCTCCCTTTCACTTTTTCCTCACTGCTACTCGCTCCTCTCATCCGTCTCCAGCCATCCTTCCTGTCGCTGTTCCATTCCATTGAACTTAATGCCTCAGAGGTATACAGATATTACAATGTATGGGGGAAAAAAACGTCTGTGTGTGTGTGTGGAGGGTGGATGAGGGATGGATGGTGTAGAGGAGAAGATAATTAGGGTGGATGATGGTGTGAGCACAATGTCAAAAGCCTTTTTGACATTGCGCCTCCACTGTAGGAAATAATAAATTTGATCATTTGTCTGCGGCAGGTTGAGTTTTTGGAAACCAATTTAAATATAAAACATTTTGAACATTTAACCCAAAAGACCTGTCTGTCTTTTGTTCTCTCTCTTGTACTCTCACACTCTCCTGTTGACAGCTGCAGGAGGTTTTGAGGGTGGTGAGAGAATGAGTGAAAGTGTGGCTGACAGATATTGAAAAGTTGGTGTAATTGAGAGCAAAAAAGACTTCAAATTATAAATGGAAAGATGGGCATGCTTCAGCGCTCACACACACACACACAGGTCTGTCTACCTTGTCTTCTTTGGACGCTGCATTGACCCCCACAGTCGTCTCAACCCATAACCTAACCACAATTCAAACACACCTACACACATTTGATTTGATTTTCAAAGTAGATTTTTAATTCCAGCTTCAGTGCAGCATTTACATCACTCTCGATTTTAAACAACATGGAGGTACTGTCAAAAATATGAACTATTAACTATTGCTAATGCAATGGGGAGAACTTAAAGGGGTTGCCATTAAATTGGCATGTAACGTATACTGTCAGAAATAAAAATGGTTAAATAAAATGCAGCCTTTGCAATTTGCTTTTAAACTTTTAAAAGTCCCCAATTCATCCCTTAAAATGTTGGACTAAAATCCAACATCAATCGTTTTACATTATTTTAAAAAACTTTATCCGCTGAGACCAATTAGGTTTCACAAAACTTATTTGAGATTTTCATGGTTTGACAGCTGCCTCACAAAAACATCGCGGTTTCTCGATGCCCACATACAGTTGTCAGTACTCTGACGTGCCCTCTGTTAAACATGTTAATTAGGAGTTTTAAAGTGCATAATCACACAAGTGTTGTAGTTGGTGGAGGTGGATGTCTTCTGAACAATGTTCGATTTCACTGCAGGTTATGATTCATGTGAACATGAATTCATTTGCTGATCATTCACATGAGCATTGACAGCAGTGTTGACTCCTACAACTCATGTGGGTGAACACATTTAAATAGAACTACCCACTTATTTTTAAAAAAGTAACAAATGGTTCATTTTCCTCTAGACATTCTACATTATTTAATAGTTCCTAAAGTTCACAAAAGTAGCATATAATCACTAATGACCTAATTATTCAATATCAATAAATTGTATCAATGTTGTGGAGAACCCCCTTGAAAATGAGATGGTATGTTCCTAATGACGAATCTTTGTATCGCATCCATTAATTCAGTGGTTCTCAACCTTTTTCCTAGAAGCCGCTCTTGCTTATGTCCAAGCCAAACCAGCCCCCCCGAAACCCGAAGCCCTGTCCACGCACACACACACACACACACAACAAAAGAATCAAGTGAATGATTACAATCGTTTATATGCAAAAATGAACAGCAGTTGTACGTTTTTGATCCTATTCTCACAGTGTATATGGATAATACACTGTGCATCCATGAAATGAAAGAGTTCTAGCTAGCGCATGGTAGCGTATCGGCCTGTTATGCTATGATTTGTGGCCGAAGCGCAAAATTTGGGACGTAAAGCTAATTTTCAATCAGCCTAACTGTATTTTGACTGTGTTTACTTGTGTAGTATTTCCGGATCAAATGTGAAAAACTTTGTTTTGGGACAGAATCGGGATGGCCAAAATACAATGGCACATGCGGGCCAGAATATTAATGTCCCTTTGTAAGCTTGCCGCCCCCTCTGTGCATTAGCAGCACGTAGCATCGCCCACGCTACGTTTCCCCTACGAGTGAGCAGAACAAAGGTGCTCCGCTGTCAATCACTGCATAGCAACTGCCAAGCCCATGGACTTCAAGAACTTTAGCATACATAAACCATATGTAAACAACGTTTCTCAACTTAAATGTGTCAATCACTCTGCTGTAACCCCCACCCCACTAAATGACATAATTTTTATCGAGGTAAAAGAAACAGACTTAAGAGTTAATTGAACACTCTTTGAAAGATGTCAAATTCACCAGTGCAATTCTGGCACGTTCTTTGTGAAGGTGACACGCTGCCAAGATACATCCGTCCATCCATTTTCTGCCGCTTTATCCTCCACAGGAGGGTCACGGGGGGATGCTGTGCCAATCTCAGCTGACATAGGGCGATAAACGGGGGGGGGCACCCTGGACAGTTCGCCGCCAGTCCATCGCAGGGCCACATAGATATACAACCAATCAATGGTCAATTTAGAGCGACCAATTTACAGTATCCCCATAGAAAAATCGAATCTTGGTTAGAAAACCTCTGACTTTGTTGTACAGATGCTGACAACAGGAACACGATCACATACAGCTGCTCACTGACCTTGCTTATGTAACCAATTATGGAATATGGATTATGGAACCAAGGAATTTTTTGATTGACTGGTTGACAAAAAGTTAACTTCAAAGGTTCACGACACAGTGGCTGATTCACAGTATGTGAGTGTTGTCTATAGTTCCTCTACCTCACACACACACACACAGACACACTGTGTGTTATGTCAGCCCTCGAGCTGGGAAAGTTTGTGTGCTTTACTTACGGGGTCAGCTCAGTGTCTATGTGTGTCTTTCTGAGTCAAAGGTTAGTGAACAGATGGAGATGAATGTAGGGTCTGTGGTGCGTCAAATCCTTTTAATAATGCATTTTATGGCCAAACTTTAAACATTCACACGTGTTTATGAATGGGACACATACTGTGATCTGCTGGAGGAATGGTGAGCAAACACTCACATTAAAGTAACACAATGTAGGATTTGCTCTCGGGGTCCCCCTATAGTTGGTGAATGGCATTGTCTGTTAAAACTGATACAGTAGCCTATGTTATAGCATTTTATACAAATATGTTTACATTGTATCAGTCCAAATCTGTGTGAGTGTGTGTTCTAGTGTTGCAATGATTAATGATTTTTTAATATTTAAAGCAGGATTTCTGATGTTCTGGTTACATTTGCTCCATTTGACAGAGAAATGATTAAATCTCAAAAGGTTTGGTTTGTGGACAAAACAAGACATTTGAGAACATCATTATTTCGACGTATGGGAAATGTATAAACCATATTATCGGAGTGAGGACATTCATTTGAGGAAAATTAAGACATTGTCAAATGTGTGTGTGTGTGATCAGTCTCTGACCAGCTGTGCATTAAAATCCAATGTACATGGTATGCTTGCAATGTTCATACCAGGAAACCGTGACTTCACTGTGGTGTCTCTGGACAAGACATGAACACAAAACATACCATACATAGTAACAAGCAGCTGGTGTATAAAATAAAAGTGAAGCGTGTGACCAAGTTGACATGTAGCTTCACCTACACACACACACACACACACACACAGAGACTATGCCGACATGATCGTGAGATTTGGTCAAGACAATTATAATTGAGCCCAAATAAACTGAGCACTCAGTCTATTTGCCTAAGAGACACAAATGACTGCAATTTAACAGCAATAGAAGAGGACTGTAATGAGTTGGTAACTGTTTGTCTGATGTGAGCGTGTTGCTCTAAGGTGGAGAGAATAATCAGAGGAAATAGGACGGTGTTTTTACCGGCATTATGTCCAGTGGCAGCAATGGACATTCATTCTTCCTCTTCTTCTTTTTCTTCTGCCTTTTTTCATTCGTTTTCTTTTTTTTCCTCTTTAATAGAGTCTGAGTGTATAGTCCGTGTACTACATCTCCTGAGACGACTCCATTTGAAGGGAGATTAGTGGTTTCCTCCATTAGCAGTGAACGTGAAGAATTAGAGCTCGGCTGATATGCTTTCTTGCTACCATTAATACTGATAAGAGGGAATACAATTTTCTGTTGACATTATTATCGTTATTACATTACATTACATTACATTACATGTCATTTAGCAGACGCTTTTATCCAAAGCGACTTACAAAAGTGCATTTAAACATTTGGGTACAAATAAGAGCTAGAAGTAAGTAAGAGCTTCAAGTAGAACAAACTATGAAGTGCTAGTCATAAGTGCAATACAAATTTTTTTTTTTTTGTCGTCTTAGTCGAGGTAGAGTCGGAACAAATGTGTTTTTAGTCGGCGTCGGAAGATGTGGAGGCTTTCAGCTGTCCGGATGTCGATGGGGAGATCGTTCCACCATTTGGGAGCGAGGACAGTGAACAGTCTCGAGTTCTGCGAGTGCCTCTGTGATCCTCTCAGTGAGGGAGCAGCAAGCCGGTTTGTCGATGCAGAGCGGAGTGGGCGGGCTGGGGTGTAGGTTTTGATCATGTCCTGGATGTAGGCTGGACCGGATCCGTTTGTAGCATGGAACGCAAGCACTAGAGTCTTGAAGCGGATGCGAGCAGCTACAGGAAGCCAGTGAAGGGAGCGGAGGAGCGGTGTAGTGTGGGAGAATTTTGGTAAATTGAAGACCAGTCGAGCTGCCGCATTCTGGATGAGTTGCAGAGGTCGTATGGCGCATGCAGGAAGACCAGCCAGGAGGGAGTTGCAGTAATCCAAGCGTGAGATGACAAGAGCCTGGACCAGAACCTGTGCCGCCTTCTGGGTTAGGAGAGGCCGAATCCTTCGGATGTTGTGCAACATGTATCTGCAAGATCTAGCTGTTGCAGCAATGTTGGCAGTGAGGGAGAGATGGTCGTCAAGTGTCACACCCAGGTTCCTTGCGGTGTGAGAAGGAGTTACCACAGATTTGTCGAGGGTGATGGTTAGATCTGTGGTGGGAGAGCCCTTTCCTGGGAGAAAAAGAAATTCAGTCTTGTCGAGATTGAGTTTCAGGTGATGGTCAGACATCCACTGAGAGATGTCAGTCAGACAAGCGGTGATCCGTTCTGCTACCTGTGTGTCGGAGCTGGGAAAAGAGAGAATGAGTTGGGTGTCATCGGCGTAGCTGTGATAGGAAAAACCATGAGAGCGAATAACCGAACCAAGGTTAACCGAACCAAGGTTATGACTATTAAAAGGTTATGACACAGAAAGGTAATTAAGGCTCGATATTTTACACTTAAACCATAAACTTAAAATAACTACCAACTAACAACAACTTAAAATATCTTGATTAACATCATGTAAGGACCGTTAAAGCAATTGTACTGCACTCACTTTGAACTGTGCCACATTACTCTATCAGGTGCATAAAGGAAATGGTCATGATGTCATTCTCCTGGTCTGTGATTGTCTCTGTTGTGGATTTCCTTTTCATGTCCGTCCGGTGTGAGTTACTTCAGACATTGAGGATAAACCTTCTTTGGTTCCGGCTGCCTGGACATTGCAGTTTTCACCGCTCTGTTGGATTTTGGCTTCTTTATCTTATCACAACACAAGCAATTGAAGACGAGAGCTACGGGCGATAAAAAAAAAAAAAAAACATTCTCCGCTATTACCAGTGTGGGACTTTCACTTTTGGTGTACATCATCATCATCATCATCATCATCATCCCAGGCCCTTTTCTTCACTTTTCTAATACCATGACACGCAGGAGCTCCAGAGTTTATTCCTGACCTTGGAAGCAGTGCTTGTACATCATAATCTGCTAATTACTGTAGCACTTAGTTTAGCGATAAGCAGAACTCTTAGCTGCATATTCTTAATGCAAAATAGGACAATTATGACAAAGTCTTTTCTTATTTCACTCATAGATATTAAAACCTTCCATTATATCAAACACTTTTCGCTACGTAAAAGCCTTACATTGACTATTGAACCTTAAGTTGAGCTTGTTTTGTCATCAGGATGTGTCAGCTCATACCTTTACATTCATATTTTGTGTATTGTCCGTTCAGCTTCCCATTTGACTTTGAAATGCGTAATTACAGTGAAACTAGTACCACAATCTTAGATTACTTATGTGTAATGGATGAATGTGAGATTATGGTAGCCCATGGTTATACACACTCTTTGTGTGAGTGTGTGTGTTCTTGTATTTGTGGCTTTGTGACGACCAAACATTGTATAAACAATATGGAATGAGGACATTCCTCACATCTTTAAAGGGCCTTTTGGGCGTTAAGGGTTTCGGGTTAGGGTTAGAGTAAACCTAGTTGTGATAGTTAAGGTTAGTGTAAGGGGCTAGGCGATGCATTGTGTCTATAAGGGTCCTCGCGATGAGTGAAGCTTGAGTTTGTCCTGATCTTGTCAGTACCAGTAGTCCTCATGGAGACCAAACCCTGGTCATGATGTGGCAGAACCTCATTTCTAAGGAGTTGGTTATGTTTAGGGTTAAGATTTGAGTTGTGGGTAGGTTAATTAGGGTTAGGCATCAACTGATGATGTTTAAGGTTAGGGACAATGTCTTGATTCGGTTGTCCAAATGAATGTCTTTGTCCTAAGAAGAATAGCTACACAAACCTGTCTGTGTGTGGTGGGGTGAGGATATATAATCTGTGTGTATGGTGCATTGAACATCAAAGGTTAGGGAAGGTTATAGTCCTCTCTTGGTGTCTCTATAGTGTGTGTATCTGTGTGTGTGTGTGTGTGTGTGTGTGTGTGTGTGTGTGTGTGTGTGTGTGTGTGTTTGATGCTCCACATGGGATCTCAGCCTGCAGCGGGGCCGATGATTCAGAGGGGACAGGCTGCATGACGGCGCTGTCTTTGACCCTGCGCTGATGCAGCTGTTGATAGAAGACTGCAGCTGTGTGTGTGTGTGTGTGTGTATGTTGTGCTGTTGTGGTGAGGGGGCGGCGGCGTAAATTGAACTAAATATGTATGTTTGTCATACACTTGTCACTATTAGTATGCACTCAGTGTGAAGGATACGCACATTTCTGTGTGTTCGTCGTATCAGCGGACAGCTGTGTGTATTTAGCGCCTGCTGCGTCACCCCGGGCCCTCGTCGCTCCTGCCAGTGCTCCGCTTCAGCTCCCAGGGGCCCTGAAGGATTTTTGCTGGGATATGCTGACAAATTAATGCTGCCGGACTGGCTAACTGCTCCTTCTGTGGCTGGCACTGTCCACTATGTACTCTGAATACCAAGTGATAGCCGTGAGCTCTTTTCTCTGCCTGGTTGTTTCCCACACACGCGCGCACACACACACACACACATACTCACACTGAATTTCAGATAGGCCCAGCTTGAGGAAATAGCTAGAAATCCAGAAAAAAATCTGGATCAGAAACCTAATCCTCACCTCCGGGGAATCCTATCTGAGTCGCTGCTGGGTCTGGCTTTTGGCCATTGCCCTCTCCCTCTCTCTCTGTCTCTCTCTCCTTTTGTCTCACTGTCTCTGTTTTGCTCTCAATTTTTGGACAGCTGTTTCACCCATGTGAAAATTGAGGAAAGCAGCTTTAATTTTGCCAATAATGCCTCAGTCTGTGCATCTGTTGTGTCAGAGTGATTAGCGCAGCAGAAGCTGTCTTTGCTGTGGTGACAAGCCCATATGGTTTGCGTATGTACTTGTAAGTATTAGGCTTGATCTGTCACTTTGCATTAGAGTTAGGTTTTTTTTAAACATGGTAACACAATCGTTGTATAAAGTGAAGCTGTGCCACAGTGCAGCGGCACGAGAGAAAGTTTATGTTTCTGATTTAGTGACAAATGACCATCCGAGATGAAGTAACCTGAAACTCAGTAACAGAAACAGGAACGATGACAGACATCCTGTAATAGTTTGTTAAAGAGGACCTTAAACCGGAATAATGTGTCTGTGTAGCGGTTTTCAGGGTCACATATCACAACAACAGGGGAATTTGTTGGATTTGCACACACACCAATTAGTTTACAAGCCCAATTTCTTTCCTCTTGGCCCTGAACTGCCCATATCTTGTCCAGGTAGCACCTAGCCGGAGCGAGCAGGAGTAGCCAGGCCTGTGCGTCTTCACTGGTTTCATTGCATCTTCAGTTATTTATACTAATGCACATGCTACATTTTCATTTATCAGTACAAGCAGTTTTCATAGTAGTATGAATTTAAATGTTAATAAAAAAACATAATGAATTGAAACAGTCCATCTCGAAAAAAACAAAACGAATGCTTCTGCAGTGGAGCTGCAGCTTCTGGCAACTGAAAACAGAAACTGAAAACAAGCAATGTTACGTATCGCTGATTACAAGCTGTGGGGCTGCCACCTTTTTTCAAGAAATTGTGCTCAGACAAATATTACTTAGATATTTGGATAGTTCTCTGCTCAGGAGAACATCTTTGCTTGTATTTGTCCTCCATTGTTACTGCAAAAACAACATCACATCACAAGGGTCTTCCTTTGATGAAAAAGGTCAAGCTGTGCTCACAGAGTCCCCTACTGGACAACTTGGTAATCATCTCGTCCAGTCTGAAGCACTTGTAGACTGTATATATGTTGACCTTTTTGAAGCAGTGAAAGAAGTTGTCTTTGAGAAGCTCACATAATTGTTGGAGCGGCGATGCACTGGAGACGCAAATGAGCTGCATTGCATTTACACTTGTACTTATAAGTGGTCGGGCGCTATCACATCCAAAAATGCATTTTAATGCCAGATGTAAAGAAAGAAACCTTAGAGGCCAGTATTTTTAACGTTCCCCTACTATGAGCATGCTGTAAATCATCCGTAGAGTTTCTTTTCATTTGCATTGTCACATACATTCCCCTCTGGAAAGTTTCAAGAAAATCTGCAGGTCTTCAGTGCAGGCCTGGAAGCATCTTATGTTTATGGAGGAATATTGACTAGTGTAGTGTCACACATTCCCAAACACATAAACCAATCTTAACATTCAGTGTGTGACTGAACCCAGTGAACCCCATCTATCCCCACACAAGGCACTCCTCCTTGCTTCATAACACACACACACACATACAGAGGAGGCTCTGTGAGGCTCTTTACGTTCCCCTCAGACAGAGCGAGTCTGGCTGCTCTTCGCCACACAGTGCACCACTGTAGCTGGCTCTCCGTGCCTCCATATTCCAGACCTTCAGTTATACCAGTAGCCTCCACCACGTGCCAAGGCTAACCACATAATTACTGCACTCATCTGGCCAATCTCCTCTCAGTGCAGTGCAGAAGCATGCTCCTGCAGTTGTGAAGAGCTGCTTTAGTCGAACCCTTGAGCACACGAGACGGAGTGCAAGGGCGAAAGCTCAGCCTTCAGAACCCTCTCTTCGGTGCGCTGGAGATAGAGCAGGCATTCTCAGCTTATCTGTCTCATAAGGTCATGGATTAGCAATCCTAGGGCCATGTAGCAACATAACGTAGCTCCTATGTTAATGTATCAGCACCAAAAAAGCATAGTCAACCGAGCCGCACTGCAGCTTGAACTGCTCAGAGTTGTGGTAGGAAAGTCTGATGGTGTTGGTGGGACTGTGGTGGAACAGGATCTTATAGTCAGTCCATTTCATTGCACATTTATGTCGAGCTACGGTTGCACTGTAGCTCAACCATGCAGTTCCATTGGACGACTGTCCTTGTCCCAGTATACAAGGGGAAAGGATTTATTGAAGTGTGTACGCCTCGGGTACGCTAGATTGGCGGGTATTTTCGAATTATATCTTCTTCTTCTTCTTCTTCTTCTTCTCTTTCATCTTTGTTCCAGGTCAAAGCCTAGTTGGCGTTGGCATGTGCGTAGCTCCTAGGTCATTCAAAGGTTATTCAGTTCCATTCCATTCATGTTACTCTGACTTTGAGAAATTTGATTTACGGACATTTCAGAAAGGCGAACGTGTCCATGTATTTTAAAACATCCAGTCGTATTCCTATCCATCCATCTTCGACTACTTTATCCTCCACATGAGGGTGGCAGCGGGCGCTGGGCCAATCTCAGCTGACATAGGGCGAAAGGCGGGGTCACACCCTGGAGACCACATACAGACAAACAACCATTCACTCTCACACTTACACATACGGGCAATTTAGAGTGTCCAAATTGACCTAATCCCCCACACTGCGTGTTTTTGGACTTTGGGAGGAAACCGGAGAACCCAAACACACACACACACAGGGAGGACATTCATAAAGGTCAGTTGTATTTGAAATACACATTATTTCCAATGTTTCTTACTTGGGATGTAAGACGACTACATGGGATGTGTGGGTGTGTATTTATGGACAGCATTTGCATTCATGCGTCAGTGCTTGTGCCTTTTGTTATATATATATAAAGTGTAGAGTATGCATGTGGGGGTGGCCATGGGATGACATGAGTTTCCACCAGGCTACATCCCATAACAGGAAAAGAAGAAGTAGACAAAACCCAGCCAGGAAATACTTAAATTGATCAGTGCGCTTCCTCATTAACGTCAGCGTGACTGCAAAAAAATGTCAAATAACTGCATTAGTGTCAACTAAATAAACATTTTGTGGTTTTCCTGTCATTACAAAGACAAACCCCACATGTCTCACAACTTAGTAATTATTTGATTAAATATAAAATAGACACCTTTTTGACTTAAACTTATTATAATGATGTTGAAAATGATAATAATATAATATAAATCTTTTGATCCAATTGTAGGCTGCTTTCTTTCTCTCCCGCTGCTTCAACCTTAAGTACCACAGGTACTTTTCCCGACCAGGTGTTAATGGAAGGGACGCTCATTGTGGAACAACACCAGCTCGGAGGAAAAGTGCCTGCACTGCTTACCGGTGTCGACTGCTGCATCTTTTGCTTTTAAGTACATCGACGGGCATTGCTCTCATCCACGGCACGCACACTTTGAACAAACTGACCCAACGGTGCCACACCACAGTCCAAAAAATGTGCCGACCAGACAGCAGTCAGCACGACGTGTCAGGGACTTACACCTACTGACTGATCGTAAAAATAACAATTGCAACCAGAGAGGTACCACCGCTGTTGTGTGTTAAACCCCTTCAGCAAAACACTTCGTAGTAAATGTGCTGCTGCGCCGATGGAAAACGTGTAAAAAGAGTTTGCCTTGTCAGACGCTTTGTAGAAAAGTAATTACCTCTTGTTTCCATTGAGGCTGGAGATAAGCCAAGACGCCTGGTGTACGGAGGAGCGACTCTCAGATTATACACATTCTCATATATAGTCGCGAGAAGAAACAACACGCGCGCGCTGCTGCAACTTCACATAATCGCTCAAGAGCACACGTACACAACATACACACGGCAGACACCTAGTGACCCTCTAAACCTCTTCATTTATTTAACACCATGATTCAATTATGTGTTTACCTCTTTGCGGTATTTACTTGAGGCAGGAGCAGGATTTGGTACGACTGGCAAACCTCATCACTGAGCTAACCTGCGACACAAAACTGATGTGTGGGGAAAAAAGAAAGGGAGAAAATGAACGAGAGGCAAGAATAGAGGCAAAATGACAAACAAGATGAAATAAAAAAAAAAAAGTACTTTGCAATAACACTGCTTAGGACATCTGGGGTGACCTAATTAAAATGTTGGATTCCCGAGAAGAATAAATTAAGAAATGTCAGTTAGGCTGAGCCATACGAGGGTAGATTAAGAGGAGCTGTCTGATTTCTGCCCTTCTTCTCTTTTATCAGGGCTGCATGGGAACATGGGCCTTTAACAACGATACAGCCAGTGAGTGCGACCCTAAATTTAACAATTTCAAGTACATGTAGAGCAGTGGTGATTCCTCTACGACAGCAAGGCAAGCTCAGCTTCCTCTAAAATGTCTTGAAATAGGTTTGCGATTATAACGTGTCACTAGTTCGTTGCGGATGACCGAATGCCTTACGTGATGTTCGTATTCCCGTAGCTTCAACTGTTCAACTGGCACAGAAAAGTCTTTTTCACTGCGGTGAGCTCGAAAATGTCACTTCCATGGATGCTCAGCTTCTCTCGGAGTGTGCGTACACTGGGCTTCTGCATCGTGATTGGAGGAACTGTCTGAAAGGGCGGAACCAGTTTTTGACTGACAGCATGGCAGAAACATACACCACAGTGGAGCCTTTTCTGCCTCAGTCCTGTGTGGATTTTGCGATGGGAAGTCTGCCGACAAATAGTTGCTTGTTGTGTGTTATTTGCTCGGTGGTGTCGCCCATTTCTGTTTGTACAAATACACTGCAAATAAAAGCCCCATTATAGCGTTTCATTTTTACATAATTATCATGTTTCCTTGTTGGAGTTGTTTGTTTGCAGAATTTATGTAAGAATGTCTGTATAAATAACTGCGCCTGAAATGAGCTTCCCCCGGTTTCAAAGAGCAGCAATTGCCACTGGTGCAGAGCATTTGCAGATGTCTGCGAAAAGAGAAAATAACGGTTGAGGAAGTTTGAGAAACTTCCAGACGAATCGGTGAAGGGAAAATGGAAATCTGGAAGAAAAAAGAGAGTGGCATGAAAGCTTCATCAAAAGAGTACAACCCTGCGGTTTAAGTAGCTTAAGGTTTTCACATCATTACTGTAGAGGAGCACTATGAAAGACTGTTATCATCATAGAGCTAACGTCCTCTTTGGCTTCCACCAACCTCCTCAGATATATTCTCTTTGTGGAGACGCTCCATATGGGGCTAATGTGTTTGTGCTGTGCTGTGCTGTGCTGGACAGGACCATACGGACGCTGCCAGACTGGATGTGTACTGTGTATCAGAGCACAGATGATGGCAGTGGCAATGTGTCCATTGTCAGCACAGAGGAGGAAGATGGGATGTTCAAAGAGTGGGTGGAGGAAGGGAGGAGAGGGAAGAGAGGACAGCTGGTACCCAAGATTGGTGTTAGTTAAGGATGACATGTTGACATGAAACTGATAAGAGGACCGAGTAGAAGATGAAAACGGCACATGCGAGGGAGGCTCTGATGCCAGTGTGCCTCAGTCAAGTCCAACGTCTCTGATTCCACTTCCCTTTGAAGCGATCCATGGAAATAACATCATGCGACTGGCGATGGATGAAAAAAAAAAAAGCAGGAAAAAGGAAATCCAGTCTGGTGTTGAGGCTTCACTGTCTTCATTGACTTGCACAGCTGCAGTGTTTTCTTCATGCCTCTGACAACATTACAACCTCACACTGTTTGTGCACTGAGCTCCCACTTTACTTTCACTGCTCATCACTTCACAACGCGGGGTTTCATCAGTGTTTTAAATATGAGAAATGTCTCCTCTGAAAACAGTGTCGTATCTAATCTATTGGACAATAATCACTTCGCAAACAAACAGCAGTTTCACTTTACGTCTTCAAGTGAGCTGAAATGAAAGGAAATTGGCCCCAAGTGCTTGCGTGCCAGACTCCGGCACCCAAAGCCACACTGTGTAATTCAGACCTGTAGTGTTTGTTTCATTGCTGAACTCCACAACAACAAAAACAACAACACCAACAACAACAACAGCAGCTCATTTGTTTTACTCTAACAATGGATGGTGGCAACAAAGCATCATTTAGTTTTTTTTCTCACGCAAACCTTGCGTCAGGGAGGTTTTACAGAATTTGTCATCATTCCTTTTAAACCTTTAAAAATCCTGCGGGCTGTTTTTCAGTGTTTGTTGAGCACATTTGCTGCTGCTGTGTGCGACTTTGAAAAGATGAAGGAGACCAAAGTTTAAAATTGCAAACATGGCACCGTGTCACTAAGCAGTACAATTATGTTCCCTTTGGAATTTATTTGCCATTTAGTTTCAAGTGTGCCAAAGTAACTGAACTGTGCTGTTCCATGTTTTTTTAGGTGTACTACAGTCAGTGTGTTTACATGCATGTTAAAAGTCTTAGTCGGACTAAGACAATAATTTGGTTTTCTTAATGTCATGTAAACGCATTATTCCGGAACGAGCTAGTCTTAGTCGGACTAACATACCTGGATGATGTGATTCATAGTCTGATTACTCCTGCATGTATACGCTTAGTCTGACTGGAGTCAGACTTGGCGTTCTGTGCACCAAAATGTCCTCCCGGGTCTTTGACCTGGAAGTAGAAGCAGTTGTTGGGTACTAACTTATGGAGGGATACAGTGCTACCTACGGAGGCGGAGTCAGACATAGATGGCCAATAAATCAATGTCCTCCTCCCCATGTATACTCGGACTGTCTTAGTCGGACTACGGCCTTAGCTCGGTTTAAACTGTGCATGGAAACGTACTGCGTTGATTGGGAGGCAGAGAACTGGCACTTCTGTGCGACAAAAGGAATGGAATGGAAAACAAACAAACACGAAGCGTGAGACAGATCAGCGGTTGTTATTCTAAACTCTAGCATGGTGAGCTGAACTGCACTGTAGTGCTAATGCAGCTTTGCAGGAGCAGGTGTGACTGACTGCTGTGGCATTGTGGATCTGTTATTGTGAATCTGTCATACACTGAAAAGAGACCCGTGGTAAATCCTAATAAGCATGTGTTTATGTCCACAAAGGTCTATTTTTTTTCCAGCCATATCTGTTTGTTGGCTTGGTTGTTTATTTTTTTAAATTCTTCAACAGGATGACACGAAATGAAAAATTGGACATGTTTTTGGTTTTTTTTTCTGTGACCAAGAATAAAAAAATAATATGACGATATTCCATCATGACATCACAATGATACTTTTTTTCATCAATTTTCAAAATAAAAGTGTTCCTTTTGAACACCATGGATTTATAATGCCAAATAAAATCTGTAAATGAATGAAACATGCAGAGATAACTCATTATAACTATATATTAAACGAGTTTGAGACCTCTGCCCAAGATGGTTAAATATTACTTAACACATTATTATTTCGTAGCATTCACTGTGTTCGTATTATGGCTGCATTATCACTCAGCTCAAAGACGGGTTGTGCCTAAGTGGAACCTCTCAACCTTAAACAGCCTTGCTGTAGCTGCCTTTTCTTGTCTGTTGTAGTCTGTCTTTCATCCATGAAGCCACCGCTTATACATGATAAGAAAGAAGTGAAAAAACATGATTACAAAGTTCCCCTGGAGCAAGGAATGAGTGGAGAATGAGAGTTTGTCATCTGAATATAGACGTCTGTATGCTGGTAGTATTTATTTTTTGGTGGAAAAGTTTCAAAGAGAGAGGAATGCAAGTTAAAAATACAGCTAAACTGTTTGTCATCTAACACTTTTAACATAATGTGATAAAGGCGATGCGAGGTCAGTGGTGGAGCGAGTCGTCATTCAATTTCAAGACTGGGGGTTAGATTCCCGTGTGAGAACGTGTGAGTGAAAATCACTATTTAAATACAGATCACCACCACACGGTTTGCATTTGAGAAAGATTAAATAAAAAGAAGTGAACGAATGATTAAATAATCGAACAAATGAATAAATGAGGAGGTATAAAGTGTGGAGTGCTCCCACGTCACCCCCCCCCCTTCATAGCGACACTGTGGCCGATAATGAAGCTCAAATGTCTTCTCAGATGTGAAACAGTGATGACATGTCATGATTTATCTGATATAGTGCTGTTTGATGACCTGTATCATATTCTGATGGCTTTCCGAATGTGTTCACTTCAGATGGAGTTGAAAGAATCAAGCTCTGTTTGATTTAGCGGGAAAAATGTCTTTCTAATGAGACTCAGCGGTGTTTGAAATGCTGTCGCCTCTAAGCTCGTCTTCCTCCACCCCCACCCCCCCCGTACATTGCATTTTATGACTCTTATGCTGTTACGTGTCGTGTGTCTGTTTGTCTCTTTCTGTGCTGTGTATGTGTGTGTGTGTGTGTGTGTGTGTGTGTGTGTGTGTGGTTTTCAAAACAACCTAGTGCCAGGGCTTAGCTGATAGGCTAATTAAGCTCACCACGGGGAATAAATGTTTCCTCTCTGCCTGCCATTTGTCACACCTGGCACAGAAATGTCACAAGGAGAAGAGACACACACACACACACACACACGAACGTGTCCTCAAGTAAAAATCCAACAACAAGTGATCGTTCACTGAGAGAAAGACAGAGACATGCACACATGCAAAAAAAAGACAAATCACTTCAGCACATGAACCACACGCACATAATTGCACAATAGAATTAAATGATGATCCTTATTTTTCTTCCCTGGCTCCACATCCAGAGGGACTCGGCTGAAGCCAACCTCATCTTTTCTCTATTAAAAGGTTAAATCATTTACAAATTACAGCTCGCTTCCAGCAGTTAGCATATGGTGGGTGTGGAGAGGCCACGCGGGGGCCAGCAGGCAAGACTGGAGGAGAGACAGTGATGATGAGACAGCACGCGTGTGATTTTATATGAGTGTGGTGAATTACAGTCGGTGCAGTTTCGCATCATGTCTCCGGCTCGGTGCGTATCGGTGTGTGGAAGCGTCTGTCTGCTCATGTAAAGGTGGAGCAATTAATGATTTTAGCCCATTCATTGGCTCCAATATTGTGGTTAATGAAAGCATATCAATGCGGTGTCCAGTGTGTGTGTGTGTGTCCACTGTCCACACATCTGCAGCTGAGCGATGGAAGTTTGGAGTGAGGAGGATGGGTGGAGTCGGGGCTTCCTGTTGTCCTTCAACGCTGCAACTAATCACGATGGCTTTAACGCGCTGCTGCTGCTAATTGCCACACAGACGAGCACACAGAAGTGCTTTCAGCTGAGCGAGCGTCCTTTCTTTGTCTCACTCTCTTCTCCTCAAGCCTGTGGACAAATTACAGACACCATTGGCTGCAGTAGAGACTCCCTGTCTACCTCTGTCTTTCTTTCCTTTTCATGCCGGGACGAGGCCGTGGCATGTCTCCTGTGCCCCCTGCCCCCCCACTGTGGAGAAGGAAATGAAAGCCAAAAATGTTGCAGATGTGTCTCTCCCTGGCTAAGCACTGGGTTTGCGGGCTTTGATGCCAGCCAGGTGGTGGAGGGGATATTAAGGTGCCCTTTAAGGGTAGAAACGGGGGGAGGTGAACGCTGTAATTTGACCAGACTGTGTTATGACTTGTTGCGGGTGTGGCCTGGTCCAGCAGCCCTGCTTGCTGCCAGCAAATGGCTTTTGATGTCAGGGTTAAAAGGTTTGCTTGGATTGCTTGAAGAGACGACACGCTGTTCTGAGGTGGGATTAGTGTTGTTGTTCTCCAGCACCTCAGCAGTTTCTCTGGTTAAGTAGAATTGGTTGGTATGTTGGCTTGTAAATGATCCCTTAAAGGCCCGTTAATATGGTGTATTCACCAACGTGAGACAAAGGAGAACCTGAGATCAACGTTATTTGTTGGGCGATGCCGAGCCAGATCACATGGTGTAATAACGTGTAGGTGTTTTCAGTCCTGCCAGCGACTTTCCCTTTCTGTATCTCTGAATTCCTGGTCTTTACTGCCCTGAGGTGCTAAAGACAGTAGGAATGTACTTCTTACTTGGTTGAACACGATTTTAGGATAAGACGTGATCATCTGGTTCATGAAGATAATCTACTTTGTCCAGTCAGGATGAAGCGTTCTTAAATCATATAAGCTGGATTTATACGTCGCGTGTTACATCTCTGTAACCTGCCTGTGTTGCTTTGACCCGTGAAGAAGTGCAGGTTATAAAAAAGAAGCACACATTTGTTCTCTGCAATTGCAAATGTTGTACATGTGTCGTTTTATGTAGTGTGCAAATGTTGTGGTCACCAGAGACGTGTGTTGGAATGGCAGATGTGAACCGACACCAGGGTTGAAACGATTTAGGGAAAACAGTTCAGGTTTTAACAGATATGATTACGATCGTGTTGTTGTTTTTTTAAAACCTAACTTCTGTTCATTTTTGACTTGATACAAAGATGACAAATTGCTCTCAGCTTCGTTTTTCATTTAAACCTGAGTAACAATAACAAAACAAATAGAACGATCATTCACTCATGACGACATGAGGAGGAAGCCACAAATTTGACAAACGATTCAATATATAAACATGAGATAAAAATGTGGCGTAATATACTGTAAATTGCAGCTTTGGTAGTTTTGGTATTGTTGTTTGTTCCACCCTAACTGACATTAAGAGAGTTAGTGTTAACATCTGTCCTCTCTCTTCTCTCACTGACCACCGCTCGTCAGTGAATTCCAACATGTGCAACAAAAACATTCCAACAGTCATTGGATTCTGGTGGTTCCCTGAGGTAACGTTCAATGTTCGGAATGAAAAGTTAAACTTAACAGACACGAAAAGGAAGTTTTAGTCCATGAACACGAGGGAATTGATGTCATGAATGAAAGCCCAGGAAAATGAGTTGCAGCAGTGACGTAACTTAATCATTAGCTCCTTTGATAAATGCTGCCGCTGTAATTGTTGCAATAAGGAAACTGTTTTTATTACAAATGGACGTAACTTGTTCCTTCTATAAATATGACTCTTGTTATTAGGTTACTTTTTTTTTCCACTGGATCCATTTAACGCCATTTAAAACAATAAAAAGAGCTTAAAGTCCTGACTTTCCTTTCTGCTTCAGGGTTTGCTTGTGTTGGACTGTGGGGGCTCGAGTCATTCAAAGGATTTAATGACGGCAGTGTCAGACTTAAAGATCCTATCTGCCGTCTCTCCACTCATTATTGTGAGCTTAGGTGCTCAACTCCCCACCTTTATCCTGCCGCGCTCCCTGTTTTCCTCTGATCTTTATCACTGACAGATGACTCCAGATTTTTTTTCTATTGCTCTCGAACAGCAGATTCCTCACGTTGACTCGCAGCGCGTGACACCGTAACCGAAAACTCATTAGTCGCTTGCCTTTAGTTGCATTTAGCAAGTCTGACTATTTGATGTGACTCCCAGATTAATCGATTATAATCATTTACATTCAAGACAAAGTGTTTAACTGCTCGTCGTCTCCTGTCATCTCTTTTCTCTGACACTGGTGTTTCACAAACACGGCAGAATCATCTGTACATAATTTTGAAACAGCGGAACCTCAGTTATTTATACATAAATAATAAACTAGAAGGAAATGTGATAATTATGTAAAACTGAAATGCTATAATAGTGTTTCTTTCATGTACAAATAAAAAAGGTCTATATCGCCGAGCAAAAAAACCGCACATTGACCAGCTATTTGTTTACGCACATCCATCGCAACATCCACTCAGGACTGAGGCAGAAAAGGCTCCGCTGCCGTGTACGTTTCTGTCAATCAAAAACTTTCAGACAGTTCCTCCAATCATCATGTACAAGCCCAGCGTCTGTGCCCGCCCACTTCTCCAGTGACACAGAGAGAAGCCGAGTTTCCGCGGAAGTGACGCTTTTGCCGCCTTTGTCCAGTCACCGCCAAAAAAAAAAACCTATTCTGTGCCGTCTCAACATTTGATTATGAACAAACTAGTGACACGTTTTTAATCGCGTTCTCGCGCACGCTTAGTATTGGAGCGTAAATACACATAACACAGAGCATGCGTGACGCCATTTCAGAGGAAGCTGAGCTTCCCTTGCCTCGTGTCCTGTTAGAGACATCTATCAAGACAAGACAAGACGACAAAGGGATAGATGTGCGTTGCCTGTGCAGAATCAAGTCATGCGTCATGTCGAGTAAGCCCAACCTGTTACATGTAATAACACATGCAACCAACAGCTTTGACCAGGTTGTGCGTCTTCCTGAGGGCTTCTCAAACACAGCGACTGTCGTCTATATCTAATACAGCATGTGTGTGTTGGAAGAATCTCAGCGCTGAGTGGCTTCACCCCCGTTCCAATACTTCAATTTAAATGGCTCAAGGGAACGACGCATGAGTGAATGAATGAGTGAGGCGAAAAAAATCCACATCTATTCAGAGGCTGATTGAGTGTGTAGTCTCATCACATTCACTGTGAACACGCCACAAGGATCCTCGCCCCCATTATGACCCTTTCTCATTGAAGGCAAAGGCTATGACAACACTCATTCATTGGAAAGATCGGGCGCTTTGGTCTCGGAAACTCTTCTGGGCCCGTTTTAGTGAAAAGGTCCAGGATTGTGTTTTAGAAACAGAAACATCTGCACGCACCTCGTCAGTCATAACCTGAGAAGCGGTTCCACGTCGTCATCTGGCTAAAAAAGTTCATTCTTCACCAGCAGATACAGGATCTCAGTATCTCATCTGTTCCGGGGTCGATGATTTTTGTTCTATGGGCTGTAACTTTTTAAAATCACCTGCATTTGGGCTCACAGAACAATCTTTAGCTCCCACATATGGACCTCAGGTGATTACAGTTGTCCGTCCATTCCGTCTTTTCATCTTGTTTTTCATGTCACCTTCTGTCTGTCAGTGCAGAGCGATGTCGTGTCCTTTTTCCTCTGCAGGTGTAACCGCAGCACGTCGAGGCCTGACCTCTGCATGGCAATTCGTCTTTTTTTTTATATGGCGGTGACTGATGTACGATGTACGTCATAATAATGTAGTGTTCTCTTTTCGAGAAATTCAATTCCTGTTGCAAGAGAGATGATGTGTGACGAGAAGCGAGCCTAATTTAAACCCCCGTAAAGAGCTGCATTGAGAGGTGCGCCATGCATCCGCGTCGCCAGACCTGCAAGGAAATCAAAACATAATTAATATTATGTAATTAACAAGTGCCTTATGATCCCATGAAAGCAGAGGTATAATAGGAAATACATCAACATAAATGAAAGCAATCCCCAGGACTGCTATATTACATTTGATAAGAAGGTAGTTTGCTTCAGACGCGCCCGGAAACATTTAACTCTTCATTTTAAAAAGCGTTGACAAAACAATCCCCAACTCTCAGTCATGTCGGCAAAACTTCATCAGCAGAATAGATGATTGTGTGATGTGCTCGAACGCCCAATAACAAGTCAGCAAGTTGATCTTGAGTCAATTGTCAATTCAAGAAATGGAATAATGACGTTGGACGTTTTCGTGGAAAGTTATGACAAAGCACAAGAAACACATGACTGGCTTTAATTGTAGATTTGCCTCCTGCATAATTTTGTTGGTGATTCATCACCCATGGGATTGTGGAGAATGTGAGACTGTTTTTTTGAGTGTGTTGAGTGGGTTTTTGTGCTAATTTTGAATTCAAAATGACTACAATTCATCCAGAATGAAACATGAATGTCCAACTTTTTTTTGGCCGTCCATTCACTGGTTATGTAAAATAATTTTATGAGTCTAGTTCATCATCAGGAATTTCTTGTCACTGGATTCTTGTCCTGCCTGCAGCGTTTCAGATTGCATTGTTAAAGTGGAAGCGGAAGCTCCCACTCTTGTGATATATTTGCACACGATTAGCATGCTGTATTCAAAAACAGGCCGACGTCAATTGTAAAACTTGACATGCACATGCAAAGACGCGCGCCGTGTTCTTTGGTCTCGATTATTCCAGCTAAAGAAAGACACAGCGTTTGCAGAGACAGTCAGGTTGTCATTTTTCTCCCCCCCCGTCTTGACCCGGTTGACCTCTGCGTGAGGGTCGCCATGGGGTCGTGTCGTGTCACCGCTATGTCACACATGGGCCTGGAATCTCTGCTGTGTTCCCTGACAGGCTCACTACAGACCTTACCTCATGCGTTAACATGTCATTCCCACAGTCCATTCATGCAGAGGGAACAAAGGGGATGGGGGCCTTTCCCATCAATGGTCTCTCACCCCCTCCACCACCCCTCTCTCTCTCTCTTCTATACTTTTAAGCTTACTATGTCCACTCCACCCTCAGCTACTTAAAATCCTTCTCACATAGCTCTTTTTTGTCCCGTTTCTCTGCTATTTTTAACCGCCACTATTTTGGGGCCCTCAGTAAAACGTTTCTGTGAGACGTCCACTATCTCTCTCTCTTTCTCTCTCTCACATGCACACAGGTTTTGCGCAGCATGCTTTTAAGCACTCTCTTTGACTTCCATTCCTTTTGGACAATCTAACCAAAGCATTATCCATTTAATGCCTAACCCTAACTTTAACCTAAGCACAATTCAAATATTAGCCCTAGTTCCATCAGAAATCAGGTTCTGCCTCATTAGGACCTAGTTATGGTCTCCAAAGTCAGTGTTTATGCCAGAAAAAAAGTCCTGAAGAGGTAACAAACAGGTTCACATACAGTATAGATCAGCTGCAGGATCCCAACGCACTCGCCTGACCCCATGGACGTGGATTTCACAGCGGGGAGTCTCTGGTGCGGTGCCATTCAGCAGAGGCCCACGACCATGACGTCACAGAGAAATCGCTTGCATCTCACACACACACACACACTCGCATACTCGCACACCGCACACAGACGCGGCTCCTCCCCCGCTCGGCTTTCTTCTCATCGCCGTGGTGAATGGAATTGCATGGCTGTGCAGTTCAATCACTGTCAAGTGCAAAGAAAAGGGGTCTCTTGTGCAAAATTTCATGATTCACAATTGATTAAATAGGGGTGTCATTTCATGGCTGAACAGGGAGGGGTGCGGGGGAGGAGCGGGCGGAGGGAGGGAGGGAGGGAGGTAGGGAGGGGTGAGCCTTTTTTTCATGCCCTTGTGAGATATACTGCTCAGAAAATCTCCTGATGGCCGCCATTCAAGAGCTGGAGATGTAAAGTTGTGGGCTTTATTTATTATAAAGAGGTCCAGTATCTTCTTTAGATTTGATTAAGGGCTTTCACGCCCAAGAGCCACATGGACCGAATGTTCTGTAGGTATGATTTAGATTCCTGTTGTCATGTGGAAACTTCCAGGCTTCACCCAGAGGGGGAGGGAGACGGGGGACAGAGGGCAGAAGGAGAGAATGTATATATCATTGCACTGCACTCACTGTACTTGAGGACAGTGAGTGCAGTCCTAATGGGGTTCGAGAGAAATGTGTCAGTTCTGTATTGAGTTTCAAACCTCAAACTGCACCTTTGAGCTTTCTTGGTTGCATTCAAGTCAGAGTTGTTGGGACCTTGGGACCAGATCTTCACAGGAAGACAACATTTCATTGGTAGTCACACAGCTAACCATGCTTATTTCAAACCTGGTCAAACTTAACTTAACTCTCTCTTGAATAGTTTTAAAAACAAGTCTCATTATCTACATAAAATCACAAACCAACTCTAACTTTTTTGATGACTAAGACTAAGATTTCAGTTTGGTGCCTTTAGTGCATTTGGAGAACATCACAGTTTCTCTCCATTAGCTCTTGTTGAACTGAATCCAACCATCATGGTTTATTTTGAGTTGTTGCGGAGGAGACCGTCAGCATCCACCGTGGTTTGGACTTTAATAATTGTGTGCTGTCGAAAATGCACTTGGTTACACTTTCTACTTAATATTGCTCATTTTTACACACGTTATACATCCATTTATTAAATGTTTACACCGTGTTTTCAATAAAATACAGGCTCGGGTCGGATCTCCATGCTCTACATTTGTGGGAACATGATATCTCAATAACTTCATTCAAATTTGGCACACATATTTACTTCAATTCAAGGATGTATTGATTAGATTTCCATACATACACTACGGACATTTATTTATGGCTCAACAGTGAGAGGATATCAATTAAACTGCGGAGTGAAAATTATAGTAGTGAATTATGGTTGTTTTATCATCATCATTACAGCTGTAGAGAAGCACTGTGGTGATTTTTAACCCCATCTTTACTCTCACTGTCCTCTTACTCTACATTCTGTGTAATCCTGGGGCAACGCACAACAACGCAAACCCACAACAGACACGTTAAATACTGCACATGTATATTTTAACAGTAAACCGTGTCAGGCACATGTATAGAGAGGAGAAAGCCCCTCAGTGGACCTGCTAATAAATAATATGTGAGCAACTTTGCACTTTTTGTTTTGTTTACTCTGAGTCATTTACACCCTCAGGCTTGATACCCTGCCTGGTCTCTGGCTTCTGCTGCCTCCATCACAGAGAAATCACATATTACTGCACACACACACACACACACACACACAGACACGCACACTTACACAACACACAGGCCCCAGGGTAAACTAAAATAGTGATGAGTGTGTGTATGAGTCTGCAGAATTGTGTTTGTGTGCATTAGAGACAGTAGACAGGTGTGAGGTGTGCGATTGTGTGTGTGTGTGTGTGTGTGTGTGTGTGTATTGAGTAATCCATCTAAGTAAGCTGCTGGGATGTCGAGTAAAGATTTTTAAGGTGAGAAGGCAAACCGAACCTCGTGAGACTCATGCAGGACGGCTTCACTTCAGCCACATACTTTGGGGATTTGAGCTCAGACTTTGCTCCCACTGTGAGTTTCCTTGTCGTCAAAATGAGGTTATGTGAGGTCGTCTCTCACCCGTATTTCTTTTTTTTTATTCAATTTAGGAGGAAGGTTGCTGAGAAGAAGAATCCTGATTTCAACACATTTATAGTTTTTTTTTTTTGTCCTCCTTATCTCTTTTTTTTCTCCTTCCACTGGAGCACTTTGTAGCTAAATTAAATTCTGCCCATTAGGTGACTCATTTTTATTTCAAGCTTCTTATCTGATGCTCTTATCCGGGGTGACCTATCGTGAGTGCAACCTGTGAATTAGCTATAATTTGTGGATTTTTTAGACGGTAAGAACAACCAAGAGAAAATATTTTAATGGTCAAGTCTGAGAATAGAAAAAGTCATGCGCGATCATGCGACATTAAGTTTTACTGGCCAGAAAAAGCAGGAGGAACCTAATGGTACACGAGTGTGTCTGTGTTGTACATGTGAGGTGGCGCAGTGTGAAATGCTGAGCACAGTGGAGGCCGTGAACTGTGGTTAAACTCAATAATTCTCCAACTCTAAAAACAAACCCTTTTAATTATGTTAAAACCAAACTCTCACGGCTTATATGGAATTGTTTGTCCTTTTGAGAAACGCTTTTATTTGCTTTCTTGCCAAGATTTAGGGCTGGATCCTACTTACCACATTCCAACACTTGGTATTTTTGCATTTTTGCAGCAATTTCAGCCTCATTTGTGTTTCCGTGGATTCTTTGAGCGCTGAGTTGTACGTGTGTGGGTACTTGCAGATTTCCAAGCAGGTTTCCATGGTTACTTGTCTCTTTTGACAGAGCGTGCGCCATCAACTGGACTGGAAAGTGTTGTGCGCTATAGGGAGCATGTGCAGTTGGCGTACAGAACGACCTGGAAACGGGTGAAATTTAAACCACATGGACTGTATGCAGACCTCTTGTGGACTTGGAAAGTATGGCTCGTCCCTTAGGTTAAAGGAATACTTCATCATTTAGCTTTCTATTACTAGAATAGGGGTAGTATTTTTGAAAAATTAAACCTCAGTCCGCACGTTTTAGACCCACTTGTAGGGGGACAGAATGTAAACAGTGTCCGCCATCTTTGCTAACAGTTACGCTAACAGGACCAAGTGTCACTGGTGGGCACGTCACAAAGAAAAGAATGAAGATATTTCTCGACTCAGGGGAAACTGAGGTTGGGAAGCACAATTTTTCAAAAATACTAGCTAACTATTCTAGTAATACAAAGCTAAATGCTAATCGGTGAAGTATTCCTTTACATGATTGATACTATTCAATTTGTGTATCTTAGCATAGGCATCTCCATTAACAGGTCATAAACCTTATTAGCACTATAGCAAAGCTCTAGTTTGTATTAAATCAAGAATAACAATAAATAGATCATAGTGGTTCTGCTACCTGAGGTTGAAAGAAAGTTTGAGTGTAAGCTATCGTGTTTTTCCTCAAATACTGGCCTGTAGTTGTGACTTTGTGTACCCGTGTTCGTCAGGAGAAGGAATCAACTGTACATTCACTACCTCTGTGTAATGTCCTCTGATTAAGAGAGGATTGCACAGTTGTGTCCTGCAGAGCATCAGTTGTACTCGAAGGGAGATTTCAGTGAACACTATAGTGGAAAATTACAAGATGATGCAGTGGAAGTGAATGGAAAACTGCATTGTGAGAGTAGCAAATGTAAAAGTAAATTTCCTTGTGGCCTTGAAGAAAGTCCTCAGAGAACCCGGCACATTTTATTCATTTCTTCATAATCTGACTTTGTGGTTTTGCTGAATTTAGAAGCGTTTTGAGGAAGAGAAACTCTTCAGTACAGAAGTGTGGGCTTTTTGTGTCGTTGCCCAGTTTAAAGCCATGCGTGCAGAATGTAGACGGTGAAACCATATAATTACAGAAAGGCAGAAGTCAAATTCAACAGTAGTTTGTGATTTCACCACTGCCCCCCGATCTCTGAGAATATCCATGTTTCTCAGTCCGTATGTCTTTGACGTTTTAATCGTTTTAAAGTGGCCAGTTACTGTTATCTGTCTGTCTAAAATGTTTCCCAGGGGAGAGGCACTTTTAAAATATATGTATTTTATGTTTATTTTTTTTCTTTCTCAGGATGTTATGATGGACAGTCAAAGCTAAAATCTCCTCCCTGTTCACCACTTTTGCTCTTGAGGCTTGTCAAATACACACAACAAGAGGCTTCTGTGCAAACCTAAGTCATACTATTCATTTGGTTCATTTAGGGTTAGCCTGTAATCATACATTTCTGTGCTGACAAACATGTTTATGCAATTATACTACATGTGACTGAGTTTCTGCCTCAGTAGGAAGGAGAAATGGGACTGAAGGGATTGACGGACGGGAGGAAAAAGATAGAGAAAGGAAGCCGAGACTAAGGGAACATCTATAACTAGAAGACAGAATACAATGAAAGCTGTAAATCGTGGTCACATATTTCACTTGCCTGAAGAATCAAAGTGTTCTCTTCCCTCTCTGTCCATCACCGTTTGTTCTTATTGTCAGCGTAGACAGTTCAGACTCTTTGAAACTCCAGGACCTTTTCCTTTCGTTCTTATTGTTTTTGAATCTCAGTGTTTGATACCTACACCTTGAATCTAAGATCATAGACCGGGACCAGCTGTGTTTGCCCCCCCAACTCCACAGCTGATAAGCTTATAAGTAAGACGTCTAGGAAGTCACTAAGCATTTAGGTCAACCCCGCTCTACCCCCGCTCTACCCCGGCTCATCTCTCCTCGATGTGTCCTGGGGTGCTCGAGCAGCTGTGAACTGAAGTCTGTCAGTGTATCCGTCTCCTGTGTCATACCAGATGCCACATCTTGCTCAGAGTATCGCAGGGACTCAATCCCGGTGATTAATCTGAGCTTGTTAGCCACATGGCAGGTGCGGCGCAGCAGAATCCGCCCCACACGCGTGTGCAGTCAGTATTCTGTGCCTGGTAAACCTGAGTAAATGTAACGTTTACGCTGTAACGTCGTTGCCTGCTTGATTTGACAGATTGGGAGTAGGGATTCTGAGCAATTCTGCATCATGATATAAATCGAATGGGACCTCGACAACACCACAACCTTCTGCCGTTTTTCTGATATACAGTGTATTGCGAATGCGATTTGAGTTGCAACCTATTACTTTTAAAGTCAAGGTTGAAGAGATTATTTACTGTGTTGCAGAATTTATAACAGGATAGAGCAGTAACATAGGCGATACCATCGAAAGGCTGTACAATGATGCTCGGATGAGAACTTCTAGATTCACTTTTTAAATTAAATCTGTTATCAGTTGGGACTGTAATACTGTACTTCTGTGACACATTAGTTGGATTTCTTGTTGCCTCTTTACATTTTTACTGTTGCGTTGGTGATTATTGTTGTTGCCAATTTTGTTATTTTAATCATGGTTCACAAAGTCGATATCATTAGATATCATATATAAGTTCACAATAGGACACTAACTACAATAGTAATGAGGTTAGAGAGACATGCCTCAGCACTGTATTGGATTTCAAACCTCAAACTGCACCTGCGAGGTTTCTTGATTTCAATACAGTCAGAGCTGTTGGGACCTTGGGACCAGACCTTGGTAGGAAGTGTCATTGTAAAACAGTTTCATTGCACTTGTATCCCACTGAGACCACAGCCAGACAGATCACATGACGTATCATAAACTGCGCTGAATGACACGAGGCCTGTGTACTAGTTCAGGCAGTCAAATCGAGGTGCGTGTCCATAGCTGTGAGACATCCCTCACAAACACTCCCGCTCAATTTGGCGGCGGCCTGTTTAAGCTCTAAAACTTTCCTCTGCCTGTGCCTGTGATGCTGCTCATACATTGCCACCCCTGCATCCATGTGCAGGCTTCAACGGGGGCTCAATATGTTTGCTCATCACCCACCGATATGTCTATGCAAATCAGTGGGGAGTGATGAGGTTGGAGGCGAGACTCCAAAAACAAAACCTCCCTATTGGCAGCCCCCCAATACTCCACACAGTATTCAGAACATACAGCACACAGTAGAGTAGGACGGAATAAACATTCCTTGATCGTGAAATCACTGACAACAGGGTGAAGCTCCGACAGCTTTTAACTAGAATATAATAATCTTACATAAGCATTGGAACTGTTTTGTTTCGGTACAGTACATTAGGAATAGTACAAAAATAACTGGCCCCAACCGTTCCATTCCTTGGTACCCTTCCCTTGGGGTACCAGAGTAAAATGGTCCAGTACGGTTAGACCAGCTCCACCCACAATAGTCAGCTGATTAGGCGACAGAAAAACGTCACTGGCTTGCGATTGGTGGAAATATCCCATCAAAGTCGCAGCAAATGCTCGCAATCTATTCTCATACAAAGCTTGATGTCTCGTGGAGACAAACAGCTACAAAGCGGCTAGCTGCTGGATGTCCTCCATTGTTGTCTGTTGTGTTGCGTTGTGATGTCATAATCTGGTGCTGTCACTCAGTATGTCCAGGTCCCTCTTGTGCTCAATCATTGTCACATGATAAGGTAGGAGCACCCTCTGCTGGATCCGTAGGGATACTCCTTCAAATAGTCTATGAGACTGCAGCATTCATTTCAAACGGGTCATTACAACTCAAAATAATATTGGAAAAAGTGACCGTTGAGAAATACAAATGTCAAACTTATTATCTGAGCTCTGTACACTACTGGATAACAGTGGTTCACTCAGTGGAGGTCTGAACCATACTGTGGATTTTAGGAATAATTACAGCCATAGTTGATGGCGTCTATGCTCTGTTGGCAAACACAGTGGCTTATCTCAGCTCGGCCTCTGTAGGAAGGATGTCTTTTAAAGCTTTGGTGCTGGGAGGGTGTGGTGAAACTGATATGTGCTGCTACCTTGCTCTCTCTCTTGCTCTGCAACAGTAAATCATGGTGTTAGGGAGGAGGGGATGGGAGGGAAGCAGACTGGATGAACACCGCTCTCCTTCCTAGAACGAGGGATGATACGTGGGCCAGGCAGGAGGTGGTGGAGGAATGAGGCAAAGCTGGACATGTGCAGGGAGAGAGATATGTGGCCTTTTTTCTCTCTGGTGCACGGGAGATTGGGAGGAATGGTGGGAAAGGGAGAGGTGAATTATTTCCCCCTGTGGCAGAGGAAATGAGGGAAACTGGAAAAAAGGGCCAGCTCTGTATTGAGAAATGGATGAAACCATTCCCAGTGGGGTGAGAGGGCCAAAACACCCAGCCCCAAAGGCCAGAATTTCTCTTTTTTCTCTTAATGTACCTTCCAGTGATGGATTATATTAGCAAGTACCCCTTCTGCTTTTTTCTCACACTACAGCATCGTTCATGGAGCTGTGTGTGTGTGTGTGTGTGTGTCTCTGTGTTTGCACAACACAACACAACACATACCAGGCAATCCTGGTTTGGCCTCCTTGACACTCCAAGGGAGAAGCAAACATATCCCCTGCAACAATCGATAGCTGCCCCCAGCTCCCAGCCCCGTCTGCAGTCCTGCTATTAATGCGCTGTCCCGCCGCTTCTGCTTTAGAGCCCGGGCCCTGAGATTAAGGAGCAATTGGAGTCCTTTGCTCACAGGAGGGGAGGGGGTGCGGAGGAGGGAGAGACGGGCACAGCATGAAAAATTGTTTATCCAGAGAAATCTCCTCATCGCCAGCTTACAAACACTCCTCATTTCCACTCCAGGGCCACATGGGGCCTACCTCCTCTGCCCCTTATCCATGTCAATTAATTAGCAGCAAGATTTGCAACAAATCACCATCTATTGTGATGAAAACAATTACAGCCAGCTGGGATGCACGTAAGGCAGCTCTGCCCAACACGTTTCAGCTACGACCCATTATATCCAAATAGTTATTTGACATTATAGGCTGGATATTTTGACTTAAAAAACAAAACAAAACACGACCACTATGCAACGCTGAGTAAGGAAAAAATGATCATCTGTAGCACAACCCTCGTTTGCCAGATACGCTATAAACAGATATGCCACGGGAGGAAATGGGCAATAAGAGCCTTTTGTTCTTTACATTTTACATTTTATTCTGAACAAATCCATAAATGCTAATATATGCTAATTTTATTTGGGTAGGGTTTCGTTTTTTACATTTTCACACCGCAGTGTGTAACTTTTAGTTTGTGCTTCGTCCTCGTCAACAGTTACATACATCGTTCTTCGTCGGAAACAAGACCTGACTGAGGGAGCGTTTGCGTGTATAACCCGTAGACCGTATATTAAAAAATAGACTGTCTTCTGGTGATAAGAATATAGTGAGCAGCCACTGTCATCACTCACGGGAGACACCACGACCGGAACGATCTGGGGTTTTGGAGCAGTCGAATTCACTTCTAAAACGCTTGTATGGGTGTGTGTGTGTGTTTACCTGTTGGCAGTCTTGCTTCACTAGTGCATTGTATCGTGCTGCTGCCTCTGTCTGTCTCGACACAGAACAAGTCATTTCCTGTGTGCAGCATGGAAATGTCACTGGGCAAATACAAGATCTCGACACTGCTATACCGAGAAGTACAGAGTTGTGTGGAGCTGAAGGGCATAATCAGCACTGTTTGAACTCACTTGACAATGGTTTGAGTGTAACAGGCTACAGAGTTGCACATTGCAGTTTTAATTACGGAACATTTTGCACAGTAATTGTCGCCCATATCGTATCATGTCTCTGGCAGTGCGACTCAAGGTGGGAGTATCTGCTACTCCAGGGCAAACACATGCTGCCTCTTCCTTATTTGCCGTCTCTCTCTCTCCCTTAAACACACACTCAAGTGAAAACATCCACTGAACACACATAATCATGAACACACACAGACTCATTTTACCTCTGCAAACATCCAGCGACTTGCAGAGTGCATGGATTAGTTTACTAAAGAATTCCCTTTGAAACTTGGCAACTAGAGATTTTCTTTTGAGGTGATCACTGCCCTAAGCAGCTGTTACAAGCGGAATGAGTGGGTTCTGCCATTGAGAAAACATGGACTGTTTAAACTGGCACAGTGAGGAAAGGAAAGAGAGACAAGTAGATGCAAGGGGGTTAGGGCAGGCGGAAGAAGAGATGAAGTTAAAAATAAAGGCAGTGGAGGGAGAAAAGGAAGTGTTAGAGATGCAAAATGGGGAACAGATGACGAGCGAAGAGCGGTGAGATGTTGAGCAGAAGGGATGAGAGGTGAAAGGAGGAAAGTGGAGGGGTGGAATCAGAACGTGTGAAGGGAAGTGGAGGACAAGTCAAGAAAAGTTAGAGTTGCAGACAGTGGCGGGGGAGAATCGCAACTCTGCCACGAAAGCTGAAAAGAAGCTGACGAGAAGACAATTGTCCCCACACCCACCCCCAGCCGGTTTTTCACCACCTTTTTTTTTGTTTTTTCACTTCTTTTCTAAAATACCATCTCCCTCATGTCTCAGAGTGTTAAAGTGTGTCATCCAGCCACTTTTATAATTGTGTGCTGGTACAAGGTGTTTGCAGAGAGAGGGTCGGGGAGTGATGGGCTGAGAACAGCCTGGCTCCAGAGTTAGAAAGACGTCTCCATGCTGAGCACCTGCCTCACAGCAACATCTTGCCTCCCCTGTGTCTTTTATTGCATTTAGCTACCCCCCCCGTGTTTTTCCAAGTCTTGAAAATGGACCAACACATCTGGGGAATCTCTGTTTTGAGCTCTATCTTTCCTGGGCTGCTTTTTGTTGACATGTTTCTCCGCACACTCCTCCCTCTCTGGCTCTCTCCTCTTGTATATCGAGCAAGGTGTGGTGGCCACGCAGCTTCTTCTTTTTTTTAACTTCTCCGTCTGATGCACCATGGCACATTTCAGGCCTCCATTTCAGCGGAACGAGCTGCCGCTTCCTGGAAGCGGAACTCGTGCCTCGCGTCAGCGCGCCTTGGCCTCGCACTCCCGCACTTTGACTCGTTGCCCTTTTTACTTCTTTTCTCCCGTCCCCTGTTCCACTCCTTCGCGTTTAGCCCATTATGTTGGGCAGATAGGGAAACAGTACGTTCAAAAGTTCAGACACATGCTCACTTCATCTCATTTATGCACGGACGCTACACTGACAAGTGAAGCCTTTGCAGTCATACCCGGCACCACTACAGTTTCTTCACGTCCTTACGTGGCTCCGGTGAAAAAAGGAATGCATTAACACACACACACACACACAAACTCACAGTTAAATTTTGTTCCTTTATTCTTTCTGGGTAATCTGTTTACGGAGAGCTGGGCCCATTTGAGGGAGAATTTAATTGAAACCGGGGCTAATCTGATGATGGCGCAGCACAGCAGAGCCCTCAGCTCTCCAACGCCTCCTGTTAAGTTGCACCTTGTTGTCCTCACACTCAGTTGCTCGCTGCTTAATTTCATGCCTCACGGTTCAGCGCAGGAGTGACCACTCATACACGTTCCATTGATTGTTAATCCGACATTTGTTATGCTACGCGCTCACTCCATTCTGATCTTGTTTTTCTTGTTTGTGTCCTCTCTTCCTCCTCCCTCCCTCCCCCTGCTTCCCTTCACTCAGGATGGATATTACTCCCACCGGCCAAAGGAGAAAAGTAGAGTCGACAGCAACAACGAGAACTCCGTACCCAAAGACTTTGAGAACATAGACAATAGTAACTTTGGTGCACGCTCGCAGCCACACAGGCAGTCTGTGGGGGCTACGAGCAGCAAACAGCGTGAGCATCTGCAGGAGAAAGCTCACGCTCAGCAGCAGGCCTGGCGGGACAACTCCCCACACCTGGGCCGCAGCTCGAATGAAGTGCTGCCTGTAGGCCACCAGCCCCTGGCGGTCGGCAACAACTCCTCGTACCCAGGCGGCCAGGCGGTCGCGGGAGTTTCGCGGCAGCAGCACCGCGCCTCACAGGTCCAACAGTCCCAAGCACAGCACAGACATCAGCACTCGCACAGGAGGCAGGTGACCGCTGCGCCGCTGGAGGTCACCTACGACCAGCCACCCAAGTGCGAGATCAGTGGGAAGGAAGCCATTTCGGCTCTCTCCAGGGCCAAGAGCAAGGACTGCCGGCAGCAGATTGCCGAGGTGTACTGCAGACACAAGGAAGGGCAGTTAATGCCGGAGAAGGTCACTCGCTACTGCCACCTTGAGGGTGAGTCCATTGTGTACTTAAATTGATTGATTATTTGATTTTGGTTCATTCGAATGATTATTCCTGTAGTGGCAGTGCAGTCACTTTGTATTCTGCGCAAAAACGTCTCTCTCTGGATGGATCACAATCCATCGAGCCTAAGCACAAGTGCACTTCAGATATAAGAGGACAGACTTCTGTTTAGTTAGCTGATGTTATACATAGGTTACATAGAGAAAATGTAGCATCAGATCTCCTGATATACAGAAGAAAAAAGTCACGCCCATCAGGTGTAGATCTTATTTGATCTGCACACACAGACTTTTTGATTCAATCACACAGGTTCTGATCTGAAATAACCAAAAAAGTAAAAAATAACCAACATCTAAATTACAAAACAGCCCATAAAATATTCAAGTGGAACGAGGAAGGAAAATAACACTATGTTAGAGGTTGAGTCGACGAGGCCTGTGTGCGTGTGTGCGTGTGTGTGTGTGTGTGAAACAAGACGCACAAGGACGAGTAAAGCCTTCACATTTACTTTGTCTGTTTGAAAGCAAACGCCATCGAGGACGAGGCAGTTGCCGCAATGCCCTTTCATTTCTCATTTCTAGTCAATAAAACTCTCAAATCAGGATATCAATAAGCTAATTAAGATTTCTGCTGGAGTTGATTTTTCCGCCTGGCTGACTGAAAGTACAAAGCAAAAAGCAAAACTTTTTGAAATAATGATGCCTGGTTGTCAATGGCCTTTCTGGGTATTGTTTGCCATTTCATTTTCTTCTTATAATTTCCTCCAGCTATGCTGAAAAAAGAAAAAATAATATCCGCAGAGATAAATACAGCGTCTGCTCTGACCAGCCAGGCTTCAGCACGTGGCAAAAATATTTCCTGTCCTTGTAATTGCAGTTCTCATCAAAGGCAACAAACGTCTTCTTTTTGTTGTTGTTGTTGTTGTTGTTGATTTGTAATTGGTGAAAGTGGGGATGCTGCTGTTTGTGTTCTCTCCAAATTGGTTTCCATTTTTCATTTGTTTTGTCGCCTGGCCGCAGAACACAGGTTCTCCTCTTCTTCCTCGCACATGAACAAACGCACACTTGATGTTACATGAGGTTCTGCCTCATTAGGACCGGGCTTTGGTTTCCATGTGGACTACCGGTCCTGAAAAGAGGGACGTAACAAAAACAAATAGGCAAACAATCACGCAGCTATTCACCTTAAGACGCCGCACTTGCTTCTGTTTATTTGGACACGTTCCTTCTCCTTAACCGTAACCAGTTCCTCAGAAATGAGGGTTTTGGACAGGATGCAGCAATGGACAGCAGGGCGGAGGAGGAGCAGAATAAACTATTACACATCCTGACTGTTCCAGTGAGACACCTCCCTGGCTCTCGCTCATGTTAATAGAACAGGAGGAGCCACGGTGTCTTAGCAGCTTCTGTACGGTCCCCCTTCCCTGGGGTGGGAGTATTATTTGTCCGCGCATCATCCGATTTTGTCATCTCACCGTCCCATTCAAACTGACAGTTTGATCAAAAGAGACACAGAAATTGAAAAGGACTTTCCCCTGGTAGCGGGGCTGTAACAACACGACAGCTAAATTAAATCACTTTTCTTTCTTATTCTCCATCTGCCTGCCTGCTGCTTGCCAATGTGTTATCGCTCGCTGTCTCTCTCTCTCTCCTCCCCCCGTCTCTCTCCTCTGTTCCTCTGCCCAATTCCAGTGCTAACCTTGTTAGCAGAGAATTGTCCAATTTGATTTGATCAGCACTCCGTCTTTAAGGCCTTTGCGTAGATTACCTATTGTGTTAGTTCAGGAGGAACATGCTCAACGTTTTATGATAACCACATAACCATAATCACAATATGGCTGGGCTGTGATGCTCCAGAGAGAAATATTAGCTGGAAGACGGTGGGTTTAATCTGACAGTTTTTACAGGGTGGAGACTAGGGGTGGGTCAAAATATGGATTTGGTGATATATGTGCAATATGATGGATATTTTAATTAACAAATAAAGGCACTCAAAAGTCAACACGCTCAAATGAATGACGGAAACTTGGGTGGAAGTTACCCGGCTGAAGAAGAGGGAGTTTACAGCGAGAGATAATGGCTGCATTAAGAGAAGTTCAATACACAGACTTTATGCACTCTGTTCTCTCTGTTGTGAATAAATAGAGAACGTTTTTTTCAGTTACACAGATACTGTGATGCATCATCATGGGATTGTCTTGCACTATATATTGTATAAAGTCTGCTTAGGTGAAAGTGGAGGGACCTTTGGGGCGGGGCTTGTAGTGTGAGTCCCCCAGAGTCCACAGAGCTCAATAAATCTCTATTCTTACTTTGAATCCAACATTTCAGTGTCCCCTTGTGTCTTCTCCGATCAACAGCAGCGCATCTCAACTATGTTTATTGTTGTTGCGGTGTTGCAGTGTTTACCATTAACTACCTCAACTGGGAGATTGTTGTTGTGTTGTCGTCTTTTTTGTTATGGCTGCGGTTTCATCACAGGCCAGGGAGAGAGAAAAAAACCTGGAAATTACTTGTGGTGTCCTTAAGTGTTTTTTTGTTTTGTTTGTTTTTCGTTGCAGTGTGTGTGGGCCACATCAGTAACCACTCTGCAGGGCAGGCTTCAAGACAAACTGACACTTTGGGACAGTTTGACTTTTTTTTGTGTTTCCAGGCGCTTCCTTCGCAGCAGCAACAAGAACGAATGAGGTTTCGGCTACTTAGCTATTAGCTCGTGCGCCACCGAACGTCCCTGTGCAGCATCGTCTCCGTCAGAATGCGGTTGTGTTTAAAGCTGCTTGATGGATTTAAAAGCGTTCGTCCTCTCAGCGTATCCAGGTCTTAGCTGCATGTTTCCAGTTGTAATGACACTGGAGAGACTGACCATGTCCCTGTGAACGGCAGACACACTGGCTTCTCTTCAAAAATAATAATTTGTCCATTTCTCCTGGAAAGCCTGATGTTTGCCATTCACTTTTGTGTTGCCATAGTGACTGTCAGTGATGACACTAAACAGCTACATGTGTGTTGTGATCCAAACATAGAACCCTGAGACGCGTCATAGGCCATAGCCACACGGAAACTGAGCGAAAAGGTTTACCGTTGAGTTGATGAGCCAGGGTAGAGGAGCTATCCTAAAGCAAACAGTGTTGCCAACTTAGTGACTTTATCTGTCCATTTATCTGACTTTTCGGCGACTTCTTCTCAATAAAGAAACTAGAGTTAATCTTCAACACACCAAACAATCTCCACACGCAAGAATATGATGACGACAGTGATGACGAACATAGGGAGAGAGAGAGAGAGAGAGAGAGAGGCGGGACTGTGACATCAAAGTAGTGTATTCGTCAACAAGGAATTTCTAAAAACACAGTTTTAAGTCTACCAAAACACAATTTCTGTGTAGATTAAACGCCAATGCGGATGCAGAGTGTAGTGTAGTGTTAGTGTTATTTTCTTTTATAACCTAAACAACATGTTTTTTGGAGTTGCCTTGTTATGATTTCCTTTGGCAAGTTGGATCAAACTTTCCCAAGGTTTGGAGGCCAGAAGTTCTTCACCTCTGATTTACAGCGTGTGTTTACAAATCTGTCTTTTCAAAGTGCACGTGTTATTTCCACATGTCATTTGCAAAAAGAACAAAAAAAAAAACAAAAACCCTTGTTCAAACCCTCTCACATAAGCAGTTAAAATGGAGGGTGGTGGTAATAAGAGCCTGAAGCGGCACTGGATGATGGGAGGAAGAGAGCAAAGTCATAGCAGATGAGGTGAGGGAGAGGCAGTTTAAAAGATTCATGTTGAAAGGAAGCATGATGAAGAATGATGAGTTCAAGAGGAGACTTCTGTGTGCTTTTCTTTTTTAATGGACCTGCATGGACCTGCAGGTGCAGCATCAGGTCAAACACTACGACACATGAAGGAAAAAAAACATGTTCAACAGTGAAATTTGACATCAAAATTCAAGTTCTCACACACACACACACACACACACACACACCACAGTGCTCATTAGTTCAGCTAGCTTACATAGCCAACACTGGCCAATTATCTGTGTGCAAAGCAAACCAGTGAACCTTCTTAGCTGTCCACCAATTACCGTTCAATCTGATATGGCCCACAGCAGCTCCCCCCTGAGCTGTCGCTCTCTCTCTATCCCTCACACACACACACACACAGAGTGAAAGAGAAAAGCAAGAACTAACTATGAGTGATCGACAAGAGCCACGGTCAATTAAAGCCAAAAGAGCATGTCATTAACCTCACCTTGGTGGTCACACCCACCTTTAAACAAAGCCGTGATGGACACCTGGCCTTAATGTTGAATGGCATTAGTTGAACGGGGGGAGGGGCCGTCTTGTCCCCGCGCTGTCACCTCATAAAGAGAAGACATGTTGGACACATGCCTTCCCATTTGAGTAATTACAGAAGCTGGAGCTCAGTCGCTCAGTCGAGCCGGGAGGGTTTTTTTTCCCTCTCCTATCAGGAAATTCTCTCAATGTTCCCTCAGATTTGTCGTCTCCTTTATCAGAGACAGACTTTTGGGAGCTGAAGTCCCAAATTGTAGCCATTAATCTCCTTAAGGCACATTGTGTGAACACACATGTCCCGCGTGTGTGTGTGTGTGTGCGAGTTCACTCTAATAACTGTAGATTCAAAAGCAGCGTCTGTGATATTGTTCGGGGACAGGACTGGAAGGTGTTTGTTAACGGAGGTGCACCTGCGCTGTGAGGTTTCCAATGACTCTCCGGCGACTGTTGGCATCGTTGAGTTTGGTGGTGGCTCTGCAGGCCTGGACGAGGGTGGCGCTGGCCCGCGTGCCTTTTTTTTTGTCAACTGTGTGAAATCCGAAGCATCTTCTGGGAGTTCTAGCAGAGAGAGGAATGATACCACACTGTCAAACTGTGCTTCACCCTGGAAGCCCCCGAGAAAAATGATTATAGGATTCCTGTCTGAAAGAGGATAGTAGTTACAGTGTGTGTAGTGTTGGGTTGAAATTGTCATAGCTCCAATGCAATCATGTTAGAAAATGGATGAGTGAGCAGTGGTTTCTGTGGCACTGTTTCTTTCCAAAAGCACGGCTGCAATAGATGAATGACTTCTTTGTTCTTATTTATTCATCTGTTTATTAATATTTTATAGTTGCAGCATGACGTTGGATTCCTGCGCATAAGTGTGGCTAGTTCTGCCTCCTGAGAAGGTCTAGTGAATTTGAATGAGAGAGCGGAGGAGTTATTTACCTGTTTGTGTGTGTACCTGTAGGTTCACACACACACACACACACACACACACGGTGGGTTTATTGGAGCAGTTTGTATTAAGCTCTTATTTTTACAAGAAAGCATCAAACAAACAGATATTTCCTCAGCTCAGATAGAATGTAAACTACCCACTGTTGTTAACTGTTAATTATTATGAATATGCTAATCGCCTCTCAAGCCGCTACTTACTGTGTTGCTTAGCAACCTTGTTGCGTAGCTGTTTTTGTGTTTTGTTTATTAAAGGAATAACATTTAATTATTATTAATGACTATATTCATGAGACTTTAAATTAGCTTGCTTTGTCCTGTGAACATACAGTACGGTAGAAAGACAGTTCTGTGTCGGTTAAAAGCCCAACTTAACAAATAAACGTGATTTTGTAATCAAACCTACAGATCGCTGCTGATTAGCAGCTGTTCCACTTGAATTTGAAACTGAGTGAATATCATGCAATATTAACCGTCATTCTCGCACAGGTAAAGCCAACGTTAACGTCCAGTGGGATGAGGATTCTGCCGAGAGCTTTCCGTTGAACCCGGTGAGGATCGCGTTTGTCCTGGTCGTCCACGGTCGAGCCGCTCGGCAAGTCCAGCGCCTCTTCAAAGCCATCTACCACTCCTCACACTACTACTACATACATGTCGACCAGGTAAGCCACGCAGAGACGCTGTCAGTACAGGGCTGGGAGATACGCACTAACAATCATAAACCCATGACATAAACCTATGTCATGTTTTTTTCTTTTTTTAAATCGCCCTAAATAGACATGGGTCATTGAAAGTGTTTGAATTTCTTGTTTGTTACAACGCCATCCACTCTTTCATTCCCTGCATTGCTTGATGCACGTTGACTAGGCCTAAGCCATGATTACTGTACAGTACAGTACACCACTGAGCCCTAATGGTGTACAACCCATTTATACAGCTGCAGCAGCTGATGTCAGCAGACTGTATATAGCAGGCAATATGTCAGGCAACTTGTCTCTTCACCGGGACGACGGTCGGAGACTAATGGAAGTTAATGCTGAAGCCATTTTATATAAACTCAGTGTGCATTACCTACATAAAGTTTCAGTTGTTACATGTATGAAAATAAGCTCCTTTGACCATAACACTGTCCCTCATAACAGACTGAATGATAACTTTGATCTTTAAAAGGTTTAATGACTTTTCACATCAAACAGTATATCGTCAGAGAATTTAAAAAAATGATATATATATATATATATATATATATATATATATATATATATAAATATTTATCTTAAGGGAGACGGAGCTTTTGAAGTGAAGAGATTCAAGATGCAGGTACTTCCTGCTCGAGTAAACACAACAGACAGAGTCAGTGGCTTCCTTTAAGGCGAAACACTTAATGTCCTTTTATCGTTCTGTTTCCTGATTGCACCTAATTTTAGTTTTTATTATTTGTTATTGTTTCTGTTATTTGTTTCTGTTTTTATTTGTGAAGCACTTTTGTTCTGTGATTTTTCTTCCATATCCTCTTGTGTAGTAATTGTGAAAAACAAGGGTTCAAATTCAAGGATACAACGATTCCAATTTCCTTCACAAATGAAAATATTCTGCCGGTTGGATGCAAACTTTGAATCATACTGGAAAGCAAAAATCCACATTAAACTAGGGCTGAAACAATTACACGATTAATCGATCGATTATTAAATGAATCGTCAACTATTTTGACAATCGATTCAGTGTTTTCAGATTTTTCAGCTTCTTAAAAGTGAATATTTTCTGGTTTCTTAGCTCCATATAACAAAGAAATCATACAGACAGAGTAGTTTTTGGTTTTTGGACAAAACAAGACATTTGAGAACATCATCCTTTTGTAGGTTTGAGATATACTGATCCACGTGTTCCGACATTTTCTGGACCAAACGATTCATCGAGAAAATAATCATCAGATTAATCGATTATGAAAATGATCGTTAGTTGTTTAAACCTAGTTTAAACAATCAATCTTTTTTTTTTTGTTTTTTAAAATGTAATTTGTCACGCCCTCTTTTTCAGCGCTCCAACTACCTGCACAGGCAGGTGCAGGCCTTGGCCGTCCAGTATCCTAATGTGAGGGTGACCCCCTGGCGCATGGCCACCATCTGGGGCGGGGCCAGCCTGCTGACCATGTATCTGCGCAGCATGGCTGACCTGCTCGCCATGAGAGACTGGAACTGGGACTTCTTCATCAACCTCAGTGCGGCCGACTATCCCATCAGGTAACAGACGACCACCATACACCGCTGGGTGTTTCGGGAAAGGGTTGTGGGGTCGTCCTGGGGGGAAAGGTGGCCTAGTTATTGATTCAGTCATTCATCTTCATCCTCAAAAGACCCCTCGCAGGACAGGCCGCCAGTCTGGTGTAGTTATTTCTTTGGTTTGGAAGCAACGATACGACCGTGACATAATCTCACTGTGCTCGGCTCTACTCCACTGTCAATAGGTACTCATCTTTACTGACATAAGTGGTGCCACTAAAAGTCCTGTAGCCCACACTAGTGGATGAACAACAATAGTGGACAGTTCTCAGCCTCTATGGAAGAAATTCAATACACACACTGGTCTGGAGTCCTGTGGTTAACTGTGAGCTTTAAATACAGAGTCACTCCAAACTAAACAGATCAATGAAGTAGAGTCTTCACTTTTTTTTTTTTCATTCCCTTCTCTTTCACGTCTTCTCTTCCAAGTCCCCGCGCCTTCCCTCGCACTCCATTGAATGGCTTACACGGTGAACTGATTACAGTTTAATTGCCCCCGGGTCAATACCTATTGACTCTGCGGGTCTGTTGTATACTGTACGCTCCAAAAGTCTCCAAAACATCCCCCTTTCAGACGCCGTAAGAGGTAATTAAAAACCACAAAGTCCACGTGAACCGGACGTGTAGCAGGGACATAGGCTGTTGAAGATGAGCTTTCATGAGTTGTACTGTGTTTCTTTTCTTTTTTTTTTATGTGAGTTTATAGTCCTCAGGGAGTTCAGGGTCTGCTGGGTTTTTGATGTAACTCTGCAGCAGCCAATTAAAACCCTCCTATTAGGGGGAGAGTTATCTCCTCTGCACAGCCAGATGTCCACCAGTTGAATTTAGACAAGCTGTAAGAGCCACTGGGTAAAAGGAAGCTGGAGCTGATGTTTCCACAGCTGGAGCCAAGATGCAGCGGCAAATGCAGATGTTGTTGGTAGATGGGTTCAGTCTCGTTTTTTTTATCCTGCTTGCACCATTTTCGATCAACAGCAGTGACATTCTGTCTGTCTGTGTGTGTGTGTGTGTTGCGGCTCCTGTACATGTGTGCGTTATTATTCTGTTTGTCTGTCAGTGCGTGATTACAGGTATTTGCAAGTGCATGCGCCGAGTGACTGTTTTCCTCCCATCTTTTGCCACCTCATTTGCATGAGGGTGATGGTATTTTTTTTGAGAAAAGGGCTGACAGTGGAGGTTTTTAAGCCCCATCTGTTGGGAAATGAAACGATTGATGGAGCGAAGGAGGGAGCCGAGAGGCAGAGATGACAGCGAGTGAGAATAAACACTCAGGGAAGGGGAACGAGGAGGAACTGCATGTTTTGGATCCGTGCAATATGGAAATATGTAAATTGCACTCTTGTATCTTTGCTTAGCAAGTGCATTTGTAACCACGGTCTTCACACTGCGTATTTACCTATTTGAACTTGCAAATGTGGCCCTTTAAAGCAGTGGGCCTGGGTTCAAGCCTCTGTGTGGGTGACAATCCGTGTTACTCAAGTGTCCTCCAGCAACAAACTGAAATCCAATCAGTTGTTCTGTGGCTGAAAAATCCTCTTCTATCTCTTTGAAAAAGAGGATTTTTTTTCCCCCTTTTTGGGAATAAACACGTCGGCATTACATTATCATTACAGACTCACTATAGCCGAGGAAAACATGTTGGTATAAGCAGAGGCCGCACTTAAGTTGATACATTACAAGCTTTAATCTATTACTTATACTGATCCTATTACATTTATCCAACTAAAACTGTCCAACCTGCTCTAGTATTTCCTTTCATGACGAGCTTGGTCCAAATGGCCCCTGTCATGGTGTGGTCAGGAATGCGGCGGGGCTCCCCTGACCTGCACCGCACTGACTACTGCTGTTGTTATCAGCGGGACTGGAGACGAGCGTTATTTCCCCTCTAATTCCCCCGATAATGTCTGTCCTGCCGCATGGATGCCTCTCAAAGGCAAATCCAGAGCCCTTCACACCCGCAGAGGGGCCGAGTGTCCACGGGGAGATATACTACCGTGTGTGTGTGTGTTTCTGTGTGTGTCTGTCTGTCCAGAGAGAGGCCAGAGGATGAGTTACACACTTGCTTTGTCAGAGAGTACCACACTCTTTCACAGCTTTTATCTACAGTCTCCCCGACTTTACCTCTTCCCCCCCCTCCCCCACTTTAAAGCTCCTTTCATAGACTTTACAGCAGCTTTAAAAAGTGTGAGCTGTGTGAGACAATGACTGGCTGCAGGCACCATATCCTCTAATCTTTAAAAGATTTTCAACATCTTTCCAAGACCAGTATATGTTTTTTTTCATAATCATCTGTTTGTTAATTATTATTATTTATTATTTTTACTCAGCAGCTGTGTGGCGTTTATTCCCCTGTACGATGCTTTCACTGACACTGAATTTAAGACTGTGAAAGTATGTATATAACAGTGGCATAATGACGAAGTTTAATTGGCTATGATATTGAAAAGCTACACATTTTTGTATGCAAAGTAGGGTTTAGTGTCACAGCACTGTGTGTGTGTGTGTGTGGGCACCACAGAGTAGCCACAGGGCTGACAGTAAGTAAATTAGACCTCGCGGATGAGGTGACCACTCAGGTGGCAAATGTGGAGCGCGACATGAATTTCCCGTGCGTCGTGCATGCATGTACCGTATATTGTCTTGTCACTGCGCGTACTTGCAGCTACGCGGCGTTCAAGCATGAGTGTGTGGGAGGACGACACAGAGAAGACTGTGATGTGTCCGTGCAGCACATCTTCAGCTCGACTTTATGGCTCAGGACCTCCTAAGATAAGCCCCCCAGGCTGTGAAATTGCTCCTTCAAGAGAAAATGACATTAATATGCGCTTGTACCTCCCCCAGATCCGTGAGCTTTTTTTACCAGAGCTTCGCTGCTCTTTTTTTTTTTTTATAAAAGCCAAGCCATCATGCAAAACTGCACCACAGATGGAGCGTTGGAACCACTGACTGGGGCTTTTATCTTGTCTTGCTTGTGTATGAGAAAGTACAGTGCCCTATAGTGTTAGATCAACATGAAGTTATTCATCAATGTGACAGGACAAAGGGCGGTTGGATGACACTGACAGCATCCAAGGGCTGTGACTGATCTGAAGTGGCCCCAAAAAAGGATTTCTGTAAAACAATGAAGTCTCGTTCCTAGTATGAAGCATATGCAGACACGACCAGGTGGTCTCCTCATCCATTCATCCATCGTCTACAGCTTTATCCTCCACATGAGGGTCACGCTGCCATAGTCACACCCCGGACAGTTCGCCAGACCATCACAGTACCACCATAATTCCCCATATTTCATGTTTTTGGACTGTGGGAGGAAACCGGAGAACCCGGACAAAACCCACGCACACGCGACGAGAACTCGGTCTGATCATAGTTCTCCAAATGAATCAGTAGCAACTGGACTTGTAAATTCTTTGAAGATGTTTGACCTCTTATCTGTGAGGCTTCTGTTCTGGCTATTGCACGTATAATATTAAGCTCTAACGTACACATTTGCATTCAGCAGCAAAGACGGCACATATTTCACCCAGTACAGAGTGAAGGTTGGACCAGGTCCATTCATTATGTCATTGATTAGATTGTATTTGAATTCTGAGCGTAGCTGCCCCCAAGTGGTGAGAAGATCATTAATTGTGTGAGTAGGAAGTTTTTTCCATAGGAGGAAAGAGTAACAGTTGGATTCACTGTTTCCTCCAACATGGACTTTCATAATCCATGTCCTGCATTCTCACCATATGTGTACCTGTCAAAGTAAGTCTGTGTCTCTCATTTCAGGACCAATAAGCAGCTGGTGGCCTTCCTGTCCAAATACAGAGACATGAACTTCATCAAGTCCCATGGCAGAGACAACGCCAGGTGAGATGCATCATTTTAATCCCACAACAGCGCTCCCTGTCTCTTACACTCTGGTAAACTGCCTTTGTTTCTCTGCCGTACACACACACACACACACACACACACACACACTCCTGCCAGCACAGCGTGGTCACTGACTTATAATACAATTAGCTCCCCCATCTGTGACTTCATAAATTAACCTTCTTGGTGGGGTGAGCTGCAGCGGTCCCTGCCAGAGCGCCACGTCTCTGCTCCAAAAATACACAAAAAAACAACACATGAAGGAAAAAGACATTAAAAAATAAATAAAAAAGGCCCAGCATGATTGCATGAGTCAGCGTGACTCAGCGGTACCTTTTTGTGTTTGCAGTCACAGTTTTTTCACACGGTGCCGTTTGAAGGAGTGGGTTTTGTACCGGATTTAATTTGGTATCAACAACAGCAGCAGCATCTTTACTTTTTTTTAAATTGCCAATCAAAAATGCAGCATTAATCTCCACCATTGCAAGCTTATGATTAGACTGCTAAATAAAAACCGCTTGAAGTGTAAGTGTGTAAGAAAATATCGATACACTAACATTTTCTGACAGTGGATTTGCATTGTAAGTAAGCTTCTGCGGCTGCTAGGCTATCAACCAGGGACGCCCAAACAGTGTGCTGTGGACCAGAAGTAACATAATATATTTACATGCAAGTATTGGAATCCCAGGTTCCTTAATAAAATATTATTTTAGCATTAAAATGATAGATTACTTAGATAACAAGTTTACATTGTATGTTTCTGACAGAAAACTTTCATACACTTTACACAGTGCAGGTAGTTTAGAAGCATACACAAGAATTCACAGAATTCACAAAGGCCTTAAAGGAATATTTCACACTTGGTCCAATTCCGCACTTTTTAGACCCACTCGTGGGGGGGCGGGGCCTCATTCCCAGAATGTAAACAGTGTCCGCCATCTTTGCTAGCAGTTAAGCTAACAGGACCAAGTGTCACTGGTGGGCATGTTACAAAGAAAACAATGAATATTTCTCAACTGAGGTGAAACTGAGGTTGGGAAGCACAGTTTTTTAAAAATACTAGCCCTATTCTAGTAATACAAAGCTAAATGCTAATCGGTGAAGTATTCCTTTAAGAAATTTTAGCTCCAGCTTTAGCCTTTTAACTCTCTCCTCCTCCTTCCACTCTTCTCACTGGTCAAATAAATCTTTCTATTGTTTTAACAATGACGTTGCTTTTCTTAAATGTGACTATTTGGGAGGGGAACTGCAGTATATCACCTTGCATACAGTGCATCAGAATGTGCATATGCAGTGTATTGCATGACCTAATGTCACTCGCATATGTATACGTACATGTGTATGTACATGTACATGTGTGTGCGCTCCAGTGAACCACAAGGTCAGTACATCAACAGTTCTTTATCACCCTTCGGAGAGCAGAGGGAGCAGCTTGACCCGGGCCGACCCGAATTTGACTCGCCTCTCTCCAACACTCGATGCAGTCACGGCAGTAACACCATCCATTATGTATGCGGGGTGTCGCTTTTCTTGCTGTGGATAAAAGTCTGTAGTGACAAGTGTGAACAGCGCTCATCTTCGAGTCATGTAAGGGCAAGGACGGATTTTTGTAAAGGAATGTATTGTTTGGTTATTGCAAAAAGTTGGGTTTTAACCCGTGGCAGTTGCTTCTCTGCACTCGAATGAGCATTCGTTTTTTTTCACTCTGTTTTTCTTTTGCAAACAAGTTTGTTTTGACAAGAACTTCTGAAACTTTGTGGAAACTAAATAAAATGTAGGACAGTGCAAAAGACTTCATGATTATGCAGAAAAATGTTAGTATTGCTGGAATTCATAATAAACTAAATTCATCAAAATAAGGATCCCTGACTATTTTTTTATGTTCAGTTGGTGGTCAGTGGTATAACTTAACATTTCTGCGTGTGTTTATTAGGTTTATCCGCAAACAGGGTCTGGACCGTCTGTTCTACGAGTGTGACACGCACATGTGGAGACTAGGCGATCGTAAAATCCCGGACGGCATCTCGGTGGACGGCGGTTCCGACTGGTTCCTTCTCAACCGCATGTTCGTGGAGTATGTCATCAACTCCAAGGACGACCTGGTCTCCAACATGAAGCGATTCTACGCCTACACTCTGCTGCCTGCAGAGGTAACAGCGTTTCCCGCTTCTGCTTTTATTCCTAACACACAGACACACACACATACATACAAGGGCATGGATTGTGTCAACAAGTCAATGAAATATCAATGTAATCGTTCAAAAATATTGTTCTTTGCAGTCTTTGATTTGTTCTTTGCGATTCTGACCATGGGCGGGCCTTAGGAAACTGCCTGCTGATTGGCTACTGAGTTTTAGAGCGACAGCTCAATGGACCAGCAAACGAATTGTAAGGAAAGGAAATCGTCTTTATTGTCGATTATTTAAAGTTTATGATCTGACAAACGTTAGATACTTACAATTATAAATTCCAGACGGACAGCGACTCCGAGCCTGTGACTACTTCCGGTCCATTGAGCTGTCGCTCCAAAACTGAGTAGCCTATCAGCAGGCAGCTTCATAAGGCCCGCCCATGGTCAGAATCACAAACAAAAAAAACACGGCACAAAGAACAAATCAGGGAGGTAAATAACGAGTGTATTTTCAAACATTAAAATGATTAAATCGATATTTTATTTGCTTCTTAAAAAGTGTTGTTTGAAAGAAAGAAAGAAATAAAGAAATCCCCTTTTCCTAATTTTGCCTCTCCATGTTTTTCTCCTCTCTCTCCATTCCCACTTCCTAGTCATTCTTCCACACCGTGCTGGAGAACAGCGCCTACTGTGGCAGCATGGTGGATAACAACCTGCGCATCACCAACTGGAATCGTAAACTTGGCTGTAAATGCCAGTACAAGCACATCGTAGACTGGTGTGGGTGTTCCCCGAATGATTTCAAGCCTGCAGACTTCCACCGCTTCCAGGTAATCATAACAACTATAATATATTATATAATATTCCATGTAGTTTCAGGAGACTTATACAAGCCTGTCATTGCCAGTGACAGACGACATGGGATCCATCCACATGTATGTTCACAGTATAAATAGCCACACGGGCACTTACTGTTTACCTTATACCCGTCATAATATTTACCGTACCATCTCTTTTACAGTGTTGACGCGAGTAATCCTAGACCAAATACAGCAGGAGGAGATGAAATGACAGTAAAAGTTACAGAAAGGGTTTGACCAAAGTTCACTGGCGGTCGACTCAGACATCAGAAAGCATTTGCAGACAAGCACAGACGGAAAGGAAAGGGTTTTCTTTATGTTTGTGTTGTTTGGCCCTTTTAGCAAGCAAAAGACTGTGTGATGTATGCATGTATCACCTGGACGAGCTATAGTTACAAAGTGGCATTTTCGGAAGGCATTCGCTGAGCTGCGTTACAAGAGTGATGGATGTGAGATAAGGAAAAAAAAGACAAGATAAAAACCAGTCAAGACGATGTAAAGATGTCTTTACTGAAGGAAAAGGTTCAACGTTTAGGAGAAATTGAATATACTTCCTAAAAGAATGTTTGCAGAAGCGGGTCAGTTAAATCCATTTGGTTGTTGTAGCCTAAGATTTAGCCTTTTATTTACGTAGGCCACCATTTTGTGCCGCCATGTTTCTGCAGCTGCTGTAATGGATAAATGCACCAGGGCACCAGGCAAAAGCATACTATACAAAAAAAGAGGAGGAGTATCCTTTCTGGTATGCGAAGGCCACTTAATGAAGAGAGAAGGAGGTGTGAGAGAAAGAGTCCTTCGTTTGTTTCACCTTTAGATGTCACAGATTCCTACACACTGGACCTTTAAGGGTGAAATATTTAACCACGCAATAGAAATGCTTTTTGGAGATAACAGTAAAGCAGCATCTGCAGCTGGGATGCCGACAGTGAACCCACTCTGAGTGCTCTAGATATTACTCAGAGTAACCGGTTATGGCGCCTTGTGATTTTAAAGGGTCTTAAAGGGTTTGTTTGCTCCGACAAAGAACGGCGACTGATCCGTCTCACTCAAATCCAAACGTTGACTGCCGGCTGTTTGATAAATGCAGACCCCGGGCTGTAAAAAGGTTGCACATCCAAAAGAAGTTTGAACTTCGAGAAGTATGACTACAAGGGACACGTTGTGACCCCGAAACTGAAACTGCAAAGAACGTTGTCACTTTGGAGGATGTTTGCTGCGCACACACCTCCGTGTGTCGTGGGAAATCAGCAGCAGTCAATCTCTAAATTCTCTGCCCTCGAGGTTCTGTCCTCTTGTCCCTCTGTGTCCAGCCTGTTCCCATAGCTTTCAGAATCACGACGTGCTAAATTATGTCTCTGTTAGTGTGACCCTGAAAGGGGAAAAAATAAAATTACGAGTAGTTAGATCCTTTTTTTTTTGTGCCGTGGGTTTGAGGGGGGAAACGAGGGTTAGTCAGCTCCTCAAAGTGAAAGTGAGTGGCTGGCAGTAACTCCGGGAGCCCAGAGGAAGTCAGTATCACGGTTTGACTTTTAATGTGGAGTAAAAGCTGCGAGACAAATTGAAAGAATTCTGCCACAGTAAAATATCTGCCCCAGTCCTGAGCCTCATTTGGCCTCTTCTGTCCTTCACATACCAGTCAAAGTCGCCGCGCTGACCTCAGATCTCCCCTGACCGGACCTGTCTGCCATCTGTCTCGCCTCAGTCTCTGGCAGTTCAATGCCAACACATTACCACAGGTCCTTGGCACTGCTTCTGGGTCTGGCTGGCACCCTGGTACCAATGAAGTTCATCCCTGAGAACAAAGCAGCCTTTCCAGAAACCAGTCAAGCCAGTATTAATAGGTCTTAATATCCCATTGAGCTCATGCGCTTCCCTTTGAACTGGAGCAGAGGGAAAGATACAGACAATTAAAGTGGGCGACAAGTCAAGGTACGACTGCTGGATTTCCCACATGGTGATTTTGAAGTGCACTCATGGGTGTGGGAGTTACTGTGGGGAGGGAAAAGTGGGTGGTGTGCTTTGTGTATTAGTGCATCATTGTGAAGTAACACGGGGTGCAGTTGGGAAATCTGTTCGAGAAACAGGCTTTGACAGGTTGCTGCTTTCAGAAAGCTGCTAGAGGACGTGTCAGGTCACACGAGGTCTGGCACGGTGTACAAACAAAACCTCTTTTTCATTCGAAATCTAGAACTAATGCATCATGTGGTACCGCAGTATCTCACAGTCGCCACAGCAGCCTGAGAAACTGGTGAAGTCTGTGCCGCAGCTTCATTAGGTCTCTGGGTTGTTGTTTTTTTTTTTAGCAAATAGCACCGTGGTGTTTGAAGCAGGGTGACTATCAGTGAAAAGGGTTTTGTGACTGGGACTGAGGAGATGTTCTTTGTGTGTGTGCCAAGCTGAAGAGGCGGCAAATTCCGTGACGCGCCATCACCAACCACGTATGCAACAGTGTGGGAGAGGTAGAGGAGAGGGTGAGAAAGAGATGGGTGGAGAGGGGGAGGCGAGACAGGGTGACACAAACACACACTGTGCAGTAGTGTTGAGGAAACAGATGATGCATCGATGGACAGGTATTGGCAGCGGTTGATCTGCCGTGTGGTGTTTTTTCTTCTACACAATATAACCATATATATAACCAATATGGAACTTGATGACACCGTTACACCAATTACCATTTTGTATCTTTAACTCCGTTCATCTTTTAATCCATCATTCAACTGATCTGATTGGTGGAATAAAAAAAAATACTGAGCACTGTGTCCCAAGTTCTCGGCCAGTAAATGAAAGGATGTCAAAGCGCTGGGACTGAAGCAGGAAGGCAGACGAAGAAGAAATTAGCATTTTTACTTGATAAGTCTTGGGTTCCCACTGATGCTGATTGGAGCCGATAAATAAAAAACAACACACACACTGCAGAGATATTTTACCCGGGAGTGAACGCAATTTACGCACTGATCAGAACATCAAGGTCTTAAGTGTTTTTAGACCTCTTGACACTGGGTGTAATTCTTGTGACGGATGCATAAAGTGACCTGCAGTCCCAGTAAAATTCAAGTGCACCAGTTGTTTTCACCAGCTCTCGTATTTTCTTCCTCTGTAATAGTAATAACAAAGAATTGAGTTCTGAAAATGAACAGTAACTTTTCTTCTCCTTCTCACGAGTCGTTCCCTTGATAATCCATTTAAACATTGCAGGCTGTGTATGGTCATGACCGAAATTATACTTAGTGGTTCCTAAACTTTCAGACTGTACTTGTGAGTTTTAATATGTTAACCATACTGGATCCTTCCCACCCCCAATTACACATATTCTTTAATTAGAATAATTTCTAGAGCCCTGAAGGCGCACATTTATCTAGTTAATTAAAAAAGAAAAGAAAAGAAAAGCCAAGCGGTGCAGATGTGAGAGAAATGTGTGAAAAGCCACTGAAATAAAGACGTGAGGTAACGTAATAGTTGATATATTTGATTCTTTTTGATTATTCTCAACACCTAGTTCACACAGTATGCGCCTTATGTTGTGCAAGACTGAGGAGGAAGTAAATCTGATTTAATGTGCATAATAATTCAATCACTGGGAAATATTTACCTCCCTTTTTATCTGCTGCCTGCCATCACCTCGGCTCTACTCTCAATTTGAACAATTTTCTACTCTCTAGTCAGCTCACTCGTCACATCCCATTTGAATCGTTTGATGTTTAATATCACCCCTCCCTCCCCCCCGTTCCACTCTCCCTCCGCAGCAAACGGTGCGACCCACCTTCTTTGCAAGGAAGTTTGAAGCCAGTGTCAACCAGGAGATAGTGAACCAGCTGGACACCTACTTGTTTGGACCCCATCCCCAGGGAACGCCGGCGCTGAACTCATACTGGGAGAACGTGTACGACGAGTCTGACGGCGCGGCCAGCCTATCGGACACGCGGCTCACGTACTACCACTCCTTCTCGCGGCTGGGCCTGGCCAGAGCGGCCGCCTCCCTGCAGGGGAACCCGAAGGATCACAGCTGCAGGTTTGTTTTGTTGCTCACATGCAAATACACCCTGGCTTTTTGATTCTGTGTCCGTCGTCACGCGGCACACCTGCGTGCACCTCCACCTGTTCTCGGTGGAAGAAACCACTCACAGCTGTGTTGGCGCAAGAAACCACAACACTTATAAAAGGCTTTTGTGTCTATGTTGATGTCTATGCCTGTGATCGCATGTCATGGAAACACGATGACAAGGAAAGCAACAGGGAACTCTGGGTAATGCTATTCATTTTGTTACAGGATATCTTACTCTGTCAATTTCTCCCTGAGATAATGAGGTTATATAGGTCAGAGTGTTGAAAGCTGTCCCTTCAGGCCGCTGTGTTATTAGTGGAAATGTATGAATTCCTGAGTGCTGTTAACATATGTGGTTAAAATGAAAAGGGGAAAACCACACTGCGCTTTCATATTTGAATCGCAGAATGGAACATTTCAGCTCGATGCACTGCAGCAGGCGTTTCCGCGGCATGTATCTTTCAGTAGCAGCTGCTGCCGGTTCCTTTCATTTACATGCACGCCGATGAACCTCCGATGCAGAGTGGTTAAAAAAAAAATCAAACTTGAGACTAAATAAATGTGCTCGTTTTAAACAGGAAGCAGAGGTGAGAACTGCTAATTAAGGTGACGGGAATGTCTGCGCGGCTCGTAAAAAGCGCCTCCGCTGGACAAAGAAACACATTACAATAGAAAAAAAGGGAGTCTTTTAAAGACAACAAAAAGCAATTTGACTTTTCTCCACTTAAGGGAAGCGGTTAAATGATGACAAACGCGGTGCGGTTTCGTCGGTGGTCATCAAGCTGCCAGGTCTGCTGTTTGTTCTACTCATGAAAGTCTCACACTCGGTGAAGCAAAAAGCAACACAAAACCTATCATCATGTGTCAGCTGAGACGGTTTGATCCCTGTTAAGTGGGGGTGACAAGTATCCCTCCTCCCCCCTCCTCTACAAAAAAAAAAAAGAATTGTGTCCTGTGGGTAAAGCCAAGCAGAGAAAGGAAGCATGTTTTCATTTGTCAGACCTCAAAACATCCATCCATTACAGCTGTTTCTATTCATGCAGTGCATCTGTTAAAGAGAGTGAGCGAGAGCAGACCATGGGAAATGTGCGTACTGTACGTGTGTGTGTGCGTGTGTGTTTGTGTGCCACTGCCAGGAAATGAAACTGTGAGGAGAAACATTTCCAAACAAACAAACCTCACGAGCAAATCAAGTCTTTAATGTTTACATGAAGCTCTTTTAAATGGCGGCGAGGCGAAAGGTCACGAAGCATGGGAATTGAAAAATGATGTGCGCCCATGTACAGTATATATATATATATATATATATATATACATATATATATAAACTAAAAAGATCAAACTAAGATATTACTCAGTTGTACCTAGTTTGAGGTTCTACACCAATAACGACACTTTATTCAAAAGTATAAACACATATTCATACTTTTTAAACAAACAAGCTCCTCTTAATTCCCCAATACATGAATATACTTAACTAACTTTTGGATAAGCTATAATCCGTATGTGTGTACTCAACACAACACAAGGAAATTGAGCTTATTGATCGAGAAGCTTATGGCAGCGCTAACAATGAATAAACTCTCTCTTTTTTATTTCTACAGTTTAGAGAGTTTGTTGTAAATGTCCTTAAAGAGTTTATCTCGACACTACAAAGCCGTCTTCTGACTGAGTGTACTTTGTGGTGTTACCGTTTTCATTTATTGCAATGAGGAGATAAGATCCACGTAGTGGATCATAAACTTAAGTGCAGTGGTTACAGTTAAGGAGTTATTTACTCTTTACTTTTTCAGATAAGTGCCTTTGTGAGTCGATTTAAATGGTGGCACAAATGTCGCCAAACTGAGGCAAACCATTAAATAATGTCGTCAAAATGTCTATTTGTGTTAAAAAGTTGATATAGTAATGTTAGTGACTAATAATCTACTTTTATATCATTCAGTCACAGTGAGACATTGTTGATATGAGGCTGAGCAAAGAGGAGAAATAGAAACTAAAAAAGAGCCCGGTGATTTTCTTCTTCTTTAGCCACAGTCTTGTTTATAGGCCCATTAATTAATGCACACTGTGTGTGTGTGTGTGTGAGATGTGAGTTCACAAGGTTATTTTTGTTGTATTGATTTGGAATTTGTCTGATGAAGCCAAGAAATTAAAACCAGATGATGATAACGAGTCACAGCAAATTAGTCTTCATCTGGCGTCCTACATTTGCTCTGTGTTTGTGTTTGTGTGTGTGTGTGTGTGTGTGTGTAGTTGTCCTTTTATAGGAACACCTATCTCAGCACTAATGCGTCGTAATGCAACATCAATTTATCGCAGGTGCAATAAATCCTACCTTCATGGAAACTGTGTTAAAACGGCATTGACTCCACTGTGGGATCGTTTCAGCAACGTGCTCCTGATGATCCAACAAAACAGTTGTTGTTGTTTTTTTTCTGTGTGTGCGTTCAGAATTTAGACATGTTATTAACAGATGGATGGGTTTGTCCCAGTGTGAGGCAGCAGCAAAGGAGAGGAGGAAGAGAGAGAGAGAGAGAGAGAGAGGTGGGGGATATTTGGCTTTTAAGACGCCGCTCTGACTAAGACTGTGGCGTAAAGGTCTGAATGGAGCTTCTGTGCAATGCTACGCCTTGGCCCCTTTTCCCAGCCTCGCACACTGGCATCCACACCACATCTCTTTTGGGAAACACAAGGCAGGAGGGAATGACAGCCAAGGGATGAGGAGGAGAGGAGAGGAAAGGAAAGGAGAGGAGAGGAGAGGTGCAATGTGGAAAATGCAAATGGGAGAACAGAGACGAGAAAGAGAGAAAGACACAGAAACCAGCATCACGGGAGGAGGGAGTGTGCACCGCTATCCTTTTGGGAGTAAATATTTGCTGTTCTGCTTGTCAGGGTAGCATTTACTGGGACGGGTTGACTCCTGGTCCTTTAGTAGAATACTGATGAGGACATAGGCACTGAGGAGCAGGGAGTGTGTGAGCAGGGTTTGCATGTGTGTGTGTGTGTGTGTGTTTGTGTGTTTGAGAGGAGGAAGCTGAAGGAAGTACAAGAGACGAAGGATGAGAAATCATGAGTGTGTGTGTGTGTGTGTGTGTGGGGGGGGTGAGTGTGCAGGAGCAGCTGTGGTGTGTTTCCCAGCAGTGCCCACACTGGACTCCTTCGGCTTTTCCAGATCTCACTGCCTCGAGGGCACACACACACACACACACACACACACACACACACACACACACACGAACAACAGCAAACAACAGACTAATCATAGGGGCAAGACCTTCATTTGGCTTCAGCTGACTGGATGACCCAGTTCAACTTTGTTCAGCAGACTTGCGATACGTGGAGTCGTGTGTGCGCGTGTGTGCGTGTCAGTCCTGACTGTTGTGTGTAATTGTGTGGAGCTGGCAGATTGCTGTGGTCTCCACTGTCTTGTGTCTTTTCAAAACCGTCCGTTCCACTTCAGAACGTCAGCAAATGCTGCCGCAACCAAACACACTGGAAAGCGATAATTAGCGCGGAAGAAGTTTGTTATTTACTTTTCAAAGATACTTGTGCTTTAATTAAGTGTTTACCAGCCCATTACGCATGTTTGATCTACTTCTATAGTCATGTGTGGGCATAGAAATAATTAAAAGCCCCCATTATCCAAGTGTGGTCACACAACAAGCCACACTGATAGGTCCAGTGTGCAACATTTGGGAGGGTTTACTGGCCGAAATTGAATATACTACACAGAGGTATGTGTAAGTGTGTAATTGCTTTGAAATAAAAATTGTTTGGGCCTTGCTTTCACTGCCATTCTCTCACAGCATTTTACCATTTTTGGTTACCATGCGAAAGAAGAAAAACAGCTCTGCCCACGTAAACCTGATGCTTAGACCGACAAAGAAGAGGGAGGAAACAGCAGAGAGTGTGGGAGAGAGGACAGAGGTGTGAAGGAGTCAGTGCATGACGTTAGAGAAATCTAACTGTTGTCTTGGTCTGACCAAAAACGGACATAAAAATACATGTAAACATGTTAGTCCGACTGAAATATCATGAACGCCAGCACGAGGAAAACATGGCAAAATCCAGATTATATGCTCTGCCTGCTCAAAGAATTTAATGTGTATGGATGGCAAGAAGACTACGTGAGATACATGCTCGATATTGTCCCAATTAGCCACCGGCTAAGATTGTGTTGGTTTGTGATGTAATGGGTCAACCTGAAAACGCCCAATTCTGACAAGCTGTAAGGGGGAGATCACCAGACACATTCAATCAATCGATTCCCCAACGGATAAATGGCTCGTGCATGAAAACGTGCTGAACGATAACATCCGTTTCACCAACTGTGGGTCTAAAAGTTCTATTAACTGTGAGAGTACACTAGCATTCAGCCACATTAGCATTTCCAATGCTAGATATTCTTCTCCTTTTACTCAATTGGCCCTGAAAAGCACCACATTGTACACCAGCAGGTACGTCCGCCGCTGTCAGGTGTGCTAACGAATTCTCACTCTCTGGATGCTCTCCCAGGTACTTCCCCATGGGCCACCCGGTGTCAGTGCATCTCTACTTCCTGTCAGACCAGTTCCAGGGCTACCTGATCCAACACCATGCCACCAACCTGGCCACGAGCAAGCTAGAGACCATGGAGACCTGGGTGGCACCCAGGAAGAACTTCAGGATCACCACTCCTCCAACCAGCGCATTCAGCAGGTTGCAGTTTGCTGAGGTGAGTCAGCATATTGGCTTGTGTGGCGTAGCATTTATTTAATTTACATTTAAGTCACACATTTGGCAAGAGTCACAGAACAATCAGTCAGCGGTTGCCAGCATCAGGAAATGAGTTCCATTAAAACCCAAAGCACCACACAGGAAAAACACAGCTATTCAGCACATAATTAGAGGTGAGATATACAGCTCATTGCCATGGTGACCTTATATTCATTGCCATGGCGACCTTGCCAAGACTCATAGTGCTGCGTCTCCACACATTTAAAATGGTGCCTGTAATGGCCTTGTAAAATGTAAATTGATTGAATTCATCTAAGTTTATAGGGATGAGCGCGTCCTGTGCTGCTTATTTGTTGTTTCTTAATAGAACGTCTTCTCACCTTCACACTGGAATGCTTCCCTTGATTGTCTTGTTATGTTAATCTGTGTTTCTGTTTACCACAAGGCCTGTTTAGGATACAGCCACTGGGTTGTGATGTGACAGCCACCAAGTGTCTTCTTAAAAAGGGACAAAATTAACTGAGGGAATGTAAATTGTGCTTTTACTCGGGTTTATCATGAGCTGTTTTGTAGGAGGCAGACATGTCAACAGATTTGTGAATGAATTTGTTCATGCCTTTGGAGCACCGTCTCACACACATGCTCACACACACAAAATCCCGGTTTGACCTTCTTCTACAGTCATATACGCCACTCCCACTGGTCAAAAAAAACGGTCTAATCCTGCCAAGGTTCCCACGGGTCCTTGGAATGCTCTCATGGGTCATTGAAAATGCTAGAACTTTGTGCAAGAAAGAAGTTTAAGTTAGTTTAGGTAAATATCTCCCACCTTTCTTACAACGCCATGTACGTAGGACTAGGACTAGACTAGGCAGAACAAATGTCGAGTTGTAATTACAAAGACTGACTTGAACCAAGATCCCAAGGACAGTTACTTGTCCTGAAGCGGAGCGTGCTGCAAATCAATAAAAGTAGACCCCGTGGGCAAAGCAGCGCTTACAAGTTGCCCTCCCATCTGAAGCTGAATTTGATGAAATTCGTCCTGGAAAGTGCTTAAAAAGTCCTTGAATTGAATGTCAACCAAGGTGTAGGAACCCTGTCCTGTGCATGGACATGGTTTTGACCAGTGGGAACGCAAATCCTGGGCGGACATGCTAATTTCTTCTTAGTCTGCTTCAGTTTCGGTAACGCTAAGATGCCCATTCATCCTCCAGCTGTTAGCATAGCTGTTAGCGACTTGTGACAGCACTCACTATTCTTTATTTGCACTAAAGTAATTCTCTCGCCTTTGAGTTTGAGTGAGGGAGTAAAGTACAAGAGTAGATCATACAAAAGAGTAATGACTTTAATATTGTCACTGAGCTCGGTTTACCCAGGTTGACAAAAACGGAGTGTGAAAGAGGCTTTAGCGTGAACTCAAAAGGCCTCCATATGCTCATTCTCCATAGGACTGCGTCTCACTAAGCCCTGTTTGTGCTTCTATGTTATGAAACCGCGAGTGACAGAGAAGCAATATGAGCTGTGGCTTTTATCTGGATGCCCAGCTCAAAGGAAGCCATCGCTGTCTGGCACCGTGGAATGGCTGTCAGTCAGTCATTCACTCAGTCAGTCTATCTGTCAGTCAAAAACCAAGAGCAGAAACAGCTTAAACAAGACAGCTGCTGCGGCAGCTCTGTACTTTTTGTCAACTTTGCAGATATGACCCGTTACATTAAGGCTTTATGCTGGATTTTGGTAGATAAACCATATGGCCGGGTTAACAGCGTGTTTCCTGTCCTCGTTCAGATATATAGGAAGACAGATGTGTCTTTCTTCTCCACTCGACTGCTGCCTCTCAGCAGCCTTTATGGGCCTTTTTACAGCATGATTTAGTGAAGGACCACTTACAGCCGGCACAGTTAAAATTAGTATTTCACCTCAAGTCAGATTTGACATTGAGAAGTATATTATGCTGCGTTGGGTAAATCTTATACAGTAGAATGACTGGCTTTGACTGATGGTTTAGTCCTCGCTCCACCACGGTGTGTAACATATAATGTGTGCCCCAATCACTCTGTGGAGGAGGATGTACAGTAGAGTGCAGTGGGCGACGACACCTGCAACATATGATGCTGTAATCTAAGAAAATTATGATATTTAATGTACCATTTAATCAACATGCTTAATGAATCTGACACCCATATGTTGTCTTATAAACCTGAAAGAGAACACAAGAGCAATTATCTGCAGGAAAGAATGTGATTTCAAAGTTTAAAGTGACATTTTTTCACCAGTGTATGTTAAGCTAAGCAACCTGGAGCTGGTTTTCTTGAACATTATCCCATCAAAAACGATCTATTTTGGTATGTTTTGACGCACGAACATGAAGGAATCTACTTTTGTGCACTCTGTTCTCCATCCTCCCTTCCTTGGTCCATCTCTCCACAGTGCATCTTCATTAACAAGCAGCCATGCGTCTTACCCATAGACCCTGAGTCGTGATATGTTGCCCCGGGGAGCCTCTAAAGTCCTCTAATGCTGCTGGCGAACACCTGTTTTTGATTACCCCTCACAAAAAGTGCCAATAATAAGCTTCCATACAGAGTTTGAAGGAACATTCATGCCCTCTGGTTTTAAGCACGGACGGATGCAGACGGGGACTGTCCACAAAACTGACGGATCAAACTGACCTCCAGATGTCAGACTATAGGCGCCGGCGAGCCAGCGATAGAAAGAGTTTATGAGGTCGCAGGGTCAGGTGCAAGAAATGGAAAAAACGTGAAATACAAGTTGGGAGCGTTTAATGTTTTCTATAAAGTGAGATGGGAAAATAGGCAGATAATGAAATGTGTATTAATATAGGAAAAAGATGGTCTACCTTAAACCTAAATTAACTGTTTTCTTCAACAGCCTTTCAGCAGCAAAGATTTTATCAGACATTTCATCGCAATAATTATCTATTATAACTGTTTTCTTTTTGGGGTTTTCCAAAGAAAATGTTAATGAGTTTTAACAAACAATGGTTGTTAGTCGCTGATGTTGATGAGAGGAAACTCTGATTAATCAAAGTGAGTGAGTGGAAAGTATGAGTAAACCCCTGTTAGTGCCAGGGCAACACAGAAAAGAGGGGGGAACGTGGGAGTGTAGAGGTCACAGTGAGTTTGGATCAGCATTCGTTTCACAGGAGCATGTTCCTCTAAGTATACTGTAGTTGCTCTAAGTGAAAGAAGGTCATAAGCCTCTGACTTGGTGAGCACCGATAAGGTTATTGGTTATTGGTCTTAAGCTAAAGCTCATTGGGCAAAGGCAGCAAAAGACAGGTTAAGAGTAGAGGTCATCGTAAAATATACGCCGTGGCTGAAACGGGCCACAAGTTAATCCCTGTTTGACCCACTTTCATAGTGGAAGGCAGACTTTCTTCCTTTGTTACCTTGAAAGTAATCTCCCAGAGAGTGATACCTCTGGCACGAGCGTTAAACTCTGTAAATGTAGCTAAAACCCCACCTGTCAATAGTTATGTATGGTGGCATGTGTTTTACACCTTTTTCCTGTAGTGATGAGGATTAGGATTGAGTTTTGCTTGTGTGGCAAAACAGCCACCTCGTGTGTGAGCCTGATTAACTCGTGTGTGTGCGTCAGTGTAGAGTGAGAGAGAGACGGGCTTGGACGCCGCCCTCCTGTCGGCTGCACTGGTCGTGCATAATTCGTGCCGCATGTTGCCAATTATTGTACAGACATGAACTAGCAGCAGGTCTCGGGGGAATGCTGTGTGAATGCTGTGAGAATCTCCCTCTCACAACTCTGGCGTTAGTTGAGCGTCTGCAGTGGATTACAGTGAGATTCATCTGTCAATAGTCCCTTCATTTCTTTCTGGAGCTTAGAACAAGAGTGCTGCCAATCAATTGAGGATGTAATGTGTGCCAGCGTGTTAGCCTTGAATAAAGTAATGAGCTCCAGAGGTGCCAGACAAGGGAGTTGATTAGTGATTTAAAGAGAAAAGGACCAATGCCAAGGGGCAGAAATGGCAGAGGTCAGTTCAGTAATTGAGTGGAAAGTGAGGTGCGTTTTATGGATGGTTAAGACGCGCACGCGTCTCTCTGTGCGTCTCATTTATTTCCAAGTTGTGTCTATTTATACTTTGCATCGCGATCTCAATTCTCAGAGGATGTGATACAGAGTCAGTTCCAGTCAGCCATTGATCGTGCGGCGGGGCGTGTTAATCAACCGCCATTGTGAGGATGCGCGCTTCCTAAAGCCGCCGTTCCTCTCACGTTTCTGCCAATGCACCAGACATCATTCACTGTCAGCGTGTTCCTGTTTGTGTGTGTGTGTGTGTGTGTGTGTGTGCACTTTTGCTCCCCTTCCATCACCGTCTCCGCCATCAATCTGGATCACTGCGTGTGTCTCATTTTCCATACCACGTAGGTTTCCATTCTCCGCACTTCAACACACACACACACAGATCACACCTATTGAATTACCGTCGTCACTGTAATGATGACATAAAACGACATTTATGTACCTTTTTCTCTTCTCTGCTTTATTTAAATTCAGCTCACGCGTCTTTGCCGCAGGTTAGAATCAGCTTTCCATCCTCAAACCATAGGCTTAGATTAGAATTACACAGCTGGCGATTCGCAGTTGAGTCAAACTAACAATCCGTCAAACTTGTGCACTTACTTTAAACGTTTACGTAAGCGTGCAATATGTATTATCTTAGATTGGCTCATTATTCCTCTGATAGTCCTCCAATGTGTTACAGGCTGGCACCATGCCGTATGTCTCATAAATCACCAGTTGTGTGTGTGTGTGTGTGTGTGTTGCAGAGACACAGCAAATGCAGATGTAACGTGTAAAAAGTAACTCATGTGTCGATCAGGGTTAATATTAAATAACATATACTGTAAATGTTGATTTGTGTAAAAAAAATAACTGCTGAAAATAAGAGGGGGTGTCTAATCTGTCCTGAGGATGGATTGCATTCAGCTCAAGAATGCGGTCACATCCTGAAACCCCCTCCGAATGTGGTTTCTGTGCTCATATCTGAAGACACGATCTGCACTTGGCGTGATCTCCCTGTAATCCGAGCGTCACTCAGGACGGATGTTAGTCTTTTTGTTGACTCCGATTTCTTTCAAAAAAAAGGTTTGTGGTCATTTATAATCACTGCCTCTGTGTGAGGTCAGGTTGTAATTGTCATCATTGTACTTTCTGTTATGGACTATTGCTATTCACACTGGACACTGGTGGTCATTGCCTTTCATCTCTCCTTCTATTGAGCTGAAACACAAAGGGATGCTGGGATACTGTTGGGTTCAAGTCATTAGTCTTCCTAAGCCAGGTTGTTTGTCAAAAAAAAAATACCAGTTAACAATGGACAAATTGACTCAAATGTGCAGAATGAAACAAACGGGCTTGTCAGCATGTGCACATTCAAGGCTTATGTAACGCCTGTATTGAGGACTGGGCTGGCGTGTGGTGCTGTTTGATGAAAAATGCATGCGGAAGATAATTTCCCATGATAAGTCTGTGTAGATGTTGGTAATCTCAATAGTATGGTGAAACGGTGGTACAAGTACACAGTGTTATTTATTTATGATCTCTGTGCATTATCTTCAGTCGGCAGTAGGAGCGAATTTACAGATACTGATCTGGTGCTTCTGCTTCCCCTCATGTTTATGTTCTTACCCACATTGTGTCACTCACTCTCTGTCCCTGTGCTCTCTCTCTCCGCTGTCAGATCGGTACAGAGTGGGACGCCAAGGAACGCATGTTCAGGAACTTCGGTGGCTTAATGGGGCCCATGGATGAGACGGTGGGCATGCAGAAGTGGAGTAAGGGGCCCAACATCACTGTCACAGTCGTGTGGATCGACCCCACCAACGTCATCGCAGCCACCTATGACATCCTGATCGACGCCAGCGCCGAGTACACTCACTATCGCCCGCCGCTGAACCAGCCGCTGCGACCCGGAGTGTGGAGCGTCCGCATCCTGCACCACTGGAGTCCCGTGGCGGAGATGAAATTCCTTATTGCGCCGCTGACCCACCACAAACGCCAGCCCATACGTCAAGGTGAGAAATCTTAAGCATCTTAAATGATAACTGACTGTGTTATATGTACATGTGTAGAACATGGCTGTGCTGTGCCTTTACAAAAGATTCCCAATGTGTCACATGTTTCACTACACTGATCGACACTGTGCAGTTTGAAAAAAAAATCCTTTTTTAAGGAGTTGTCTGGTATCTTTTGCTTCTTTTATAGAACTAAATTTATTTCAAAACTGCACTTAGGTATAGTTCAGAGTAAAATTTGTATAAATAAATAAAAAAAATAAATAAATAAAAAGGTTGGCCTGACTTGTATGACCAGCAAGGAGGCAAAGGAATAAAACTAAATTGGACACAGTTTAGATAAATAAAACATTTCTTCATGCACCTAACTATGTTTTTGTTTTTGCAGAGAAAAACATTTATCAATACACTGTATAATTATATGATCTCCTTCCATTTACATCAAATTGATGTGTATATATGTAGGTAAAAAACAATACAAGTACATTTAGTGGATGCATTTTGGTAATTATTAAGGATGGGAATCAGTAGCGGTTCCATCACATGCTTCACATAAATGTAAATCAGCAAAACGATTTTAGCTGAGTCATGTATGGGCTGTTTATTTCTTCTTTTTGGGAGAACAATATTTGTTATTATGTCTTTGAAATGACTCAGCACAAATGTGTTGTTAACAGCGCCATACGTTCATAAATAGTCTAAAAATCTAAAATGACTATAGGACTAATATTTGTATTGGTAGATACTCGAGTTTGTGATATCGGTATCGAACACAAAAAAGTGGTATCGTCCCATCCCTAGTAATTATACTTATTTACCGTTGCTTAAATAAAATGAACTTGTCATTTAAAGCTAATGTTTTGACCCAGTAATTAATCACATTAAATTTACAGCATTTAAAAACCATCAGCTTTAAAAGCATCATTGTTGTGCTGTTTATATTCAGGACGTTATAACTGCTAAATGCAGAGCTTGCATACACACACACACAGTGTTGCGTTGTGTTAGATAAAGGCTATATTCAGCTTACAATCTCAGTACTGACACCAACAGTATAGCGTTCACTGTGATGTGACACTGTAGGTCAGGCCCAGTCAACTAGCGGCCTGCGGGCCTCATAGGGCCCTTTTTCATTTTCCTACAGCCCGAAAACTGTCTGTAAATGAAGCCGACTTGATGACAAAACTCACCTATGAGCTATTTTAAGAAGAGCAACTGAGTCTCAGCGGCTCTCATCTGATTTGGCTACGTCACGAGTAACGAAGCTAACGCCGAAGCTAAAGCGACACAAAGGTGACTCAGAAAATAGTCAGTCCCAGAGCGAATGGACAGAGAAATATTTATTGACTTCACCAACATGTACAAGCACCGAACTGGTGTAACTGTGTAATCATGACTGCACTGTTGTGCTAAAAAAACGCACAAACTTAAAGTCAAATTATGGCTCGTTTTTTGCCAGTTTTCCCGAGGGCAGGGAGGAGTGGGAGATCACTGTCAATCACTGTGTAAACTGTGTAGAGAAAACAAAATCCTGCATGTCTGTTGGTGTGGGACTGTCTTGAATGTCCGACCGTTCAGTAAAATAAGGATTTGTTCCGTATTTGAAAGCTAAAAGACGCGTTCCGTATTGAACAGATAAGGAATGCACGTCCTTCTGTTCCTTATTCTTAACTAATCAAGTCAGCGCAAAACCATGACAGAAAAAATGACAGATTAATCCGCTAATGAAGATTGCACGAAAATAAAACCCTCCCTCCTGCTGTCAGGCCCTCTCCATCTGTCTGTCATTCATCACTATCCAACAGAAAATGGGCACTCTTTAGTTGGTGTGTCATAGCAACGGAGATGCGGAGACATGTAAAGGTAACATGGTGACAGAAGGATATACTGCTCAGGCGACAAAAAAAGATTGCAAAACATATAATAAAATGATTATATTGATTTTTAAACTCAAATTTGGTTCATAGAAAGTTCCGTACATTGAAATACTATTGTATTAACAGTAAGACTTGCATCTTTTACTCAACCGTGAAAAGTGTGTAGTGCCATTTTCCTTATTTTCTTATCAGGAAGTTGGCAACCTTCGTTCAGTTCCTACAACATTGTAGTGCAACAAAACATGAAATAACTGTTTTCTGTACTTTATGTTAAATGTTTATCTTTCATGGGAACTTGAAGCCCTGAATCAGGCTTGCATTTCGACTGAAAACATTACCTTTACTTGGTAGTTGGGGTGTGGGCTGTGCCCGATGGCCGCGAGCTGGTCTAATTCCACCCTGACCTTACTGGACAATTTGACTTTTGTAGCCCCAAGGCAAGGGTGCCAGTAAAATGGTTATTAATGGTTATTAATATTCCTGATGGAAATGCAAAGAAATACACACCACACCTGACCATTCCCACTGGATGGAAACACGTCTACAATGTTCTGGCACCTTACTCCGCAAGGTCTGAACTCAAGAAAAGTCCTCACAAAGATACAACCTCACACACCCACACACACATACGCTCCAGAGCCTTGTGTTTGCATCGATGCCCTTTCTAATCAAGCCTCTGGGCCTCCGCAGACCCTGGTTGTTTGTCATAAAGTCAGCCCTAATAACCCAGCGAGCTGCTCATACATACTAAACAGAATGTTAAACAACAGAACACTTAGCCCTCCAAAAACAGTGACACAATTAAGTCAATCAGTCAGCATGGATAAGGGGCAGGGCTTGATTGTGCTAGTCCATAAGCAGCCAGTTTGCTCGGAAAGTCACATGAGAGTTGAGGACGTTTAGCTCCCGCATAATCACGTCTTTCTCCATTTAATAATCTCCCTGAGCCGCTTTAATGATGAGGAGAAACAACAAATAAAGTTAGAGCCGTTGTCTTTAGCCTGAGTCTCCGTGGAGCTGTGTGATATAAGCAATGAGCATTAAATATGAATCACTAGTTTATGGGTGTTTAGGTTCATCTGCATTACAAAACTCGGCTCTGGCTTCTCATTTAATTCTGCCCGGAGGCGTCGGGGGCCTGATGTATCTCCTCGTCACCTGTCTAATCAACTGTCTTCCCAGCTGCGCTGTAGCTCACTTGTAGGATCAGAAGTGTCAGTTGCCTGTTTTATAGGCGCGACGCTAAAACTAACGCAGTGGCGTGTAGCGGAGATAAATCCTACGTTTATGACGGTTGTAATGTTCTGTTTCTGTTGAAAGAGTGAAGTAAAGGAAACGTCAGAGGCAACACTATTATGATATAAGTATTCCAATTTAAAGTAAACTCTTACAAGTTATAACTACACAATTATAACATCAGCAAAGTTGTCAGAACTTCTCAGAACCCGAACCCAAACCTGGATTTGAACTCAAGATTTGCAATTTGAACCTTCGCCTTGTTGACATTTGCAATTGTCACCTACAGCCAGGCTCCTTTTGGACGACACCGGCTGTCAATCACACTATTGTCCACTCATAATGATGTGACGCACTTCACAGCGTCTAGTTTCCTCTTAATGGGGACATCTTCTTGACATCATGTTCTACTTAAGAGGAAATGAAACTAGATGAGACCATTATGAGGTAGCCTCATTTTACCATAGACTTCAATTCAAATGGAGTCATTTTTGTAAGCAGTGGAGTCGCCCCCTGGTGGCTGTTCAATGTATTCTTACTTTCAGGTTGTCCCCAGCTGGCAAACAGAGAACGTCCCTTTTAATATATGGTTTAGGGTTTCATCCCAATAGTAGAACAGGGTAAACCTTTTTACTGGCAAAAACACAAGCTTTGTCAGGACCATTTGTCCTCACGGAGACCAAACCCTGGTCCTAATGAGGCAGAACTGGTTAAGTATAGGTCTAAGATTCGAATTAACTGGTTATTAACCAGTGCATTTACATGCATGTTAATAGTCCAATTTTAGTCAGACTAAGACAATAGCTTGGTTTTCTTCATGTCATGTGAACACGTTAGTCCGAATAAAATCAAGCCACTCTTGATTGGACTAATATACCTGGATAATGCGATTCATAGTCCGATTACTCCTGCATGTGTACACTTTGTCGGACTGGAGTCTTTCTTCCTTTCTTCAACCCAGCAACCACAAGAGCCACGCGCTATCACGATTAACATTTACAGCAGGTCCGAAACATACAGAACCACAGCGCGGTACATCTCACCGTCCGTCTCGTTGTTCGCCGTTTGTTTTTCTGTGACGTAAAGAGATACGGCGGCACCGTGGAGGCGGAGTCAGACTTACATGTTTTTCCACCGCATGTATACGCAAGTTCTCCAAATGTCTGTCTTAGTCGGACTATGGCCTTAGCTCCATTAAACTGTGCATGTAAACATACTGAATGCAGGGTGAGGGTCTTTAGAGGAATAGCTGAGCAGACCTGTGTGTGTGTGTGTGTGTGTGTGTGTGTGTGTGTGTGTGTGTGTGTGTGTGTGTGTGTGTGTGTGCGCTGCTCAATCCACCCTCCTGTAATTTACTGGCATGTCTGGCAACCGGTTCCCCCCTACATGCAGTGCAAGTAAAACTTAATGGCGTGGCTTTCCGCCAGCATTGGCAGCAGCACACACACACATACGCACACACACACACACATACGCACACAACTCTACACAACATGTAAAAGACTTTGATAACACACACACACACACGTCTCCCTCAAAGCATGAGTTAAGCATCGCCTTGCCACACGTCTGGCTGCATCTTTCTGTCACCGGTGCATGAAAAGCGCTGATGTCTGCAAACACGTGGGTGCGAGGGAGTTTGTGTTCCACTGCCACACTTAGAAGGGACGGCCCGAGCCCCAGTTAGAGAAGCTGTGAGGAATTTATAGCTTCCCTGGCTCTCAGGGTGGAGAAGGTGTTTCAAGGAGAAGTTTTGTCTACAGATTCCTGTCTTCCTGCAGAGTTTGACCGTCATGGCAAGAATGAGTGTGCGTCTGGGTATTTTTCTGACTGTGTCCAGAAAGTCAGCAGTGCAGTGACTTGACAAACCACATCAAGGACTGGGATTTAGGGAGTGCAGCCAAAAAGAAAAAAATCAATCCAAGCACATTAGCAACCAGTTAAAGCTTTTCAGATAATAATCAAGCATATCATGTTTATTGCTTTGTTATCTCATCTGTCCTTTTTCTCTCTCATCCCCTGCAGCTTTTTTTCCCATTCTGCAATTCTCCTTAGACTGTTTGACCACTGATAATTAACACATCATGTGTCTCTTCCCCTTTGCTCTGCCCTCTGCTCCTTCTTCTTCTTCTTCTGCCCACGTTTCTCCAGAGGACACTGTGAAGCTGCACAACGGGCCGGCAAAGAACAGCTACATGGAGCAAAGTTTCCACGGCCTCAACCCAGTGCTCAACATCCCTGTCAGCCTGGGCTACGTAGAGCAGGCCAAGAGGAACGCAGCCCTGACTGGCCTGGAGCTGGAGCGCTGGGTAGACAGCCTGGTGGGCGAGCTGTGGGAAGCGGCCGACGTCTGCTCCGTTGGCCCTACAGCCTGTCCTGTGATGCAGGCCTGCGCCAAGAACCCGTGGAGCTCCCAGAGCCCTGACCCCAAATCCCAGCTCAGAGCACCGAGAGCAGACGGGCGCATCAGGTAGCAGTGAGGCCTCCAGCTGGACAGGAGGCCACGGCACAGGAGAGTCACTGTTGATTTTTTATTTATTTACGGCATTTGTTGCAACCTGGGGGGGGAGGAAAATTGTTCTTCCTCTCTTTAGGGAGAAGAAAACTAAATAAAAAGTGGATTTTCGGGGCGGGGAAGGCTGTTTTAAGAATGATTTTCACTTCCTCCCGTGGGATTCCTCCATTTAGGGGATTATGCTGGCTTTGCGATTTCAGTTTCTCACTGTATTTATTTTTCTAATCATGGCTGAGTTTTAACTGTGATCAAATGTTGCAATTTTTTTGAACACCTATTTTGCTGCTGAATGAATTATAAAGTCAGCTTTTAAAGCCCTGTGTGGGGGAGCAGTGGTCCTGGATCGTCAACACTGGTAGCAGAGCGAGATCTGCTGCAATAAGGCCTTAGCTGTAAGACGTGTTTGAGGAGGCGAATGTGCGTCCGTGACTTTTTACGTCGACAAAGAACAAAATGAGCTGATATCTGTGTGTTCACATGAATCCAAACACTCACATGAGTCAAAAAAAAAAGGATTATTTTGATACCTCTCGAAAACGCTGAAAGCAAATTTACAAGTTACTGAGAAACGACACATATTGCAGTGTTAGTAAAGCCACTTTCTTTAAATCTCTGCGTTTTCTGATAGGTCACTGACTCAGTTTGTAAATTAGTCGAATAAATCAGTAACAGCACAACTTCATTGTGTTCAGTGCCAGATTGCGATTGCGGAGCTGTTGTGGCTGCGCTCGCCATCTGCTGCCTGTCACATATCGTAAATGTGGAAAAGAAGAAGAAAATGCAAATACAGAGGCCTTTTTCCAGCATCATTACAAATATTTAGATAATAATAGAACATGTAGACACATTCATTGTTCTAGAGTCAGTATTTTAAGACGTAACATAGTGTAGTTTTCGTTTATCAAACCCAGATGTTGTGACAGGCGAAAAAAAGACAAAGATAGAACAGCTTTTTATTTTGTTGGTTGGTTCGTTTGTTTGTTTGTTTGCTTGTTTTTTACCAAACTGCCTCAAACTTGAAACAACAATCTCAAGCTGACCTTAAAATTCCCCATCCTTGAATTCAATGTCATCTTTTTTTTAATTATTTTTATTTACCTTTTCTTTATGTTGTATATAATTCTATAAGAAGTCTCAAAAAAAATGGTATGAATGGTTGCTGGGGATGAGTCCATGAGTCGCTATTTATTTCTAAGTTTATATTAATACTGATATTTTTAGTCAGTGACTAAATAACTGCGACGCTGCTTGGGCAGCATGATAAATATTTTTTTGTAAAGAAAGCCGCCTTTATTTACAAAGGCCAACAACCCCAAACTTATACGACACCTTTTTATGGCCCGCACCTGTGTGTTCGTCAGTGTTGTCCTGTCTGAATAGATTTCCTTGTCTTGGTTTCTTACATGGCTGTTTTTGCAAAGTGCATCATAAGAGGAAGCCACTCTGTCCTATGAGGTCAGAGGTCCGATACACAAAAAAAACAAAAAAAAAACACTCCTCACAAGCAAACACAAGATAATGTTGGAATTGAAGGAGAATCTGTGTGTTTTTTTTGTTTATTTTTCCTATCTCTTTTTGGTGTTTTTTCAGTTCCCGTTTGAGAATGATAACAAGTGGTAGTGATCTTCATGCTGTGACAATAATGTATAAATAAAAGTGAGTATTATTATATTGTGACTTGACTGCTAAATACATCGTTTATTAGAGCCGGGTCCGTGGCACCTTTTCAAATCGACGTCATTTTAAACACATTTTCTGCCATCAAGACAATCTGTGGACATTTGAGCCAGTTCATTTCCCCCCAGTGTGACACGGTGCCACAACACATCCGGAACAATGCGTGCGTACGGTTTGCACATCTGTCTTGAGTTTGAAATAAGGTTTATCCAAAGCCAATTAGGACTTCAATCTGTGATCGTCAACATTGTTTATCCATCACTCACACTGAGTGGCTGTTTTTTTTCTGGCTAATTAGGAGACATTACTGTTCATTAATGTCAAGTTCACCTTCCCCTCTCTGTCGGATGTGTCTATTATAAACACTATCACTCATACCCTCTGAAAAAAAAAATCGACGCTGTTTCCTGGGCTGAGGCTGCAAAGGACAATTTAGATTTTTTTTTTAATCTTTTAACTTAAAGTGCCACCGTGCTCTCGATAATTACTTCACACAGCTCAGCATACTATGATATAAGTTCGGTGACAGTTTTGGAAACACAAAAAAAAAATTAAATAAATAAATAAATGTAACTCAATGTGAAAGTCATATTTTGTAACTAAATGGTTAACAAATGAAGATGTACATAGGTATTTTGTATTGAGATATTGTTTAAAAAGGTATTGTACATGTAAATACAGACGTGGTAAAAATGAATTATGAAGAGTTTTTAAAAATGTCAATAATTGGGCACAAATGAATCCATGGTGTGTGTTTTCTAATCAAAGTGCATAACCTGTTTCAGTGTTTTTTGGGCGACTGCCATCGTCCCGTTTGCCTCTCAGAGAAAATCACATGCCAGATTGTTGTTGTTCTTGCTGGAATGTATTGTTGAGCAACTGTTGCACAAGTTTCTCTGACTGATGTTAACCCCATTATCTCTCTTTTCTTTTCTGGGGAGGCTCTGTGTGCCTTAGATGACTTTTAGAACCTTCTCTGCCCATTAAAGAAAAAGAAGAAAACACTTATTTTCTAACTTGTTTTGACATTACGTGAAGAATACCGCGAGTCTGTCAAGTGATTCACTGGTACCCGCAACACCAAAAAGATGTCTGCTGTTGTATATATATATCATCAGGCCTTCTGTTGTTATCGGCTTTTATGTTGGGGTTTTTTTGTTGTTGTTTTTTTCATCCCTTTGTGGGATTTGTTTAGTTGTACTTGACTGGCTTGTTTTTCTTCTCTCTGACTGCTTTTTTTGGAAATAAAATTACATGGAAAAACTGCTCATGGCGACACGTGTCTTGTGCAGCAGTTATACAGGTTGTCATTATGCTGTTGCTGCTTGTTGAAATGCAAGTGGCATTGCAGATAATTACATTTTAGTGGATAATATGTTTTCAATATGGGATATATTTAGTGCCTGCTGCTGTGTTAGGGTTAGAGTACTCAAAACATGCGATTTGATCGGGAATCATGTGCTGTGACTTTTATTAGCATTTTGAGTAACCATAGCAAATAAAAAATTGCAAAAAAAAAATGGAAATATTTTCCACATGCACAAACACATGAAAGGGAAATGGCCCAAAAAAGGAGAAAAACCAATCCCACTTTGGAGCATCACAGTGTCGTCAGACTGTAACATAGAGATATGATTGAAACATTAAAAGAGTCACAAGACTTGGGACTTTTCTCAAAAGTCATAGGTTAGTATGTCGCCCAAAATGTGACAAAAAGGTCATAGGTTAATATGTGATCCAAAATGTAACAAAAAAGTCATAGGTTAGTATGTAGTCCAAAATGTGACAAAAAAGTCATACTTTAGTATATCATCCAAAATTTGACAAAAATGTCATAGGTTAGTATGTCATCCAAAATTAGACAAAAAGGTAATAGGTTAGTATGTCGTCCAAAATGCTGTAGAGACGGGAATAATATTAAATGTGGACAGTGACATTTATACATTCTACAGACATAATTTACGTGACATTTTTTTATAAACTGTAATAATTTCTATCGACGATTCACATTTATTGTTAAATGCTGCATGGATTATTTTTGCATTGCTTTTTATTTCTGGCCTCTAGGTGGTGCTAGCTTCACATTCCTGCAGCGTCTAACTGGAGGGTGCGCAACAATTTTTCTACCAGGGGGCCAGACTGGCGCACACTCACTGGCCATTTTATTAGGTACACCCGTTCACCTGCTATATTAACGCAGTCACTTAATGTATTAAACATGTAGGCCTGGTCAATACGACCTGCTGAAGTTCATACCGAGCAACACAATGAGGATGAAAGATTTAGGTAACTTTGAATGTCGCGTGATTGTTAGTGGCAGACAGGCTGGCGCAGTGGCTTCATTCCTGGCCCAGGGTCCCTCCTTCCACCAAGTTGAATGGAAAACAAGCAGATATAACTAAAAATATAATTAGTTGGCAGAGGTCATGAAAGAACACGTGATTGAATTTGCACGGGAATGCGTACATGCCTCCCCCTCAGCTCTGAAAAAGAGAACATTTCCATCAATAAGTCATTTCTCTGGCAGAAATGACTTATGGCCAGACTGTTACTGAGGCAACAGTAGCTCTATTAACTTCTTGTTGTGAAATAAGGTATACAGAGGACCATTTCTGAACGCACAACACATCAAACCTTGAAGCAGCAAAATGCCCCGAAAGATAATGCAACACAATGCTCACAACACTAGATATCAGTACTTTGTAAATCTGCTGCCTTGTTCATCTTTTCTATTTGTACCTGTTTTTCTTCCTGTTGTCATTTGCTGTTAATGTTGTTGTCCAAATGTATGATGCTACCACAGATCCTGTATGTCTCACTTGTAACATCTATTTTTAATGTCAGTGTAACTTCCCAAAAAAGGTTAAATAAAAATACAATTAATACAATTTTTCTCATGGTGTGCTCCCTGTAGTGTAGACCAACAAAAACAGATGAAAACCAGAGTATATTAGATCACTACTTCCTTCATTTCAAAAAACATGTTACCCCAAAGCTTTGTTTCTACACTTTGTGGAAAAGTGGAAGTGTGAACTGGAACTGCCATCTCAGCATATGTTTTTGAAACATGAACAAAGGCATTTGTAATAACACCAACACAAAGCTTTATTAAATATGCCTATTAATCTGTGATAATCACCATACAAAACTGTGTACACATTACATTTACAGTCTTACATCCATACATAACACATCTACAGTTAGTTGGATCAGAATTGTAATCATAAGGATTCTAAGCATGAAGAACTGGAGCAAACACAAAAGAGAAGAGCTCTACATTAGCGACAGGACAAGACACAATCACAAGAAGCAAGCTTCAACACAGAGAGCTGATTTCACTCTTGCTACAGCCCCACTTGCAGCAGGCGTTGGACAGTCCGACCACCGCATCCCGTCCTTTTCGATCTGCACTCCGTAGCACCTCCAGCACTCCCTCTGAGACAGGCAGGTGAACTGAGTGGCCATATCCTGGAGCCAAAGGTACCACGTCCAATGTTGGATCTTTCCATGATTTGGACCCTGCGGGATCCTGGTCACTGGATTGTTGAGACATGGGATTTGTGTTCCATGGGTCAAAGGCTTCTTCTTCAATGAGAGCTGATTAAAAAAAAGCAAGAGAGAACCTCATAATATTGTGTTTTGTCTCAAAGAAAACATGGCAGATCTCTCATGGACACAGTCTTACCTGGGTCGCCTAAGCTTCTCCTCCAGCGAGAACCACCGCAGGTAAAGATAACGGCTCGTATGAACTCTCTGCCACACAGCTTCACTCCATAGAAAGCAGGATGGCCGTCATTGGAGTGCACCCTGGTGACAAGAGCGACCAATAAGCCTACGGTCAAGAGGGCTGTCTTCCACATGGCGAGAGTTAAAATATGCTGAAGACCTCCTCAAAGCCTGGAAATTGCTGTCTCTGTGATTTGTGTTTCATTTTGAAACTGCTTATATAGGCCTCAGAGAAGGACCTCAACTCACCTCTACTCTTTGCCACGACCACAGATAAGATGGAGACCTTTAGGAGAAACAATGAACATGGAGGGAACAGGTTTTGATTAAGAAGTGAATGATGCCAGGGGTGACTTGGCTATCTAATCACATGTGGCCTTTTGATGGCCTTTCTGTCCGTGCTACATCAGTTGTGTTGTTCTGTATGTCACCAGCATAATCTCTGTCTTGCTATCTGCTCCGCACTGGATGGAGATTATAATCCATTCACCCCCCAAGAATAGCAACGTTGTATACATTCACTTACACACACACCAAGGTTAGATTTTTCATTAGTTTTAAAATGAGTTAGTTTTAATTAGTTTTAAGAGCGGGTTTGCTTACTTTTATTTGTTTTGTATATGCTTAGTTTTATTGTTAGTTAGTTCATTTTTGTAAAAATGAATATATGTCAGGTGCAAGATGCAATAAGGTCATAACATAAGTATAAACCAACAAAATATGCCATTTTAAAAATGTATTAGGACAGATGAACATCCCATCTCTGAATCAAATATAAGAAATGATGTGCATCATACTGCTGAGGTTGGATGCAGTTAGTGTGTCAGGCAAATAGCCAACAGACTAAAGACAGACATGAACATAACATAAATTACAATAAATAACTCTCATAAGACACATCACATTCTTTGTGAACCAGGAGTCTCAGGAGCTCAATCTGAGGAAAAGCATGAGCAACATTTTAAAAGACTAACAGAGATTTGATTTACTTCGATGAACCAACTCAAACCAACTGACCACACAATGAACATTATGTTTAACCTGCATAGCCTTATGTCCCACATTGGAAACCAAAACAAGTTGATTTTTTTATTATTACAAATGAAAATTAAAAAAAAATTGTACAAAAATAAATACACTTCATATGAACCCCAAAGGATTATGTATGAAATTAATTTTCAAAGATGACATTTATTTCAGTTTTTTTCAATTTCAGTTTTGGTTATTTCGCTAGTTCTCGTTAACTATAATAACCTTGGAACACACACACACACACACAGCTACTTTGTGATTACAGAGTTGCTGTGATGGTGAACTTGGACACATTTTGGATCCACATCACATCACCGGTGATTTCTACAAGCTGGAAAGAAGAGACACAGCTGGAAATGACAGCTCAGTTTTAGAAGGTTATATTTGAAAGTGTGAAAGGAGGTGATAGACCAGTCGATGCCTCAATTTACAGGATCGACTCTTAGTGTGCTTTGATGCCTCTTTTAAATGTGTGTGTGCGGGGTTTTCAAGTATAACCAAAAAAATGGCCTTTATTGCCCTAATCGCATATCTTTTAACAAAAAGACATAAATAATCTATTTAAGTTTGTTCTGCTATTTATAGGAGGACACTATATTGGCTTTGACTCGGGACAGCCAAATCACAACCATCAATTCAATCAATTCATGCCCAACCTGAGCCTGAACCTCATTACAAAACACACCTTAAGCCTAACCAGTTAATGCCAAATCTTCACCATCACCTAATTCACATTTTACAGTAATCCTAACTTTAACCAGAGCCTCAGAGAATATGCGTCTCCTCTTTAGGACAAGATTTTGGTTCCCATGAGGACTGCTGGTCCTGACAAAGTTTGTGCATTCAGAAGAAACAGAAACACACACACCCACACACATATGCATAGCATAGCAAACCTTAACCATCACAACTAAGTGCCTAACCCTAACCTTTACCTTACACACACCTGTATGCAGTGGGTGCCTTGACACTTATTACGAACTAGAATGAACATAAGGTATAAGAATACATTTAAAATATAAAATCTGAATAATAATAATCATAAAGGAAAATATAAATAGAAAATGTAAACAATTCAATTTGTAAAAATTATGTATCTCAAAAGCTGTGGACATAATACAGTATGTACAGGAAGTGGCTGAATTGCAGTTTGTATTATGCATATATATAAATATTCGTACTTAAGTGTACATATATATAGTCAAGTATCAACACTATATTTGTTGAATTGCTCTAAATTTCCACATAACGTGACAGTCTTGCACAGCCATAAAAGTCACATTAGAGGTGCACGTTGTGCTCGGGTCAGCAGTGACGGACAGCAACTGTCGACGTATCAAATAAGGACGTTTTTAATGACGTAGCGACCACAATCTAAGTCAGCCAATCGTCATTCAGCGTAGGGCGGGCCGATTACGAGAGGGTAGCAACAGTTGCCCCGGTGAAGGCAAAGGCGCCATAGTCACGGTAGTCCTGGCGACAAGAGCCAAGCAACGGGAGTCAACAACAACAACCTAAATCTAAAGGAAAAAAAACTTTAACGACAAAAAGGACAATACTGGGATAAACTAGAGGTGAAAAGTAAAATATCTCACAGTTACGATTGAATATTTTCTGTCATTTTTGTCCGCGTGCTTGTTTGTAACATCGTCAGCGTTTGTGTGAAATGGCCAGACTGTGTGTGTGTGTGGCATGATGAAAAGTGGTTGCTAGCTTCTTTCTCAGACAGACCGTTGTTATGGCGATGTCAGATATTTTGATAAGAGCACAAGATGGCGGGTGTGTTATGGTTGTAGTGCCAGTCGTACTTTTTTTGTTTTTTTAAAGCACACCCGTGAGGCAGTTATAACTGTTTCCCACAGTTTTAGAGTCCACGCGAAGCGAGAGTGACACTTGAGTGGTGGCGTGGTCGCAGATTTATTGAGTGGCTAACGACCACAGCTAGCTCGCTTTAACGCCAAATGTCATGAAGCATGAGCTGCTAGCAGGGCGAAGCTATCACTCTCGTTTTCGCAACTCACTTTTCAAGTCAGCAAACCCCGTAACTGTTGGGCAGAAAAAGAACAGCTCACCCAAGAAACACATTCTAGTTGTAAATATAGGTACATAGGTGCATATTGTTTCGTAATAGTATTACGACTTTGAAAAACTTTTTGGTCTGTCATTGAGTTCAGGAAGTCACTCCCGTGAACACTGTGTGCACAGAATGATCATATGCGTGTCGTCCTGGTTCAGGCAGGAGTGGCTTGTCTGCCAGTGGGATGGCCTTAAATTCACTTAATTGTTAACTTTATTTCCACATGTTATTGTCTGATATTATTCACGTTGGTTGCATATTTTACATATATTTTTGATGAGTTATTATTTAACCTGAAATGTCTCAATTAATTCAAATTTTCAAGCAATATTTTACTAGTACATCTCAAAAACACACACTGTTTATTCTTAAATGTGAGCTATGTTTCACACTGGATCAAACAGGAAGTGCCAGAGACTACTGCTAAATCAGACAAAAGCCCTACTTCCTCCTCTGATTTATGTTCCTACGCACACTAGCGTGCGCGCACACACACACACACCGCTATGGTTTTAAGCCTTATCCCTAACCTGAACCACAGTTAATGTGAAAACATAACCTTAAACAAGCCACAAATCTACTACTAGTCCTGACAAGGGCAGTGTGCTCACATAGCACACTTACATTTCCTTGTGAAAACGTAGATGCGGTACTGATTTATTTGCCAAAATGGCGTGTTTTAGTACTTCAATTGACCTGTTCTGTTTTTTTCTAGCCATAGAACCAGTTGCCTCAAAGGATCGGTTGCCATGGCAACTTCTGGGTACTCGGAAGACCTTCAGCCTCAGCAGGCCAACTCGGTAGCCATAGCAACACCTGCTGCCGCCACACCCTCAACCGCAAAGACGGCACACTTCCTGTCTGAGATCCCCCCAACCTCTGGAACCGCTGCAACAGCCAACCAATCCGCCACTGCCTCAAAAACAGGACAGGACGCACTTTGTTCTCAAGCGCCGCCCACCCAGGCCCAGAGCCTGAAGGCAGTGGTTCTGACCACTCCCACGCAGCACTATGTAACCTCTGACATCCAGCACTCTGCAGTCCAGAAGAATAATGGTCAGAGCGGCTCGCCTCAGTACATCATAGTTACTGTTGCAGGTGAGGGTCTTCTGAATAAGTGCCACACACAAGCCCACATAATACGATCTTTGAATTATAGCTCATGTAAACAGCAGCATGAGCAAGTTCTGATAGTTGCTAGTTGGCAGTTTGGTGTGCACAGAGCGTTGGATTCTCAGTGCAGAGGAGAGTTGTGTGTACTTGTCCATAAATCCACAGTATTAATTCAAATTATTTTCAAGGGCCCACTTTTTGCCATTGTAGTAATACTAATTGTTATGATCTGTGACAATGATGTTTAATTAGTTCATCGCTGGTGGGTCATGAGCCTGTGCTTCAGTTTTGCACCCCACTGAATTGTGTGCCATCTTTAAACTAGTAATTGCTTGGATGGTTAAAATAAAGACCAGTAGGTCTGAATTGCACCAGGACCCAAGATCCACTGATGTAGTTTGCTCGTCTGGTTTGATGGTGCATACATTATGAGAAAAAATAAGCTGATGGACTTGGTTGCTAGGCTGCATAGTCCCGAATGTGGGAGTGTGGATGGATGACCTCACTTTTCTTTTATATTGGTGCTTTTGCTGTTATAGAGAGGTGATGGCATAATCCTAATCCTTTTTAAATTATTATTTATTATTCTATCTCATTACATGTGTCCTGATGTTAAAAAGGTTTTGTCATTAGGAAACGGTTTCACCAGATATTTTAAAATATAGTGAAAATGAGAGATGGACCCTGCCACTGAAGTCTATCTTTAAGTTTATTTTAGGGCTGTCTATTCGTAGATCTTTTTGCCTGCTCGTATCGAGTAACACTATGCACCCTCACTCAGAGCTCAAAGCTTGTGTCCTTCTCATAGAGGTGGATCATTAAAGTAACCTACTGTGTTAGTTCAATTATTTTTTCCGTTATCTGAGACACAGACTGCTGCTGTAGTCAAACCAGTCACACAGCATATTGTGTTGTACTTTACCTGAGGCTGAGATACTGTAACACAAAGAAACACAGAGTGGGAGCGAAAGTATTAAGGACACAATGGTGTTTCTGTTCATCTGGGATTTAACAGTGGTCGTAACAAATAAACTAAGTTTTACTTGAACTCTTAAGCTAGCAGATCATATATTAGTAGTGTTCTGAATACAAGTTGGTGCTGGAACAGGGATTATTTTATTATGAGTCAAATCAGTTTTATGTATGCCTTCAAGATTAAAAAAAAAAAAGGAAAAGATTTGTTCATCACAATTCACCACATTGTATAGTGACAGTTCCCCACATCATGTCTGAAAATGCAATAGTGATTATCTTACTGACGGCATATTGGAAATATAAATGGCAAGTAAAGGTTTAGGTTATGCACATAATGTAACCACCCCTTTGTGTCCCAGGCCACTTTGAGTGAATTAAAGCAGTAGTTTGTAACATTCAAATATAAATGAATGTCTGTTACATTCAAACGTTCATTGCCAAATGAGTTCACACGATGCTGATTAAGCCTATCAGCACCACATGACTCTCTTTTTTTTTCCTCTCAGTGTAGCAGTTGTGTTGTGTTGTGTTTGTGACGCATTTTAAGTCACGACTGAGTAGGTGAGGCGGATGAAGCACACCACTCAAGTAAAGCTTCATACAGCAGCACTATGGCAGTAAACATTTGATTCCCCATCGACATCCGGACAGTAGTAGTAGTTAAAAAAAAAAGCAATCACTTACTTGTAGATCGCACTTATCACTAGCACTAGAAATGCACTTACTGTAAGTCGCTTTGGATAAAAGCGTCTGCCAAATGACATGTAATATAATGTAATGTAAACATGGACTTATTTCTTATCGCAATCATGATTCTAGCCACAAATGTGATTGTCTGATCTGCCTGTTTTTATTCTTTCAGCCAATAGCTTTTTCCCTTTCAATCCTGTAAGTTATCGGCATTGAAGTATAACAGACGCAAGTAGATGGATATTTAACTTGCTGCCAGATGTGAGAAACACAGAGACTTTGTCTCTATTGAGTTCAGATAATTGTCCTCGCTCTGGGTCCCGTCGTCGGGATTTAAAGGTTACTATGTTGTCAAACATGAAGTGAGTAAACAGCAGTAAGAACCAGAACTGCCAGAGGAGAGACTGAATCTCATTTACCGTTATCACAATACATAGGCGTCGAGCTTAGGGTGGCGTGGCAGAAGCAGGACAGTGTTAAATGTTTCTCATCTGAAGAAAATGAGAAAAAAAAGAAGTAAATATTACCCTCTCCTTCACCCACCCACCCACCCACCTTCCTTCCCTCCACTGTTTTCTCCCCCCATCCTCCATCTCTAATGTATCTCCCATTTCCTTTTCATCTGATCTGCATGTTTACAAGATGGAGGGATTTCTCTCTCCATCTGGGGAGATTAGCTGTCCAAGGCCGTCCTTCTGCATGCAACATATAAGGATGAGAGGAGAGATGGTCAGACACACTTTCTCCCCTCCTCAGTATCAGTCTCTGCTCCCATTAGTTAAAACAAAAACAGTCGCGGGATGTTCTGTGGCGGCTGTTATTACGATTTGGAAGCAATGTGTCGTGAGTACTGAAACTTGTGGTGATGGTGGCTGGATTAAAAAAGCGTTTTTTTTTTGTTCGTCTGTTGAAACTTCTCTCCCGCACGCTTGTGTCACCCCGTCCCTAGAGGGTTCTGTTCACTCCAATGACAGTCTGTCGGACTCCAGTCCACCGGGCCCCGGCGTTCCTACTCAGGTTTGCCAACCTGTGCAGACCACAACACAGGTGAGATGCACACATTTTCACAAATCCAATTCATTTGTTATTTTTGGTTGTAAGCAGAGAGTTAAGATTAAACCGATTTAAGTTTGGTCTGACGCTGTGACTTTACTCACCAGCAGAGGTCAGTGTTGCAGGCGGTCACTCAGGCAGCCAAGAGAATTCAGTCAGGCCACGGCAACAATCTTCAGTCTGTGCACATTAACCAGGAGGTAAAGAGAAAGGCACAAAACATTTCATCACGTTCAAGAACAAACAGTAAATGCATCACATTCAAGCTTAGGGCGCATCTGTGTCCCACTTTTAGAACTCTCTCTCATACTCTTCTTCTCTCGCTTGAGTTTTCTTCAATGGCAGACACCAGTTAGCTCTCTTTTTTCCTGGTTGTTTATTCCTTCATACCATCTACCAGATGTTTAGTGGTCATTCTTTGGCTTCCACTGATGTATAACAATGATGTTAGTCAGCTGTCAAACGGGTGTCTGCTCTGTTCTTGACTTCCCTGTTGTTAGAGCACAGCATGCATTTTTCACGGGTGATTTAAGTCTCGTCTGTCGTCGCTGTCCAGGTGGATCATGTGTTCTCTGGACAGGTGCAGTATGTGGACGGAGCAGGAGATGCAACCTTCAACACATCCACTGTGTGAGTAGAGAGCGAGCCGCTTACACACACACATGTTAAGTACGTTTCCTGGACGCACTGTTGTACCCACTGTGTACTTATAAGTTTCTGTCTGCGTGTACGTACAGTCGATCGAGCAACTACCCTTTCGCCGAGTCGCCCCTCTTCTCCCAGACCCCTCCCACCACCTCCTCCACCTACTACGAGGCTACGCCCAGCACTGAGTCAGACATCACCGGAGCTGTGACCTCGCAGCCAGTGTCTGTGGCAACAGGAGGAGCCAATAGCGGGGCAGCTGGTGCCGGTGGAGCAGGCTACATCATTCAGGGGGGTTATATGTTAGGAGGAGGAGGAGGACATAGTTACACTAGCCCTAACTCTCGAGCCCCTCCTGCTACTGTGAGTACTCAAAAACATACTTGGTTATAATCAATAACAACGAAGGATAAGGAAATTAAAATTGTGTGACCCACCATCTCTTCTAGGTGCAGTGGCTGTGTGATAACTATGAGGGGGCGGAGGGGGTGAGTTTACCTCGCTGCACCCTCTACTACCACTACCTGCTCCACTGCCAGGAGCAGAAACTAGAACCCGTTAATGCTGCGTCGTTTGGCAAACTCATCAGGTCTGTCTTCATGGGGCTGCGCACACGAAGACTCGGGACCAGGTAGACCTGCTCGCACACGCCCATCCACCATCACAACTCAACGTCTAACCCTAACGGTCTTAACCTGTGTGTATTTCAGAGGGAACTCCAAGTACCACTACTATGGTTTGAGGATTAAATCTGGTTCACCGCTGCTCAGACTCATGGATGAGCAACAGCACATGGCGATGAGGCAGCAGCCTTTCTCACAGAAAAACAGGTATCCACACATGGACTGTGTAGTTTAAGCGTTACCTTTGAGATATAAAAAATAAAATATTAATGCGCGTTCACCACAAGATGCAGTGTGTGACGGTTCACTCAGTATGTGTGTGTGGTAAAATCTCAATCCAAACAATACGATCTAACAGTTGCTTTGCTTTTTCTAATGATCTCACACTTATCCGTGTCTTCCCTCTGACTCGCTCTCCCTGAATGCTGGGCCACTTGTTCTGTAGGATAAAGACAGTTCAGAAGACACAGGGAATCGCCAATGGTACATCAGGTGGGGCAGGTCAACAGCAGGCAGGAGCAGTCTGTGATATTTCAGCCCAAGTGCAACAGTATCAGCAGTTTCTGGGTCAGGAAACTCACAGTCTCTTATTATTTGATTTCATTTCATATAAAAATACTTGGACATGAACCAAGCTACAATTTGTGAAACTAATCTGGGTTTTGATGCGGTGCAGTAGAGAGTGTGACGGTAAAGACCTGACTGTTTGTTTCTCCTCTCCTTGTGTAGAGGCGTCAAGGTCACTGCCAGGCTTTGTGGACATTGATCTGCAAGATCGAACGCTGCCTGACGGAATCCTTGTAGAACACCTCAAGGCCTTCCAGAGTCTCTACAGAGAACATTGTGAGGTAGGCTGCAGTGGACAGAGAGAGAGAGGAGACACACTCCTAATAATTATCATAATAAAACATTAGTCACAGCCAGTTTCTAATGTGGATGCAGATCTGTGTATGCACTCTGAAACGTCAATAATACAATTGACAATGATTCCCTCCCCACAGGCCGTTATGGATGTGATGGTCAACCTTCAGTTCACTCTTGTAGAGACACTGTGGAAATCCTTCTGGAGGTTCAGCCAGAGCAATGACACGGAATCAATCAACCTGTAAGCATTCAGAAACAGAGAGAGAGAGAGAGACTTTAAATGCTGCTATAACTGACTGACTGACACTCCTGCCTCACGTCTCTCCCTCTCTCGCTCTCTCTCCCTGCACTCCTCCAGGCACAATGAGTCAGAGAAGAGGCTGCCCAAGTCATGCCTGGTGGTGCTGTGTAAGTTTGAGCCGGTGTTACGCTGGACGAGACAGTGTGACAACCTGCTGTACCAAACTCTGGTGGAGATCCTCATCCCTGATGTACTCAGACCGATCCCCAGTGAGTTGTCAAGGCCTTAAAGGGCCCTATGTACTGTGTATATATACAGTGAACGTTATTAATGTGAACCCATTCTCTCGTTCTCTCCCTCACCACTCCACCTCCATCAGGTGCCTTGACTCAGGCCATTCGAAACTTTGCCAAGAGTCTGGAGAATTGGTTGGCGGGTGCCATGATGAACATCCCAGAGGAGATGGTCCGCATTAAGGTATCTGTATGTTAATGCCCTCAGTTGAAATTGGCAATTTACAGACATTAAAACCAAAAAAAAAAAACTGTTTCTCAGATCCATTTATTACAGCTTCTAGATCCTGAGCTGAATGATTGAATACGCTTAAGTTCAGTGTAAGCTGGCTGTTATTGTGCCCACTTCCTATTAGGGATGGGAATCGGTATCGGTCCGATACTGCTCAAATGATCGAATATTGGACAGATAAAAATGTGAAATCTGATACAATCCAAAACTCCTATATCACATGAAAAGCATCTTAGCTACAGATGGGACGATAACACTTTTTTGTGTCCAATACCAATATCACAAACTCAAGTATCTACCGACACCGATATTAGTCCGATACAGTCCTTTTAGACCAATTATGAACTATGAAGCTGCTATGAAACACATTTCAAAGACATTATTCTCCAATTGTGTAACAAATATTGTACGTGACAGCTCAGCTAAAATGCTTTTCATGTGACATGTAGGAGTTTTATCGGTCCGATATCCGATCCAGTGATTTTGACCAGTATCGCACCGATACCGATACTGACCGATCCCCATCCCCAATTTTAGCTGAGTCACATTTAATCTGTTTATTTCTTCGTTTTGGGAGAACAATATCTGTTACACAATTGGAGAATTATGTCTTTGAAGTGACTCGACACTAATGTGTTGTTAACAGCTTCAACAGCAGGTTTGTGGTGTCGGTATCGGACACAGTCAGGTGCTATCGTCCCATCCCTACTCTCTAACATGCACATCTTCTTATTTATTATTACCTCCCCCCTTCTCTTAGGTGGTATGTGTAAGTTCCTTCTCTCAAACATTGCGGCGCTACACCAGCCTGAACCACCTGGCCCAGGCTGCCCGTGCTGTCCTCCAGAACTCAGCGCAAATCAGCCAGATGTTTTCTGACCTCAACCGAGTGGATTTCACAAACGTACAGGTCTGTCAGGAGCTCTCTCTCTCGCTCGCTCTCCTTCCCATTTATTTTTTCTCCAGCGCTTTTGTCAAAGTGAAATCCCGCAGAACCCTGTGACACTGTGGACCTGTGTGCCCATCAGGAGCAGGCCTCCTGGGTGTGCCAGTGTGAAGACAGTGTGGTCCAAAGGCTGGAGCAAGACTTTAAAATGACGCTGCAGCAGCAAAACACCCTGGAGCAGTGGGCCACCTGGCTGGATGGCGTCGTCTCCCAGGCCCTAAAGCCTTACGAGCACAATCCCGTCACTCTTCCCAAGGCTGCCAAGGTTTTCCTGCTCAACTGGTCCTTCTATTGGTGAGTGGAAAAAGGAAAAATAATATACAGCAGAAAAAAAACGGTTGGTTTGACGATGAATATGAATTCTGTGTATGCTTTCATACCAGTTCCATGGTAATCCGGGACCTGACTCTGCGCAGCGCTGCCAGTTTTGGCTCCTTTCACCTGATCCGCTTGCTGTATGATGAGTACATGTACTACCTGATAGAGCACAGAGTGGCGCAGGCTAAAGGAGAGACGCCCATCGCCGTCATGGGAGAAGTGTGTACCTGTGACTAACTCTAAGTGTCTGTGTTTGCCAACATGTTAATGTTGATCATTGAAGCGTTATACTGGTGGTCCCTGTTCTAAATAAATCCATATTGTTGCTGAATGTCCAATCTTTGGTTTACAGTTTGCCAGCACTGTCAAGAGCAGGACTTCTCCAGATCTGGAAAAAGGTGAAGTTCAGTCTGCTTCTTGCCAACAAAGTGGGTTAGTTTGGAGTCATCGCTGTCGCTTATTGTCCCGTCTCTTCTCCAACAGACGAGGAGGAGGAGGACGACGACGACGAGAGCGAAGAGGAGAGCGGCGATCTCGTGCTGCACTCCAGCTCTCTGAGCGCGGTCGACGAGGAGAAGTCGATGGAGCCGCCCGCCAAACAGCCCAGGACGACTTTACACCTGCACACACCGTAGCGAATCAAGGGAAGAACGAACATGTGCCACTTCACCGCCTGCGCACCTCTGCTTTAACATCATATCATCTCATTTCATTGCCCCGCTTGTGTTTTGCAGACAGACGATATTTGATGTCGGGTGTTTAACTGTGTGCAGTCGTGACAAAGTGGAACGAGCCCTTTAGCCAGAATATTTGCTGCAGTTTATTTTTCCCCCTCTTGGCCTTCAAGTGCTCATTTAACTGTGCCTTCTGTGTCAGTGTCCACGTCTGTCCAGCCTAAACTAAACTCTCTATATAGTATATTTTTATTCTCAACTCCCTGCTAAACCACTGACCTGATTGCAGTGGAGAGGCAGTTCTTCATTGTACTCTTAACACTTGCATTGCCTTCAAAGACATGACTATGCAGGGGAGCTGGACTTAAATCTGCATCGTGTAACCTTTTGTGATTTTTGTTGTTGTTGTTGTTATTTTTCTGCCTCTGTTTGGTCCAAATTGACAGAAACAATAGAGCAGTACTGGTTTTCCGAGTCCTTTGCCTGAAAACTGGCTCTGTCAAACCATACTAGCAGAACGGACTTATAGGGAGCGTTTGTATGTGAACAGTGGCATCGCAGGGGCGGGTGGGGACAATCAGCTTCTGTCCCCTCCTATTGCTGAACAACTGTGTTATGTGAGCAGTAGAATTCCCTTCAGAAACGTTCAGGGGCGCTTCTTTGTTTTGTCAGTCACACTCGAGCCTGTTTGCCGCTGTCTCACTTTACTGGGACATCTTCAGACTTGAGACCAATCACTTCCTGTGTGCAGTTTGGGAAACGCTGCTGGGACACCACTATGATTAGAGTGAAATCATGTGACGATGGTCTGATTGTAACAAGAGAATTTGTTCATATTTAAAAGTTACATACGTCAAAAACATGATCATTTTATAAATCTGAGACGATGGTTCCAGACGCGCCGTGACCTGTGTTGAACTTTGTGATTTACAGCTATTTGTGGAGCCATATTTTACTTTTACCTTCGTTTGATGTCATTTATTTTTACTTTGGCCAATCAGCTGATCCTCTGTGCCTTTGCGAGATTAATAGCCTGAAAAAAAGAAAAAGCTTGTATTCTATATATTCTGTATTGATGGATTAATAAATGATGGTCCTGTGAAGTAGTTTTGGTGTTGTCATGAACTTTTACTAGCTAAAAAACAAAAAAAAGGATTGGGACAGTCGGGCTTTGTCGTGATGAATCCACTCCGTTTGTTTTTCATCCATTCATATTTTTCTTTTTCCAACCTCATTTTCACACACAGTGCTACATTTTACACAACGATCATCAGCGCAATTACTGCACTGTATCCATGGCAACCAATGTACCAGCTACAGCTATCTCAGAGTTTTTGTAGTACAAACGTAGATGTTTATTTTCAGGGTTTCTATGTTGAATATATATACATATACATATATATATATATACACACACACAGTATATTATAGATAAGCTATATTATATGTATCTCGTGAACTGCTGTTGTAATAGCCAAACTATTTGTATGTTGTTCAGCCATTACTGCCTTAATGAGCGTGTTTCCACCGTCCAGAGTTTTGAACTATATTTTTTAGAGCAAGCATGTGAATGTGGTGAATTGAATTAAAACTGACCCCTCTCAAAGAGCACATGCACAACGGGCAGCTTCACACACTGCATGAGCAGATGTTGGTTTTGTAGTGTTTGATTCTGTGAGGGGAAAAAGAAAGGAAAGACTCGAGATGGCCTGATTTTTAAAATCCCACCAAAGAACAATTAAAAATAGAAGGAAGGGTCATGGAGTGGCCAGAAGACAAAATCAACTGCTAAGTCACACAAAAAACGAGACTGTGACTTATATTCTGACCCGTGCTGCTTGTGCTCCTGAGTATTTTATATTATTGTGAAAACCTTTGTACTTAAATCTGTGATCAACATTTGTAGCTTTATTCTCACTGTTCACTTAAAAAAAAAGATCTGACTGCTCTCAGAACGTGTGTCACGGTTCCTTCATTCATGACATCGGGATAATAAAAAACATTGAGTTTTAAAGTTAATGATGGCGGCGGAAAACATGGGAGACATCGAGAAAGGAGCAAACTCCAAAACCTCTGAGCCCAAGAGCGGAGGTCTCAAACTCAAAATGCAGCCCGCCACTTAATATCAAGGTACTTCTGTATGGTTTTAAATCATGAACTATACATCGCTCCACATCAAAACACTTGTGTGAAATATCATCACAAATACTGTATTCTGATATCAATTATCTTTTTCACTTGACCCACCTCCTCCTAACCAGACTAGATGCTCAGTGGCCACCCAGGTCATTTGAGTTTGAGACTCCTCTGTCATAGAGGATGCAACTAGGAGGGAAAAAAGCAATAAAAGCAACAAGAAAAGATTTTCTGACTTTGTTACCCTACAGAAAAATGACAATGTCAATGTCAATGTCAAACTTTTCCTCTTTGGACACTGCATTGACTTCAATTCATTCGGACAGCCGAAACAAAGCATTATGCCGAACTTTAACCAGTTAATGCCGACCCTTAACCTCTACCTGACCACAATTCAAAGATTAGCCCAAAACTTAACCAGTGCCTCGGAAAGTCTCCATGACTACTGGACTTGACAAGGTCGCACGCTTTGGTGGGGACCAAAGCAGGTGAACATCAGTGTTTATGCACAATCTAAACATAAAACACTCCAGTATCAAAGCACAAATATATGCTGATTTTTCCACATGGTCCCAGCACGCTTCGCCTGTGACTCGTGACTTGTAAAGCCGTTGTTTGTGATGTACTGAATCATTACAATGAGTGAATTAGAAAAGATTAGTTCAGTACTTCCTCCGGAACTCGCGGTCGCAGGCTTTCAGCAGTGCTGTCACTGAATACACCAGACTCTTCTGTTAAATATTGAGATTTTAGACATTCTCGTGCTAAATGTTGGAGATTAGCGCACGTTTTCTGGAAGTCTTTTTAACTGATCTACAGTGCATCATTGTTCCGTTTGATTCTCGTAGTGGACGTCGCGCTCATGACTCTGACCAGTGAGTGGCCAGCAGTCTGGCGACGTCACGCATAGTATTGGCTCAGCCCGCTTGAAACTTCGCCTGAGCAGTTACTAGAAGAAATACCAGGAAAAGCAACAAAACGAAGCTGCGCCGAGGCGAGTCCTGCTGGGACCATGTAGTGGAAAAGCTTCAACAGAGAGCTAAGGACAAAGACATCTCAGCTAGAACGCAAACCAGAGGCAGTAATGTGGGAGTGAATGGTAAACCACTTTTTTAAAGTCCACAGAGGGTTTTCCATCATTACAGTGTTAGAGGAGGAGTTACGCTAACTTAGACTCTGGTGTGTCACACCATAAAAAACGTCTGCAATAACCACCCTGACGAAAATCAAAAAGCCATCAGACTGCACTTGATTGTATCTGCTGCTGTTCTTTGTTTTTGCAGCCAGTAAATTGTAATGTCTGGATGTGTAATGCCATTAGATTATTTTAAAACCAAGCATCCACTTCAAAATATTGACCATTTTATTTAACAAAATATCCCAAACAAAAATAAGTCTTCTCTTCATACCAGCAAACACACTGTACAGTGTAACTTCAACCAACTGAGCAGGTGACTCCCAACAACCCTCTTTCACAATGACAAAGGTTTTATTTAAAAACAAAGTAATGCAGTACTGGATTCACTTTGTCTTATTTTAAATACTCCAGCCTAGTGAGTAAACACAGCTGTGCTGAACAGGTTCAGGCCAGACGATGAACAAAATTCAATTCAACTGAGATTCTGTCAGATGTTCCACAAACACCAAACATGCACACACTCATACACACTCACACTTACTCTGCGGAGGACATCACCTTGTGAGCCTCACTCAGGTTGCACATGTTTAGTTTTCTTTAAAAAACATTCACACCACATAAGAGTGCATCTTTGTGTATTTAAAAAAAACAAAAAAAAAACTTAAACTTTGTTCAGTCCAGCTCTTTTGGACTCTGGTTTTGGTGTGTGTATTAATACAGTACACAATTACAAATGAAAATATGAAACCTGTTAAATTAAACACAGAAATCACCTAAAAAAAAAAGAGAAGAAAAAAAAGTCTGTCATCTAGAGCGTTCCTGGTCCAGGTTCCATATGGTCATACAGGTTCACACATTTTAACTACATATCACCAAAACACCGTCACTTAGCATGTGTGCCATTTCCTCTCAGACTCATTGAAGATGGGTCCATGTGCACATGCCAGGTGAGCAGCAGCCTCTTCTTTCTTCATAACACAATCCAGGTACATCTGTCACTGTCTGCCAACACTTGCAGAGAGGAGCCTGGTGAGAGAAAAGTGACTTTAGAATTCACACTTACACGTACTTTCACACAGAACAAAGTGAGCTGGCAACTTTAGGGTTATACTCCAGTACACGTTATATTCACGTGCTGCAATCCAGATATACACTACATTTTAAATTGGACCTGTTTTCATTATGATTTCTGCAAAAGACAAGAAAACATTTTGGAAAAATTAAACTTAATTGGATTCATTACAAAATGTCACTTCTTCATTTCACTTTGACATGAAATGCACAAGTGTTAGTGATAATAGGTGGAAGAAAATTTCACCTTGACAGTCCTGATGGCTTCCAACGTTACTGGCATGACAAGGAGATCCCACCTGAGATGTTTTCTACACGGCACAGTGGAGGGGGCGCCACCTTTCAATGTCCCATGTTTGGTGCTCGCGTGCATACTCCAAACGGGCAATTTTGTGCCGTTGAAGGAGACGAGGCCTTTGAAGACCTTTTTTGTTCTAAAAACTCTTCTCTCGCAGATGCCGTCTCATGGAGAGAAGAGAGAAAGCTTTTTTGCCTTTGCCATCAGGAGGTCATGACAGTGTGGATACCTGACAGAAAATGGCACTGAATCCACATTTTTGCAAAGATTTAGGCTTTTAAAGGCTGTGGTCTTAAACTTTTGATCAGCTGATGAACAGCCTATTTCAGTTTAATGGTTGTTTGCAATACATTGTTTACTCAAATTTGTTTTTGTCTCACTCCCATTTCTTCTTTTTGCATTTTGAAGCACTACTTGGAACCTTCTTAAGATCCAACAGTTTGATCAGGAGTGTATTAGTGGCTCTTAGCCGGGATCAGTGCAGCAGTGAGCGCAGCGTGCACCCTGAAAATAAGGCAGATATAAGGAACACAGCCACCTGTTGAAATCCTCACCCTACCACCAAGATTCAACAAAATCAGGGGAAATTCTAAAAGACATAAAAAAACATCTTCCTTGGTGGATGGAATGATAAAATGAAAGCTGAAATAGACAAGTTTCTAACTTAAACTTGTCACTATTATGATGGTGAGAGAACAGGTGCAGTATGCACAGTATGTAGAAGGTAACGACCACATCAACACTGTACAAGTTATAATTTCAATTATTTTCCTACTTTCTTTGATTAAAACACCTTTTTAAAGGTCACAGAGATGAAATAAAAAAGTTAGGGAGAAGTATGTAGATGGAAGACAGTGTTTGTAGTAGCAATCAGGACACAATGGCCATTTTCTGTCTTCAGACATGAAACCTTTAAAAGCTTTTAAAAGACTTCATTCACAAACAGCTCCTCTGCATAGTCTCTGGAGTTCAGTGTATGTCTGGAAGTACAGTATATATAAAACACACCTTTGTGGAGAGCTTCGTTGGTCATGCGATTGATGTAGCGGGAGCTGCTCTCAGGGACCAGCCACTTCATCACTGTGTTTACGCAGGACTTTCTGTAAGAACTCCACACACTCCCACTGACGGACACAAACGTCAACACGTTTAACTCAACAAAACTAAACGACGACAACAACAAAAACAAAACAGGTAGTCAGACAGAGACTTGTGAGAGGGAAGGGGCAGCAATTATCTCACCTTGTCTGACCCTTAACCTCCGTGAGGTCACCAACACCCACGGTGCAACACACACCAGTGTTTAAATCCCAGCTAACTTGTAGGTTGGAATGGTAGGTGTTTGGCCTGTGAACAAAAACCATAAAAAACAGATGCGGTTGTGAGTGTTGCTGTTGATAAAGACTAAGATGATGAAAAGATTTAAAAAATCAATTTTAATTATTTAGACAAATGAGTGTTTTTGTGAAATTAACGTTTAAAACTGTTGGAACGATTGGAAATTGTGGGCAGGAGAAGAGTTTGCTTAGAGATTTTTTTGATTCTTTTTATGGACCTCAGCTCAGTGTGCCACTTTAGGAGCGCAATACACAGTAAAAAAATGTACAAAAGCTAAACTGCAATTGTTTAAAAAATTGTAAAAGGAATCAAAACTTTGATTTAGGTGTGAGAAGTCACAAGTCTCTACATTAAAGAATGACGACACTGTGAGACTCCAAAGCGAGCTGGGGTGGGATGCTTTTTTCCCCCATTCGTATGTATGTGGAAATTATTCGCAGTTTTCTGCAATTTTTGTCGCCACGATTACTCGAAGAAGAAATGTGAACAATTATAATAGAGGCTTGCTTTGCATTGCCAAGCAAGAACAACAAACACCTGCAGCGCTCCTCGTCCAAGTTGGAGAACGCCAGTAACAGCAGACCAATGTTGATCATCACGGTGTTGGTCTCTGGACAAACCTGACACAAACAAACACACAAATCATTGGAAAAAAAAGTGAAACATTTAAGTATATTTCTCTGACATTAAATGCACAGTATGTCATTTCTGCTGTCTGAATTGCAAAACAATAACAGTAGGCCTAATTTGATGACAGAGTGAAGCAGCGTGGCATCATGGGAATTGTTGTCAGCAGAGATGTTCTGTGGCAGAGGGTAATGAATAGTCTGATCCATAATTGGCAGATACACACAATAAAACACAAAAGTCACGTCACTGACTCATGAGAAGTACTCAGTATTGTCCTGATTCACTTTAATGTTTCATAGTGTGCACCCTAAGATATAGCCGTCACATACAGTAGTACATAAATGTGGCTATGTGCTTTGCAGTGGACACAGTGGAAACAGCTTGTGACTAGCAGCTGGAGGAACTGCAGCTAACACTGTGTAACAAACTGGACAGCCAAGTGTGTGAACACTGTACATGTCGCTTCCTGTTGTGTCGCTCATTAAATTCAGTCCAAGTCGTGTAAAGACTCCATGGTCGTCTCACAATAGCAGGTAAAACAGCATAGCATCAGTACAAGGTGAGCAAAATGATATGGTCTGTTACCATGAATATAAACGTATATCTCGTTAATCATGTAGTTTTCAGATACTTTAGTGTAAAAATGTTACATATTATATATATTTACGGTGTGTGTGTGTGTGTGCACTACTTACTTCTAATATGACAACATCATAGTCACTGAAGGAGCAGAACTGAGGGGCCCAAGCAGCGTCGCTCCTGATCACCTCATTGATAAGGTACTCAAAGTCCAGGGTCAGTTGCTCAACACACACACTCTGCAGGAGGGAAACGCGTAGTTATGGCCTACTTAACACAAGTTACTGAGAATGGACTAATATGCAGCTACACTACAAGTGGTACATGGACAGAAATGATGTCCAGTCGTGTAAATATGGGAAGGTAAATGCTACTTTTGTCTTTGATCAGACAGGTGCAATTTTTTTCCATCCTTTGGCAGAGAATGGGAAATAATGATGTTTGGGAATGCTTGGAAAAGCAGTTGATGGTGATTTAAATACATAAATCTGGGCTGTATGAGGAAACTCAATTTCATCTCAGGATGCGATATAATCAATAATGTAAAATCTGGGGCAAAAGACAGCTGTAGAGACAAGTTGGCTCAAGATGGTGGCTTCTGTGAAGCACATTTAAGTACATATAAAAGGCTTACCCTAAGCCTGTGAAAAACTTTTTTTTTTATATTATAGTATACTCAGGTTCTCCCAATAGGCCTTGCTAAATGTTACATACTGGATCTTTCAGCCAAGTGTTGACTTATTATTTATTACAGTATTTACACAATGGTTGAGTCAACACTGCACCTGTACTCACCTGTCCATCGTGTGGCCCAGTGACCAGCTGCAGGTTTCGCCCTTTCAGATCAGTAACTGTGAATGGTAGTTGGACCTTATCGTCTTCATAACCTAAAAACAGAAACAGAGGGCGAAACTGGTCAGCAGCTTCACATTTAATCTGACCAGAGTCGACCGTTTAATGTGTTATTTTCTGCGTCACCTCCTGTATTCTGCTCTGCCGTTCCTGGCTGGTGGAGGCAGTAGTGCAAGTGTGAGTAGTTCACGTATCCAGGCTCACAGGGGCCGGCATCCTGGGATGACGATGGAGTTGGAGGGGGTGACGGAGAAGAGGAAGAGGATGCAGGAGACATCACTTGTTCTGGGCATTGGTGGAAATTGTGATGCCCAGAGGATGTTGATGCCTGTGGTAAACTAGTCCTTCTCTCCTCCTCCCTCCTCTCTCTCAAGACCTTCTCTTGATCTTTCCTCCTCTCTCCGTGTACTTCTTTGTCTCCTGGTATCTTCACTGCCTCTTTTTCACCACCATCAGCTGCTTTCCTCTGTTGCTGGCCCTCAGTTTCTTTTCCCCCTGCTACTCCTCCCTGGGCCCGTCTGAAGAGGTCCGCTGCAAACTCCCGGGCTCTCACAGCTGCCTGTGACTGGCTGGGAGATGAGGAGATGGGAGCAGGTCTGCTTGGTGGGGTTCGGCTTCCGGGAGATCCCTGAGGTAGTGATGAAGAAGAGGCCAAGGAGGTGGATGGAAGAGATGTGGAGGCTTGACTTGATAAAGTTGCTCTTTTTGTATAGAGGATCTGTGACGATTGACCCTGTTTACCTTCAAGAGACGGTACAAGGAGATGCTGATATGCAACTGTGTGGAAATAAGCCCCACACACACACAGGAGTTAATAAGGAAAAAAGCCAAAGTGACCCCTGTCCTATGACCCATTCAGGCATGTGTGTTAAAAGCTACTGTGGTTACTGCAGAAATTAAACTCCATGATATAAACAAGGCCGTCGCAGAGGAGGTAAAGCTACCATCACAACTGCATGTGACCTCACTTGCATTCAGACAGATCCAGACATAAACAACGGTAACTGCACTGGTGGCTACACAGATGCCATGGCTCTTGAAGAGCAGCAGAATGAGTGGATGACACCTTTAAGTGTCTGAAGTGCTGCAGTAACATATTGTGTCATTTCCTGTTTCTGTTGTGTAGTGTTTTCTACTGGTTTGTTTTTTTAAATCAATCATGGGTCTCCCACTGTTTGCTACAATCTTGCTTATACTCTGTTCTCACTGGTCAAAAAAAATGTTTAGTTATGGGGGGATTTGAGGAGGGAAAATGTGTTAAATCATATGCAGATTTAACACAAACTTTGGCTCCAATTAGCGTTGGTGGGAACGCAACAACTGGACAAACACATGATGTGTTCTTTTCTGCATAATTTTTGGCAGCAATGCCAATTCCGGCATGAATTCTAGTACAGTACTATTTTGCATATTCATCTAGTGGTTAGTTAGTATAGGCATTAGCAAACCTTACTTTTTACAACATACAACAATTTATCATATAAATTAAAAAAACATTGATTTAAAGATTGACCAAAGTAAAAGACACAAACTAGTGACGATCGTATTGTTGTTATTTGTGACGTCACAATTCACAAATGGGGGCTTAAGGTAATATAAACGATGTTACGTTAATCACCCTTTTAGCGTGTTGGAATGGGTTCAGAAAATCCAGAAATACCTGGTTATTTTGGTGTGACAGAGGTTTTTATAGCTGTCTAACACATGGTGATTATCCTACCCTCGCAGTTATTAATAGCACTGCACATCACGACTGCAACAGCCCTAGTTTGTAGAAAGTAGTGCACACAGACATGGACTGAGAGATACACTGACAGTGCTATTTAATGTATGTGTGTGTGTGTGTGTGTGTTACCTGGGCAGAGTGAGATGCCGCAGGCCACCAAGGAGTAGCTTGTGTTTAACAGGATCACCTGGTCTTTCTTCAGCTGGAAAGCCGGCTGGAAAGTAGGGAACGGATACACCACCTGGTACCTGCTGTTGAGCACATAGCCATGCTCCAGACACTCACCACTCCCTGGAGAAAGACCACGATGACAGGTTGAAACAGAGAAATTGGAGCAGTGAGGTGCATTTGTGTAACGTATTTGTGTGTGTTTACCTGTCCGGATGGTAGTGGCTGAAGGAACTGGGCAGCAGTGAGAGCAGGGTTTGGGAGGAGGCATTGAGGCAATGGTGATGTATATATCTCTGTTGTTCTCATCACTCATCATCAAGTTCATGAGAACAGAGCTGGAACTGCGTGTACTATTTAGAAAGAAATACATGGACACACATTTCCTTACTATAACCTAAATGAAGCAGTAACATCATTCAGACTGGAAATGAAACAGCTTGGCTGTAAATAGATGCATTTATTATTGCTTACTTAAAACCAAAGATGACTATTTTGGAGTGGTCATTTGGCCACTCACACACAGTAAGGTAGAGGTCACTATAGATCTCCTCGCCTGCAAATAGACGCACATGATGGACCTGAAGACATAAAACAGATATTAAGCAACAGACCTGATGAGAGTACATCCAGCTAGTGTATTCAAGTTCTAATACACAAAGGAAAACATTGTAGTGCTTGAAATATGTATTGAATATATATATATATATATATATATATATACATATACATATACATATATATATATATACATATATATATATATATATATGCATTGACACATACTGTATATGTTTGCATATAAATCTTCTGACCACAAAACCCTGAGGATTACTTTACCTGTTTGAGCCTACTGTGCAGATTGAACTCCCACCAGTAGAGATGGTAGGTATAGAAAGAGAAATCATCATCTTCTCCACAGTCACTGGTGTAGGACAGGATGTAGCGGCCACATTTCGTGAAGCCAAGAAAGATATGCCTAGAACCATTAAGATGACAGTGGAAAAACATGTAATGTATGTAATAACTTTCGCCACTCCACTCCTCCACAATATTAAACTATTTTCAGGTATGAACTACACTACACTCAACCAATTGCACTCTGTGGATTAAGCAGAGCATCTCCTGTTGCAATCTAATTTGAGCTCACTCATTATCCAGAAATTATAGCAAGGAATTGACAGAAGAATCTCCAAAGAATCCCTGGAGCACTTCTGCAGACATGCAAGTTCACACATACAGAATTCAGTAGATGATGAATCCCTACTGTGACCAATCAATACATTGGATGAACATTTGCATTGATACTGACATTATGAAGCAGATCATTTATCAGTGGCCAAGACCAAAAGATTTTCATCAATATCATTGAAAATTTGTCTCCTCGACATTCATAACATCATGGGGCTGTGGCTACAACTTATCTTTTATTTTTACACAAAACTGACCCACATCTCAAACTAGGGATAGCATGATACCACTTTTTTGTGATAAATTCCAACATCCCACAACAGCCACATATCTATATCATATATAGATAGACCAAAATAGTCTTTTTTTTTTAGAAAACTACACTTTCATCTTAAAATAGCTCAAACCTCAGCATTTCCTCTGTGCAGTGCTTAAATGACACCGTGAAATGAGATCCACAAACCACTATACTGAAAAAATACATAGAGTTGTGTGGTGCTCGTAGCTGATGGGCTCAATCAGCATTGTTTGAACTCATTTTTTCATATTTAAAAGTTAGGTACTATAGTTTAGTCCCATCACCCAAATACTGAATATTGTATTAGCTTGAGGGGTGTGAATCACAGGGTACCTCATGATATGATACAATACTCGATACATGTTTCACAACACCAATAATATAACAATCCAACGGTTCTGTGGTAATCAATATATTGCAAGACAATCATAAAGCAATACATCATGATATCTGAAGAAAACAAAACCCGTGAAAAGTTAGTAAGACACAACACATGATGTTTTCTTTTCTGCATAAAGTAAGCGTAGGATTTCTCTATTTATTTATGACATAGAGAATAAAGTGCTAAAAAGTATATGTATTGAATGTGGATGAGGCACCTCTTAACGTAGCTTTCTCTACCATTATCCTGCTGTGAACTCCTTTCTTTGGCCAGGTATCTTCCACCCAAGTTTCCCTCATTCATTTGAGAGACTTGCGGCAGCACCGCAAGGACATGAAGTAACAACACCCGGGGAGTGAAACTGGCAGGGACTGTTTACTTTACAGCACCTTAATTTATTGATTAAAATATCGATATTTGCCCTGGCATATCGATTCTCATATTGCAAGAGGAAGGATGACAATATATCGCCAACTCAATATTTTGACCCACCCCTAATTAGCTCATCCCTATTTGAAATAGGGATGAAGACTTTGTATTTGGAAACACCAGATCTGTGCTCTGTCATGGCAGCCACTTGTTGCAAATTTGCATTACTGTATCCCCACTAGCAGCAGTCTTGTATGTAAATAAAGAACCAAGAGGCTTGATTCACACAATGACCTCATCCTGCTTGAAATGCACTCCTGGGCTTTACATGACATTTCAAAACCAGAATCACAAGAATAAACACACACACACACACACACACACACACCCACTCCCACTGACCCTGCTCTCAGGAACTCCTCGCTGACAATATTTTTCAAAGGGACACACACTCGAGGTGGGAGCTTCCTGAAGCGTCTCTGAGACAACTGTCCTGACAGCTGTGGACAGAGATGAAGGCAAAGTCATAAACACATACACAGTGCAACACGATGCACTTCAAACCTGTCAGCATATGTAGTGTTCAAGGACAACATCATTTCAGAGGTATTGGATACCTCACCACTGTGAGGTTAGTATCATTCAACATCAACAGTCGTGACAGCATGTGTCCAGTATGTAATAAGCTTGAACACATGTACAGTTTATCAGGTGTTGACATTAGAGCTTAGCGCAAGAGTTAAACTTTATGTGCTGCTTTAAGCAGAGGCTAACGTACATTTGAGCATAAGAGGTATTTAACAAACGGCTTTACTGATTAGCATGCAACCACCGTCCCGCTTTACATTACGCTGAGCTTCATGTAGGCCATGCGAACCAACGCAAGATACAACGGAGAAACCTTCCCGCTAAAGGCAGTGCATCTCACTTCTCATATATCGTAGCATTTGTCAAATATCAGCCCTTAAGCCATTAGCTGTTAGCTGCAGAGTTAGTTAGCCTCTAGCCGTTATAGCTAGCCCCTGACAACAAGGCTTTCATTGAGCAGTCTCGCATTATTTATGAGCCATTGTTTCCGCGCATTCACTCTCTGAGTCAAGGCCCACCTTCCCCTGCATGAGTAGCTTCACGACATGGTCTTTGCGTTTTCTTTGAGCTTTCTGTTTGCCGTCGTCCTTTTCGGATTTCGAGCTGGGCGCCATCGCTCCACGAACTGTTGTGCCTCGTTGTAGTCAGAGCCGCGGTCATTGGTCCAGAGGCCGCACGTGACTGCCCTCACTCGCCGGTGGAGACATCCATCAAAACCAAAACAAAGGTATGCCACGGCCACGGTAGAGATGACGTCCCGGAGGAGGAGTCACAACATTTATGACAGATTTGATACTATAAAAGAACACTAGACGGGATTCTACATCAATATTAGTTTAGGGTAATAATATGAGAGGTAAAGATATCCGTTATGGCGAACCCCATGCACATAAATTGGTTTTCGGAATAGTTGTGAATTTCTGAAATGACCGTTGCAGATAGGAAAGATGAAATCTGTGGCAATCTGAAATGTGAATGTCAAATACTAAGAATTGTATTGTGAATATCTGAAAATATATATACACCCGTAATATTACTATTAAATGGTAACAACGAACCCCTCCCAACACAATAATGCCATGGACCACACTAGTCATTTTAATGTTTTTATTGTAAGTATTTAAAAACAAGTTGTAAAAAATAACACTAAAAAAAAAAAAATACAATAACCAGCTGGAAAAAAAAAATCTTCCAAGAATAATGTTGAAGGAAATTAAACGGAGGGTAGTCAACCATACAAACGCATACATGCACAAACAATTTCCCTACATACATCATACATAGGACAGTTAGTGCTTATTACAGCCAACTTGCACACACTTTCTGTTCAGTAGCATACACTGTATACAGACACACAACCCCGTGAGGAAAATAGTTACAATGAATATAATTAAAATAAGAGACTGTGGTGGCAGGAAGAAGTACACTGCAACTTAAACACTGGGAATGTGAAAAAAAAGTATCAAGAATTAAAAAAAAAAGGATCAGAAATTTACAGTTTTTCTTACAATATATTCAAAATACTGCTTAAGTTTTTACCCTCAGAAAATAGAAGGGGAAAACCAGTAAAATGCGAGTCTGTGTTGAGATGCTGTTGTGCTAACTTACAGGCAGAAAGCTTATCGTTTCATATTAAAAAAGTTGTGATTTGATTTCATTATGTTATTACAGGGTGTGGGCGAGGTGAAGGGGCAAACCGAATAATCCCATGTAGTGCTATGATCAGTGCATGGGCAAAATGTGTTCCCTTTTTCCTTTCTTCAAATTTGATTTTAAAAAACAAACAAGGAGGTTTGAAATAGAAAATATGTGGGTGGATCATGGTCATGTCTTTTTGACTCCAAAAAAGAAATTTTCTTGACAAAAAACACAAGTCCAGAGAATCGATGCAGCGGTCCAAAACAGCAAACCACTCGTTTACTGGGCCTGAAAAGACACATCACAGACAATATCGTTTACTACACTTTTACCTTGTGAAGAAGTTAACATTTCTTCAACCAGGATCAAATATTAATGCTTATGGTGTGATGTGCGATTCCACACATTCTATTCTTTATGATGCTACTTGCACATTCAAAAATACAATGACAAGGGCAAAACATTTTTCATTTTTTTACCTATTCAATAGTCTTATTCTTGGTAATTGATTTAACCTGAAAGATTCAATTTTCAGCTTTGGTCATGCATGTATACCTGCTGTCCTGGCTGCTGACCAGGTGCCTGTCCAGGCGACTGGTCTGGCTGTCCATAATAGGCTGCCTGCTGTCTGTAGTACTCAGCCCAGGCGGCACTGTAGTCCTGCTGACCTCCACCTGCAGCTCCTCCACCTCCTCCTCCTGTTGCTGCTGCTGCTGCTGCTGCTGGAGCCGCTGCTGCACCCGCTGCACCCGCAGCTGGTTGAGCTGAAAAAAAAAACACTCATTTAAAATACTCATGAATTCTACTCATTTAATTCATATAACATTGAAAAAACATTTACAAGTCTCCAAGCTAAGGAATTTTTAAAGATTAATCAGAGCAAATGCAGAGTTTCTCCTCTTCACACTAGAGCTGCAACTAACGATTATTTTCATAATCGATTAATCTGTCGATTATTTACTCGATTAAATCGATGAATCGTTTGGTCCATAAAATATCATAAGACCTTAAAAAATGTTGATCGGTGTTCGTCAAACCTGGAAATGATGATGTTCTCAAATGTCTTGTTTTGTCCACAAACCAAAATGATTCACTTTTAATGATTTCTTTGTTATCCGGAGCAAATAAATGAAGAAAATACTCACATTTAAGAAGCTTAAACTATCAAAAATCTTGTTTTAATCATGAAAAAGCTTCGAACCGATTAATCGATTATAAAAATAGTTGTTGATTAATTGAGTAATCGATTAATCATTTCAGCTCTACTTCACACATTATGAGTTAGAAAATAGTGACTGAGAACACGTGAAAAATTCTATGTGGAGAAAATAAGTGGAGTAAAGCCTGAAAACAGTTTCTCACCAGTATGTAAATATGACTTAATGATGCACTGGAGCCATAGTTATAACTCCTCCTCAAACACTAATGATATAAAAACCCTCAGCTAACTTTACCAGTCATTCAGCCATTTGCTTGTGAGTAACTGCACCTGCTCCTACACTACTGTCTCTGTTAGGTACTCTTTGTGCCATGTCTTACCTCGATGCAAAACACACAGAAAAGCTCTGCCACTATGTTTAATATTTCTAAAGATGACGAAATGAAGTAGAAGAAACAAAAAGAGGAGCAGACTCCTGCTGTGAGGCTGCAGGTAATAGAGTAGGACAGTAGCCAAACCAGCTCCATTTGTGTACAGTATGTTGTCGAACTGTGACCAAAAATGTAGAAATGCCACTTCAATACACGTTTGAAAAAAAGTGGTTTGATACTGGAGCATTTATATTAACATTCACAGACTTTAGTCTCCACTAAAGCTTATAGATCGGTATGTGTGTGTACGACAGCTCCCCCAGTACACACCCCCCAGAGAACTTTGCAGAATGTTACATGATTTGAAAGCTAACTTTTAGCTTAGCAACTGGTTTAATCAGATAAATTTAGCAAGGTGGTTAGTATCACATTTTCCTGTTCACTTTACACTGATTTTAAAATGTAAAACATTTTACTCACTTTAATATGTGAAAGAGCATCGATATAACACAGCAGATGTTCCAAAATTTTAATTTAAATTTCACATACTCATGCCCATCTTCTTATAGTACTCCTCCCAGGCCTTAGTGTAGTCTGGCTGGCCTCCTTGGGCCTGTGCTGCTTGGCTCTGGTCTCCTGGTGCTGCTGCTGGACCAGCTCCTGGGGCCTGGGCTGGCATAGCACCCCCTGGCTGCTGGCCATTATTATATTGCGCATAATATTGTGCATAGTATGCTGCCCATGCTGCATTGGGGTCTGCTGCTGCCTTATCTAAAGAGGTGACGAGAAACAAATATGTTATGAAATAAATAAATAAATAAATAAATAAATAAATAAACAAACAAACAATAAAAAGGAGAATTACGTGCAAAAAATAAGATACTCACTGGGGTCATGGGGACCCGGGGCTTGCCACTGCTGGTAGTTATTTCCCCAATTCTGATAATACTGGGGACCACTAGGTGCAGCTCCACTGCAGAAAAGGAGATGACAGTTTAAGTACTTAAAGCTGCTTCTTTATATAGCTCCTAGCTTTAGAAAAATTAAATCATCCAGGACTTAGGAGCCGTTTGTTATTTATACTTACTGGGGTGCACCACCAGGGGGCCCGGCATTATATGGGTTGGGGTTATAGGGACCCATTGGACCACCTGGACCCCCAGGACCTCCTGGACCTACTGGACCTCCAGGACCTCCTGGACCAGGACCACCACCACCCACTGGACACAATGGAGCCTAGCAGAAAACACAAGATGAAGCCAATTTAATAACAGTTGCATAGATGTGTTATTCTTTGTGCAACAGTTTCATTTATATACCTCTATCTTTTCTTCTATGAGCTGCTTCGCATGGTCAATCTGTTGAGGGGACCCTCGGATGGTGAACAATTTGAAGTTAGGGTCACCGTTGGGTGGTGGCTGATTGGATATTTCCACAAATGCCCCAGTTTGTTGGTTGATGGACTTGACATTCTCTCCTCCTCTGCCAATGACCAGCCCACATTTGTGAGCAGGAATGGAGAAGGTCATCCCTCCTCCCGGAGGACCACCCCAGTTGCCCTGCCCTCGACCCCGGCCTCGTCCTCCAGGCGGCATCCCTGATCCAGCACCTGGCGGGCCCTGTGGAAAAAAAAAAACAAAGTTTGAATGGTTTTTGCTCTGTCATGAAGATGAAGACTGGAAAGAAATCATGTCTGATTCTAGTCTGCAAACTTACCCCCTGTCCACCTTCCTCCCTGTCACGGATGCTCTGTAGCAGTTCAGTAATGACTGAAGCAGCATGTTGACATTGGTCTGGTGGACCCATAATATGGGCTATTTTATCAGGACCTGTGCCATCATCTGTAAGGAATGACAGGGACAGGTAGGTTCTCCGATGAGGGCTTAGAACAAGGAAAAAGCAACAAACAGAAAGCCAAATTTCTTTCTAAACAAACAATTCAATTTGGGGGGGAACATTCTTAATATAGAACTGTTCCTCAATCCTATAGCCAACAGCTGTAAGTCTAATTAGCTGTAGACATGAAAGAACAATAAGTATACCCACAGTAAGACAAAGTCAAGAAAAAAAAAACCTTTCAAAAAGTGTGCCACAAAGTTGAATGCCATTATGATATGTATTGAAATGTCATGCAGTTTAATAATCCTGAGAATATTTGGAGGTTTTACCTGGTTTAAACTGTATCTTCACTCCAGTATCCGCCTGGATTTTCTTAATCATCTCTCCACTACGGCCAATCACAACTCCCACTGAGTGGCGGGGTACAGCAATCTGTGGATTTTCAAAAGAGAAAGTAAATACTGTTCAACTACTGCAGAATCTATTAGTTAAAAATATGAAACCCAGCCACTCTTGTGGTTATCAAACATTAAAATGGACATTATTCACATCAATGCCTCCTCCTCCGCCGCCACCACCTCCCATCCTTGATCCATATTCACTCCTTTCTCCGAAGCCAGCATGATCCCTTTCTCGTAGAATCTCGTTGACCATATCTTTTGCTTGCTAAAAAAGGCAACAACAATGACGACGCAATGAAATGTTAAGATGGGACAAACAGTAGCATTGCATTTCTTTTTCACCAAAGCATTCACTACAATGAATATAAATTACCTGCACTTTGTAGGGGTCTCCAATGATGCGGAGGGGTTTATCAACATTTGGTGGCTGGGAACCATCTTGAATAAGGATCATTTTAACTCCAGCTCGTTCCTAGGAAATTTCGAGAGCAATCCCATTATATTTGTTGTTTGTTGCAATGCTATAATGACCATGCAGTATAACTATTTTTCCAATCACTTTATTGGAACACATGCAGAAAATAAAGGAAACGCATACACTTTCAAAATGACAATTTATTAAAGTATTTGTACGACCTAGCCTTACAACAGCATAACTCTGGCTCTCCTAAAACTGGAGTCATCCTTCAGTCACATCATTCCATGCCAATGATCACATAATTTAACACACATAAATACAACAAAGCTGGTGGCCCACCACATTTGCATAGTAAGTTCTCTTACCTGTAGCTGTCTAATGGTCTCTCCTCCTTTGCCTATAATGAGGCCAGCCTTTCCCGCAGGGATGATCATCTCCTGCATGGAACCCGTCTGCCCATTGGTCGTTTCGTGCCCCCTGGACACTATGTCCTCTATCAATGCTTTGGCTCTCCTGGGGGCAAATTAAGTTGAAAGGGGTTGTAGTTTGAGATGAATTTAAGTGTAATTGTCTTATTTCAACATGTGACCAGAGCTGCTAATTGAGCCCCTAAACAATTATAATACAAATGCCACAGAAACAAAACACATGTTTAGTATGTTTGAGAGTTGAGCAGTAGGCTTTGGAATTGGAAATGTAAGTAAATATAAGCACCAACTTACTGTATGGCATCTGGTGATCCAGTCAGAGAGATGCTTCTTTCTGGAAGTCCTACAGTGTCTGTGAATCAACATGAAAACATGTTCAATCAAGAGCAGGTGGCAAATCCTACAATTTGTTGGTTAAGCAAATACTGGGCAGCACTACACAGCACTCACCATGAGCAATTTGGACTTTACAGCCAGAATCCTGTTGTATTTTGTTAATCTGTTCACCTCCTCGGCCAATGACTTAAAGAGCATAAGGACAAGAGCAAAAATATTAAATTTTAGTTTGAACAAGTGTTACAAATCAAAAAAAAATGTATGTTTCTGAAAATATAAATACTTGCACTCACCGAGACCCACCATGGCATCAGGGACTTTGTAATCTTCCGACATTGTAGAGGGTCTGACACTAAAAAGAGGTGAAAACATAAATACGGCAATATTATTGTCTCTGTTCTTATCATTAAACTACAAAAACATTCCTGTAAATAAGTTATAAAAATACCACAATACCTTTGTTGGGACAAAGCAGCCAGCTTAGGACCAATAGCTGTAAGAGATGCAAAACTGGTAAGTAGTCAGAAAGTGAACGGAGCTAGAAATCAGATCATGCATTGTCAGTGTGGATATCAAACGTACACAAAGCAGAATCTCTGTCACTCTGAGGCGCTACCTTCTTGGCGTCAGGTTCATCTGAAATCAAACACAAAAGTAAGATTCAAAATTAGGGCAGAAGAGAAAAAAAACTGAAAATGTGCATTTCTGCTGATTTTTAACCTGCTTCTTCCAAAGAACGTTTTTGTGCCTTGAATGGATAAGCCTCAGCACCTCCGTTGTTACTTGCTGCGGGGACACCATCTCCACCTATTTTAGCTGCAATCTACAAAGAGGTGCACACTGAATGAGAATCCTAACATCACCATGGACAGTAACTGACATGGTATGACCACAGTGACTTATATTATGATTCCGTATAGATAAGATATAGGATTATGGCAACTTCACAACACTAACACACGAAAAGCAGTTAAATCATAAGGAATTCAAACAATTGGGATTATATGTGTATGAGGACTAAAAAAAACTGAAGTGAAGGAATATCAAAAATGTGAAAAAAAATGTTAGGCAGACAGGATTTGACTTAATACTAGTCCTATGTGTTACGCAGGTGTTTTAAGTACTTCGGTGTCGACCATTCAATTATCAATATCTCTTACGTTCTGAAGCGCGCTCACTTCAGGGGAATTGTTGAGTGGGATTTACTGTGTTAGTTTCAATTTAACAAAACTGCATAATCTCTCCTTTTGAATTCTCCACTACTACAAGGAGCTGTGTTTATTTAAATGTCAGGGCTATTTATCTCCCTTTGTATGAGACAAGAGGTTTGTTAATAAAACTACCTTGCGAGTTACTTATCACAGTGTAATCAATTATCCTTACCTTGGGTAACTCAAGGGGACCTGACACTTTCGTTAATTGACGCATCGAGGAAGAAACTTTGTGCTCTGGTTACCGTTAACCGTACGTCTAACCTCGCTACCTTAGCATGAGCAGCTAGCCCACTTGCAATACCTCAAAGATCAAAGTAATCTTAGGCGTTTTATTTTGAGAAAGTTGTGACATACACCACTACCGCTACTCGGTGAGGCCCAATTAATTCATCCACGATCCGACCGAATGTTACAAACACATAGACCGCAATGCTATAAGCTAACTAGCCCGCTAGCTAAATCTTAAACGGCGCTAACGTCACGTAGAATTAAGCTAGCAGCCGTGTCCTAGCAGCTAACTGGCGCGTCGACCGTCCTCTTTCGGTGAGCTCTTTATTTACCTGTCTGGCTCGTTGTACTGCATCGGCAAAAGCGTCGTTTTTCATCCCAGCACCGACTCCGTTCGTCGGCAAACCGCCGAAATCAGACATGCTGCTCACGAGGGGTAAACAGACACAGAGGGGGCAGGCTGGGTGGCTTTGGTCGGGTCGAGCTGCGCAGAAGCGGGAAGACTACACAGGAACGTAGAAAGAAGTGGGGGGCACCAATGTAAGTAAGTCAGAACCACGCCGGCAAATCTCAACTGCTTAAAAAGGACCAATCGGCCGCCTCGGCTTTCTCCTCCTCTTCTTGTTCTTTCGTCGTCTTTGTCACCTTCTTCTGGATTAAATGGTGGTTGGAAAAAACTGTTTTCATGAGCAATACCACCACCTACTGGAATGGAGTGCAAAAGGCGCAAAAGGAAACTATAACAAACAAATACGTGTTTTTTCCTCAAAATTGTCTTTAAAATGTTTAAAGTATGTTATGTAATGTGATGTACTTTTTCTATAGCCCTTTACAACAACCCACAGGGGACCAAAGTGCAAAATAAAAGCATGACAGAAACACAGCATTAAAAACGGATGGTAAAAGCAAATTCATGGAACACAAATCAAAGCATTAAAATACCAATTAAAAACACAAGAATAAAAAGTGAACAAAAAGAATAAAAACTGTCACGCACTGCTGGGTATTAAAAGCCATTTTGAATAAATATGGTTTAAGTGTGGATTTAAAAAGGCCCAGGTCAGTGATAAAGCCAATCTCAGGGGGGAGCTTATTCCAGAGTCTGGGGGTAACAACTGAGAAGGCTTGGTCACCCCAGTGTTTATATCTAGACCTGGGAACGCCAAGCATAAAATGATTGGACGGCCACAAATCTCTGCCGTGCTTGCAAACAGTTCAAATTTCTGTTAAATAGGCTGTTTTCTGTAAAAAACTTATCTATTTCATATTTTTGCATGTTAAACTGACTACCCTGCTGTGTACTGGCAAAAGTTGGGACTCCGGACTCAGGACTCCCTGGTTTACAATACATTGGAACTGTGCCGGTTAAAGCCAGTCTTCACTGCCTTGAAACTGTTCTAAACTTCACAACTTCCAGAAGGATGAATAATGACAGATTAAGAAAACTATATATATTATTATTATTATTGTTGTTATTGTACAGGCTACATGGTTGGTGTAATGGTTATTTGGCTTTTGCAGCAAGAAGCAGCAAAAAGCAGTAGAAGATGGATGGATGGATTCTTTTATACAATATGTTATCATCTAAAATTAGGTCTAACTGCATATGAAGAAGTTCATTTTGCATTTCATTACAGATGCATTTGATGTACACTAGACAGCTAACGCTGAACAATTCATAAAGTGCTCATCATCGCTGTGACAGTGCCCTGCAACAAAAAGCATCATGGCCAAACACAACAGGAGGACAACTATCATAAAATGGAAAGAAAATAGCATTTGACAAAAGCAGCGCCATGCATGCATTTATTTGCATATACACCACAACAAATACTGACACCTCAAAATAGTTCATTGACATTTAACATCATTTCTTGTTTGTTTGTTGATGAAATGGTATGTTTTACACATACAGTTTGCTGAAAATACTATATGGCAAGTATCTGCATCAGAATACATATGTAAATCGTGAATATTTTTGCATTAAAATCAGTTATCTGCAGTGACTTTATAAATATATACATGTATCTATGTATATATGCACACATTGTTGTTCTTAAATATGTGTAACATTTGTTTAAGACATGTCAGTCAAAAGTGCTGACTTGAACTTCACCTGTCTGCAGCGACTTGCTGCAGGATCCACTTGCAGAACAGGGAAGAAGGTTTCAATCCGCTTTCCGGTCCTTTATCTTCTCTACAAATCACCTAGGAGAAAAATAATGCTATAGTAATGCAACATGGCTGCTTGAGTTGGTTACACCCCATTTTCATTCTCAGTCAAGCTCATGCAGTAGCAAAAGGCTACTCGGTTAGCTTCCACACAACTCCTGGTATGCACTGCAGTGCAGTAAATCACACACGAAACTCTTCACAGCAGTTTCATGTTCAGGTGAAACTCCTCCAACTGTTCTGCTGTCACAACACGTGTAGTCGATCTCTTTTCCTTCCATGGTTCATTCTCCATTCAATTCAATACTCAACCTGAAACGTCAACACCTGCAATCACAAGGCGGTCAAATCCTCATGCACCGCCCCAACACTTCTGTACGTGCACGTAGAGAAAAGCCACGCCAAACGATTGGCAGTATCCTTTTCCTACCCCTTCTCTTTCCCTGCCCTCCTACCCTCAATGTCCACTCCCAGGACTATCCTTGTGTATTCGTAGACAACATAGGACACACTGACTGCAGGAATGACTTTCAGCAGGTTGGGAGAAATTCCTCTGTAGAGTCCAGCGACGCCCTCCTGAGTCACAATGTTGCGAAGCAAGGCCAACATGGAGGGTTTTGGGGTTCCCTTCTCTAAAGCTAATGGGACAGAAAAAGGGTGTTGTTCATTAAAACAGTCTGCTCTCTCACTCCACGGAACTACAAATACAGATTACTGGTTTTACTCTAAAGGAGGGAGATGCACTGAAAGGAACGTTAGGAGGAAGGAGAAAAAATGTTCTTACAGAGGAGCCTGAGCCAGATAGGGATTCTCAAAAAAATATGAGTGTCATTAAATGGTTAGATGAGTATGAAGATGATGTGTATGTAAGTAATGTCAGTGTGTAAGGACATTTGTTCCCTCTATCTCAGAGGCTTCATTTATTAACCTATACCATCCACCCCGAGTGATCCAATCACAAGTGGACAGATTAAAGTAAGACTGTTCACACCTGGTTCTGGCTTCCCTCGCACTGCATTCAAATACACACACTGACCTCGTGTCCATCCACGACAACAAAATTACATTAATAACGTGCCTGAATGCACATATGTTTATGTTGTCGGTGTCAGTGAGTGACGGTAGAGAAATAGGTAAATGAAAAGCCTTAGTATATAGAAATCATGTGGCAATAAGTGTTCATATTGTGGCAGTTGCTCCAACTAAATTAACATATAAGTACTGCCTTTAAGCTCACTGTGAAACTGCAGTGGGTCAGAGTGAGGATGTCAGTTGAGGAAGGGATTTTGAATCCACCCTGAGGACATTCATGCTCAGAAATGTGGCAACATGTGTCCTCATAACAACTCTGTTTGTGATTGGATATCAGACCTGTATTTAAAGCTGTCTGCACTTTATTAAGCTTCTTTTTATCTGTCACCCACTGGTATTTAGCTTAGTCCCACTCTTACCCTGTGCCTGCATTCGAGTGCGGATCAGTGCCAGAGGGTAACTTGCCAGCTGTCCACAGGTGCTGGAGACGGCACCACAGCCGACCAGCACCATGACCCCTGGGTCGGCGAAACCTCTGTTTCTGTTCAGCCAGGAAAACTTTAGAGTCTGTGGAACATGGAGAGCAAGAAGATGATAAACAACGAGGAGATACAGGACATGCTGGGAGGACTGCGTGCTGCCATGTCTCTCTGACCTCATAAACAGCCAGGTCAATGCCAGCATAAGGGACAATGCTGAGCATGTTCGGTACATAACCCTTGTAAAAGGCGGTGACACCTTCCCTCTGCAGGATCTGTTTGGCACAGTCGGCGATTCCTGAGAACTGGCCTGTTTTTCTTAGTATCAGACGGGTCTTAAGCACCTGTATGAGAACAAGAAGACATAGAAAAGTCAACTTTATTTCTAGAGCACATTTAAAAACAACCATGGTTGACCAAAGTGTTTTACAGAGTTAAAGGCACAGCAACATAAAAGGCATAACAAATAAAATCAGTAAAAACAAGAGTAGAACAGTAAAAGAGTAACGTAATAAAATGGTAAAATCTAGATAGAAGTATCTGGGTTGACTATTCTTATCTTTAAGTGAAGGCCAAGGAGAAGAGGTGGGTCTTTAAAGGTGAGTTAAAATGTTCAATGGTGGGGGCAGATTTAATTTCCATGGGTAACTTGTTCCAAAGTTTAAGGGCAGCTACAGAAAAGGCCCGAGTTTTTAGTCTGGATTTTTGGCACATCTAAAAGCAGCCTGTTATTTGACCCCAGAGCTCAGGGCGGAGTGTGAAGAAGTAGAGAGGTTCAGAGAGGTAATGGTGCCAAACTCTTAAGAGCTAGCTACAGTTTAAAAATCAATCTAAAACTAATAGGAAGCCAGTGGAGAAAGAGCACCACAGGTGGGATGTGGAAAAGAGAGAAGAGGTAGGAGGACTGAGATTTCCTAATCCTTTATGAAAGTCTTTATGTGAATATTACCCTGATTTTACCTCCATCGGGTAGATGGCTGTCTGAGCCACAGCTCCGGCCAAAGAGCCGGCGACAAACCTCTCATGGACCTGCAGATTTCTGGATTCATTACGGCCACGCATAATATTCTTGATCTATGCAGAGTTAGAGATTAAAAGAACCAGAACTTGAAAGAGCAATATGATCTTGAACAACTGAAAAATACACAAGTCCGTCTGTTGAATACAGGCCTGTAGCCAGCAGCTGGTTAGCTTAGCTTAGCATTAAGATTGGAAATGAGGTAAAAACACCTAAACTGGTTATGTATATATGTAAAAGAAAACACCTACTATCAAATCAACGCGTTACATCTAACTTTTTTCAATTTCAAAAAGCCAAAGACAAAAAACTATTCCTTCGTTTTTTGTTTTTGAAATGACAGCTTCCATTAGCTTTCATCTATTTCACCTGCTCATATGCTGTGAACTTGATTGCAGTCTCTGGGGCAATTTTAAGAACATTCATTCCGTTGCCTCTCCACAGTGACCGCAGTCCTCCCTCTTTCACCATGAACTGAAAACTGCTCAGGACGTTCCCTTTAACAACAAAAGAACCATGAACCTGGAAGAGCAGAGCAAGAAGGTTACCGTGGTTTGTAAGAGCTGATGAAAATGGAAACATCTCACTCAGAGAAGATCATCCATCTTCATGACTGACCTGTCGGAAGACCTTGACACGCTCCAAGGGTGCAGTTCCTGTCCGAGATACAGACCCAGCCATGGCTCCTGCCATCAACTGCCGCCACACATACCCAGACTTCTTCTCCTCCTCTGAAAATTCATCTGGGACTGTCAGCTGCTCACCTATATCCAACATCTACTGAAGTTACAGTGGATAGAATATGTTTGACGAAGGAGGACAATAAAAAGGAGAGAAGGAGACAGCGTTGAGCACAAAAAAGTATACACAGTGTTTTATATGGAAGAGTATTAGGGCAACATGTAAGAAAAATAAAACAACATGAATTCTGAGATTAAAAAGTTAGAATTTAATCTCAGAATTCATGCCATTTTATTTATTTTTTCTTTAATTTTTTTACATGTGGCCCAAAAAAAGTCAAAATTCTGAGATTAACGTCATAATTCTGAGTTCAATCTCTGACATTTATCGGATTCTGACTTTTTTCTCAGAATTCATGCCGTTTTATGTATTTTTTTTCTTTAACGTACATATTTTTTAATACTCTTCCGCAGTTCAAGGCATGTGTTTTCACGTGTACATAACCTCACCATTGATCGTTTCCAGTAGCGTGCCACATCCTCCATATTGGTGAGGGGGTTAAACAGGAAGTAGTCACGCCACTCATTCCAGTCAATGGTCATGGAACCATCCTTGTCCATACTAGGTCAAAGACACACATGTAGATAGATGTTGAAAATGATGTTAAGTTGGGAAATTATAGCAGAAAATAGAACAAGTTGCATTGGGCAGAAGCATCATTTTCTTGTGTAAACGTATAAGAAGACACTGTCTGGTTTCTAACACTTCAACTTAACCACAAGACACAAAAGTGGGAAGTGCAGCCCTAACAGAAACATACAATACTCCGGTAGACACGGATCTCAGAGAACATCAAAATATTTGACTGACAGAGCTGTTTGGATGCTCACCATGAGCTCCAATCATTTATCCTTTGTCTGTTTCTGATCTTCGTTGTGAATGTGTTCAGCCTCAGTTATAAAGGTTGTGTGGATTTATGGGAGTGGTTTCCATGTTCTGAAAAAAAATTCTGTCTGTGGTCCCTGATGTGATACGATATCAAATATCACCGCATTGTTCACAGACCTTAGCAAAATCCTGGTGGCATCCTTGAGGTTGACGTCCACTCCAATGGTACGCAGAGAGTGCTGGATCTCCGTCGCGTCTATCCGACCTGCAAATAACACCGCAGCACGGATATGAACATGGACAACTCAAATAACGGTGCAAAGTGTGGACACGTGTGTACGGACCATCGTTGTTCCTGTCGAGGCTTCTAAACATGAGTTTGAGCTGTTTTTCATGGGTGCGAAGATAACGTGTGAACTCTTCAAAGTCCAGTACTCCATCGTGGTTGGTGTCCCCAGTCTTGACAATCTGAAAGCAGAGACAACAATTTGATGTACTGTACATCACACTGTACAGAGATCTGCTGGGTGGAACATGAGACATCATATCATGAAGTTGGATAATTGTAAGAACACTTTATGATTCATTATTTAAAGCAAAGGTGACCCTCGCGTCTGCAAAACTGCACCCTCATGCCATCAGCAGTGTAAACCTCAACCTTGTCGTCTGCCAGTCAAATAACGCTACAGCATTTTGTGCATTGGAGAGTTGACCTACTAAAAGAGTTTGCGTTAATCCTTGATTGGGATTCCTTCTTCAAACATAGCAAATACGGGTGATTATAGTAACCACACCACCCTGTAAACTAATCTCAACATTTCTTATTGACCAGCAAGTTATTTCTGACATAGATAAATAAATCAGTTACCAAACTAAACGATCAGAATCCTGTTAAATATAATCCAACAAAGCTCCTTAACATCCACAACCTGTAAGAAATGTTACAGAGGGAACGTTTGGTGGTTTGGACAATGATCTATATGAAGGAAGACCAGGAGAAAGGTTATCACTCTCATCTTACAAAGGCCTGCTCCTCGTACCAAAATAGACAACATGCTGTGCTTTTACACACATGCAAAACACACACACACACACACACACGGGTTTGTGCAGCTATTCTACTTAGGACACTGCATTGACAGCCTAGACAAAGCATTAACCCTAACCTTTACTGTAACCAGTTATAACTAACCCTAATCAAAATTCACATTGTGGCGCTAAACTTAACCAGTTCTTCATAGATTAGGTTTTGCCTGGTTTTGGTCTCAGTGAGGACTACTGGTCCTGACAAGGTCAGTGTTTATGCCAGAGAAGGTCCTAGAGAAGTAATAAATACTTACTATTTATTACTTAGTATATGTAAGTATACACACACACACACTCGACTGAGCACAGACAAAAACAGTGTGTATTTGTATTCATAATAAAGGTTTCCTTGGCTCTCAATGTTGCACAAACACAACAAGATGTCATGGATCAAGGTCAGGCCTTCATATAAACACCATTGATTCCTCCTCATTTAGTACAGTAACAGAGCAGGAAATCTATATAGAATTATTATTCTATTATTCACACAACCGTCACTGGATTAACAACAGATAACTGCAAATATACACGTCTCTATGCGAGTGTCACTGTCTCGAGGACAAAACACTATTTGGAGACAACAGATGGTGATTGATTGATCAGATTCTCCTGAGATCAGTTGATCTTTGATGCCATTCAAGTACACTGAGAATATTGAGAGAAGCTATAGCTACAGTCCCACAGCCTGCATGGTATTCCAGAGAACCAACAGGTTTGCTACCTTGTCTATGGAGCCTCTGGAAAGCCCTCGCTCTGCCAGCCCAGTCCGGAGTTCAAGGATGTCGATGCGTCCATCTTTGTTGAGGTCCAGCTGATCGAACAGCTCCGCATATTTCTTCTCCCTCTCGTGGTCTGGACCAGGGGAATCACTCTCCTGGCAGTGAACCCAGGGAAACCAAGTGTTTTGGCCTCCCATAGCTGCTGCCACTCAGAGTCAGCTGCTGTGATGAAGGAGTATCGATTCAATCACTGCAACATGTCACACACACAGCAGTAATTATACCTGAACAAGGCTTCAAACAGTCACTTAGACGTTGGCCAACATTACAGGCCATCAGCAGAAGTGATGTACATTTATTTAGACGTGTGGTTCCCTGTCGGGGATGTTGTCATATAGAAATATATGATATAGATCAGATTAAATATCTAATGTCTTGACTAGTAAACGGATACATATCAATATGTGTACATAAATAATATGGGTGATTATTTTAATATGATTTTAGATTTTATTTAGACCCCTTGTGTTTTTGGTTCCTACCTGCCCGTGTTGTCAGGTGGGAGAGATTTCGTGTGAGTGTCAGTATTAATTCTGTCAGTGTATGAACTGTAGCTGCGTTGCCCCACCCACAGCCCCGAGAACGCTACTCATCAAGAATCAGGGTTACATTATTAAAAAAGAAACAGCAACAAAAGATTTTGATTCTTTACACACACTGCAATTTCAATTTACTTTACACACATTGTTATAAGGTCTATAAAACTCATTTATTTCTCGCTGTGCCGTCAGATTGTTTTGCTTATTTTTAAGATTAGGGAGTCTTTTGTACAGGCTTATAAGAAAAAATTGTTGTCATAGCCTAAGAATAAGCCTTTTACGTGCATAGACTGTATATGGACACAGTTGCCACACTAAGTCGTGTTGATTTGCAAACTGACTGACGTCTTACAGACATCACCTGCAACCAGCCGTCCTATTGGACGATACCAGCTGTCAATCACACTGGTGTCCACTCGTGTGTTGTGCTTTGTCGTCTGTTTTCCACTAAAAGGGGGAATATAATTTGCAAAACTGACTGTGTGTGCTCTCTGAATTTCTGCCCCACCAGTAGGTGGAGTATAAGCCCCGCTCACGAAGCAGAAAAAACATTTAGACAGCAGAAGAAGTAGTCGCCAAGGACAGTCATCCGAGGCTGACACCCCAAATCCCCTGTCCGACAGCCTGACTGAACCAGAAGTGTTCGAGGGAGCTGTAGCATTGTTCTCTTCTTCTTTGGCAGGAATGCGTCCTATTCCCTGCTTCCAGACTTGTATCGCACCCTGATGCGATGGGCACTTTGGCACGCACAGCATGAGGGTGGCAGTATATACCACAGGCTTTATAGGCAAATTATGTTCTTTTTTAATCCATCCAGAGGTGGATGTAGGCTACACTGTCCAAACCCAGAGGTGACATCCATTTTAATATGAAGTCTGTGTGTGTTTATGTGTACTTTAGTAGAGGGTCTTGCTTTACAGAGGCCACCATCTTGTGCCGCCATGTTTCTACAGCAGACAAACGCCGAACATCTTCTCCAATAATATGTGAAGGCCACCGTAGTCTCCTGACATGTTTGGGCAGGGAGTGAGTGAAGACCTGCCTTTCTTACAATCTGCATTCTCACCAGTAGATGTCACTAATTCTCACAGACTGAACCTTTAAACTCGAGAAGAATACCATTGCTGCACAAAGTTCTTTAAATTGGAATCTTATCTTGGAAACATATCCCGGATTACACGGCATGACATGTTCCAGTTGGGATTATAAACTGCAGTTGTGTCTGCGTCCTCCTTTTCTTAATCTGATCAGATTATTAAAGAAAACACACGCGGGGAACACGGGGATCACAGCGACCCGACTCGGTGTTTACTGATTTAAAGACTAAAATTTTTACAGAGTATTTAAATTGTGTGGGATTCACAACACAGTGCAGACGAGAGAGACCAGTTTGTGACTCACTGTGTTGTGTGTTTATGTCCGGACTGACCCGCCGCCCATGTCACGAAGATGATGATGATGGTGTGGTGGAAACAGAAGGACCCGAGACCAACGGGTCTGCGACACGCGGATCTCAGCGCGGATCCTGGAACCAGATTTGACACCAGATAAGCAGCCCTCTCAGTCTCAACGATCCACACTAAGTGGTAAGTGAGTCAGTCTGAATCCAGGAGCAGGAGAAGATCCGCGTCGCTCTGATTTCACAGCCACTCGGGAAACAGGAAGCGAGAGACAGACAGTCCTCATGCCCAATAGCAGCTCTCTCTGTGTGTGTGTGTGTGTGTGTGTGTTCCACTGACCTTGTCAGGACCAGTTGTGGGCGAAATTTAGGGTTAAGCATATATCCAAAGTCCGGCCCGCGGGCCAATCACGGCCCTCGGTCAGATTTGGGTTTTTTGGTTTTATTATGTATTAGTCACTCATTAGCTCAGCTGGTAAATTGTATGTCATTTGACTCCAGATGTGAAAGAAAGGCAGATTTCTGCATGGCTTAGATTTGGTTACATTGCCTTTGAAGTGAGAATGAAATCATTAAACAATAAAAATATAAATGGACACCCCTAGACCTTTTCTGATTATAGTTAAGGTTAAGGTAAGGCGTTGCCTAATGAAAGTCAATGCAATGTGTGTGTGTGTTTTCTTGTTTTGGTGTATTTGTGAGGACCAAAAAAAACTTATGAACCATAGGGAGTGAGGACATTTTGGCTGGTCCTTATGTCCCTTTAAAGAGCTTTTTGAGGGATAAGACTTGGTTTTACCATTAACATTTTATGCAATTTACCATTTAAATGATGGATTTTATGCATTCAATTGCATACACATTAATTCCAGTGCTTACTCGTAACAATTATCACAGTTTTTATACGATATCAATGATATTTTACTGAGTGATCATATGGATACATGCAAGTGATTTCATACAACATGCAGTTATCCCTGTCAGTCTTTCACACACCATGTTGGTAATCACTAGGCTCGGTAATGCAGTCTATGAGTGTCCTCACTGTGAATGCAGCACACACAAGTGTGAGAAAGAAGTTAAAAATCTCATTTAATTTACAATAATCTGCAACTGAAAACCATTTTTTCAAAAATGTCTTCCATCCATTTGTCTCTATAACACATAAAAACAAAGAATAACAAATAGAATAGAATACTGGGCTGTTGGACATGCCTGACAATATACTATAAATAAAACATGGAAAAATATGAGCCATTACACATTTAAGTGACATTTTTATATATTTATTGTGCCGTAACATGATTTTCAGTGGTTACATTGAGCAGCACTTACTGCAGAGCCACATTGCAGTTTATAAAACCCAATGTAAACTCACTAATCAAAACAAAAAGGAGCTGGGGAAAACAAGGTTTAAATATAACACACTGATATTGCCGTTATTGTAGAGATGTTGTGTTTAAGGTCCACCTTCCCCTTCTTTTATCTTATCTCTTATCTTATCATTTTCAAACTGGCACTGCGGTTATTTGACTCCTCAGCACACCTGCTGCTCCCTCATCACTTCATTATCCTGTGAAAAACACTCACTAAAGACCAGCAGAGGTCTGTTGATGCTCCCTGACCAGTGACCACACACTTTAATTTCCCTGTTCCACACGCTTGACTTGCTTCGTATGCGTGTGTTGACAGGCATACATGTCTGCGAGCATGCACACCACCTCCCCGCTCCAGCTGCTTTCATCTTTTTCCAGCTTCCATGTCTGCACCTGCTGGAAAGGAGCAGATTGGCACATTAGATAACATCCAGTGAAACCTATATAAGAGTAGCAGTGTGTTCGGGAGGCTGAATGGTCGAGGAAACCTCCTCCTGTAATTAAATACAACAAAAGATCTTCATTTTTTTTTTCCTTTGCAGGGTTTGTAAGACATCTTCATGTGTAAGGGACTTTCCTCCCTGCCGTCTTCATGTCTGGAGAGGTAAGTGTTCATCACAAGTTTGTTACGTGAGTGATTTCTGCAGAGACTGGTGTAATTTCTTGTGACTGTTTGTGTGTTTCAGGGCAAAAGGGATGCGGGTGAAATTCAGCCACCTGGCTGAGACGCACCACAAACACAAGTAAACCTCTGACTGTCACTGTTGCTTAATATCATACAGGACATGCACTCACAGTGACGCTGAACATTAACTGTGTCTGTCTCTGGTCTCAGGGTTCAGGATTGGAGAACTCCTCAGGACCTGGAGACTCTACTGAACCACAAAGGTGAGACACTGCGTTCCCCCGTTATTTGTTAAAATTCTGTCCCAAACAAGAGCCATTATGACTGTTTTAAATAACAACTGTGCTTTTTCTGCTCCGACAACTCGATATATCTGCCTTGTGGTGGTCTTTTCTATTTCCTGCATATGCAAATATGTATAATCATGCAAGTGTAAATATTTGCTGCATAGATTGTGCATGGATTTGTTTATTTGTTAGGTGAAATAACTGAATCTGACCTCAGTCTAGGTTCTATTTAAACAGAAAAAAGCTGTAAAATAACGGGATGCGCTTCATTAAATACAGATTTTGTAAAATATAAAGGAAAATATTACTATATCGACATGACAAAATGAAGAAATTCTTCTCTTAAAGGATTTTAAAAATTCTTAAAGGAAATACTTGCTTGATTCCTACATGATACTCTTTGACATGAAGACTTATTTACATTTGATTTCCAAAGGTTTAACGTTAAGATTTAAGATTTTCCTTTTTAAACATGATGCTTGGTGTTAACTAGGTTTTATTTTTTAATATGCTCTTAACTATTAATATTGGTTTATGTATTCATTGTATATTGCATGTATACATGATGAATGACAATAAAGTAACAATAAACCTTGGAACAGGCACACTTTTTCACCAGACACCATTTTCTTGAGACACAAAGCAGGAGAAGTTGACATTTTGGCAAAAATATATAATACATATGAGATATGACCTAAGCTGCTGCTTGTGACCTGGTTCTCTTTCTTTTCACACCAACTCTCTCCGACTCGTCCTCTTTTGTTTGTCTTTCCATCAGGTGGTCAGCAAGCATTTCATGGGTTCCTGCGTTCAGAGTTCAGTGAGGAGAACCTGGAGTTCTGGCTGGCCTGCGAGGACTATGAGGTTTCACCTTGTAACCTGCAGAAGATCAAGGCCGGCAGCATCTACAGCCGGTTTATCAACCCTGACGCACCAAAGGAGGTCAGTTATTGTACAGCGTAAACTTTATTGTCAAAGTGGGGAATTAAGACTTGGATTTTACAGTGTCTGCAGTGTACATTACCGTGTGTAATGTTTTGTGCCTTTGTAGATCCACTGTGCTCTGTAAGTTGCAATGCACGTGTGTTAACTTGGGCATAACATTGTTGGATTTGCACTTAAAATTCTCAAACAAATTCCAGGCTGCTCATAACATGTTTTGTAAAAAAAAAAAAGACATTATTCATTAGGGGGAAATTATTTTAACTCTGGCCTACTTGAGATCAAATTGTTCTGTATGTGGCCCCTGAACTAAAATGAGTTTGACACCTGGTGGTTAAAGGGTTAGGTCTGAAATGATCTTCTGTGCTTGCCTGATTATGATTTACTAGAGATCAGTAGAGAAGTGCAGGAGACTTTACTGAAGCTACACCATTAGAAAGTTCTATGCCTCTGTGGGGAGTGCATCTTCTTACAGACGACTTCCACGTGCACTTGCCACACTATTGTTGGTCTCTGCGAATGCCCAGCTGCCTGTAGGAGTCCACATGTTGTATGGTCTGATTGTGGATGACCACTGGTGAATGACCTCCAAAGGACTTGGGGGGTCAAATGCACCATCTCCCTTGTTTTTGTGTGTGTTGGAAATAAGAGGATCATCACAGAAGAGGAGAATTTGATCATCCAGAGATTCTTTTGATAACCTGCTTTCGCCCTCCATCTAGGTAAACCTGGATGCTGAGACTCGTGAGACTCTGCTGAGTATGATAGACTCTCCTTATCCCGAGATGTTCAAGGCGGCACAGCACACCATCTACACTCTGATGGCCAAAGACTCCTTCCCTCGCTTCCTGCGCTCTCATCCCTGCATAGAGGCTATTAGGGCTTTTTAAAAGGCAACATTTTATCACCTCAAACCTGCTTTATAAGAAGTTGCTGATGAATCCGTACTGCTGGACATGTCGATTGTATTTTATAGTTTATTCTAGCACGTAGCTTTGTTTTGTGATTGTTTACCGTGTCATTTTTCTGCGGTTTGCAGTAACTGTGTTGACATAGAAACCTCATCTTTGTGAAGCTAACATGTAGGTGCAACTAAATTATGCCTCTGTACTACATAAGCTACTGTACATTTGATTACAATATTAAAACTACTATTAAAACTGCTACACGCTTCTCTATACTTAATATTTAATTTGGTAGTGGTATTTAATCTGGCAGTGATTTCTATGCTTCGGAGTGTTTTTGCATTCCTGGTGTAATCTGTGCATTAACCCTTAATGCTCAGACACACCAATGGTAAATTGCCTTGGGAATAATACACAGCTGCTTATATTGAAATCCAAGGGAGGATGTATATAAACTGTACGTTTTTAGTAATGGAAAAAAAGCAGCCAAAATGCTCTGTCTTCTAAGGGTTAAGTCTGAATTTTTGCTAATTTTTGCTCATTTAAGTCACCCGTGATGAGTTATTTTATGTATAAGAACGTGTATTAATATTGTTCACTGTTCTTGACCTCAGGATACACTGGCTGAGAGCTCAACACAGTTTAATTTCATCAATTTGTCAACATTCTGAAAACAGAAATGTGCATCAGGAAGCACAGATTGGGAACACGACAACTTATATTAAATATTTAATTACTGTAAAACATTGCTCACATTGAAGTTGGGTCTTGTAAATGTGAAAGAAATTTTGTTATTTAATTTGGTGTGGGGGGGGGGAAATATTAAAGAATAAGTCAGATTACTGCGGATGATCAGAATGTATTCAGTCATCCAAACTTTATTCCAAGGTCATGTTTCCCCCAGCTAACAAACACATTTTGAATACCATTAAATATTTGCAGAAAATGATCAAAAATGGCTAAAATTACACTTAAAATGTGTTTAACACATTTCGATTAAACGTTGAAATCCTCTGCCACAATGGCTGTGAACAGTGTCACAGCTGGACTGGAATAAAGTGAGGGCTCTGGTACAACTGGTTTAACAGTCACAATTTCCATGCTTTAGTTTCACAATGAAAGCTAATACTAAACTGTGACTCTTAACTACTTCTCAAAAACAAGAATGTCTCTCTCTCTGGGCCTCTTTAAAATTGTGCAGTTACATATAGTTACAGAATTACAAAAATACAATGCAATGATTCTCATATCAATTCCATTTTAAGCATAACGTGGTGTGACGTGGCTAATATTTTTGTGTCCATGTCTGCAGAGAGTGAAGCATTTCATCAAGAACTCGGGTATTCCTGAAGTCATCTTTGGAGTTAGGAGGAAACTGATGTGCAAGTCGTAACACCATCACTTGTTGCAATACACACCTCTATGATCCGCAGCTATTAGGTGGTGGATCTGATTCCTATTTGGAGCTCTTTCCTGGTCGTGCTGCTCCAGAGTTGCCTTTGCCGTCGGGTGCTTTAACCACACTCAGCCGCTTGTGGAGGGAGGAGCTGGCCTTCTGAGTCACCTCCTGCTCTATCTTGTTCCTGATGGCGACCTCTAGATCCTTCAGGAAACAGCAGCATTAAAGTTAAGATAAGCAAAAACAGGCCCACTGTCACTTTTCCTCAAACTCTTTCCTCACCTTCTTCAGTTTCTGCTGCTGAACCACTTTAGACTTTTTAGGCGCAATGGCCCTGCCTTTATAAAAGAAACAAGAAATCAAAGAGATCAAATTTCCAGATATTCCAGTTATTATCAACTGTTTATGACATAAAACTATAAATACAACATAAGACACAGGCCTGAACTGTACGTTGTTAAGTGTAATTGTAAACGTAAGGTACCAAATAACAGTTCACAGTCTGAAAACTTATTATGCAAATAAATAACATTTATGCAATTACTCTGGGGGGTCTCAAAGTGGCAGCCTGGGGGCCACATGTGGCCCTCCAAACAATATCAAGTTGTAACGAGTCATTTCTATATGTTTTTATTTTTAAATTAATAGATTCATTTTGCATCATAAATGTTTTTTTTTATTGTTGCATAAAACAACTACATATACTTTGAAATTATCCAATCCAACTTTATTTGTAAAACACAGTGGACCAAAGTGCTTATATATATATATATATATATATATATATATATATATATATATATATATATATATATATATAAAGTAATTAATACTGCATATTGATGATATGAGCTCATAACCTCCACCGCAAAGTTAGGCTTTTTTTTTACTTGACTGGTCCCGACTGACCAGACGAGACCGTCAGTGGCTCCCAGGTCATTTGAGTTTGAGACCCCAGCTTAAAATTTAAAGTGGAGAATAACTGAACTAAATAGACAGATATTCCCAGTGTAAAACCCAGTGTTTCTCAGTCCTGGTGCTGGTGCTCCCGCTGGCCTGCATGTATCGCAAGTTTCCCCTGCTCCAACACACCTGAGAGAAACACTTCTGTGGCTGAAATGTACACATGTATGTAACAATGTAAACAACAACGTTCGTTCTGCTGGACACGATAAAAACACAGAGTGTCGTTTGCATGCAGTCCACACGTGGATAGTGATAGACTACACATAATTGTCTCCCACGTCTCCTCAGAGACTCAAAGACGAACAGGTAAAGATACCGGCGTCATACCTCCTTTCTTTGGGCCTTTCTGTTTGCTCTGGTGCTGTTTCTTGGAGCCTCCGGGCCGCTGGGCTTTAAACTTCTGCGAACCCTGAGCCATGTTTGCTACCCGGAAGTACACACTGGGTTACGCTGCATCTTCTTCCCATGCTTGTTCCGCGTCAGCCTGGCTATGTTGCCCCCTACTGGTGCTAAAGCGTACTCAGATTTAGATTTAGATGAATGGTTTACACAAAAAGGTGTCGAAATGATAAATGTAGCTATTATTTGGGGTAAATATCTTATTCATAAAAACAAATGGAAAAAAAACCCACTCGTCTTAGTAGTCTAGACTCATGTACTCTGTTTCAAAAATGATTTGTTGTTCTGCTGTTCGTGTTCCTCAATTTGTTTTATGGCTACTGTTTTATTTATATAAATGCACCTTTGTTTGTATAAAATTGGATGCAGATGAATGGAATATATCTGTGTACATACACATTGATTGTATAGTTTCATATGCAAACCATTGTTTCCTTAGACTAAATTGAGTTTTGCAAATTGAAATTGTTTAATTGCTTGCATTAACGCCGCCCGCTGTTTTGGAAGGAGGAGACGAGCACAACTCTTTTCAATGTGGTTTTTATTCTTTTTTTTAACTGTATTGATGTGAAAGAGAAATCTCAATTGATTCATGACTGCACTTTACAGCATCATATTCATATATATAGATATCTATCTATAGATAGATATCTATCTATCTATAGATATATATACGTATAGATAAAAAGAATCCAGTCTGAACTATTTCCACATGTTACAAAAGTAAAATCCAAATCAAGTGATTATCAACGATGACAACAACATACTTTGCACTTAAAGAGGCCATCTGAACAACACTCCTTCCATGGTCACTGCAGGTCATCGTACTAATCGATGTGATAAAAATGCAAATACCTCGCTTTGATTGATCAAATTATTGTGGAAAACACTTTGGCACCCAATTATTCATCACGTTTGGTATAGTTTTGAATTCAGTTGATTTTACTGCTTCTTAATAAATGTGGGGTAAAAACATAGAATGCAAACAATGCAGCTGTAGAATTTAAGCTACTGTACTTGGGCAAACTGAAACTGAAAGGATCAAGATAAAAACACAAGCTAGAGGGGAATATTTTTTGTACTCGTTTCTTCCCTGCAACCTGTCAATCTGCTTCTGCTGCAGCCTGGCACATTAAGTGCATGTGTTCGTGCATTTCAGCGTTTTGAGTCCGTGTAGGCAGACGGAGAGGTAGTGTGTACGGTTGAGGGGGCCTCCCCAGTGTTGTGTACTAATGGCCTAGTCACTAGGAGTCACAATGTCATGAAATAAAAACAACAAACCACAGTCAAACAGTTAATAATCGTGAGGTACAGACAAACAAAGTCTCATACTTCTTTAAGTCTTAGTAAGAAATAATCACATGTGCCGGGCCGGTGTGACGGCCACACAGTTGCTACATGTATCCGAAACGTGTGATGTCTTAAACTGTACAAAACAAAAAAGGGAGAAAAGTCAAACACACAAGTGTCTTTTCGTGCTTGTGTGTGTGTGTGTGTGACACCAACCAGCATCTTTGAGAGTTGAGGTGTAATAGGTGATCGGTGAGGGTGAAAAAAAATTGGTGAGGAAGTGTATATAACAGCTTTTTTTAAAGGTCCAGTGTGTAACATTTAGGTGGGTTTACTGGCAGAAATGGGATACTGCAGATAAGTATACACGTGTGTATCATTGCTTTAAAATAAACTGGTTTCATTTTCATTGCCTTAAAATAAGTGTTTTATATGTACTTTAGTATTATGTTTTTAGTGTGACTGAAGTTTAGTCTACTAGCTCGATTTTAGTAGTTTTTAGACATTAAGAATTAATGTGAATTATTGTCTTTGTCAGACTAAAATTGGACTTTTACCAAGCATGTCAACGCACTGAGTGATTGTTAAACACTGGACCTTTAGCTAGTGACGAGCAGTATACCAGAAATCCCACAAGGAGCCGTCGGCTGTAAGAGGTGCATTGTGGGCAATGTAAGCACAGGGTGAGGCTGAGGATTAGTTTCTGTAAGTTTCAACTTCTGGATCCTGTCGAAAACAATTTATCAAATACAGATTAATTTACAATAACTGATGATTTACTAATTGTTATATGTTTATTTGATTTTATACTTGCACACAAATATATACGATTACAAACCAGGATATGGTGGGTTTACATGTCACAGTAGTACGGGGGTGGGGGGGTGGGGGGTCTACTACTAAGTAAATTCACTGCCTGAGATTTTTTTTTTTCTTTCCCGGGTCTCATTGAGCTTGATGAGATGATGGCGTGGCTACATGACACTGATCAGGGTGTAGGAGAGGACTGAGGGACTTCAGTGAGCTGTTCTGGTGCTGCACCTGTAAGGCAGTGAGCAGTGTGGGCACATGACGACAGGAACTCTGTGCGCGCACACACACACGCACACACACACACACACACACTTGTGGAAACTTGTGTATGACAGTGTTTTAAAATTTATAACAGTCAACGACTAATGGGTAAATACAATGATTTGTGACAAGATGTTGATTTTCAACTACAGAGAATGTGGGCACACGATGCAGGGCTGCAATCGGGGATGAGCCGATACAATACTGATACTGACCAGAATAACTGGTCTGTGAAACAGACCAAAAAAAACATTAATATCGCATCAATATTCAGTTAAGGAGAAATGTAAGCCTCCATGTCATGTGACCAGAATGTAAATAAGGGATGCAGCAATCATGAGTGCTATGTGGATTTATTTTAAGGGGAAAAAATTGGTATGGGTAGATACTTAAGGTTATACATAATTAGTATTGAAAAGTAGTATTGAGTCATCCCTAGCAGCAATTTTATAAATTTATTTTATTAAGCTTTCTTTATTAGTCAAGTGTCAAAGTGGTTATAACTTCCAAAAGGACCGGGTGACATTTACAATTGTTGTTCTCCCTGATTTTTTAAATCAACTAGTTTCTTTAATACGCACAGAGAGATTTGACCATATAACATCAATCCTAGCGTGTGAGTTTAAGAATTTAGGCTTTTACTACTTGTTTATAAAGCTTTAAATGTTCTGACCCCCTGTCTATATTTGATTCTTTTACTCACTATAATCTTAAGGTGTATTTACATTTGTATAATTATTTATCATATTTATTTGTATGTTTTTGGCTACATCTTATAGCACTGTGTTTTCATTTTGAGTACTATTTGGATGCTTCAAAATCACCGGCATTATTTGTTTTATTGTAAAGCAACTTGTAACTCTGTTTTGAAAGGTGCAATATACATAAAGTTATTATTAACAACAACAACAACAACAACCACCCTTACATTTACAATGACGGACTGAAAAAAAAAAGCATGCATGGTTGGTATTTTTTATAACAAACCCAAAAAACGTTTATAGTCGATCCAAAGTGGAACAGATTATAGCTTTTAGCACGAGATGGAAATGTTGAGAGGTTCATCTCCCTCTTATTCCGGTTTTCAATCCTGATTTTGGATATCCTCAGAAAACGATGGGGGACTAGAACTGTCAGCCTGAACATGTCCTTAATGTCCACGGCCCTAAGCTGTTGAGGGCTGAAATGAAATGAAGTTTTCCCTTCACTCTTTTGGAGCAGTGCAGTAGAAATACATTCTGAATTGAGCACAAAAGGCAATAAGTGACTGAAGTCCACCGATCACAGCAGGTTCATCATCTGAGCTGAGTGATACATTCTGACTGCTGGTGGAATCACCTTTCACCACCATGGTGTGTTTTCAAATGAAGAGCTTTTTCTACAGTATGGGGGGAAAAAAAGGACAATTCCCATCAATCTTAAAGGAATAGTTCACCCCAGAATAAAGCTGCTGTTCACACAGGAAGTATGACTGCTGCCTTTGACACTTTTTAAATATGTCTCTGTGTGCTCAACTAAACGCCATGACTTGAGTGTCAAGTTGTGCCTTGGATCGGTCCTGCAAATATTTAAATTCATTTTCATAAATTCAAATTTGTTTGTGACATATTTGACATTGACACTGAGGTCAAAGATGGTTTTCACTCACAGTATGGCTGCTCTAATTTGACAACATGGGTCCTTAAATGAAAAGAAAGACGTGCTGTAAAAATGGATCCCTTTCTATAAACACCTTATGTCACCACTGTCTTTAAAATGTCCATACATTTATATTTTTGACAAATAAGTCGAATAAGTGGAGGTTTCGGGCAAACCGCGGCAATCAAATATAAAATTTGGGTGAAATCATTTTAATTTGAATAATAGCTACACTTCATTTTCCCTCTGAATGCTTTAAACCTCTACTAATGCGTGACTTATATTCAAAGCAAAGTGACCTTTTTGGTAATTGACTAATTGATGAAAGCGTCAGAAACAAATGTTTAACCCTTAGACAAACACAGAGCATTTAGGCATTTAGAAGTGTACAATCACCTTTTCATCAGATAGGGCCGTTTATATTTATATCATATTGCCGCCATTTTGAACCGCCACATTTTTACGACAGCCCACAATGGACGAACTTAACTTATCTTACGAGTTCTGATGCAAACTGATGGCTACGAACGAAGGTTAATGGCCCCAAAATTACATGGGTGCCACTTTGAAGTGTAACAGCTAGTGTTGTTATAGTAGTTTTGTTGTTTTTTTATATGTGCACGAACATTAGTAAAGTCTCGACTGCCAAGTGACGAGATTAGCGATGTGTAATTTTGGGGTGAACTATAATTTTAACAGTGATGCTGAAGTGAAAACGGCAAAAATGACATTTACATTTCATTTTTTACAGAGTCTCCTGTGCGGCGCAGTGAACATCGATACGGTGCCGGTGTGATTCTGATTCACACAGGTATGAGAACACGAGGAGTATGAAATAAAAAGTGAGGTATATTTACAGCCATGTTTTGTCATAGGCTTCAGCTGACAAACAATAGACAAAATTCTAGTTTTTTGTTTTCTTCAAAATTTTTTGCCACACAGGATAAAACGTGTGAGAGGAAATATCACCAAAAACGTCTATGAGCTATAAATTTGGATTTTTTTTTTTCCACCCACTACAAAAAAGTGTGACATAGAAAACTACAGAACTTAAATGTTAATATAACATTTCTGATGTCAAATTTATTTTTAAAATAACCACATATTTGGTTCAAATAGCAGTACACTTTACTAGCAGGGGTTTGTTTTCTACATATGTACATCTTACCAGCAAGGACACGTATATTTACAAATGGGTAGCAGCATTTTTAGAAACCATGGCGAATCAAAAATCACTACTAAAAGAACATCAGTCAAGCCTAAGCCTTTTTTTTTTTATTTGTTTGTTTGTTTGTTGAAGAACCCCTGAAAAACTACCTCAGTAATGACTCATGAAAACAGTCTGCCAAATAGAATTTCAGAAAGAGAGTGCAATTCAGAGCCAATCGTTTGCTGCGGGGGCAATTTTGAAGGAAAACAAGGCAGTGAGAGAGAGGAGGACGGACGGTATGGAAAACCTGGAGGACGTGCGTGATGGAGACACCTCACAAAAAGACAGATGAAAGAGAACAGAGAGACCGCACACGTGCGTGTGTGCGCGCGTCTGCTCGACTCTGCGGTGAAGCATTTGTGTATTTGTGTGTGTGTGTGTGTGTGCGTGTGGGCGAGTGAAACACTGAACATTTCAGTGGGTGTGTCGTCTTCTCCGTGCACCACTGACGTGTAACAGTGACTGTGCCTTTATCAAAATTTAATTACAACAACCATGACCCTTTGAGTGTGAGTGTGTGTGTGTGTGTGTGTGTGTGTGTGTGTGTGTGTGTGTGTGTGTGTGTGTAATGTTAAGGTGCAGTGGTGCACACGGACCAGCAGGAGGTACTGAGCGGCTCTAAAGGGCAGTGAGACGGCCGGTGAGCGCGGCCTGGAGCTCAGAGGGGAGGAAGACTCCCAGCTCTGTGATGATGCCTCCTGTGATGAGCTGGTGAGGAGTCACGTCAAACGCCGGGTTCCAGACATCGATACCTGCAGTAAACAGTCGGGGATGAGTGAGGTGGTCAGGCATTTAAAAAAAAATATCCCTGTGTGTTAAACTGGTATTCCATTGTTTTAAAACACAATCTTCTATAATAATTATTATTATTATAGAATACTATATATACTATTAATTATTGGTATTATTAAGGTTTGAGCACAAGGTGCGTAGAACCCTTTTGAAACTGAAGGAGTTATACTTCTTCTTCTTATTATTTTTCCTCCAAATCAATTGCATTTTTGAGGGCCTCAACATACCCCAAAATGCACGGATTCTTGCGACTGCGTCAGACCTGGTGAAAATGTGAAAATCTGAAAGTGGCTCGGGGGATGTGTGTCAAAACTTGGAAGTGGGAGGGGCTAAAAACTGGTCATCTGCTGTCAGGTTTAATTATTATTTAGTTGCAGCCATAGTGCAGTCCTTACAATAGCTTAAATGTTTCCATCACTCTTTAAAATCAGTATCATGAAATGTCTATTCATGATAATTCTGGTTGCCTTTTAATGACGCCATCCGCTTTACCCATCTATGCTATACGGCAAACACTATTGACTTGACTTGGTGGTTAAGACGTCCTTGTTTTGATTGAGAGACCCCTGTGGCAGAAATGACATACTGTGCATTTAAATTTTAGCTCATACATTATTTTTCCATGTATAATAGTGTATATCCTGTGAGCACACTAAGTGAAATTCTATTATAATTGCTTCATCCGCTGCCGACACTGACACAGGATCAGTGTTGGCAGATAAACTATTAGTCGCCGTCCAGTGTGACAGGAAAAGTTAAGGAGAGACAAAAGTAACCCACAAGCAGACGCACCGCTCTGCTCCTCTCCTGGAGCGTGTGTGCTCATTAAATGACTGTGCTTTAATTACTGCGATGTCACTTTACACCTCTTTTTTTTTCCCCCTGGCAACATAATTATTGCCCAATGAACTAAATTCAACTCTCACCTAAAAGTCACACACCCGACGTCCAACGCAAAGAACAGGAACTCAGTCTTTGAGACCTTTGTGCTCCTCCTCTCTCTCAGATTCGGGACGAAAGACATTAATATAAAAAGGGAAATTGGGAAAGAGGTGGGATGCAGATAAACTCTGATGCAGTAATAAAGAGTTTATATAGATTTACAGAAAAGCATCCAGATTAACTAATTTCAAAATGTGAGATTAATTAGTTGTTTTTTTTAATCAGCCCTACTAGATTGACATTATTCCATTCCATTTATTATTTTAAATGAATGTCTTTATCGTGGATCCCTCTAGATATTTGTTTATTGCTCAAGAAACAAATCTTTTAAAAACAAATAAATACTGAATTCTCAAGCACAAAGTGTTTTCTGCAGTCGGAGCCTCTCACTTCACTAACCACACAATGTCTCTGCGCAGGTAATGTGATTTCACTAAGTGCCGTCCGTGCTTTATATAACATCTGCAGCCTTGCACCTTCTTTCACTTAAGCACTTAAACGCCACGTGACTTCAACTGAAGTCAGAGGGTGCAGAGCGTTCGGGGCCGCGCTCATCCATCTCTCTGAAGCCCGTTCCAATATCAAATCACTGGATTTATCTGGGATTTTTTAAACCCAGGTGAAGCTGCTCACACCTGTGTTTTCTGAGCGTGAACTGAGACTCAGATGTGCCAGAAACAGAAAAAGTTAGAGGAAGAAAAAAACCATGACTGAAAAACCTGTTTAACTCTTCTGTTACCATTCTGTTTGTTATATCTAGAAAATTCAAAAACTATGGACTGGCAGATCTGTCAAGGATATATCTTTATATATATATATAAATAAATATATATAAATTGTATTATTGTTTCCTTCCCCAGAGCAAGTACCACTCACATCCCACACATCTTACCCTTTGCTGCTATGGGGACTCCATTTATACTGGTGAGCTCCTCAGGGGGTCGCACTTCGATAATGATGTCTCTGCCGCTCTCCAGGCTCAAGTCGCACGACGTGCTGGGTGCAGCCACGTAGAAGGGAATCCCATGGTGCTTTGCGGCGATGGCCAGTTGGTATGTCCCCACCTTATTGGCCGTGTCCCCGTTGGCAACCACCCTGTCTGCACCAACCACCACAGCTGGGAGAGGAAGAGAGAAAATGCAGAGGTTGATCCATAAGCAGCCGATTATAGACAATTGACACATATTTGTTCTCACAAACTCAAATGTTGCCACTAAAAGGCGAGACCATGTGGTGGAGAAGCGGCATCACTCTCAGCCCCAGTTTCACAGAAACTGGAGCGATGTTTCAGTCACATCATCCCTCATTCATTGACTCTATTCCTGTCGCACTTCATTGCATTTACCTCCTCGTCCATTAAGCGTAAAAACATGTATGAGATACATTAACACAAAAAGAATTGTCTGCGTTTCCACTCAGGTTTTTCATACGCAAGCAAAAACACAGATGGAGCGAGTGACGACACAGACCTGTGATGTCCATTTCTCTCATGGTGAGAGCCGCCATGCTGTCCGTGATAAGCGTGGCGGGGATTCCCTCCGCCACTGCCTCATACGCCGTCAGCCTGGATCCCTGGTTGTACGGTCTCGTCTCCGTGCAGTACACGCGCTTCAGCCTCCCCAGCGCGTGTAGGCTTCGCACCACGCCTACACTCAAACACAAACACAGCCACTCGTTTACAGTGCCAGTCATATTTCAACAATGCTTCTGCTCAGTCACACCCGCGGCCTTCAGTCTCACCCAGTGCAGTCCCATATCCAGCTGTGGCTAGTGAGCCGGTGTTGCAGTGTGTGAGGATGGTTACAGAGTCCCTCGGGACGCCGGACAGGATGTGCTGTGCGCCGTTGTTGCCGATCTTCCTGTTGTCATTGACGTCGCGCTCCAGCATGTCTTCGATCCAGGCAATGACACTGTAGAGAGGTGGGACATTTAAAAGGTCGCACGCATCTCATTGTCATGATTTATAAAGTGTTTCTTTACACCTTCGACAACTATTTTGATAAGCTTTTTTCATGATTAAAACAAGATTTCCAAATGTTTAAGCTTCTTAAGTGTGAGTATTTTCTTCATTTCTTTGCTCTGGTTTGACAAACACCCATCAACATTCTTTAAGGTTTTCTGACATTTATGGACCAAACGATTAATCAAGAAAAGTTGCAGCTCTAGTTGACATAGGGTGATAGGCGGGGTCACACCCTGGACAGAACGCCAGTCCATCGCAGGGACACACAGAGAGACAATCAACCACTCACATTCACACCACACACACATACGGTCAAAAAGACAGAGTTTCCAATTGACCTAATTGACGCAGCCTTATTTCCCCCATAATTAACATCTGTATTTCGTAAAAAAACTAAATTGTACATTCTGTCAGTCGGTCACATCTGGTTAAACCCTGATCTTCTAAACCAAAAGGACAGGATTCTAATGCAACACATCATCACATCGGTGCGTGACAGTTTTACAGTCCTGAGCAAAAAAACACGACACAGGACATTTCTTGTCACACCGCTATTCGCTATGCAGTGTTGCTTTAGGTGTGCAGGCTTCCCAATTCTCACTTGACGGGTGTCCCGATAACTTTCACAATTCTTTTCATTTTTTTCCCCAGAAAGACACCGTCAGCTGGTGTTGGAGCGGGACGTGCAGGAGCTGCAGGTATTATTAGGCAACGGCACCACATTAGCATAGCATGAGCGGAGATTACATCACATTTCCACTCTTGACTGATGACACAGAAGCAGCTGATGTGCTGGTTGTTTGTCGGTAATGAGTCTGTGGGCTTTAATGTTGCCCTGTGGAGGAAATAATAATTTTACCGGCGCAAATGCAGTTCCTCTACAGTCATTTTAACGACAACTTTATGGAACAGAAAACAGTGAACACCTCTCATTTAGAGAACAGTGTTTAATATTTGAAAACCGACCCAAACTCCATGTCCTGTCCATGTTTGGATCAAACATTTACTGTATGTGAGCCAGGCAGGTTTTCTCAAGCATGAACGACATTAAATCCAATATATTGCTTTATTTATTTCAAAGTGGGTATCCACTTTCATTTCCACAAACATTAGAAGGACTAGGTCTATACAATTCTGTTTTATTTCCAAGTAGGTGTTTTTCTCCACTTTATAAAAGGTTGGCTAACAACAGCAATGAAATGTCAACAGTTTTAACGATCACTATTTTGTATATAGTATATCTGTATAAAAAAACTATGCGATATATATGTGACGCATGTAATTTTATGGGTCAAATGGGTTTTGCGGCTCCAGATTAATTTATTTGGGTGGAGAGGTGCACATAAAAGCCTCTTTGCATAGTAAAGGTTCCCCTAACCTTAACCAGTTAATGCAACAACTTTGATTCAAATCGTAGCCCTAAGAGATGAAGGTTCTGCCTCACGAGGACCAGGCTGGACTTTACTGGACGTACTGTATTTGGCCCAAACCCACTCATGGATGCAAGTCCACCGTTCATTCAAAACATGGGAATCCATTCAAAAAAAGAAAGAAAAAAGAATCGATCCAGAGCCTCACGACTGACTATCCAAACATTATCAATATAATGATGACAAGTGACAAGGCTTTTTGTCCAAATTCTGATCATCCAGCTTGGTCTCTGTGTCTCTCGTATTACTGGAGCCATCTCACCTTTCTCGAAGCTGCTCCGAGTTCTTCTCCATGCTCTCGTTCTCAGCAAACTCCATCAGCTCGCGGGCGGCACGGCCCATGTTGACCGCGGTGGGCCTGGCTGAGGTCAGGTGACACAGAGACTCCCTGATGAAGGTCACAGGGTCATCCCCTCCAACACCTGCCCGCAGCTCCACAGCCAGGCTGAGGCAACCGACGATGGCTATGGCAGGAGCGCCGCGTACCTAAGACACAAGAGAGGACCGTTGGGATCAAGGTGAGAATTTTAGGGCTTTCCTTGTACCTGTGTCTTTGTGTGTGTGTGTGTGTGGAAGAGAGAGAGAGTGTAATAAATGGCCCATCAAATGATGGGGGTTGGGAAATTGTTTATTCCTTGACATTTCTGGAAAAACATCATGAGGTCAAGGAAAGATGACGTATAAATATTACGGTCATAATTCTCGGGGGTTAAACATCGGCATATTATTATGACATGAGAAGGAACATGATTAAAACGCAAAGGTAACTATTTCACAATCTGTTTTATCTGCTCTGAAGCATCCTTTGTGAAAGGAAAACATGGTTAAACATAGGGGTGAACAATGAATCAAACATGGCTTGAAAGTGCAATATGGCCAAATTAGTGCCAAAATGTGTTTTAAATATAGCATATTAGATTAAATATTGTCCTGACCTACACGTCATATTCTCAGGAAAGGTTTTTGCATCCTAAATGCATTCATATTGTGAACTATTGACCATTCCATATCAAAACTGAACATTTTTATTTAGAAATTATGTGAACTATCATCGTAATCATTATTATTTCAAATGTGTTTTTCTCAACAAAGTTGGACTTTTTTTTACTTGACCGGCCCCCTACTGACCAAACTAGACACTTAGTGGCCCCTGAGTTTGAGACCCCTGTTCTACAGAGTGAAGAAAACACCTTTGTTTCGCATGGATCGAAATGATCACAACTGGGGATTTGTTCCAAGTCGCTCAGCCCCAGTTAAACATTATGGTTGAAGTGACTCGCTTCACCTCAGATGTGTGAAATGTTTCTCTTTATCGTTTTCCATCCTATATGCAAAAAATGCTATTATATTAAGACATACAATGACCATCTTGTGTCATCAGAGACAAAGGGAAACATCCCGGCTTCACTGGCCACAATACTGCAGCCAGTATACAGTATCCACAAAATACATTTTCATTGTGTGCCGCAAACGGTGTTCATGTTTTGATTTGGTGTCGTGATCCATGGTAATTCAACACAAACGGTGCCAGCAGAGCGGGCTGAACTACGCCAAACCTAAAAGGCCTTGGTTCCCCTCTCAAATATGGCTCAACCAGAGGAGAACACAATTTCACTTTCTGTCTACGCCTGTCGACGGCACGAGAAAACTAAACAAATAATTCAATATTGATGAAAATAAAATGTGTGTGCAATGCTGTTTTCACATAGGATGCAAATTTGTTGCATCACGCCACGGGATCATTTTGTGACGGAATGGGAGCACGGGATGCAAGTCGCCGTATTTTAAACAGAAGTAACAGGCAATTATTTTCACCATCAGCCAAAGAATTGTTGTTGTTGTGTAACCACACAAGACGACAGTTTCTTCTCTGCAGACGTTTCCACAGCAGATAAAGTGTCGTACAGCTTCCCCAAGCGGAGTCTGGCCGCTGGCAAGTACGTGACACCATTCGGAGAATCTCAGCGCTGACTGGCCGTCGCGATTTCTTACAAGTGTTCATCTGGTGTGAACACAGCATAGCGGTTATGTAGATACGTAATGTCGTTTATTTGGCGTAAATTGTCAAATTTGGCAACCTACATGAACCAAACCCACAGGTATTGCAGTAACTATTTCAAACCCTGAAGGTCTCTGTTGTTCATGTTTTCCATTCATCAACTTAAAAATCTCGATCAACTGGTTTCTTCGACTTTCACTTGCGAGCAAAAATCAAACTCAACTTGACTGACGTTTGCCGCAATAACCGTCAATATCAAATGTAATAGAAATATTGCATCACGTGATCATGCAGTTTTTTACGCAGGGCCGTACTGGAGTCATTTCTCACTCTGTCCCATTAGACTCCATAAATATCATGACATCACACCCCTGCTTATGGTTCATTCCTTCAGTGTGACACACACAGGTTTGCAAAGCTCTTCTTCTTAGGACATTTCCATTCATTTGGATAGCCTAAACCAGGGGTCTGCAACTTGTGGCTCGAGAGCTACATGTGGCTGTTCAGCCCTTCTGCAGTGGCTCCTTGTAGCTTTGAATAAAAAAAAAACGCCAAACATTTATTTTTATTCTGTTTTCATTTGCTTCTATCAAAGTGAACGCCTCTTATTTAGAGATCAAGGTGATGAATAAAAGTGTTTCAATATGTTGTGCATCACCTCCAATGTCTTGTGTCAAGTGTGACACTGAAAACCCTGTCCTGTCCTTCTTTGCTGTATGACGGGCAGGTTGTCTCAAACATGAGCTACATACACTCCAAATATTGCTTTATTTATTTCAAAGTGGGTTACTTTACATTTCATTCGTTTCCACAAACAATAGAAGGACTCTGTTTGACTTCAGAGTCTGGGTTTTTTCTCCTCCACTTTAAAAGGTTGGCTATAAACAGCAATGAAATGTCAACAAATGTTTTCTTTTTTTCTTAATGCAACAAGCTATCATTATTTTGTATAACGCATACCTGTATAAACCTGTATAAACAACTTATATATGTGACACATATCATTTTATGGGTCATATGTGTTTTCACGGCTACAGATTAATTTAATTTGGGTGGAGAGGAGGACATAAATGGCTCTTTTAATAGTAAAGGTTGCAGAATCCCTGGCCTAAACAAAGAGATGTTAACCATATCCAGTTAATGCCTAAACCTAAACTTAATAGAACCACTTCAATTCGAACCGTAGCCCTCAGCATGGCCGGCTCCTCAGAGATGAGGTTCTGCCTCACACCGACCAGGCTTTGGTCTCCATGAGGACTACTGGTCCTGACAGGGTCAAAGTGTGTATGTCAGGAAAGGTAACAAATGCACAGGTTGTCCACTCTTGCCAAACTTCATCTCTGTCCATGCAGCAACCCCTTCAGTGTGTGAGCACAACTGTACATGCAGTGAAGGTGTAAGTGAGTGCAGCACCAGAAAACCAGAAGGCAACCAACAAAAACCTGAGCAAAGGTCATTAATAATTCATCAATAATCTCTCCCAAAGAAAGAAAGAGCAGGAGGAAGAGAGGGAGGAGGAGGATGTGGGGGTTATATTTGACGGCTTGGTGGCTGTGTGCAGAGACCCAGCTCGTTTCGTTTGCACCTGATTATATGAATCGCATCGAGGATTTTGGGGGTATACATGTTGGATCTGCTAGAGGCCGACACGCAGGGGCGCACAGAGCACATGCGTGCAGCGGCGAGAACACAAAGACCACAGAGACACAGAGAGACAAGGGAGACAAAAACACATGCACGACGACAGGGACACATGCACGAGCCACAGCTCAGCAGCTCAAAGATCCGAGTAAACGACACGGGGGAGAGAGCGAGAGAGGGAGAGGGAGAGAGAAAGGGACGTTTGGAGGAGGAGAGGAGATGAGGAGAGAGCTCCGTACCTTCATGGACTTGATGGCCTCGTAGGCGTCCTGCACAGTGCGGATCTCATCGTACGCGGTCTGGTGAGGCAGCAGCAGCTGGTTGAGGACCTGCAGAGACCCGGCCCGGTAACGGATCGATTCCAGCGTCATGACCGAAGAACGAGTCGGGATAGTGGGGATGTGGGAGGGGAGGGGAGGGGATATCGCGGACGGACCGGTTGCGGGCGGGCGGGTGCGCGCACACACACGCACTCACTCCTCTTTCTCACCCTCTCTCTCTCTCTCACACACACACACACACACACTTTCACTCTCTCTGAGGCGGAAACACGCGGAAGTCACCGTGGTTTCGAGGAAGAAGAGGAGCAGCTGCAGGTCTGTTGTGTTGTGTGAAAAGGTGAAGAAGAGGTGGTGGTGGTGGAGGAGTGAGGGAAGAACCTTTCAGTGACAGATAAGTAGGGAAGCAGACACGGAACCACGTGTTCACACTAGCAGGAAGCCGCCGCCTCGCTGACCACGCCCACTGAAGTCTCGCGGGTTGTCCATCATGACTCCCATTTTTCTCTGTGTGTGTGTGTGTGCTCATCCTGTTACAGAAGCAGCAAGGAAGTAGTAAAACATGTATTAAGTTATACATAATAAAGTATATAACGAATAGAAGAAATTAGTACAATATATCCAAATGAAACTAAGCTGGTGCAAACTTGGTGCAGCTGATGATGCAAAACAATGGAAACTGTGCAAACAAACAATTGAAATTGTGCAAAGAAACAATTTAAACTGTGCAAACTTGGTTTTCCATGTGTCAGCAAGTTTGTTTGTTTGTTGTCTAGTTTTCCCTCCAGTTCAAAAGCCTGATGACTGGTGGACAGAGGCTGATTCTGAACCTGCTAGTTGAGACCAAAACCTGGTCCTAATCAAGGTTATGATAGTTTTGGATTTTAAGGAGTTTTTAGAGCAGGTTTGCTACTTTTTATCTTTTGTAAATGCTTTGTTTTAGTTTAGTTTTTATTAGTTTTAGCGTTAGTTTTTTTTATAATATGGAGTATTTGCCATTTGGTGCAATATTAAAAAAGTCATAAAAGTATTGTGTCATTAAAAAACCCTGCAAAAATGTATTAGGACAAACGAACAACCATGAGACACATCACATTGTTTGTGAGCCAGGAGTCTCTGGGAGCTCAATCTGAGGAAAAATGTTTAACAAAAAACACATTGAAAATACAACAAAATTGCCCAACAGAGAAAAAATAAACACATTTAATGTGAACCCAAATGCATTATGTATGAAAATACATTTACAAAGATGAAAACTAAACTACACTTCACTACAATTTTAGTTAGTTTTATAAACACACAATTCAGTTTCAGTTAGTAATCTTTTTTTTTTTTTTTTTTAACTGTAGTTTTTGTTTTTATTTCAGTTAGTGGTTATATACAGTTACTATAGTTATTTCGTTAACTATAATAACAACCATGGTCCTAATGAGGCTCATTTAATCATTTCTGAGGAATTAATGAGGGTTAAGATTGGAATTGTAGTTATTGTTGTTATGGTTAGGGTTTGGGATAAGGCTTGGTTTAGGTCGTCCAATTGAACAGAAGTCAGTGCAGTGTCCTTAGGAGAATAGCTGCACAAACCTCTCTCAGTGTGTGTGTGTGTGTGTGTGCACCATCCCCCTCTGCTCACATTAAATACGTTATTAGCATAACACCAGCACCACAAGCTTCCCCCAACAAAAGCAGGCTCTGCATACAAAATATGACTAGATTTATTTGATGAGGTTTTTGCTCCTGCTTTATGTCTAGACTTTACTTTTTCCCCTCCCATTTACCCAATTACTGAGTGCATGTGAGAGTGTGAATAAATCACAGTTATTCACTGCAAAACAACAAATCCATAGCCTTTATTACCACTACATTTGTTATTACTGATAATAACCTATGCTTCAAGCAAAGGATTTCTATTTTTATCTACATTTTACTTGACTTTACTCTCCCTCTCGTGCGTGTACATACATCATATAAATTATTTACTTATTAAATGACTATACATATTTATGTCCCCCTTCATTATTCCTGCATTTATTTTATTTATTATTACCGACAACAACAGCAGGCTCTGTGTCTATTTACCAATATTTTAGCTGCAGTTTTAACTTTTATGATAGTGGCCTTTCCTTTTGTGTGTATATCTACAATCAATCATTAATTACTGCAAACAAGACACCCGTGCCTTGATTAAAACCTTTTATTTCCCCCTGATTATTACTATCTTTATAGTTATTTATTACCTATTACCATATGCCCCACAACATATTCAGGCACTAGGTACAAAACATATTTTAGCTACCGTTTAAAGCCTTGGCTCAACTTTTTACTCACAGTAACCCAAACTTATTATATTATTACGAAGTGGGGGCCTTTCCCTTTGTTCGCAACGGTTTCTTTTATTGGAACTCTACTGTGAACCTGTTTTTGGGAGCACCGCAGTAACATTTACATAAAAAATGCACTGTTTTATAAAAATGTCATTTTCATTGTCACAATTATCATTTTTAATGATAATTAAATTAATTTTTATCTAAGCCACGCAGGAGGGAGAACATTAAAAGAAAAAATGCCTTTCTTTCCACATCTGGAGTCAAATAACATAATATGAGATGAGTGCATATAGCTGTCTGTCACAGGTGAGTTTCGAAGCCAGGATACTGGTTTCAAATTTTTTGTTCCTGGCAACCGATGCTGTTGGCCGTACAACACTGCAATCACTGAGGGATGTAGTTTGGACTCCCCTGATTTAAAGCCATATTTTATAGCCAAGGGTGAGATATCATCTTAATTCTCTATACTGTTTTTTTGCCCAGTGTTTCTCATACATTTGATATGGAAAGCCACCTTGACCTTTTTTCAAGATAACTGCAGAACATGTGAGACATAAGTTGCATGACATGAGACAGTACTGTATTGTTTTCTCTGTGAAGAAGTGTAGTTCCACCTGAACAGGGATTTGAACCCTGGACCCAAAGATTAAAAGTCTGATGCTCTACCAACTGAACTACTCAGGCTTCCAAGGGGAATATTTTGTGGATGCAACTCACCAACTATCAGCCACCAACAATGCTGTCCTGAACTCTCTCCCAAAAAGAATAAACAAGCAAACACATAACAACAACTGTGAAGTTCAACAGCCACACAATAGTAGAGTGTGCCTGGCTCTCAGGTGACCCACAGAGGCTTGTGGGTCACCTTGTTGCTTGTCTGCCATCTCTGATTGCCTTGTTTTGAATGTGCCAAGATATGTTTAATAAATGAATTGTAACCTCCTTTTGTTTTGTTATGTTATTCCAAACATACTGTATGTACTTGAGTCTTGAGCAAAAGGCCAGAGGAAACTCAAGAAAAAGACTCTACCATGACCTATCTTCTCTGGGAATGACACACAATAAAAACAAACAAACTGGTTTACAAGCTCATAAAATTAGTAAACATAAAACGGTATCAAGCACAAGAACCATCCGTTATGGTTTTACACTTCAATGATGACACAAACTCAGAGCTGATACCATTTTATTTATGTCAACACCAACCTCGTATACTGTATAAGATCCTAAAGCCTAAATAATCAGGCGTTTATACATTCCCATTTTTGAGCCACACAAATCATTATGACTCACGCTTAAAAAGAGACAGTGCATAATGATGCTGTATATTTACATCACTTTTATATTGATTGCCCTTATATGAGTTAACAGATTAAAAATATATATATGTATATGTTGCAGGTTCAACGATAGCATCTTCCCCAAGCCCGTATGAAAAACATAAACTGGAGCGGATAATGACAGAAAGATGAACTTTCTTTTTTCTTCTTTTGTAAATGGAGTGTGGTCAGTTTACAGTACAAACTTAATGGAAGAGAGAGGGAGAGAGAGAGAGAGAGGGAGGAGTGTGTTGCATAAATGCAAGAAAGGGCTGGGGAGTCACCAGCGGGACAAACCAACAACATGTCCCTCTGCCTGGGTCCTGACCATCCAGGTACCGCAACTGAATGCTGATGAGCTTGTTGCCATGACAACAGGACAACCTCAGAGGTCACAAGGTCACTTCAGGAGTGGGCTGCAGGAGCTTGAGTGTTTGGAGTGAAGTGAGGGTTAAAAACGATTGGTTTATACAAACCGGGGCACTGTGTACTGTAGCTGCAGTTCAATGTGCTGCTAATGCTAATGCTAAAACTCACCGAGCTACTGCATATGCTCACTTCCACTATTTATTTCATTCATTAAGCCACAGTTTATTGTTAGGATCATACAAATGGAGTTACTATGTATTTATGAGACATTTTTCTGACCATTAACAATCAGGGAATAATCAGTAATAAAAATAAGTGCTAGGCAGGCAGAGTTAAAAGTTAGTATTCGATGCTAATCTTTGGAATCTACACTCACTGGCCACTTTATTAGATACACCTGTTCAACTGATGATCAATGCAAATACTGAGTTTTTCAGAATCTGTCATTCCACTGTGATTTTCCACACACAGCCATCTCTCAGGGTTCTCTAGAGTGTGTTCTTAAAGAAGAAAAAAATAACCAGTAAGACACAGATATCTGCACAGAAAATGTTGTTGTTGATGCCAGAGGTCAAAGGTGAACGGCTGGTTCATAATGCTCGACATGCAATACTAACTCGTAGTAGTCACTCAATGAACCGCTCACAAACAAACACCAAGGTTTGCAGACAGCAATTTCTGTACCTCATAAAGTGGCAGGTGAGTGCATACATCTATACCACTCAGGGTCACAGGGGGAGCTAAAGCCAAACCAAGCAGACATTGGCCGGCATGCCTACAGTCAGTTTACAGTCTCAAATCACAGTTTTTGGACTGATGGAGGAAGCTGAAAACCCCCCAGAGCAAACTGGGCAAACTGGAATAAGAACCGACAATCATCTAATCATCTAGGAACCAGGCTAACGTAACCACCGTAACTATAATGACCGAAAGGCCGACCAGCAGCATATGGACTCCAGCGGGTGACAGGAGGAGAGAACTTCCTTCACACGTCTGAAACTGTGAGGCATTCTTTGAAAGTGTATGTACATGACTTCTACAGGAGATGCTTAAAAATTGGTCTAAAGTGTCAGCCTACACTAAGAGTTTTGCCATTTTAATCAGAGGTGCATGCTTACATATAAAAAATATACATCGAGGGAGATTCAGACAAATTACAGGAGAGCCAGGTCAACTTTAACCAGGATTATTTACTAATTAAGAGAGAAATTGGGTAGATTAAGGCCAACAGGAATATAAGCCCTCATCCATCCCAAAGCAGAGTCAAAAATAAACATTCAACACAATGTCAGGTTAGCAGGATGACAAACACCAGGCTATGAATCACCTGTCCTCGGCACCAAAAAGCGCAGACAACCCTAAACATCTTTGCTTTATCTACTGTTCTATGGTAAACAATCGATTCCAAGCAGTGTGCCTTTGTCAGTGAGAATCTAAATCTTACAAAGTTTCACCAGATCCCGTTTGACTTTACCGTCACAAATAAGGTGACAGGTGGAGAGGAATAACAAAGATGACAGGGACAGAAATAGAAACTAGCCCAGCCTTACTGATAGACACTGTCCTTGTGTGGGCAGACAATTCAGAATCCACTGTGCTGCCACAGGAAAGCTCAGTGGAACAGGATCTGTTTTTGTAAACTGCAAACACTTAAGTCTGTGGAGAATACTGACACACCAGCTGCTAATTATTTCAAAATCAGCAGCACAATGGACTTAATATTGCGTTCCGAGTTCAACGAAAATACAGGAGGAGCAACGTATAAATCAACACATAATAATCTCTGAATAAATGCAATGAATTAGTGTGAAGAAAAAAAAAGGTGAAGATGAGGAAGAAACAGCTAAAGTAGAAGAAGCACTTCTTTAGCAGGACTAAGCTTCTACCACAATCACGGCACGCTGTTAACCCCCCCCACAGCACCAAAGGCGACTTTACGTCTGATCGAGTCGTCTCCTTGGTGACACACGCGCTAATCCGTCATTATGGGTTGTAGGCCAAAGCCGTTTCTCTTTTTTATTCCCATATCACACCCCTCCAAACGGAGCAGATTACTCTAATCTGGGGACACTAGAGCAGACAGATGAGATTAAGCTCATTACACACATAAAATATGGGAAAAAGGGGTGAAATAAAACCCTCATTCTATTTAGTTCCACACACTTCAGATCAAGCATACACGCATACACGTTTATTGGTCACAGATCGACCCCAAAAGACTCTTTGCGCTGGTGTCAAATGTGAAATAGGAAGTCCAACAACTGGTATCTTAACCAAAAATTCTAAAAAGTAATAAGGAAATACAAAAATTAATTAACAGAATTACGGTCAATAAAGCTTTTCTTCTATACCGCAGCAGTTGCCTGGAGTGTTCTTCTTGTTTAAGTGCAAATAAATGTCTCTGATTATCTCTTTAACCCATCCTAATGCTTGCTTTCATTTTGGTCCCTTTGTAGTTACAGATTAAAATCTCATGTAACGGCAAAAGACACAACGTTATGTGAGCAGCTGACAGAATTCGCCGGTTGGTTCATGCAAGTTGTCAAGGACATGAGCAGCAAAAGATATGCCTTAAATACCGTACTGTAGTGTTTGTATATGAATGTGTACTGTATGAGACAGGCAGAGAGACGGCGAGAGAGAGAGAGAGAGAGAGAGAGAGGAAAACAAAGGACAGTGCTCCGGCCAAGTCTCCACTCTCCCTTTCCTCTTCCTATGCCATGCGTTTCCTTTTCAGAGAATCCAGCTAAAGCAGAGGAAAAGAAACAAGTATAAGAGAGAGAAGTCTTAACACTGTACGGTGTATATATGCATACATAAAAAGAAGGGCTGTCTAACCATCTATTTATTCTTAATGGCAATTCAATAGTTCAATAGCTTATTGTGATTCTTTTTTTTATTTAATCACATGTTTGAGTCCGTATTCACGATGCAAAGCAACTTATGCCAGTGAGTCGCGATGAGAAATCAAAGTAAGGCAAAGAAAGCTACTTTCTGAACTTGACTTTTAGATTGATTGGACTATTTCAAATCAAAAGAAGTGCAATGCAGGAGTTCCAGGTCAGTTGCTTTCTAGGACCAGCAGAATTAGTTCTCACCATCTCTCAGCAGAGCTGCAGTTCATTTATTTATTTACTCATTTGTCTCTCCTCCAGTCCAGAACAGAGTAGCTCTCATGTGGCGTCTCTGTTCTGGATGCTATTAAACAGTGACGCATTAATGTCGGCTCTTAGTTAATCGTGATTAAGGCATTAAAGTTGACAGCCCTAAAAAAAAGATGATCACACCCTTTTCTTAAATGTTGGTGTTCTTTACCTCATTCTCTACCATCTTGAACCTGCCCAGTGCATCTTTGGCAGCATCCTGTAAAAAAGAATGACAATTTTATACACGACACAATCTTCTCTCTCTCTCACACACACACACACACACACAAACGCTCCCGTGCACCCACTCTGTTGCCTTGGCTGGAGTATTTCTTCACAGAGTCACCAAGTCCTTGGGCGAAACGCCGCAGCACGTTTTCATATTCTGGGGATATGAGAGGGACATAGATGTTGGACTTACACAAGATAGTTGAGGACGCAGTGGCGTATATATACAGTATTGAGTGTTTGAATGTGTGTGTGTGTGTCACCTGTCAGCAGAGCGGGAGACGCTCGCTCCAGCTGTGCCTTCTGCCACTGGAGTCTGTGAGTGATCTCTTTGTGTTGATGGATGAGGTCAGACGGGGGATCCCGTCGATTCTTCCTGTACTCTGTGATCTGGAAGACACTCGTGTTAACTGACAAGGCCTACACACCTTTGACTATTGTGAAAGTGAGAGAATCGGATGTTGCAGATAGGTTTAAAGTGCACATACCAGAGCAGGAAATGACCAAGGGCTATTTGGATCATTTTCAGGGCAATTCTTATCAAATATTAGGAGATACCTGGCACTGCCAGGGTTCTCTAACTCAAATTTGAGTATTCTTAAGACCTTGTTTAAGACCTCTTAAAATGAAATCAAATGCCAAGTTGTAAACCACAACTGTAACCCTCAGTGCTCTATTCTGAATTGTCGTGGGAACTCCTTATATGGACACCCTAGGTGTGTGTGTTTATAGGTCACATCTTCAGGCTTCGTCTTCTAATGTTTTGTTGAGTCAAAGTTGTGATTCATTTTAAGACTATGTGTGTTCTAGAGGTGCCTAACTGGTCATTTAAACATCTAAATGACACAGATATTTCAAGGGCATTTTGTAGCAGGCCCCCTCTAATTTCCTACAATGGTACATACTGCACATAAACAACACACAAATACCTTTCTCTCCAGCCGCTCCCTGTCATAGTTGAGGAGGCTGAAGCTGTGGAGTTTGTACTGTGGATCAGGGCTGTTGGGATGACTGTTTCTACTCACTTCATGTCTGGGTTTAGACCGAGGAGATGGAGCCTGATTTAATCAAACACATATGGGTGAATTAAATTTGTTTGTTAAAATGTTTTCTTACCTCTACATTTACAGGCCTCACACAAGGTGTCACTGAATGAAATCATCGCATATAGTAATATGCAAAGCAATGCCGCTCACATCCTGATTACAGGGTGGGTACAGTCCTGCAGTCATAAGTCAAAGCTTAATGTCACCTAGAATAGAGGATGTGAATTAATGTGTGTTTACAATCAAAACTGTTGAGTGCAACAGTTTGTGGACAGAATATTTTCTTTGGTATTTCAATTTCATAAAGTGAGGAAACATAAAATGAAAACATGCTGCAAGTCTGACATCAATGTTTGTCTACACCGATTTGATGGTGTGACCTGCAGCTATTAAGCATCTCGACAGAAAAAGACAGACACATTTATAATTACTGCCACAGTTTACAATCCTAGTCTGTTTCTATTGAACTACGATTGATACATGAAGCTCTCCAGCATAGTGTAAAGTGTAATATCAAAAATATGTATGAAATGATAATCCGGTTGAGCAACAAAACCCTACTTACACGTTCCTTTTGTTTCTCTGGAGGAGAAAGGGAGGAGACGGGATCAAGAACCAACCACTTCTCTGTAACTGGCTGGAGATCGAGTCCCGACAAAGGCTCTCTGAGCTTCACCCTCACCTCCAACTTTCCACCGGTGGATTTACGTCCATCCATCACCTATGAAAAGCGTCCACATGATCAGGCGGAGGCAGACCAGGCACGTGCTATATGCTTTTGTGTTTTTACGGTACTGATACTTACATCTATGATCTCTCTAATTTCACAGTGGTTTTCCAGAGCCTCTAGCTTCAGCTGAGCTGTACCCACGACTTTGTCTGACTTAAACAAGCCTCTGTAAAAACCATGCAGAGAACACATCTCGTGAAGGTACAAGAAAAGCAAAAAGAAATGACAACATAGACGACGCAGATAAACAGGAAATTGTGAGGCTAAGTCGGCTCAAAGCGGTTTCGTGGTTTCTACCCTTTGTGGATGATTTCAAACTTGATGCCTTTCGACTGGACAACTCGTTTAAAGCCTCGATGGTTACGGTTGATGTTGAGTTTGAATTGTTCTTTGAACTCTGGGCTGCTGGTGTCCTTTACTGTGCTGGTTCTGTCCCGCTGAGCCTCCTCCTACACACACACACACACAGAGGAACTGTAAAAATGTAAATAGAGCAAAACAATCCATAATCTCTTCAGACACATTTATAATTACTGCCACAGTTTACAATCCTAGTCTTCATTCAGCGTGAAAGAGTCTTACCGCACTGGGGAAAGGGAACTCAAATTTCACACTTGCATCCAGATCGTTAGCGGAGACACCTGAAGGCAGTAACAGTAAGTGTGAGCACACGTGCGCAGCACCATCTGACACTGCGTGCTTAGTTCAAAGACTCATCTACCTGAGGGAGGTGGCAGGTTGATACCTCTGATTATGTACAGCATCAGTTCATTGGCTGTCAGGTTGGAATTGGTCCTACACAAAAGAACATTTAAAACCGTTAAAATGTCTTCCTCCTGAGTGACAAACAGTCAACGCCAATGAGAGTTCAACACTGCTGAATGACTCACATCCAGAGTCACCATGCTGTAAACTCGGTACACGATACTGAAGCCAATTCACAGTGAGTCATCTGCTGCTCTTGTCAGGGAAAGCATTTGGCTACAGCTATTTCTGAGCTTAAGGTAAAAATTAAAAATCTACCCGATACTGGCGTCACCACATGTCCAGCCATCCAACAGTTGCCACAACATTTCACTTCATGCTTCAAAAATCTGGTGTCATAGGAAACACCAGGGTCGAGAACGATTGTGTCCACCTTTCATCCATCCATCAGGCAGCAGGGACGGACAATGGCTCAAAGTTACGCGTCATGCATACAACACATTTTTATCATAGTTTGGTGCTGACTTGACAGAGCTGAAGGTCCTCTCCTCTGTGCGACACTTGGGGACTGGATGGCCTTTGGCGTAGGCGTTCTTCAGTATCTCTATGTTCTTCATACACTCCTCAGCTAGTTTCTCAAACCTGGTGAGAGACACAAAAAATAGCAGTCACCATAGCAGATCACCTGCTCAGTGATCCACATGTTTGATTTGGCAGAGTTCCCTTTCCATGAGGCCATGGGTGGCGGCCTTGCTCATCGATACAGACAAATGAATAGAATTTGGTCTCAGCATAGACATCAATCATAGTTCAATAAAGATAATCAGTGGTCCACAGCCAACTGTGGAAAAGAAATGTAACTAAAGTGTGTGTGTGTGTGTGTGTGTTTTCACATCTGTATCTGCTGATATATAAAGTGAGAAATATGCAGAGTGACTTTATGAAGAAAACAATCACAGTCTCTGTGTTGCCACAGAGATGGAACGCACTTAAAAAAATGTATTAGAACAGAAACTGATGCGATCTAGGTTTTTGACTGCATCTGTAATTTATTGTGTCGCTTTTGTGTTGTCCGTCTGTGATGATGACAAAAAGTAAATAAAACTGTTCATTGAGTTTCACTTGTATTTGATTAAATTCGGAGCAAAATAAAGTCCATGACTGCAGATAAAATACCGGATAACAATAACACATACAAGCAAGCAAATGAGAACTGTCACTTACTTCAGAGCCTCAGCTACACTGCCCATGCGTGAGAACTGCTGAGAGAAGCCCAGGCATTTCTGTAGAGCGAGAATAAAACTATCAATTAAAAAAAATACACAGCTGCAAAACATTTTATTATACTGTATTAATATCAGTATAACCTGCTCATTTATTTCAAACTTAAGACATTTACAAAACATGAAGCCCCTGACCTCGTGTTGTTTTCGTAAAAGATCCATAAGGCCATGGTACTGTTCACTGGAGCGAGAGGAGTGAGGGGAGGTGCGGGAGCGAGAAAATGAGTAGTCCTCCTCTGGGGCATTGGGAATCTTTCAGGAAGGAAGAAAAAAACAATCAAACGCCAACTTCTATGGCTAGATAGGTCTCTAACTAACCCAATTTATAGCGCTTTATCCTCCACGGAAGGGTCTCAGCTGACAGTTTGCCAGTCCATCGCAGGGCCACATATAGAGACAGACAACCATTCACTCTCACATTCACACCTACGGTCAATTTAGAGTGACCAGTTTAACTAATCCCTAAATTGCATGTTTTTGGACCAAGGGAGGAAACCGGGAGAATACCCATGCACACTCGGGAGAACATGCAAACTCCATGCAGAAAGGCTCGCACCCGGGTCTTCTTGCTGCAAAGGCAAGTGTGCTAACCCACTACACCAACCGTGTGGCATTCTGCAGATTCTGAGAACCCCTTCTGCTCGGAAAACAAAATCTCATCAACTGGCATTTCCTAGCTGCTCATCTGTCCACTGGAAATTATGAATATCTGTGATACCCTTCTGACCTACATGCAGAAAAACAAACAGAGGCACCAGCACAATATTGTTATATTACAGTGTGGCATACCGTAGAGTCAAAGGGCTTTGTTTTTATAAAAGAAAGAGAAGCCAAATTAAATAATGGCACATGGGATAATTTGTAAGATATGAAATAGTGGAGTGATGCTAAAAATATGCAGATAGACTCATACACATACACACGCAAACACGCAGAGAAGGTGAGACCATGATGAGTGCAAGGTGTTTTGATTTCACCTCCTCTTTCATCCCTCAGTCTCTATTTTTAATCACATTTCCTGTTCATACACCTCACACGTTCAGTTGTTCCTGCGACAAACACGCACACACATAACACACAACATTTCTATGTATATTCTTGTTCATGTCATTAATTCACACATGAGAATATACTCTATCAAAACCTTGGTGACATCAACAGGTAGGCCGGACTTGGCAGCAGTTATCATAGGCTCCAGTCCTTTGGCATGCCTGAGGTGCTGCGCGGCTCCCGTCATGTCCTAACAACCCAGATGAATCAAAGCAAGGTTAGTTCAATGGAACAACAAGCAGCTGTGGTAGAGACATCTACAGAAAGACAGGAGACAGCACAGAGTCTGGCTACAGCCAGAAAAAAAATAAAAACCCAAAACAAACAAGAACGATGATTTGAAAAGAAGTCCACAGTTTTACCTTCATCTGTTTGGAGCGCAGTGCTGCACGCAAAAACGCCTGTCGCCGTAGCAACAGGAAATCCACTTGCTGCTGGGCTATAAAGATGGTGAGGACATGAAAGTTGAAACAGGCTGTATGTATAAAACTACATATTTGTCCCTGTGCACCAACACACCTTTAGGTCCCAGTTTAGGGGCCTGTGGAGCTGGAGACTTAGCTTTCTGGGCGGATGGGCGTACAGCAGGCTACACACAAGGAAAACATGACGTGAACATGATGACCAGACAAATGCAAGATAAGATGGGATTTTTGATCCCCCGTAATGGTGAATTGTGTGATGTTGAGTTTTGATGATTTCATTGTTATATGGAGCAAAAACGAAGAAAATATTCACATTTAAGAAGCTTCAGAAATCTTTTTAGTTTTAATCATGAAAAAAGCTTCAGTTGACGATTAATTAAATACACATTACATCGATGAATCGAGTAATTCTTTCAGCTCTAGTGTAGAATGATATAAATAAGTAATATATTTTACTTCAAGCACAGTTAATGTTAAGTGATGTAATATCCAACATATTACATCACTTAACATGTGCAGTGCAACACTCATTCATTTTAAACACACAAGATGTTAAATGCCCCTAAAAGGTTCTCGGCACAAAGTCACATGTAGGTTTCCAGGGGTTTATTATTAGTATTAATTCCATAATTTTTCAGATTATGAACCAATTTAGAGACAGTATGACAGGATAAATTTCAGGCCATATCTTTAGTAGTTTACCCTCAGATCCACAGACATTATCACCTTAGGCTCTTGATGAAGCCCTGGGGTTTTAGTTTAGACCATAATAAGTTTAGTTTACTTCCCCTGTGCGACAATTTTCTTTACATAGCTCTAGGATTTTTTTTTTCAGTTGTAAATATCAGTAAGTAGCTCTAATGTGGCCAATAAAGGCTAGAGTTGTCACTTGTCAAATTTAAACTCCATATTCAGAGGGAATGTTCTATGTCCTATGTTCCATTGAATGACCCACCACGACCGTGCAGACAATACGTGGCTGACCAATATCACTTTGACAAATTGGTATTAATCCATTTACTTTGGCGGCCTGTGGTGGACCCTCCTCTTCATCATCCTCTGCATCTGGATCCTGATTAGCTATTTTCATAGCCGTTTCCAGGACACCTAGGAAGTTCTGTTGACCCCCCTCTGTGCCCTGAAGTGGTGGACAGCCTAAAGAAGAAGAGTGAATACACACAAGTTCACTGTACAGTGCATGCGAGAAGCAAATCCTCACACACGTCTGGATTCAGACTTACCTGGTGGCACGGGTAGATCAGACAAGTTGACAGGTCGCCCAGCTTTATGAGCTTTGATGGAATCCTGGTATTGCTATTGAAAAGGAGGAGAAGAAGAGGAAGATTGATCCCGTTCTTATTATTGTTGTGTAATAACTGGCGCATGCATCTTCTTGCTATTAGGACATGTAATCTCCCTACCTAAAACATAGGTAATATTAAATAGATGCGAGTCTGACCCCAATAAAGCCCTGCTACAGTTAACAGCTGAGGTCAATGAAGGACCGGGACACTGTTTGAGAAAACACGGAAATAAAGTAGCCTGCTTTGTTGAGTGAGTGGTTACAAATAATCCAAGAACTGTAAAAAAACTATAGACAAATGTAAATGACAGTGTGGGCTGGATATTGTACGTATGACAACACGGATAGCACAGCAATGAGATTCTTTAGTTATTTTGTTTGGTATTTATTGATCTTAAACATGAAAATGTACCGTATATGTCCAATGGTTGAGAACAGAGAAAATTTAGTTAAGTTCTATTCCATTCTATTCTCTCAATTTCTCACAAAGTACCAAAGCATAACTCTCTCACGTGGAAAATCAATGTCATCAGTTTGCTTTCACTCCGACAAAAGCAACACATCGCATTTTGAATTGAATGGTATTGTCTCTGTGTTTTTGTTTATTCCTTTGCCCAATGCTCCAAGTCGAATCAACTTCACAACTTTTCAGCAATCCTTAGAAAACAACACAAACTACATTGCAGGTATTTCTGGTGGGGAAAAAAAATCAGCAACAGCACTAGTTACAGTGACGGAGACAGAGTGTATTTCCAGTCAGAGTGAGTCACACCAGTTATTTGTGGATATAAATCAAGCACTGCAGCATAGAGCCAAATTTACAACATACCATGCATCCGATGCTTTTCAGTTAATCTAACCCCTTATTTTGATTTTGTTCCAGCTGTATGTACGCAATATAGATTTTTTGTAATACTTTATTGACATGTATTTTTCAAGTGCAGGGTGAATACCTTGACAATGCGCTGGTGCATGCGAGCTTTACGATCATCTCCTTTGTTCTTAGCGCCATCTGCTGCTGATTTGTAGATGTCCATCCTCTGCTGCAGGGCTTCTGCCACACTGCTGGGAACAGGCAGGTCTTTACAGAGAGAGAGAGAGTGGATCATGATTGCATTTTTAGATTCAAATGTTCCCTTTTAGTTTCGCTTTCAACAAAGAAACCCTTCAGTCAGAGGGATTGGAGTCTCACCTGTAGGGGCCACATTGGTGGATCCAGGAGCAGCAGGAGCAGCAGGAGCAGCAGACTTGGTGGAAGACTGAGTGGGAGGAGGTGCACAGTGTTCAGCTAATACTTCTCCTGCAGATGATCAGACATCAGTGTGAGATCAGTACCATGACAGTGTCATTTGTTGAACAAAACGATGTGTCCAACAGTATTGGATAAGGTGAAGCATGTGCATGTGTGTCAAATGCAAAATATTTGAGTACAAATACAGTGTAGATGTGAGACATACTGTACACTCAACCGAAGACCCAAGAAATGGATTAGACTGTGCCCCCGTAGCTTGATTAATATTTATAAATCTATATAAATAGATATAAAATGATTTTTTACAATCAGTGTTGGTTTATTGGGTTACCACTTTAGGGCGCCTACTTCTTCTGTAAGACAAATAAGGTTTCTATGGAGTCCTAATCAATACAAAAGTCTAAGAAACCTAAGGTTAGATATTTCCTTTTTAAGAGATTACACTAACCAGGAGGAGGAGGTAGAGAGCCGAGATCTACCGGTTCATCACTGTCCAGTGCCTCGACCAGCAAGTCCAGCTTCTGCAGAGACGATGGTCAACTCACATGATCAACTTTGACTCACAAGTCTTATGGGTAAACTAAACACTTCGGGAAAATAAAACTGTCTAAGTTACTTTGGCAGTAATGTAGAGCTGTTTGGCCTGGTCGATGTCTCCACTCTGTTTGGCGTTTATGGCAGCCATCTTGTATTCCCTCTGTCTGGTCAACACGACCTGTTTCAACTCTGGATTGAGAGAAGGCAGAAAGACATTAGCTGTGAGGCTTTTTGTTGTTTTGGATAATGATGATTACAACCTAAAACGTCATGTCATATAACATAAATGTGCCCTACATTCAATACGCAGCTGATATATCCAAAGTTCTCTGTATTTGATGTGTGTTTACCAGAGTGCTGCGTATCAGGTTGGCTAGGAGTGAGTGGAGAGATCGCAGGTGTTTCTGGGGTAATGGCAGCAACAGGCTTTTGGGGCGGGGTAAGAAGCATCGGCTTAGTATTGGGGGCTGTTGGCGGAGCCTCTCTCAGAGGTTTCTGATTGATGGGTGGAGAAGGCATCAGCGCTGGTTCAGGCAGTTCTCGTTCTTTAACAGATTCAGTCTCTTCTGCGGCAGCAGCTTTTCCCCCAATGGCAACTGGAGGAGGCATCTCTTCCTCATTAACTGATTTTCCTTTCTTGACAGATGTCAACATGGACTGTAATGTCTGGGTTTTAAGAAAACAGAAATGGTTAACATAGGTTTTCAATATAATAGACAGACAAACAGTATCTAATTTCTGCTGCTAGATTTGTTTCAGTTGAAACAATAACAAAGGGAAAAGCATGGAATCATGTGAACTGTTGTTTGGGGAGAGATTGCAGCAAATATGAATGAGCTCGTAGTACCAAAACTAGGAGTATCGAATGTTTCCCTCCTTATCCTGGCACTGATTTCTGATAGTGGTTTTTCTATCGCTGTCACATACAGTGGTTGTGCATTTGCTATGTGGAATACAGCAGACACAGAGGTCATGCAGCCAGTGCAGCTAGTACTGTGTAACACAAATGAGAGTTGTAAGAGACTATGTGACCTTCATGTGTGTGTAAATTGTGAATGTTGTCGCCTGTTCTGTAAAGCCTCAGTGGTCATTTCCAAATAGAGACAGGTCAAGCAGATGATGTCATGGTGATGATGAGGTGACCAAAATAAAATATCTGTTACCTTGAATATAAAGAGTGTTGGAAAAGTTTTAGCTAATGTGAGAACATAATAGAAGAATATAACATTAGTATCGACATTTTAATGCAGAAATTGAACATATTTCTTTACATCTTACATTTGTATTAAAAATGCATCTTTAGAAGTGTCAAAAATACTTAAATGGACACCAAGTATGAGAATCAATTTGTACTTAGGCAAAATTCAATCTCCACGCTCCGTCTCCATTTTACCTTATATCCACGGTCGTATCTGCGAACTTTGCTGGTCTCTCCTGCAGCCTTGGCATTAGAAATGGCAGTCTTGTACATTTCAATACGCTCCAATAGACGGGCCTCCATCCCAGTTGCACCACTGGGAACAGCTGGAGGAGCAGAGTGGGATGTGATGCTCACTTTAGGAGCAGCCAGTGAGGTGCTAGGAAGAGTGGGAGCAGGGGCTTGCTCCTCATCATCCTCCAAAACGTCATTCAATTCTGCCTGTGCAAAAAGGCACAGAAATGTGTGTAAATGAATTGTAAACTATGACAATGAAAACTATTCAAGATCTTAACTTGACAATGTTATGGTGAGGTGGAATATGAGATTATCTTTGCAACTGACAATCTCTTTGTTACTGATTCTTGTATTTAATTGCCTGTGAAGTAAGAAAACAGTGAGTTAAACTTTTCTTGAGCCCCAAATTGTTATGGTTGCAGCTAAAGCAGCTAATCCTCACACCTGAGAATCGGGGACCAGTAAATAGCATTTAAGGTTTTTTACAAAAGTTATAAATTCACGGACTAACAGAATCAAATTTAGAAAAAAAGGGTATGGTGGGGTGCATATTGGGGGGTGTATTACCAGCAAGTCTTCGTCATCCAATTCTTCATCATCCAAATCTTCGTCGTCTACGTCTTTCATGCAAATAGCTGCCATTCGCGCTATTTCATCCATGTGAACGGGGGCTGAACAAAGACAAAGCCATTCATTATTAAACAATACACACACTGGCATGTGGGTGAGACCAATGTGGGTTCCACTAGCAAAGAGATGATTTACTTTCTCACCTCGACCTTCACTTTTCTTCCCCTGTGACCTCCCTCCTCCCCCCATCAGATTCAGCAGCTCCGCCTCCAGCTCCTCGTCATTCCCATCGTCATCCATCCCTCCGTCCGGGGACAGGTCAAGGAGCAGCCCCATCTGGAGCACAGACACAGGAGAGAGAGAGCTGTTGTATAAATGTAAACAGTAAAAATCATTCCCACATCTCCTTTTCAATCATGATATGTGTTACCTGTTTAGCTCGAGCTGCCCCTTGGCCCCGGGCAGGGGGGTTTCGACTGCGACTCATGGATTCTTGCTACCTAGAAATTTTAAAAAGGAGGATAGATTAATGAGAGAGAAAGAGAGAGAGAAGATAGACTGATCAAGCATAATATTGAAAACATTTAGCAGTTTGGGAAACACCAATCAATGATTTTCAACATTTTCTGACAAATAACAGACAGACTTATAGATAATGAAAAATAATCATTAGTTGCAGAACTATAAATATTATGAAAAGGCACAGATGTGTTCTTGGCACAATATAACTACTGAATTGCAATGGTTTGTCACCTTTTAAAAAGGGTAAATCAATGCTTTAGGTGGAGTTCAGAACACATGGATTCCAATGTGTTGAGTTCTTAGGCAGATATAAACAAGTTAATAATTCAGTTATTCTTGTTTTGACTCTGTATCCGCTCGTGTTTTAATGTAGAACAGCGATTTAAACAACGAATATGAAACTGAATATGAATAGATCATAATTATGCGAGAGCGGAAAAAAACACTGTAAGGGTGATCAACTCTGATAAGCCATTGAAGAGGTAGATGTTTTAGTGTTGTCACCGATCGGCGTCAAAATGCAGTTGATTAACCGACAGTGTCCACGGTTTGACTCGGCGACTTTCGTGCCATTTCGTCTCAAGTTTCAAGCGATTTGTATCAAGGTAGCGTCACCGCGCACGGAAGCTAACAGCTAAAACAACCCACAACACAGTTGTCATATCTTATGAGTGTGCAGACAAGCTTATTTAACTCACCTCGTCAGCTCACTGCCAGTCGAGGTTGTATTTGTTGTAGAATATCACTCAGAAACAAAAATAGAACGATACGGTGAACGTATGTAACCAGGTGTGTATTGTAAATGTCCAGCTCGAGCTGTCAACACAGACGACAGGTTGGGGAACTTACTTCCTATATTGCGTCTCCAATGGCAACGCACCTTCCCACTTTACGGCGAGACGACACACACTCATTCTTGACGTAAACCTTCGCAAAGCGTTACGTCAACGAAATCGACAGCTCAGGTGGGTTGTAGTTTTGTAACGTGCGCAGGAAAACTACACATCCAAGTTATTTTATTCAACAGTTCCTGAAAAGTAATTCAGTCAGTATTAATTAATTATTTATAGCCCCAGCAGCCATATATCTGCTGTTTAACTTAACTGTGTGTAGTTTCTTTGATGTTAGCTTGCTAACGTTAAAAGAAATAAGGAATAATTATAATAAGCCTTAAGCTAATATTACATTACATTACCCTTCATTAAATTAACGTTTTATCTGTTCTTTAGGAAGAGGAAATGGCGAAAGAGAAAGAGAAAACTGGTAAATAGATCATCTATAGCTTTGCAAAGTTAACTAATTCAATTTGGCACAAGTATACGTTGAGTGATAGTCAGCTGCAATGATTCCCCATCAAAGTCTCTGAAGAGTCTTTCTGTTTTAAGACGGCTTAGCTCAACCCCAGACTCGGTTGCTCAGGTCAAAGAAGAGGGAATGTCCAAGTGAAGAAATTCCCCAGACTGACGGTGTTCAGGCTTATCTCCATCTACAGGTAGTTTAAATGACTGAAATCAAATAACCCACATCACTCACTGTATCAAGGAAATATGATTGACAAGCCATTTTATTTTATTTTTTAAAAAAAAAACAATGGCAGGATACGAAAGAAAATACTACAAAAGTGGTTGCCATGCTACTGCAGTGTCCACAGTCACCTATACGGGAATGTCCCCTGATGTCTAATCAACAGGATCAGGTAGAAGTACAGTCTTGTATCACCAAACAAAATGAATCAACAGAAGAAAAACATACAGAAGAAACAAGTAAGTCCTTAAAACATGTGTCAATTAAAGATTTTGAGGAACAAGACGTCCCTACTGTCACTTGGGTGAGTATTGCTTCCGACCTAGAGGGCTGCAGAGTGCATACTGATAATGAGACCAGCAAGAGTGGAATGAAGAAGGAATCACCTCAGGAAGAAGATATCAGATCACCATTCCAAACATGCACTAATCAACTCAAAGTCCTCTTGCCAGTATCTGAAGAGGGCGATGGATCCTCTACAATGACTTGGCTGGAGCAACCGGGTGTAACAGAAGACTCTCAGTGTAATATGGAGAGAAACTATGAAAACAAAGAAGAGCCATGCAACACCTACGTGGCTGATGGCAAGGAAATCACAAAGGAGACAGCAGTGGGGTTACCAGCCAGAAAAAAGCGAAGGATGGGCATGTGTGGTTTGACAGAGAAGGAACGGAGTCTTTTCTTACAAACACGAAAGCTTTTAATTGGGCAGAGTGGAGCAGAGAGCGTAGAAAAGGAGATTTCTAAAAACATCTCAGATGATGTGGCTCAGGAAGAGTTTACATCTTCAGTCTTCATTCCTCCCTCGACTTCACCCATTTCAGAAGACTGTGTCACAGAGCAGGGTGTGGCAGAGATCAACTCTCAGTCCAGTCACAGTGGAAATAATGACAGGTAAGAATCATACTGTGAGGAATCTAGAGCTGAAACAATTCATCGATTAATAATCGATTACTAAATTAATTGACAACTATTTTGATAATCGATTAATCAGTTTGAATCTTTTTTCATGATTGAAACAAGATTTCTGATCGTTTAAGCTTCTTAAATGTGAATATTTTGTTAATTTCTTTGCTCTGGATAACAAAGAAATCATTAAAAGTGAATAATTTTGGTTTGTGGACAAAACAACACATTTGAGAACATCATCATCTCCAGGTTTGACGAACACCAATCAACATTTTTTAAGGTTTTCTGACATTTTATGGACCAAACGATGAATCAATTAATAATTGTTAGTTGCAGCTCTAGAGGAATCCAAAGTAAATGTTAATGGGGCAGCTTGTTGACCACTCAAAGTGCTTTACACGTCAGGTTTTACATTCATTCAAGTTCATTTCAATTTGAAAAATTGGAAATTATAAAATAAGGTGATTGATAATTTCTTCCTTGCAAACCTCTCTTAGCCCATGGTAAGTCATCGTCTGTACTCATTACTTTGTTAACAATGTATGTTTGGATTTAATTGTAATTATTGAAAAAAGAAAAATACACTATATTACAATATTTATTTCTTTGCCCATAACATTGTTTTTATACACAGGGCAGAGACTGAAGTCCACAACACTGTGACAACCTCAGATGGAAGCAGTGACGTGTGTTACCCAGGCTCAGAGGGAAAGAGCTGTGAGGCTGAAGGAGGTACCAAGCCTGGTCCAGAACAACCCGATGAGGCAAAGTCAGAGTCACCTGCTCAGGACGAAGTGGTGGAGAATCTGGTGAATCGAGATCAACTGGAAATCTGGCAAAGTACAACTGAGAGTATGACCAAAACACCTGAGAAACAGAGGAAAGACGAAGAAGAGAAGTTCACAAATGCAGACTGTAGCGCTGCCATCACTAATCCAAGTCAAAATGAGGAATCTGGGAAGATGGAGGACAGTGAGAGTGTCTCTCTGATGGTGCACAGAGTGAACCAAACAAGAGATGAGTCAGAGGAAACTTCTTTCACAGTCACCCATGCAGGTGGAGTTAACGGTGGCTCAGTTGAGCTATGTGACGCTGCAGTGACTCCTACTGGCACCAAAAGGAAAGACATTGTGAGCGTCTGAGCCTTATATCAAATGTATATACAATACATAATAATAATTGATCTCAACTGTAACCTGTAAGCTTCAAGCCTCACCTTTTCTGATTCAGATGAGCAGAAGCTGAGTATCTTTGAGTTTTGACCTACTGATGACACAAATCAAGTAGTTTGGTAGTTTCACATTGGGCTGTTGTTGGGTTTTTTTTTTCAATCAATTAATTTGAAAATAATTATGTGGTGTTAGTCATGAACCATTTATACAAAGTGAGATATGTTTTGGGCAAATTACTAAGGCTAATTAAGATAGAAAAGCATAGTTGTCTCACAGATGGATAGATGCTGACATTGACAGCCTTAACAAAGACAAAAAGAGCACACGTGAATGTAGGCTGAAGGTTGCATCATTATTTCAACTTGACAAAAAATGTTGATTTATTTTTGTTGACCACAGTGTTGTCCCGAAGAGGCACCCAGGCGACCGACTGTAAACACGGTGCACACTGAGAAGAGAGACACCCCTGACCTGTTTGGATCTGGATGCTTAGATGACGTGTCGGACTCACAGCTCAACACAATTATTCTAACGTGAGGAAGCTGTAAATAAGCTCACAAACAGAACTTCCAACTAGCATACATTGAATTAGGATAAACATTTGTTAAATTTTCAAGAGGACAACTTGTGGCATAGAACATCATTGTTGTTGATCTTCTTAAAGTATTGACTAAAACTATGAAAAATTTAGAATTAGAATTTTGTTCTTATGCATTCATCTCTTTTTACTCTGCTCCATCCAGTGAGGAGGACGTAATGGAGTGTAAGAAAACCCCCGACTCTGCAGACTTCAAAGATGCTACAGACCTGATCTGTGGGCTAATCCGAGAACTCTCCTCTCTAAAGTGGGTGGCTGAATCTTTTCCTTTTCCATTTTATGTATATGTTGTGTCTTTGCTTCCAATTCCTGTTCCTCTCTATTCTCAGTTGAACCTTTGACTTTGAACACCATTGGTTAGTTTTATGCTCTTAATGTCCATCTCTGTGTTCTAATTGGCTGGTGTGTGCAATCAGCTCTTTCAACTGTAGACTGCTCGGCACCTCTGGCAAGGCCTCTAAAGGAACATTGCACCCTGTCAGGCTTATTGCCCTGCAAGTTATATTAACACAGTTACAAATTTAAAGAATGTCACGTCAGGTTAAAATACCATAAGGATGAAGAATTTGCAAACTGGCCTCTAAAAATCTTCTGTACCTCTAAATATTAATATGGGGAAACAATTCATGGTGCATTCTTCTTTTAATAATTAACTTTTGAGGATTTTGTTTCATTTTGGATTGTAGCTTCCCTCTCTGTCACTTAGTTATCCTCCACTTGCTACGTTCAGATTACCAACTACATTGTTCCAATCGAATTCCCTACAAATCAGATTTGACGGGTCACATTCATTACTGCGATTGTCTTGCATCTAAACGTGACTGCTTTTTCAAACTGCACGCCAACAACATCAGAAAACGTTATAGTTGTGAGACCACTTGGTATTAAGATGTACTAAGATGAAACATCGCATCATGCAACAAAACATCACAGTTTTGGCAGGAAGACACACTTTTCATACACATTTCAGACATATGTAACCCACCAGCTGTATTCATAAAATGAAGATAAGCTGTCCCGTGCCCTGTGATGCCAAAACAGTCAGGGACAGGAAAAAAATAGACAGCATTCTACCAGATGCCAAAGATCGTCAGAGACGCACTCAAAGGAAACACAGAACACAGGGCAATGGGAATCCACAGGCAACAGAGTACCCTTATGTAATGATCACTTCATATCTGGTACAGAATCCAGGGCTTACTAAATTTGACGGGGATTAGCTCAAATGGTAGCGAGGGATCGATGCCTGCGTCCTTCAAAGAAACTTTAAATCGGGCTTATAACCGGTGCTTTTTCAATCGAGCAAGGCGGCACATTCGTGAAATGTAGAGGTCAAATTCACTATCACTAATTAGTGTGTGTAAAAAAATTACTAACTCTAAAAATAGTATAGTTCAGCACTTAGGTTAGTGTATTAAATGATATTCTTCTCTTTTGACATCTAGTCACAAGGTCATGGCCACACACAGGGAGCTGGAGAACCTACGACGTGGCAATAAAACTTCAAGAAGCTCTTTAGGCTGAGAATTTCAACAAGGTACACAAACTTAGCATTACACCATACAGTTCATGGGTTATAAAGGAACGAGTGTCCTGATGCAGAGCTTAAATTTTTCACTATCATTCTATTTTCATTTATCACTGACAGCTGTAATGTTTAGTTTAATGCATTCAGTGTTCTGGTTCTCTCCAAATAAAGCCTGCCATTGTTCAAGTCAGTAACCTGAGTATTTTTACATGAATGTTGTACGATGTTAGGGATTTTGTCCAGAGGCAGAGCTCCCCTTCATGGTCGGTTTAAATGTTGCCATAGATATTTAAAATAATGGAGACATGAATGAAAAGGGATACAAACACAGAATTTTTAGTCACATCAGACATGTATAACTTTTGACATACAAACATATTCACAGAAATTTGACAAATCGAAAAGAGCTGAAACGGCTTTTTTTCTTTGAAAAGCCACATGCACAATATTCAAAATAAAATAGCATGCCTCAAACAGGCATGTACAGTACGCACACCTCAGAACAAGAACTCACATTAAAAATTTAAAATGCTGACATACATGGTCACATGATGTGTACACGTGGTAGTGAAGTTATTACTGATGACTGTAGGTTTTTATAAAGTTATGATTTAGTGTTGAAATCCTTCAATGCATCGACAGGAAATATACTGGACATCACATGGCCACGTTTTAAAAACAGACATGCATACATTTTCTCATGAGATGTGGGTTTTGTTTTTTTCCTCTTTTCTCCTCCCAAACAAAATATCTGGCAGTCGTTCTCTGAAATTCCTCAATCTCCTCGGGCTCAAAATCCAACAACTCCAAACAGAGGCAGTCAAAGTATACCGCATCAACAAAAAGGGACCAGCTGCAAAACAAACCACAACCAGCACTACAGAGGGCCTCACAGCAACACGTGCCAAAGCATGCAAAAGAAAACCAAACCAAAACACACACACAAAAACAGAACACACACACACACTCTAGTGCCACTAAAGGAAAACATCACTTAAAATGATTCTGCCCTCTGTGCAGTGTCTTATTGTTACTCGCCACCTGTTGGCTCAGCGTCTGGACTTGGCGTACACGGAGCTGTACGCGCTGTCCACCTTTGGACAGAAGCGCTTGGTGTGAACTTTGGCTCCCGTGGCTCCACAGAGAGGACACACGTATTGTCGCAGATAGGGACACAAGACATCTCCAGCCTGGTTCTTCAGCCAGTGGGATCCGTACACCAACTCAGATTCTCCGTTGTGCTTGCAGAAGCTGCAGAACATGCGCTCAGGAGGAAGCGCTGGTAACCCCGGGGGCTCCGGTGGTTTGAAACGACTCGTCTTGATGCGGTCTTTGGGGGCCCGGGAGCCCGTGGCTTTAGGCCCTTGTTTATAATCCACATCTGTTGAATCAGCACGACTGAAGTTGGGTGCGAGCCTCATACCATCGGGCAGGCGCTGAGGAGCAAAGAAGCCAGGATGTAGTGACTCATGGAGGAGAGCACGGGAGCCCGTGGCTTCATGCCCTTGTTTATAATCCACACCTGTTGAATCAACACGACTGAAGTTCGGCGCGAACCTCAAACCACCAGACAGGCGCCGAGGAGCAGAGGAGCCAGGAGGTGGTGATTCATGGAGGAGACCGGTCGCACACTCCGCTCCCACAACACTTTGGTCAACTGCGTCAAGGCGCACAGACACCTCAGTCTTAAACACATCATCCGTGTTTGAGTGCAGGGCAGAGGGTGCTGGTGTTGCGGGTTCAGGTGCGTTGTTCCCAGCCATGATCTCTCTGATGATGTCGGATAGTCCCATGTAGTCTCTCCAGGGCTGGAAACTTTTGCTGTCCGATTCCATGACGCGCGGCAGGTGATGAAGATCCCAAACCATACCGTTCACTCTAGCTCTTTCTTTTCCGTCTTATCTACGAGTCTAACCCTCAGCAAGGCAGTCGAACTGTTGAGACTGTAATAACGGCGTAAAGGACGGCAGACAGACGGCGCCGGGTGCGCGTAACAACGCTTTGATTGGTAATTAAGTACAAATGGTGACTGACGACGGACACCCTCCTCAGTGCGCCTGCAGCCAATCACAGGAGTCAATTACGTTTAATCTCCGCGTGCACAGCTACCGCTTGTTCAAAGTTGTCGCCACCTAATTATTGTATCCAACTGTTTAAAACATTACTTTAAAAGGAGGTAAGTGTTCAAATATTGACAGCGTCCAGCACAACAATACACTAAAGAGACATGAGAAGTGCACACACATCACTCAGTCACTTGCACCAATGGACCACAGAGCACCAACTCAATTCAGTTACCTTTGATGTTTCTCCATCAAAGGTTGGTGGAATTAGATTTGTGTCAATATTTTCAAACACGTTTCAGGAAGTAAAAAAAAATATTTTAAGTGTCACACTCAAGTGGAAGTACTAAAGTATTCAACGTTCTTTGTACTCATGTATTGCAAGTTTATTTTATAATTTACTACTCAAGTACTGAAAGTAGAAGTATTGAGTTATGTAGTTATTAAAGACAGCAGTCAAAAGTTTGAATATCATATTGTTTATACACTTAACAAAAGTATGAACGCAACACTTGTTTTTGCTCCCATTTTTAGTGAGCTGAACTCAAAGATCTAAAACATTTTCTATATACACAAAATCGCCATAGAAGGCCACTCTGAAATGTTCAGTTTTGCTTTATGGGGGGGTTGTAGATCAGGTTGTTGATTGTGGCATGTGGAATGTTGGTCCACTCCTCTTCAATGGATATTGGCAGGAACTGGAATCATCCCAAACATGCTCAATGGGTGACATGTCTGGTGAGTATGCTGGCCGTGCAAGAACTGGGATGTTTTCAGCTTCCAGGAATTGTGCACAGATCATTGCAACATGGGGCCATGCATTATCATGCTGCAACATGAGGTGATGGTCGTGGATGAATGGCACAACAGTGGGCCTCAGGATCTCGTCACGGTATCGCTGTGCAATTAAAAATGCCATCAATAAAATGCACCTGTGTTCATTGTCCATACCATAACTCCATCGCCACCATGGGCCACTCGAGCCACAACGTTGCCATCAGCAAACCACTCACCCACACGATGCCACACAACGCGCCAGACGCCATTGATTGTGAGCATTTGCCCACTCAAGTCAGTTACGACGTCAAACTGCAGTCAGGTCGACACCTCGACGAGGACGACAAGCATGCAGATGAGCTTCCCTGAGACGGTTTCTGACAGTCTGTGCAGAAATTCTTTGGTTATGCAAACCGATTGTTGCAGCAGCAGTCCGGGTGGCTGGTCTCCGACATTCTTGGAGGTGAACATGCTGGATGGGGAGGTCCTGGGCTGGTGTGGTTACACAAGGTCTGCGGTTGTGAGGCTGGTTGGAAGTACTGCCAAATTTTCCGAATCGCCTTTGAAGACAGCTTATGGTAGAGAAATGAACATTCCAAGCATTCCAATTGCACGCTCCCTCAAAACTTGCGACATCTTTGCCATTGTGCCGTCTACTTACTACTGGTGGGCAAAATGTTAGATACATTTTCAGTACTTCTGTGCAGCAGATGTTTCTCACCTGTGTGCAATGATTCGCCATTACATCAGAAGGGACAGAGATAACGTTATGCACAAAGTTCTGTTACACATTTCATAGATTCAAGATTTTTATTTGTTATTTCCTCGTAGAGCCAAATTAAATTACTTTTCTCACAGTTCCACCAGCTAGCTATGAAGATGTGTAAAAAGAACAACATAATGACAAAGTAGTGCAGAAAACAAATCTGATAATGAAATTAGAATAATGAAAAAGCCTTTTTACAGTAATATAGACGTTGGGGGAAGAGGAGAGCAGCAGGAGAGCCAAGTGTCTCATCACAGTTCAGGATTCTAAAAGCATAGAGAAAATACACAAAAATACATTTCAAAAATAATTACCTGTGAAACATCCTGCTGCAGCCTTGTAGTGGAGGAGGTTCAGTTTCTGTTTCTTGTGACTCTGGATCAAAATGTAAGGAGCTGCAACGAGGCTGCTAAATGCTATAACCTTAGCCGCGAGCTGCCAGCGCTGTTTTTAGGATTGTAGAGTAGGAATGCTCTTGGTAGCTGACCAATCACATGACAGAAACTGCTCGGCTGAGCAGAGGCAGACTGAGGGGAGAAGTAGACGGGCTCTTTCTGCAGAAACTAGGAGGACCTCTATAACTCAGATTTTTAGTCCAAAAAATCCACTCTACCCCACCTTTAAAAACCACCACATTTTGATTCAATAGTCCTTAGGGCGTGTGTTATTACTACTATTACTTTTGTCCCCGTTTTTACTGTTGTAATGCAGCACTGTTTTTCACTGCTGTACACAAAAAGGTAAGAAAACGGTGACTACATAGTATAAAATATTGTATCCTGCAGTCAGTCATAGTTAGCCACTGAGAGCAGAAGGCACATGTATTTGTAGTGAAATAGCAAACAAACAGCAACACAAAATTTCACTGTGATCAAATTAAGTCCAACTGGGAATGGAAAACAATAATAATGCAGTGGAGTAAAAATATATTTAGCCTTTATTTTAAATAGAGAAAATAAGGTACAATATGATTCTTTAAACAAATTAACATGGTATTAAAATGACCAGTCCAATTGTGAAGCCAGTGGAGGGTCCTCTATCCCTTCTGTACTACTGTGCCATGTCTCTGACTGCTTATCAACCTTTCTGGATCTAAGGGAGAAAAGGAGAGCCAGAGGTGGTGTTTGTGTGTGTGTGTGTGTATACATACATACACACACAAACAAACTTCTAAACAAACCCTCAAATTAGTTTGAATTTGACTGACCTGCAGCTGTGTGAGAGATTGAGGGCAGCATAGAGCTCAGGAGTGCTAGGAGTTGGAAGTCCAACTCTCCCCTCGTGTAATACAGAAAGCATAGCTGACCCTGACTCTGTGGACGACGGAGTAATGGGAAGACAGCCAGATATGCTGCTGGGGCCCAAACCTGTGAAATCTAGAGTTAGATGCATGATGCTTGTAAGGTTTTTGTAGTGCAAACATTTCACTGCATTAAAACATTGACTTCTTACCATTTCACCCTTTATTTACATGAGTACTTACTCAGAGCAGTACTCTCTCTTCTCTTGCTGCTTGGCACTCCTTTGCCAAACAGAGGTGAGTCACACAAATACTTCTGCTTCATGAGACGGGCCCTCTGCTGCTCAAAATCACAGCGCTGTAGACAATAAAATACAATTCACACATTAATATGTATCCTTATACATTAGAGGTACATTATGTAGGAAATATATTTAGTCATAGAATGACCATGTGTCAGCAGAGATTATGGAAACGTGAAGACTAAAAAGGCCTCGCTACCCCTCAAAAACATGTCAACAAGGAGAGACGCAAAATGTGGAGATGCATTTGATGCTAGGAGACCAGTGAGAGCAGCCAGGCATTTGAAATCTACGGCAGAGTATTCGGGCCACATTGAGAAAAAACAAACTCACAGACTTTCGAGAATAAAGTCGTAAATTTTACAAGATTAAAGTTGTAAATTTACTAGATTAAAGTCGTGAATTTACATGAATAAAGTCGTAAATTCACAACTTTAATGTCATAATATTGTCGGGAATAAAGTTGTAATATTCTATCCTGTTGTTATAGAGGAGGAGAGTTGTTATGGGGGCTGTGGAGAATTTCGTGGAATTGTACTTTAGGCCCTCGTTTATAATCCACATCTGTTGAATTGAAAGGTTTCACAAACAAGGAGATACTTAATCTTTTGGCACATCAGCATCACATTGTCATAAATATCAGGACTATGTAAGAATATGCAAGAAAATGCATCTTTTCCACCGAAAATTGCTACTTTTGTGGAGGGGTAAATAGCTGGAACTGATTGACTGCAGGGTTATCAGTGGATGCATCAATGGGCCATTCACAGCAGTTTTAATTTCTCATACATTAAGACTTTATTCTTACGTTCTGTGAATTCTTTTCTCAATGTGGCCCTTATACTCGTAAAAAGCAGATGACGGAGTGAAGGACAGGTAAGCAATTGATTTTCAGCCAACATTAACCCACTCTCTCATTCTATTGTTGCATCATGAGATAATTCTCCACTGCTATGACTCTTCTGGGAGCAGACCAAATTTCAATTTCCACCTGTTGCCGACACACAAAAATGTACATGGTGATGTGCTTGAACACCGTGGAAGTGCAGCTCCTTGTTACTTCAGAAACTGTCTCAAGTCTAGGAGGAGGTGGCAACAACATCCAATAATTTGAATGTGGAGTCCAGCAATTGTTTTGAATGCCAACTTCCACAGTTTGACATATTTTGCAAATAACCTCAAGGATCAGTCTGTGATTAATCACTGCACACAGTTCCACTCACAACAGCTGTTACAATCCCCGGCCTGACCTCTGATGTAATCCTTCCTCAACCTGCCACTATATTTTCTTATCAGCAGGGACCTCCAAGTCTGTGACAAAATAATCCAAGCAGTCTTCGACAGCAGCCTCTGCTTCACCGTGTTCTCACCTCACGGCTCAGTCGGATGGCAGCATCTGTGAAGGACTGCCTCTCTCTTTCAAAGGTTCTCCTCTGATGATTTAGCTCTGCCCACCGCATCTGAAGACGCTCCCACTCTTCCAAAAAGTATGAATCAGCCAGTTCAGATGGGACAGGTGAGGCAATGCTCCCCTAGAGACAGGAACCAGAAGATCAACTAACATGCATGCAGGCAAGTGTGTGGGGTGGGTGCACAACAATGAATTATACCTGCAGCAGTTGCTGTTGTAATCTGACAAGCTGTTGACTCTCTCTTAGCTCAGTCTCCAGCTGAGCCAAGAGTTTATCATGGTCAGTACCAACACCAGTGTGACCTACATTCAAGAGGAACCACATATTGACTAAATCACTTGAACTTGAATATATCAATCATTGGCTTTGGCAGAAAGATCGGGGTGGGGTTACCATCAGATATGATGTCTCCCAGTCTCCTTTGCAACGTCCTCCAACTCTGAACCACTCCTCCTGTCACATGGTCACCAAGCACCATCTCAGCTTCATACAAGGATTTGTCGTCATTTGGTGCCTCATCCTGCTTATCCACAGAGTCCGAAAGGGTCTGTTATATGAAATTTAACATGCTTTGAGATAAGGTTTGCTGTGATTTGATGCAATATGTTTGGACTTGATTCAAGTTCTTGTGAAAACAGTCATGTATTTATGAGTGAACCTTGAGAGAAACGTAAACATCTACATGTGAACTTGTGAAAATTGAAACCTCTAAACCAGGGCTTTTAAACTCCATTGGGGCCACAGAGCATCTAATCTGGCCAGTAGGGGCCAGTCAAGAGAAAAAACTATTTATTTGGGGTTGCCAAGATGAGCTCAAAATTATATCACAATATTCCATGATGCTATTGCAATAGATAGATATTTCTCAGAATTTCAAAACAAAAGTATCCATGGAATGCTATTCACAATAAAAATGTATTAATGATGCTAAATTACTAAAAAAAAAAAGTTATAAAGTCTCTTCTTTTCCTTACCTGTTCCATGTTGACTCTGAGTGCATGAAGCAAAGTGGTGAGGCTGTGACGCAGCTTCATCGCCTCTCTGAGCTCTGCTTCTCTGCGCTCCAGCATCACACGTAGTGCTGCCTCTTCACGTCTGCAAGGATGGGAAAGCAAGCGGAGATGATCGGAAATGGATAAAGAGGAAAGCAAAGATCAGATTTTGCTCAACAACTATATCCAAATTACTTTGCAGCAGACTTGATTGACTTGATGGGCTGCTCTCTTTTGCCTCGGCCTGCAGGTGGACAGTTCAGCACCTCTATGGCTGGGCAGAAAAATGCAGGATGGTAGATTTGAGTGGACTCTGACTATAAATACACAAACTGCTGGATTGTCTATTGTGTGGATGAGTGCGTCTCACAGGCTCCTTTCTCCTTGTGTCTGACTGTGAACTGAGACAGTCGCTCCTTCAGTCTGTTGCTGTGTTGCTCTCGACGCCTCAGCTCTGCCTGCAGCTGGTTACCACGCAGCTGCAGATGGTTGCACTAGCAAGCAGACAAAATATGAGTTGTGTGTGCGCATGGGGAGTATAATTATTATAAAAAGGTGGTCAGGTACTCATGTATTCTTTTATTACTTTTTTTCGCTCACACCTCAGCATGTCCTGGAGTCTGGCCACGTGCTCGTCCATCTCTTGCAGTTGCTCCTACAAAAATCAGTAAAAAAAAAAATTCCTCATCCTATAAATTAGCAGCATTAGGTACACAGGACAATTAATAAAGTGTCAGGAGATGCACCCAGTGTAGCCAGACAGTCAAGGTTTGACAGTGTCCTTTCTTTTATTTCAAATGATTCTGGTCATTCTCCGCTGATCTCTAGCATCAACAAGGTATCTTCACTCAGAGAAGTGATGCTCAATGGATGTTTTAAACCCTCCAGATAATTGTTTGTTGACATCCAAGAAAACCAGCAGTTTCTGAAATACTAAGACACTGAAATCACCTTTCTAACCCCATTCTGAAGCTTGGTCGTCTTGACCACGTCTGCAAGAGTAAATGCATTAAGTGGATGCCATGCCATTGGTTAAACAGACATTTGTGTCAACACTGCAGTTGAACAGGTGGCCAGTGAGTGTTTACCCAGTTTTTAACTCACTCTGAGTAAGTCTTCCTGCTCCCTGTGCTCCTCCCGGTCAGTCCACCAGGAGGCACTGTGAGAGACCTCATTCAGAGGATTGGGGCTGGGATCCCTGAGCCGAGAGGAGTCTGTAGGAAAGGAGAGAAGCAGAAACAAACTATAAAAAGAAATGGTCATAGAGTGAAGTGCCAGATGTGACTAAAAAAGGGTGCTTTTATTTCCAGTATCAATGTCTGCAGTGTTTTGAGCAGTTTAGTTTAATTGGTATGTACCTGAATACTCCTGGTGTCTCCCAACTCTACTCAGGCCAAACCTAGAAGCCATCTGGATGCAGATGGGACAAAGGGATATAGTTTACCAAGCTTCTTTTCTGTGCTAATGTTTTGCTTCAATAATTAAAATGGCAAACCTCACTCACCTCACACACCATTGGTAACAAAGGATCAGTTCACAGGGATGTTTGTACGACCTTATCTTCCCTTCCTCAGACAGGTTCTTCCTCTTTCACTGCCAGGTGATGGCACTTCCACTAATTACCACAGACAAAAGCTTAGAAGATGGAAGCATCACATGGTTTGAAATGGTACAGTTGATCTGCTTCCAACCAAACTAAGGGGTTTTCGATTATAATTATATTGGGTTGTTTCATAACAAAACATATGCATGATGGGAGGGGAAGACCTAATAATCCCCAAAGAGAGTTAAGGTGATTTTATTTTTAGATCAGCATACAAAAAACACTTCTGTGGTGTGTAAAACCACATCCAATTTCAAAATTCTCAGAGATGAACTATTTCAAAAGAAGAAATTAAGCAAGCTCAAAACAAATTGCAGTTTCTTTAAAGTAATATATTAGTTTAATTTAAAGTCACTAATGGGAGTAATGTGTTATATGACACATCAGTGAAGTGACAGCGAAGTTAGACGTCCTGACACAGGCTCCTTTGACAGGCATTCAATTCATACTATGTTCACATTGAGACATAAAGCGATGTTGTTTGCATATTCTTCTTGTGAGTCGGCTAATCATCCATAACTGATGGCTTTTAAGTCAAAGGACAAGAAATATTCATGTATTCTCTTCCACTTAAGCTATGTTCCCACGTTGTGACTTCCAGAGTCATGGGAGCCCCAAACTGCAATCTATCATCACTTAAAAGCCCATTATAGATCAACAAACCACATTAATTAAGCCATTTCATGTCTAGAGGTCAACCAGTTAACATTTATTGTAGCAGTGTTGTCTAAGATCTCTGTTCTATTACAGTTTGTTTGTTTTTCAGACTTACAGAGAGAAACATTTCACACTGCATTTACATCTACATTCACTTCACTGGAGTTTAATCTAAACCCAGTCAGCACATTCGTATTTCTCTGGAAATCAAAGAACCCAGAGAGGCACAGTGTGGAAGATTTTGGTGAATACGTTTCCATTTGGCAGAAATGGAATATAAAATGGTGTGTTTTTTTAAACACCATTTTGAGTTTTGAAGATAACTTCAGGCTATCATAGGTTCTACTACATGCTTGAGTAGGAAGGGTGAGGTGAGCGATAATCAGCTGCAACATGCAATTTCACAAAATACGTTAAATCCTACACACTGTACCTTTTAAAAGAAAAAGACACTTGACATTGTTAATTTCAACAAAAGCACTGATATTTAAAAAGCACATACCACATTCAATGTGTTCAAAATTAATTTAATCAAACAAGGCTGCCCACAGAAGCAATGTTAAGAAAAAGAATTACCAACAGTAGTGACAATTTTGGTTGATTGGAGCAAGATTTCAGCTTGGAAATAAGTTAATGCAACAAGTCACTGCAGCACTATCCATTAAATACAAATATTCAAACCGGTTTATCAGTCCAAATAGTGTGAGGCCTTGATGTGTTTTATTATTATTTTCTTAAATTAAAAGACATGAACAGAGAAGCAACCTTTGACAAGCTGTTCAGTATGTACAGAAGGGCGGGGTGAATGGTTAATCAACAATCACATGCCCTGCACTGAAAGGATTAAAAGTCTGCTCAATGTTGTTGTAGAATAGTAGTAACAGCTTTACATTCAACACAAATATAAGAGTAGCATCAAACACCCATCCGTTTTAGCTCAGTAGTGATCAGTACATTAGTTGGCCACATGCACAGTGTTTCTGTTTTGTGAAGATAAGATACTGTCCCCAATTCAAGTGAATGAAAAATTGCACTCCACTGTGTGTGCGTGTGTATATATTCTGCACTTGGTTTAATAAGTGTTAATTATTTGCCTGTACCACACAGAATACAGGAGGAAGTTATACTTTCAGTGGTCTGTCACATGGACTGCCTTGCAGTAAATGGAGACTGGACGTGTTAAGCACTAGGTAAACCAAGACCAGCTTAATCATTAGTCAGGCTAGTGTCAATACCAACGTGTAGAGTTTGGCCCTGCTTTAATGTAACAGATGCGAGTTATGATACCATTAGTTCTGGCAAACACAATGGACCCCGCCCCCAACCCTCAAACCCACCCCAACCACCCCCCACCCCCATCTGTCCATCCCTCTGTCCCTGTCATCCATCATTCCCATGTTGTATCATCCCAAGAAGAGCTGGTGGATCCACAGAAACACGTAGAAGCGAAGAAAGCCTTCATAGGTTTCTTTCTGTGGAGGACAGTGAAAGACGGTTCATACACTAGTAAAAACAACAAATTGTGAAAAGGTCTGTCTCACTGACAGGAAAACACCATTGTGGCTAGAACCATTAAAATTTTGTTAAAGGAATACTTTACTGATTTGCATTTAGCTTTGTATTACTAGAATAAGGGTAGCATTTGTGAAAAAAGTGTGCTTCCCAATCTCAGTTTCCCCTGAGTTATAATATATCTTCATCATCATTCTTTTCTTTGTTCCGTGCCCACCAGTGACACTTGGTCCTGTTAGTGTTAGCAAAGATGGCGGACACTGTTTACGACTCAGGGGAAACTGAGGTTGGGAACCACAATTTTTCAAAAATAATACCCCTATTCTAGTAATACAAAGCTAAATATGTGAAGTATTCCTTTAACAATCTACACAGAGGAATTTTATCATTTATCAAAAATAATATTCAACAAATATCGCCTATTTAGTAAAGTAATTATTAAATTCATTGGTTTTGCACAGCTGTAATTGATACATAATTTGATTTCATTTAAATTGCATCTGAAACAATTATGCAATTGTTTGATTGACAAAAAGTGTGTTATTATATCTAATAATTTGTTATTTTGTTTTTTACCCTGTCTGACTGTACAGTTGTGTCTACTGTTCATGCGTGTGTGTGTCTGTGCAAAAGACAGGCAGAGAGAATCAAAGCGGTACTACCACAGCTGTAAGATGAAATGAAATTTGAACTGTGAAATGTGGCAATCAGTGTTTGCATTGTAGTGGTGGCTACAAACCATATAGGTGTGAGAATACCAAGGGCGTAGGTTTGGTTACAAGACTGGTGGGGATGCTTTAGGTATAGCTCTCTCCCGTCTCCTCCTTCACTTGATATTTCTGTGTGATGCATTCAGCGATGCTCGTAAAAATCCGCTCGCTCACTGTCGCTCTCCTCTCACAGCATTCCCACACATGGGCCCTGTCTCTAATATTGGTAGGGACAATCTGGCTTTATATAAATATTGGTGGGGACATGTCCCCACCCTCCATATGCAAACCTACACCCTTGGAAAACACTGTAATACTGCATCAAGTCAGAGGACATGAGCTGAGGTGGCAGCTTTTCATGCATCCAGGGACAGGTTGCATTTGAGTGAGCCTAAACCGCCTAAGGATGTGGACACATTGGGTGTGTTCAGACCCAATTGGATCTCTTAGGCTTTATCCACACTGAAACAGTTAACTTTCTTGTCTTTTTCATGCTTGAAAAGCTTTCCAAAAACACAGTGTCGTTTCCGAGAAAATGTCTTCATACACATGTAAAACACTGTCACAGAAATATACAAAAAATGGAGAGGAAGATGTAGAGCATGCAAAACGATGCTGGCCCCAACACAAGGTCTGAACGGGGTCTCAGAAACCTTGGTGGCCTTTGGGGTTCTATAGTGCCTCCCTGATTTAAGGTGTTTTAAGGTATTCTAAACTGAATGTGAAGGTGTAGTTACAGTCGTCCCTAGTATTATCAATGATACAGCTTATCTCCCCAGCTGGTCCCTCCACGATAAAAAGGCAGGCCTACCTCAGAACAGGGAGCAGGACTTTGGTGGTCTAAAGGGATTATCACTGGAAGGAACCCCCATCAGGAGAGGATCCTTGGAGGCATTCTGCAGACAGAAGTTTCTCAGCTCAGCAGCAGCCTGCGACACCTGCAGAGCCAGACATGATGGCAGTGTGTGTGTATGTCACAGATAAGATTGTGATTGTGAGATTTCCTTTGGGTCACTAATAAGAAATGTGCAGCCTTTTACATCACATTTCAACAATTTAACAATGTGGGATATAGCCTATGACACTGATTTGCCGGCTTCCTGCAACAGCGTGAGTAAAATGACCATAATCACACATGTTGGCTTTGACGTGCAACCAGCTGTGTGGAAATAAAAGAAAACAAATCAGGCGTCTGTAACCTTTACAATACAGTAATAAATATGACCAATAAATTAATTTGGACTGGATTGATTTGCTGTAGTAATCTGTCTCTCACCAACCTGTCTACCTGCATGACGGTTCATTATGATGATTGATGTTTTCATACAGGTGATTTAGAAATGGTGTGGTCAGTATCAACAAAGCGTACGTACGAGGTATCTTTAAATTGACAAAAAAAAAAACGTTTTAAATCCACAGTAAAAGTTACAGATATGGCAGTAAAAATAGTCAAATATATGTATATATATTATCAGTTATATTATGCATTTATTTTATTTGGTGAAGTAGGAGGCAATGGTTTGTTTATATTCAAAAAATAGGTCCTTATATAAAATGTTTGGGAGAATTTACAGTCAATGAGAAATCAGGACTGAATGATTTAAAACATTTAAATTAGCAAATCACAGAATCTGCCATTTGATTCTTCACTTTTTGCCTGTCAAAAGTTCATATCCTTACAATAGAATAATAAGTAGTTACAGTTGTGATGGTGACTTATGGTTATGAGGTGCCGTTTGCAAAGTGGCTCAAGCTTTAAATAATGTTAACATTTTGACACATTTAGCTCCAAAGTGTTTAAGAAAGTGTTGTGAATTTTTTTAAAAGCTTTTGTTTACATTTACGCCAATATTTGTTCACTTGTGCATATATTAAATAGTTAGGTCTAAATGTTAAATGTTACACCTAAATGTTAAATATTATATCTATAAATAAATATATAAACTCAAAGTCTGACCATCTCAAGCTTTTATGTTGGAGCTTCCGGTAACCGGATGTGTGAATTTGCATATTAGCTAAATATTTAGTTTTACCCAGAACATTTATATTTATATGTAACATTTAGATTTAAATATAATATTTATATTTAACATTTATATTTGACATATAGATTTAGCATTTATATTTAACATGTAATATTTAGATTTCATATTTAACATTTAGGTGTAAAATGTACTATTTAGATTTAATATTTAACATCTGGGTGTAACATTTAATATTTAGATTTAATATTTATGTGTAACATTTAATATTTAGATGTAATATTTAACATTTAGATGTAATATTTAACATTTAGGTGTCACATTTAATATTTAGATTCAACTTTTTAATGCATGTAAGTTAACAAATTTTGGGGTGAATGAGGAAAACGTTAGCGTTAAAATACACTTTTTTAAACATTGTTTGAAGCTAAATGTGGCAAAATGTCGATGTTATTTTCAGCTTGAGCCACTTGACATGACCTGACGTCAAACTGTTACGTGGACTAAAACTGACACTTGTGTTTTGTTTTGGGTTGTTGTTGTTTTTGCATAACATTTGCAAGCAGCTGTGCAACGCATGCATCCGCGTTGTCTCGTATTCACAGTAAAATGCTGCTCACCTGTGTCTTTCACATAACTGACACTACAGACGAAGTGGAACTTTGACAAACACGAGTGACACTTCTGTGGGTTCGCACGCACTTTACAGCGGCTGCGACTTCCCAAAACAGACGGCGACGGCGACAACACGGAACAAACTTGTTCCCACTGGTATCTGCGCTTTACCCCGCCCGGGAGCCACTGTGTGCCCTTAGTGTAACTTTGTACAACACTTGTCCTTCCCCCCGAGAAACAAAACTGCGAAAACTCTGTCGTGACAACAAGAGTTTTTCAATCTCCGCCATTCAACGCCTTGCTGTCTTCCGTGTTTGTGTGTCAATGTTGAGGGGCTCGTACCTTGATTCTCCGGATACTGGCCTCTAACCGGAGCTGCTTCACGGCCCTCTGAGCGATAATTAAGTTGTTGCTGGCGTTGTTGTTGGACATGATGATGGCTGATTTTAGGACTGTTTAAGACAACCGCGCAGGACCGAGCGAAAAATAATTAAGTCCCCAACTGCACTAAAACCAAACCCTAAACCCGAGGGGAAACAGTGGTCACCAAGTGGCCCGCCCCCTCTGCGTCACCCAGCCATTCTATTGGGCCCTGAGCTTGTCAATTGAAACGTGAACCAGACGACACGCCCCCTCGTACACGCTGATCATTATTATGAGTTTCCTAGAGAGCAGAACAGGAAGTTAAATTGTGACCTTCAACAGAGCACTCACCTCAGTAGAACAGAATAGAATAGCATAGAATAGAATCTGGCCATTCTCCTCTGACCTCTGTTATCAACAGGGCATTTTCACTCGGAAAACAGATGCTCACTGGATATTTGCCTTTTTTTTTACCATTATCCATACACTCAGATCAGCCCACCTGGAACCAGCAACAATGCCACATTCTAAGTTTAATTAAATCAACATTTGTATATATTTTTGTACTCCTGCTCAAGTGTATGTGTACCTAATATAGTGACTAGTTACTGTATATGTAGTTTTTCTTTTGTCGGTCGTTTGTTCTACATTAGATGACTCTGGTAGTGGTCTTATTGCCTTTGTAGCAAGAAGACCCTGGTTCGAGTCATGGTTGGAACAAGGGCCTTTCTGCATGGAGTTTGCATGTTTGGGTTTTCTACGGATTCATCCGGCTTCCTCCCACAGTCCAAAAACATGCAGGTGTGAGTGGATGGTTGTTTGTCTCTATATGCGGTCCTGTGATGGACTGGCGAACTGTCCAGGGTGTACCTGGCACATTGCCCTATGTGATAATGGATGGATGGATATATGGCTCTGTATCTTCTCCCTAACATGGGAGTGGGTTGTGTCCAGTTGGTTTTCTTTAGCAGTCATCTTCATGAATAGTTAATTTAAATTAAGTGTGGTGTTATAGGCATCAGGCGAGAAAGCACTCACAGTGGTGAGTGACAATGACATGATTTGATTGTGAGATGATTACAGGGTGTGAACATCTTTATGTTATTAAAATATTAAATTGGTCATTTATCATTGTTATAAGCCACATATCATATGAGAGAGAGAGAGAGAAATACACGTAGATCATAAACTAGAGAAATCAATCAGTGAGTGCAAACCTCCATCAAAGCCACTCAGTTTCCCACCGTGTCAATGCTCTCCTGAACTTCATCTGTACCTGAAGCACCAGCCTATAATTTCTTCCGCATGCCTGACATACATCCTCAAACAATAAAGTCTAAATTCATCATTTACATTCTGACTGACTGAGAACCTTCATACACATTTTTCTTATGTTGATATTCCCTGAAGATGAAACTACAATTTGACAGTTAGTAAGGAAAGACAAACATTTCAGCTCAACGTCACACCACTCAGTTTCTACGAATTCCTGTGACATAATTGTTGCGACATTACACCAAATCAATCACTCAATTTCAGTTTTTTCAGAAGAAAACTCAGGAGATTAAGATGAATCCTCGGGATACAGTTTACACAAAAACAACCTCAATTCAAATTGAGTTATAAAGAACTTTATTTGTTCCTAAAGGAGCAATTTAGAAGCAGACGGAGCAAAAAACCCAGCAGAAGAAAAGTGTTGGCACCTTAATTTGAATGTTTTTTTCATTGTTTAATTATAGTTATTATACCGCTAATACACATAATGTGTTTAGACTTAATCATTCACAGTAAGATAATTTTTAATCAAAGTAAAACATTTGCTATTTATGCATGAGTAAAATAATTCTATTACAAAATATTAGTTCACTCAGACGATTTGTCCCCTGTAGATAAAGCAGAAAAAAAGTGTAAATATGGTTATTCATTCTGTATCTATCCATGCGATGACACATCATTGCTGAGACCTGTGCATGAATCATACTCACAAGCAATTGGTCCAATGGTGATGGGGTGCAGAGGAGACGAGCTGGAAACAGAGCGCTGTGTCCTACTTCTGCAGTACTGTGTAGAAGATGGGGATAACATACCATCAAAACCAGTATTAAAGGTACAATATATGGGGTATTTAAAATGACCATTATATGTCATCAAAGAGGAAACGTGCTAAATTGAAATACTGGCTTGACAGAAAACAATGGTACATCACATACAACCTATGTAAGGTGACAGTGATAACTTGCTGTTGATGAAGTGAAGTGCATGACTTACTGGGGCACAGCGAGAGTTCCTCTGGTCACACAGGCTGAGGCTGCAGTGAAGATAAACATGTCGGTATTCACCCTGGGTCAGGAACAACAGGGCAGAGAAACGAGCCTGGTGGGATGACCCATTCTCAACCACCATCACCAGCCGCTGGTCAGTGGGACACCTGGCAATGAGGACAGAGCAAGTCATTAGGGCTATTGTACATCACCATAACCTTGTCCATTATCATCCACATAGAATCTGCCAAAGATGAGGGGGTCATTTACTTGTTCGGATGAGAAAGTATTTTGTGGAATTGTTGGGGTTTGATGAGTGAGTGGTGAAGCAGTCCTCCAGAACCACTGCAAAGCTTCGATCGTCCACAGAGACGCCCACGTACAGAGGTGAGCCCACCGGAAGAGAGATGAGGCCTGCTGGATAAGGCTTACTGAAGTTGGAGTTGCGGAACAGAGACATGGAGCTTCTGACTTTGGCACCAGTGCCTGAGAGGCCAACTCCTTCCCTGTCAGGTAAGTATGACGTAAAGAGGATTAGCCGCAACACAAACGCATTCTGTTCATTGTGGATTATCTAAGGCCTCTTCACATCTATCCTTGCAGAGTTTCTGGTTCCTGTGCTGCTCTGGTTCATCACTGTGTATTTTAAACCATAATTAGAGAATACATGGAGGGACTGACGTGGCAGTGATGTAGTGTTCAGAGAGTCCAACAACATGAACAACATAAGTAACTTTCCAAATTGTAATTTTTTTACATTTGTAAATGTGAGTAATGTTATATTAAAAAAAGGGCTACTTACTGCAGGAAGGGTCTGATAGCCACATTCATACTGGTATCTGTTTCCAAGGGATATGTACAGGAGACTGGAAGTCTCACAGGTTGGGCAAAGGATCCGTTTGGTGGGTATATAAACAAATTGTTGGAGTAGATAACATGTGTGCGGTTGGTCTGAAAGACAGGGGCCCAAATTATTAGTTAGTTGAGGCTTATAACAGTTTGAGTATTGGCATTTAGTTGGTTTATGGGCTACAACAATTGCGTAGCCTTAAGACCCACTACGATGAAAATTTAAAATGAAATGCTTGTCACTCTCCACCGCCCAATTCTTTTTTCCCCCCTTTTTCTTTATGCATTATAAGCTCCACCTCAACGCAGACCTGAACAACCAGTTAGGTAGCTAGCATTCAAAACATAGAGTCAATGGCTCGATTTGGATGAAAGTTAGTGATATTTAAGGTAATATGGAGAAGAAAGGATGTAGCCAGACATCCTAGACTAGGATTAGCCATACAACGGAAAAGAATGGAACAACACAACATGTCTGTGTAAATTCTCTTTCCTCCAAGTCATAGTTATCCAAAAGTCACTGAATCGTTAGTAACTGGACTTGTGGCTTTCTTGAAGATGTTTCACCTCTCATTCAAGAGACTTCTTCAGGTCTGAAAGCTGGTGGTGAAACCTTTCAAGACTGAAGCTGCTTTTGGATGAGAGGTGAGATGTCTTCAAGAAATGTCATATTGTCAAGTTGCTATTGATTCAATGACTTTTGAACAACACCACATGTTTTATACACAATCACGCTTACAGACAGAATGAGGTAATTAAGTCCATACCCTCATGGTGTTTCCACAGGCACCTGCCTGAGCCTCCACTTCATACCAAACTACATTATCACGCACTCTGACCCAGGAACAGTTACGGACGGCCAGATTTCCAGAGAGTGGGTCCAAACCAATGGATGTGGTGGCAGCCATATTCAGCCCGATTTGGATTTTATCAGCGCCACAAATAAGCTGTTCATTTGTCGCTGGAGGCCGTACTACAAAATAAATAAAGACACCAATTAAAAGTGTGCACAAAAAAGATAAATACTAAATGATACCGAGATAAAAAAAAAACAACATCTATAAACCTTCACCTGCAGGAATAGTTAATTAACTGTATTACATTGTACCAACATGTTTTTTTTTTTAAAGACGTAAACGTACATTCACAAACAACACTTGCATCTTCGCTGTGACCACAGTTGTGGACCCCAAACCCTCGATGTCTGCAGTGTGTTATGGACGGTTCTCTTCCTGAACAATTGACATCATCCAGCCAGATGGGTCCAGTGCCTCGTCCAAAGGCAGCGCTCTGCAGTGCTGAACGAGCCCTGCCACAGTCCAGCTGTCTGCACACCACGTTAGCATCGTTCAGGTCCCAGTAATCATCACACACTGTCCCCCACTGTCCATTATAGAAGAGCTCCACTCTGCCAGAGCAGCGGTTGTCAGAGTTGACCAGCCTCACTGGTGAAGCAGCTTCAACACATGCAGCATGATACAGTTGATTAGGCACACAAGTGAAAGACAGAGCTCAACAGGACAATTATTCTGTCCTCATGTTTGGAATGAGACTACGTTTGTCCTTTTAAAGTGACAAATACTATTGACAGTCAGTAAGACGGCGAGACATCACTGACTTTTGCTGTGTAAATCAAATTTACCTTCACAGACCACACCAGCGTCCTCATTGTGATTACAGTTGTGAGATCCAATCCCTTGGTGGGGGCACTCTGTGAGCTTTGTCTCGTTGCCTGTGCATCTGACATCGTCCAACCAGATAGGTCCTCGTCCCTGTCCAAAACGTGCATTTGTTGGTGCTGACAGGACCCTGCCACATCCCAGCTGTCTACAAACCACCTGAGCATCCACCAGGTCCCAGAGATCATCACACACTGTCCCCCACTGTCCACGCAGGAAGATCTCTACTCTGCCAGAGCAGGAGCTGTTTCTTCCGTTCACCAGGCGGACCTGTCCCTCAGCTGTTGTGATGTTGTTCACTGTTGTTGTCGGTGCATGGGCGGTGTATGTCGGTGTTGTTTCCAGCGGAGGATATGTGTTTCCACTTGTCTGGGTGCTGAACCGAGTGAGTGACGCTGGTTCAGACGTGGTTGAAGAAATGTCAATTCTGCTCACCTCTGTTATCAAAAGAAAGTCAGACTGCATTGACGCTGTGCCAGAGAATCTTTTTTGCTTACATTGTTACTTGGATTTATGAAAAAGACAATAGAATGTTGTTCACTAGGCAACAAAACAAATGTAAAGTTGAGGGGAAATTCAATGCGTTCATAAAATGTAAACATACCTGTACAGTAGGCATAATTGCATGAGACTGGTTTCACAAGTTTGTAAACGTAGTAGTTTCTGTAGCAGAGCTTGACATGGATGAACCTCGGTGAATTACAGTATGAACACCTAGATCCAAATTCACGCTTTACAATTTCACCGGGCCTTGTGGGATGAGCTTCTTTCATCCAAATTTGAGCTGCAGTTCCACATCCATAGCGTACACATGTCTGGGGAATTTGAGCACTGTTTGACCCCAGAAAGAAGCGATACCAGCCTTGCCAGTCAACATCTCGATCACAGCGGTTGTCGGGTTCTCTATAACTTGTTGAGCGCCACTCGTCATGCAGTGCAGTGTAGTTCTCACAAGGGTCAGCACAGCGGGCAGTCCCATTATTGCTGATGCAGTCCATGCCTAAAGGGCAAACGGTGTTTCCACAACTAAACTGGACTGATTGGGAAGAGAGGCGAGATCTGGAGGTGGGGGAAGGTACCAGGCAGTCGAAAGAGCCTAGTGTGTTATGGCAAACTTGATCTGGTGCACATGGTGACTCTGGGAGTGAGCACTCATCGATGTCTACACAGCCACTGTCGGATGACCAGTGATATCCTTGGCTACAGCAAGATGAGTCACTGCAGCGTGTCACATCGTAGCAGGTGAGACCATCACCTACAAAACCATCTTTACAGACACAAGAGGGGAACTGATGGGCAAAGGTGTCTCCTCTGTCTCCTGACTCCAGGCACATGGCTTCATCATGACACGCATCACAGCCGGTGACTTCTAGCCCTGTGAAGTACAAAGATGGTTTGGTTTTGACCCATGATATGATTTCATATTTTGGTTTTACATCATAAATAACAAAGCATAACATTTTTTTGCAAATATATAACTGACAGAAAACAAATCATACACATCTACACAGATTTATTTCACACAACACAAGCATTCACACACTTGTTTCCTTGGTGGAGGTCTGTTCCTGGTTGGTCTGATCCACTGGAACATAGGTGCCTCCATTTGTGTTGGTTCTGAACTGAGTGGCCGCAGATCTGCTCACCTCTGTTATCAAAAGAAAATCAGACTGCATTGATTCTATCAGAGAATTTTATTTCTTAAATTGTTTCTTGAATTTACGAAAAAACGACAACAGTATGTTCACGAGACAACAAATCTTAAATGTAAGGTTGAGGGGGAATTCGATGTGTTCATAAAATGTAAACATACCTGTACAGTAGGCATAACTGCATGAGACTGGCTTCACAAGTTTGTAAACGTAGTAGTTTCCAGAGCAGCGCTTGACATGGATGAAGGTCGGCGAACGGCCACAGTCTACACAGTGAGTTCCAACTTCACGGTTTACAATTTCACCGGGCCTTGTGGGATGAGCTTCTTTCATCCACATTTTAGCAGCAGCTCCACATCCATAGCGTACACATGTCTGGGGAATTTGAGCACTGTTTGACCCCAGAAAGAAGCGATACCAGCCTTGCCAGTCAACATCTCGATCACAGCGGTTGTCGGGTTCTCTATAACTTGTTGAGCGCCACTCGTCATGCAGTGCAGTGTAGTTCTCACAAGGGTCAGCACAGCGGGCAGTCCCATTATTGCTGATGCAGTCCATGCCTAAAGGGCAAACGGTGTTTCCACATCTAAACTGGACAGATTGGGAAGAGAGGCGAGATCTGGAGGCGGGGGAAGGTACCAGGCAGTCGAAAGAGCCTAGTGTGTTATGGCAAACTTGATCTGGTGCACATGGTGACTCTGGGAGTGAGCACTCATCGATGTCTACACAGCCACTGTCGGATGACCAGTGATATCCTTGGCTACAGCAAGATGAGTCACTGCAGCGTGTCACATCGTAGCAGGTGAGACCATCACCTACAAAACCATCTTTACAGACACAAGAGGGGAACTGATGGGCAAATGTGTCTCCTCTGTCTCCTGACTCCAGGCACATGGCTTCATCATGACACGCATCACAGCCGGTGACTTCTATCCCTGTGAAGTACAAAGATGGTTTGGTTTTGACCCATGAAATATATGAAACTGAATGATTTTTTTGCCAAGTGAGAAACAGTGATGGCCTCACAGTACAAATGAGCCAACTATCTGGAGGCAGGATATCAGCTGGTCATGCATGGACATGCATAGATTTACAATTGCTGTCAAAAATTCAGTTATTAAGAGAACATTCTGAGAATTTGCATATAAATATACATATATGGAGATATAATATGTAGATATATATACAGTAAATTGTCCAGACTGCACTTATGTGCAAAGTTTTGGATATTTTTATGCATGCGAAGTTGTTGCTCTGAGTGATATCTGGTACAAGTGTGTGAAAGTCATTTCTTACATTACAGAATTACACAAATCAGTAACATGTGCAATTAAAGGTGAGTGTGATTTTCTGTTTGAATACCACAAGAACAGTACAATAAATGCCTGGAATAAGCGTTCAAGATTTTGCATCGAAATAAAATGTCATCTAAAATTGAAGAGTCACATTATGAATGTGTAGGATAACGTTCAATCCTCGACGACACAATGTCAGAATGCTTACCTGTGGTGGTTCCTGTGAGAAACTGCAGAATAAAAAGCAAGAGCAAACTCCCGGGCCTTCCCATTTTCGACCACGTCCAAGACAAAAACCTACTGAAAACAACACAAAACAAATATGAAGATCATACCTTCAAATTATGATGACGAAGCAATGTCTTACTTTGCCAGTCTTACCTTGGATAGAGTGTGGGAGGTGAGTGAGAGCATGAGAATTTATAGGCCCGTTTCCTTGCGTAGAACAATAAGACGCTAAAGTGGGTTTAATAGCACTGTTTCAACATGACCTCAAAATAGTTAATAATTAATCATTAATGACAGGAAGGGATCAAATGCAAACATAACTGGCACCAAAACAAAGGCCGGCGACAATATATTTTATTGGGTCTTCAATCATTCTTCTGTCAGAATTGAAAAGGCTGTGGTGAACATAAGTTCACATAAGTTTGTATGCATTTCTGTGCAAATAACCAAAGTGAGCACAAACATTCTTCTTCTCTCTCTCTCTCTCTCTCACACACACACACTCAGTTTTGACTGTGTGTTACCTCGCATCATTCATTTGTTTTGCATGAATTCCTATGAAGTGTATGCAAATTGCAGACCATTGCAGAGTGGTGTATGTTTTGATTAATATTAAACATCTGATGAAACTGGACACTCTAAATTGACCATAGAGTGTGAATGTGAGAGTGGATGGTTGTTTGTCACAGTAGAAGGTGAGTGAGTACACATCTGATGACATCACATGAATTAACATTTGTAAGAATGCATCTTTAAACAGGCACTGGATGCTTGTTAGTCCAATCTCATGGTTTTTCTTTTTTATACACACAATGCTTTGACTTCGTTTTTTTGGAATAAATTCAAACGACTTTATGAAGATAAGAGCAGTCCATTTAGAAATGAAACTGAAGAGAACAAATATGGGTGGAGGCTGACTTCTCCCCCCCTTGTTTTCTTAATTTGATTCATTGGCTTTTAAAATATTGACAATCTTTAATCGCTCTTTATGATTATTAACCGGAATCACTGTGCTATTGTAAGAATTTCTTGGCTATCGTGTAATATTTCTTAACTTGCTTCCCCATTCATTTCTATTATTAATGCAGGGTAAATGGTTGACTCAGGGCTAAACTGTACATGGAAAATGCCGATAAGTGTTTTTATGATCCTGATAGTGAGTGACAAGGCATTTCAAACAGACCCTTAAAGGGGATGAAAGTCACTTCTATTCATATACAACCTTTAGTGACGCACATAGAAACATCAAGAATCTTTTTCATACCTCCCAGAGTCCATTTGATTCAAATAACCACCAACCAAAAAAGCACAAAACATTAGGGGAGGTTTCTGAACTTTGTCATATATAGATGTTTTTATGTGGCCGGTGAAAAACATCTGTCCATGTTGAGTGATGATCTTTATGAGGGCTTATAATAATACATTTTTTTATATAGCAAATATCTCAAAACAAAGGTTACAAAGGGCTTCACATATAAAAACACAAGTTAAAAGACTCAACAAAAAGAAACACAGTAGTCAAATAAAAGAATCATTGAAATATGAGCACAACCATACGATGGGGTGTTAGGGCCACATTGAGAAAAAAAAATTCAAAGACTTCGAGAATAAAATCATAAATGTACGAGAATAAAGTCAGAATATTATAACCGGTTTTATGAAATTTAAATAAGTGTCATATTCCTGTATTTCTGTCCTATGCACAGGTTTGCACTTACACAAATAGAACATGGACATAAATTCAAAAACATATCGGACGCCAGTGTCAAGATGTTAAACCTGGGTTTATATGCTCTGTACTGACTGCAGCAGCCCCCTCACACATAAGGGCCTGCGTGCCTCAATGATCCCGAGAGCTATGCCAGCCGGAGTTCATTACACTCCTGCCACGGTCACCCATGCTGGACAGGTCAAGGGGTATAGGCCAGACAAAATGTAAAAAAGCGCTAGCGTAGAAAAAAAGACTAGTTATAGTAGCACCGATGATAAGAAGCCGAGAAAAAACCCGTCATGGGAAAGGAAGGGCCTCCACATGGGGGGCTTATGACGCAAGGCAGTGAAAGCTGGAAGGAAGCTGCAAAGCCAACTCCCCTTCTGACACCCGATACAACTATAAAGATAGGTACATGGAAGGCCTAAAAACAGCTGGAGAAGGGACACAGAAGAGGAGATGAGGAGTATAAGCAACAACTGGCATGGCGTAAGAAAGAAGGCCCAGAGACAAGTCCAATGGAGAAATATCATTGGTGACCTATGCTCCGACAGGGGAAAAGGGCCTAACTGACTGCAGCCTGTCAACACACCTTGTATTTAGACAACACGGTGCAAATCCTGGCAGTGTTCCTGAGTCTTTGTCCATTACATGCTGCTCAAAAGTTAGATTATAATCAAATGAAATACCAAGATGTCTTACAACAGGCTTGATGTGTGCAGACAGGTGTCCAGTAGATGGCGGTAATCGACTGCTTGTGCTGTTGGGGCCCAAGGTTGAAAAACTAACTTTTTGTAACTTACTTACATAAATCTTACAATATTTGAACTTGAGAATGTTGTTAGAGCTCCATTTGTGTTGTTTCTCTCTCTCTACTAATTAGGCTGTGGTATAAAGAAGTCAGCATAGTGAGATTAGTGAGTTTAACAGACGGGGATGTACGTGTCGAGTGAATCACTGAAAAACCTCTGAATTTGTTTTTCATCAGTACTGCGTGGGTATGTGCTCTGTTTGACCTTGAAACCCCTCTCACTGACACCTGCTTTCCCAATTTTGGAGCATGAATGTGCTCAGTACAATTAATGACAAGCTTAGAAATTACAATTAGACATAAATGTCTGTATCTTCTGTTTAAATGTACAGCTGTGACACAAACTTAATGCAAAAACATGAATAGAAACACTCGTGACACCTTTTATTCACTAAAAATCTTGTACGAACACTGTATCTTGGCATAACATATTATACGTAATATGATATAACCAGTGTCCTTGTGATAAGTTAATAAAATTGTTAAGTAAACTGTAAAATCATATATTTGGTCCCTGGCCATTTACATTTCCTCTTCAACCCTAAAGCTAACACAGAGGAAATGCTCTGCCGGTAAAAACATGGATTTCAATCATATCGTTTGTCTCAGTTCATACAAAAGACAAAATGTCCATCTAAAACATATCAAAACCCTATAAAACACAGTCCCACATCCCATGAGTTTTGCTGTGGTAACTTAGTGTTGTAATGTGAAAGATTGTGCAATAATTTCCCTGGTCAGGTTTGGCTGATACAAAGTGCAAGGAGGTGCAACAATTTCTTATGACGGGACAAAGGGCAACTACGAGCGGTTGTGCAACTGATGGCCAAAAAAACAAAAATGGAGGTAGTTTGTCACTTTTGAACGTCATAACAGTCCAACGATGGCAGGTCAGACGTGCCACTGATCACACTATTGTTGCTACAATGCCAGACTGTGCCGGGACAGTTTCTGTGTCAGTCATCGAGGAGGTTCTCTGACTCCGTCTGCAGAAGCGCTGCCTCCACACTGTCTGTGTGCCTGAGACCCTCCAGCTCAGCTGCGAGGAGAACCTCCAGAACAGAGGGCTGGAAAGAGGGAAGAACATGACGGAAGAGAAACAATAACACTATGTTTATTTTAGCTGCGTTAAAGGTCATACCTGCAATCTAGAAAAGACCAGCTGCACGCCACGCAGTTTGAACTGTCTCAGCACGTTCCTGAGCTCGCTGATCACTGTGTAATCGATGATGCTGACGTGATGACAGTCCAGAACCAGTGACCGAGGCGGAGACGCTGAGGGTGGGGAGAGGAGGGGTTAGTTAAAGAAGGAAAAAAAATGAAAGAGACAAGGTGGTGAAGATGAGACCAAATCCTTACCGCTCAGAGCATGGCTGTGTATGACATGGCTGAGGTATTCTGCGGCGGGAAAACTTAGTCCACTGTTCAACTCCACCACTAGTGCGCCATGGTCAGACACCTGCATTCAACAGGCAGCGTGAGACACTGAGCTTTTAGTTCAGAGATGTTCATCCCTCTGCTCCACAGTGGAGTGAGAATGTCAACAGTCCTGCAGGTGGCGCTACAGTAGCAGTATAAAGTTTGAAAATCCAAGTCATTCAAAACATGCTCCACCATTGAACCGCTCACCAGTTTCTGAAGTTTCAGAAGTCCATCCCTCGGACTTTCTCAAAAATGAAATCAAACTACTCTCTCTGTATCAAACTTCAATTATTTAACCAAAACAAATACATCACACACACGACAGTGAAGTTCTTTAGTTTAAGGATGCTCAGGTGTCTTCTTGTAGTGATAGACACATTCACACACCTGTTGGGGTCGTTGAGACGTGATGTTTAACCATAGTTACTCCCCTCAGTGCAATATCTTGTATGTGGAATCCCCCCCTCAATGTTTAAATGGGGTAATTTATTCTAAAATGACGGTCTTCTTAACGGTCTATTGTACATTTTTTCTATATTTGCAAATTGCTAGTTGTTAATAATGCATATTTATTTATATTGTGAAAGTTCATTATGTCTCCTGATTGAACTTTGTTCACAGAGGCGTCAGATTTGACTCATGGAGGCAGTGGAGACATCAGGTGACAGTTCTGAGGAAGGCGGCAGACGCACACCGAACATATTTATTTATTTCATTACCTGTCACTTTGTTACTGTCTGATTACACCATATATTTCTCAGTTAGAGGACGAAGAATGGATTATCTTATCATGTCTTAGCTTATAAAAACATAATGGTTACCTTGATTTGGGGTCTTGCCATGTTGTACAGTAGCAGGACTCCAGATACGGCAACGCCGCCTACGATGCCGTACTGCACCTGCCAGAAACTCAGCAAGAAGGTCACGAAAAAAGGCAGCAGGTCCAGCTCTGTGGAAGTCACCAGATTGCAATCACACAGATAAACAGACACAAACAGATCAATGTGAGGAGCGGTGAGGTGTCATACTGAGCAAAGACCTACTGCGTATCCTCCACATCTTAGCCACAACACAGTAATCCACCATGGGAGCGACTGCACAGATGATTACGGCAGCCAGTGAAGCTTTTGGGATGTAGTAGAAGGCCGGCATGAGGAACGCCAGGGACAGCAGCACTACCACACCTGCAAAAACACCAAGAGTGTAAATACACGCCGTATGATCATGTGTGTGATGTTTAACTGGCCCTGAATACAAATAAGAGATCATAGTGTTATGGCATCGAAGGGAATGATGATCCTTTTCAACAGTAAGCACACAAAATCTTTCTGTGACTTCTCTATCATTGATGGTTCATAAGCACAGTGCAGTTATTTAATTTTGGGAAATGACAGACAATCAATATTGATCTTTTATGTCTATGTAAAAAAAACAAAAAACCAACAACAAACAAAAAGCAACCTGACCTATGTTACCACATTGGGCAGGTGAGCTTTTGTTTCCTGGGATGTAACTGGGTTTGTTGTTTTAAGTCACATTAATGAGCTGGTTAAGGGGTGTGAATGCAAATGTTAGTTAAATATAACTAAAATGTGATGCATTTAAATACTATGCGAGTTAAACACAATGTGACACATTTGAAAGAAAACAACCGTGTGGTTAAAACCGGTGAAAACCGTAAAAACACATTTACTGTTTATCCACTTACATGATGCATTTTCATCATCGTCAAGCTCAAAGCTCAACGTCTTTGCTGTACATGCACTAAAAGTGGTGTTTGCGTGTGTGTTTTTTTGGAGTGAAATCCAGTGAAGACTTCCTTTTGCACATTTAAAACCAGAACCTTGCAACAGTGAGGGGCCACTTGACAGTCTCTGTTTAATGTTGTTTTGTATTCTGCCTGTTTATGCCTGTAGAGAGGGAAGAGGAAGCGACAACAGACAGGTGGCGCTGAGGTGTGATACCGCTGACCACCACGGGAGGGCGTGACAGAGTAAACTAAATGCTGAGGAGCAAGACTCACTGGTGACGATTCCTCCAGCTGGCGTGCACACACCAGTCTGGGAGTTCACCGCTGTCCTGCATGAGAAGAGAAAACAGGGCACTGTAAATATTTGATCTCTGACGTCGCTCCATCTCTCTCTCTCCAATACACACACACTATTTTCACTGTGTTGACTTCTGCCTCATTAAGACCAGGTTTTGGTCTCGATGAGGACTACTGGTCCTGACGGGGTCAGTTTTTATGCCAGAAAAGGTCCTATAGAGGTGACAAATACAAGTGAACACACACACACACACACCTACCTGCCAAAGCTGCCAGTGACAGGGTAAGCTGACACAAAGGAGCCCATGATGTTGGTCACACCAATTGCCAGCAGCTCCTGGTTGGCATCAATCCTGTAGTCGTTCTGACTGGCTGAGAACAAACAGGAAATTAGAGTCAGATACTAGTTTGACGACACATTCATTCTTTTAGCTTCCTTGACTCTTGACTTCCTTGATGCTGAAAGGTTCGGCATCATTAGAGCCACAGTGAACGCGTCACTTAACACACTCACCAAAGGCTTTCGCAATAGCAATGCTCTCCAACAGACCCATGAGGGGAATCACAGCGAGTCCGCCCCCAAAGCCCTGCACAACAAAAACATCAAATCAGCCGTTTCTCTTCAGAACTGGAGGGATTTTTTGGGAAGTGAAAGCTGCAACATGTCAAAAGTGATAGTTCTTTACGTCTACAATTTCTCCAAAGGACACAATGGTGCCATTGGCTGTGGTGTCCGAGGTGGATGGGGGTCTGAATGGTGGGAGCCCCTGGGAAGTTTTTCCAGTGATCGTGAACACGTGATGACCATAGGCCTCCCAAGAAAATGCAATGAGAGACGCGGCCACAACCACCAGAGCGTTACGCACTGTCCGAGACAGATAAGGGAAGGGACAAATGGGGGGAAAAAAAGAGGAAAGTTTTACAAAAAGCAGACAAAGTTATCCTTTAAATGACATGACACACACACACACACACACAGGTACTGACTCGTAGCAACAGCCCACACAAGTTTCCTGGCCAGTCTGGAGTAGGCAGGTACAGGACCAGAGTCCAGTCTCATCTTCATACACATCAACATCACCAGGAGTGTGAGACAAAGCAGACCCAGGACCACATCTCCCACCCTGGCCTCTGGGATCTTGTAGAAGGTGTAATAAACCTCCAGGTAGAACTGGTGGGGGATGCCTTGAAGCCCCAGAATATTCTACAGACAGAAACAGCAGCACATCTATTAACAACACATTATTACAATAATGACGAGTTGCAAACATGCTTGTGAACAAAAGGAGTTCGATAGAAACGGCAACTACAAAACGGGGTTCCTCTGGATTAAGTTCTGTCCATTTAGCAGAGTAAGACTGCGGTAGTACTTGCTGGTTATGTAAATTAACATGGGTGCATCAGCGTAAGAGTGAGACTGGGATAGATCTAATGCAATGAGGCTGAATCTCACCATCACATGAACATTGTCACCATCTGACTGACAATGCATATAAACTATGATGAATACATGTGTAACTAAATCTTTTTTTTCCCATATTTATATACTCCACGTGCTTCTTTTAGACAAATCCACAATCTGCACAGAATTATTTTCATTGCTTAAAATGTAGTTTAAACTAAATTTAAAGTTTAAACTTCCCAAGCTAAAGGTAGCATCTTCAAATAGCTTATAAACGTGACAAAATAAATAAAAATACGATTTTCTTGTATTACTACCAATAATTCATCAATCCAAAATTGTTTCTTTTACTTTTCTGTTCAATAATTAATCTATTAATGTATTAAAAATTAACAAAGTCAGTGCTCTCTGTTGGATCAACTGTATGCAATAAAATGTGAAGACTGTGAATAAAAGTAACCTGTCTCATGACGGTCTATTGCTGTCTTCTTTTTACTTTTAATTGTTGACGTGCAAAGTCATGAGTTAAAACTAAACTGTCTATAAAGACATTTATAGAGCATGTGTGTCTGTGTGTGTGTGTGTGTGTGAGTGTGTTCACCTTGACCTGTCCAAATCCGATGGTTACTGCAGCAGCACAAGTGAAGCCTTTTATTACAGGGAAAGAAATGAAGTCTAAAAGAAAACCTGCGGAAGACAAACACAGCTGTAAAAGAAAAAGAAAAAAAAGACAGCCCAAAGCTTTGTTATATCCATGGATTTCACTAAAACATTGCGGTTACAGCACAGGAAGTTATAGATGTGGTGGGAGGAAGTGGAAGTTGCTGTTTTCCGTCTATTCTGATTCAAAGTACTATCACAAGGTTTCCACATGACCATCAGCAGCCCTCCCCTCACCTAATCTCAGTAATGCCATTACAGCCTGGATGAGTCCACAGAGGAGGCTGAGAAGCACGGCACGGTGCGGTTGCCCCCCCACCACGGAGAAACACAGGAGGGACATGATGGCTGTGGGACCCAGTGTCACGTCCTTAGAAGTCCCCAGGACGGTGTAGATGAATCCCCCCATGAAGGCGGAGTAAAGTCCATACTGTGGAGAGCAATGAAAGAATGAAATAAATGAGGTGCAACTTGATGGATGGGCGCTTTGCTCTTTTACTGGAGCTGGAGAGTTTTAAAATATGTTTATATAGTTATATAGTTTATGCATTAAAACCATGGTTCCCAACCAGAGATCACATGGAGGGGAGATTAATATAATTATATTTTTGCATCCCAATCAGACACTCTACTGGATAATTAGATAATTAGTATCACCCAAATAAAAACTATAATTTTTTGGTCCACCTTTCACTTTATTAAGCTATTTATCGCCAACACCTGATCACGTTCCTATGTGATCAGGTGTTATGTGAGAAATGTAAAAGTACCAAAGACTCACTGGGATCAAAAAAAGAGCTGTGAGACCAGATTTTGGTCTGTGAGAACTGCTGTTTACTTTTCTCTAGTGAATTAACATAATATTTCATACTCATGTCGCAGTAGATGTAGACGTACATTTTCTTCATTCGGCGTAAACGTAAAGTAAATAATAGTTGTAGGGGCGCCGCCAGCATAGAATTCAAGGAGGTAGCAGCCGATTGAGCCAAATGTTGTTAGTCGTATCGACAGATCCTGGTGTGTTTCCCAACATCCGATAATAAAGCTAATATCTGCCGATAATGCAGATGTCGTGCAGATAATATCGTGTGTTCCTAGTATTCGTCACTAATAAATCATGTCATCAACCCACGCTGCTGCAATCCCATTCAGTCTTTTGTGATTGTTGATTGTTTTGTTTGAGAGACTGCATGCAGCAGAAATCACATATTGTGCATTTAAATGACTAGATCGTTGATTAAAAAGAGACTTCTGGAGAAACTTAGAATCTAAATAGAAAGACTAGCGGGGACTCACCTGCACAGGAAGGCCAGCGACTTCAGCGTAAGCCAGTGCCTGTGGTACAGTTGTCAGCCCAACAGTGAGTCCAGCCAGCAGGTCCATCTGAAGCCACTTCAGCTTGTACCTGGGCAGCCATGAGAGGATGGGTATCCAGGCCTTCAGGGTGTTGCAGGAGCAGCAACGCCAGGCCGACACTGGTCTCACCACAAGCCGGTTCATTGTATTGTACCTGGAGGGCAGCCCAAATTTTATCCTAGTTTATCCTATTCAAATGTTTGCATGAGCTGGCTGGTTGAATATAGGCTACTTACGAAGAGCAGTCAAGTCTTCTCCTCTGAATTAAATGTCACTCGCGGGCTTTCTGGAGGAGCTGCTCAGTGTCTCGCATTGGGGGTAAAGACAAGAAAGCAGTGCTCTGTGCATATACACGTGTCAGTTTGGCTGTGTGCTTCTCTGGATAAATACACGGCAAAGCAAGGGGACTGAGTTCCATGTCTTCAGATGCATGTTGTGATCTGTGTGTGAAAGTGTATGCATGATTAGCGTCACCTCACTGACACTCTAAACCTGTGACACTCCATCTTAGACATTGGTGCCTTTCTAATCGTCGGATCATATGACTCCTACAAACACAAAAGGGACTGACAAAGGCATGTTCCCACAAATGTTCCTCTCTGTTCCTCTCTCATTTGTATCCCAATTCATTCCAATTTTTCCTCAATATTCTTCTGAAAATGGTCCAGCAACAAAATGATAACCCCTAACCCTAACCCCGCACTAACAACTGGAAGAAGGAGAACAATTTAAATATAACAAGTGAGTCAGGAAAAGAATATAATACACAAAATAAATATAATGAATCACGGAATAAAAAAACAACACAAAACAATGGAATGCAAAACAAAAGGGCAGACTCACGTACGCAGTGATAGAGACAGAATAGAGCAGAGAAAACTACAACAAAATAGAATAGAATGGAAAACCACAGATTGAATAAATCAAAGCAGGAAAACAAATCACAGTGAAACCAACACAATAGAATAAGAAGAATATAAACAACTTGAAGAAAATATAGTAGAAACAGCAGAGTACAACAGGACTGTACATAATTTACACTAAAAAAACAAATAAAAATGGAAGAGAAAAAAGTCACACAACAGAAAAGAACTAGAATAGATCACATTAGAAACAACAGAACAGAATAGACACAGAATACAATAGATCAGACAAATACAACAGAATAGATTAGAATAGAATTAACAAATAACAGAACAGAACAAAGTGTCAAACTAAACAATAGAATAGAACATGATACAGTCAGAGCAGAATAGTACAGAAACACGACAGAATAGAATAGCAAACTACGACAGTAAAAGACAGTAGAAGTCTCACCCTGTCTCAGCACTGATTTTGTCCCATGTCATTTCTCTCTCAGTGTCTTCTGCTTTTTGTTGTTGTTGTTGCAGAAACCACTTCTCCCTTGACTCTGGTGAAGCACAGACTCAAGCCAGACGAGAATTTCCTGCTTTCGCACGTCAGGTGACCTCCGTCATGTGACCACTCCCCGGTTGTTGTAGCTGGAGGAACATGTCTGCGGCAGTTGCTAATGTAGCTGCGTTTATAGCTCCGCCAGCTTCTGTGGCCGTTTATGTTCACTTTAAATGTCACACTCAGCCCTAAAAGTGGCCGAGATATAAACAACAGTGCAGGAAGTTAGTCTTCATCATCTTCATCATCATCATCATCATGCATCTGGAGTGGTTCTTTCTCATTCTGGCGTCATGTTGCGCTGCCGTGGAGGCAAAGAGAAGAAATGTTCTCCTGATAATTGGTGAGTTTTACATTTCTGTCCACTCACCAACGCGTCTCGTAACCCCGCAGCCAGTTTGTGACTTCACAAGTAAATCTAGTTATTTCTTCCTTGCACCACAAACTACACAATGTAGTTAAAATGTCATCACACTCCATCCTTTACCTTTCGAGATGTGTTTGAGAAGAGCACCGACTTGACAAACGCAGCCAATAACATCAATTGTGAAAACCCTTAACCCTTTGAAGTCAATCAAATGACTGACAGTTCCTGTCTTGTGCGAGGTCAAAGGAAAACTAAAGTATAAATCACCACTAAATGAATCATCCTGAGGATCATTTGCTGCTCACTGATATGCAGCAGAGCCGACAACAAACAGAGACTTAAAGCAAATGTTAAATGTAATCACCGGACAGTGTAGCAGCATGGCTGCAACCTTTCTGTTTTCTTTGTTTTTTTTTTGTTTTTTTTATCTCAAACAAATATCAGCTGTTTACTGTTTAGTTTCATCAGAGGCTGCTCAGGCACAAGGTCTTTACACTGTTCACTGTTTTCTCTCCTTCAGCTGATGATGCAGGTTTTGAGACAGAGGTGTATAACAACTCTGTGGTCCACACGCCGCACCTCCGCTCTCTGGCCCAGCGCAGCCTGGTGTTCAGCAACGCCTTCACATCTGTCAGCAGCTGCTCCCCCAGCAGGTCGACTATCCTCACTGGCCTGCCGCAGGTAACACACACACACACACACACACACACACACACACACACACTGGTTTGGCCTTCTCTGCATGGACACTCATAGCCCAGTGATCTTGTGATCAAACTCAGTTGGGCCACATTTTCAACTGAGAAATTTAGCTGGGCCAGACGTTTTCCTCAGCCACTAAACTGCATGTAAGGCACATCAAAATGTGCATAAAAATAATAAAAGTACTTACACTAAAAGTAAGTACTACAGTTAATCGACTGATCGATTATTAATCGATTACTAAATAAATCAAACAATTTTGATAATCGATTAATCGGTTCAAAGCCTTTTTTCATGATTAAAACACTAGCACTGAACTTATCCAGTTCCTCAGAAATGAGGTTCTGCCTCATAAGGACCAGATTTTGGTCTCCACGAGGACTACTACAACTTCAATCCTTGTTCACAGCCTCGTCACTTCCTGCATTGACTACTGTAACTCTCTCCTCTCTGGTCTCCCTCACAAATCCCCCCATAAACTTCTGCTGGTCCAGAATTCAGCACCCCCCCATTCCACCACATCACATCCATCCTACAACAACTCCACTGGCTAGCTCCCGGTTAGTCTCAGAACTCAATTCAAAGTCCTCCTGGATGCTTTCTAGGCCACCCACAACCTCGCCCCTCCGTATCTCTCCACCTCCTCCCACTCCTTCAGATCCTCTTTCAGCCGCTGTGCTCCCCATCTCTGGAATTCACTCCCACCGGAATGCTGACTCTCTTCCCCGTCTTCAAATCCAGACTCAAACCCCACCTGTTCAAAATAGCCTGCTCTCTGTAGTTTCACTCCATTATGATCTGTTTCCTGTGTAGTCCTGACAAGGTCAGTATTTATGCTCTCATTTGTCCAGTTGTGAGTTGTGTTTGTTCTGTGTTTGTTCAGCATCAGAATGGCATGTACGGGCTTCACCAGGGAGTCCATCACTTCAACTCGTTTGACGGCGTACAAAGTCTGCCACTGCTCCTCAGCCAGGCTGACATACACACAGGTTAATAACAGACGCACCAATGTATCCTATGTCAACACACACACACACACTTATGTTTTACTCTCATTCCTGCAGGAATAATTGGGAAGAAGCACGTCGGCCCTGGGTCTGTATATCCTTTTGATTTCGCTTACACCGAGGAGAACGGCTCTGTGCTCCAAGTGGGGAGGAACATCACCCGCATCAAACTCTTGGTACGCAAGTTTTTCCAGACCCACAAAGAGGAGGCTGTTGAGCGAAGGCAAGAGAAAGAAAAGGCTGAAGGAGACGGTGATGACAACAGGGACGAAGAAAGGCCATTTTTCCTCTATGTTGCCTTCCATGACACGCACCGATGTGGACACTCACAGCCCCAGTATGGAGCCTTCTGTGAGAAGTTTGGTAACGGTGAAATGGGCATGGGACGAATACCTGACTGGACACCAGAATATTACACACCGGAACAAGTAAAGGTCAGTGACATATAGATTTTTAACACATCCGTATGTAGACTATCCAATTGCTTGTGAGAACACAACACAACACATTATTTAGTATTAATGACAATTCAACTTTTAGTCTCCACAGAAGCGTAACACTGTCCTCGCCTCGTGTATTTCAGGTTCCTCCTTTTGTGCCAGACACACCTGCAGCTCGGGCCGACTTGGCTGCGCAGTACACCACAGTCAGCAGGCTGGACCAGGGTGCGTACCAGGGCCTCGATGACTCCTCATATTTTCAGATCAAACTTCTCTGTCAATAAAGCCGAAGTCGAGTGGACAAGTCGTTCGATGACGTCAATCACATTGACACAGCGGAGGAGCGCAGCTGTACAGCGAACAATGAGCGAAGTTTATTAAAGTTCTCTGTAACATTAACAGTCCATATGGTACGGTAAAGGGCACTTTCAAAAAAAAAAAGAAAAAGAATCAACATGCCTTCTCGAAGACATTTAAACAAAACGACAGGCGTCTGACAGCACACGCACAGTCAAGTGAACGGTAGGCGCGGGAAATTGTTCAGACGAAATATGACCCTATCTGCTTTCCATACACCCGGCCGCCCTATGCCCACCAACCAGGTACCCAACTCTCAATTAAATCAGAGAGATTGCATTGTGTACACAAGCACACACACAGAGCAAGAGAGAGAGGGTAAAAAAACATATGTCGACTTGTGCCACTGACTTTTCTGTTAACGCCCTAGTGAGTAACAACACCCACCCGTGCACAATACTAGGATACACTCACCAGCCACGTCTGTTTCACCTGTTCGTCAGCCAGTCACATGGCAGATGTAGTCAAGACGACCTGCTGAAGTGGAAAGAAATGTGATTTAAGTGAGTGAGTTTGACCATTTGTTGTCAGACAGGATTGGTCTACGTGTTTCAGAAACTGCTGACGTGCTGGGATTTTCCTCACACAACGATATCTAGGGTTTTACAGAGGCAGGTTTGAAAACAACAGATAATATCCAGTGAGGGCCGTTCTCTGGAGGAAAAGGCCTTGTTGATGCTAGAGGTCAGAGGAGGTCGACCAGACTGGGTTTGAGACGACAGAAAGGCGACAGGAACTCAAATAAGCGGTCATTACATAAAGAAGTGGCCAGTGAGTGGAAGTGGAAGTTTCTTGTTTAACACTGAGCTGTAATGGTGCACATTTTTGTACTGCAGGTATCGGGTTAGTTCTCCAGGAGCTCAGGGATGCTGGTTATGAAAATGAAACTTTGGTCATCTACAGCTCGGACAACGGCATCCCCTTCCCAAATGGCAGAACCAACCTGTACCGCTCCGGCACGGCAGAGCCTATGCTGGTGTCTTCTCCAGAGCACAGGGAGCGATGGGGGGACACCAGCCAGGCCTACGTCAGTCTCTTAGGTAAGAACAGGAGGCTGAGTACAATGTACAGTGTAAGCAGGTTTGTAGATTTCCTTCTTTTCCTTTATCAATAGTTATTTCTTGTACGTGATAAGTCACACTTTGTCAAATGGTGTTTTTTTACTAAAGAAGTCAAGTCCAAAAACAATAAAAATAATTTTGTGTAAGAGAAATTTTGCTTGTCACCCTGTGACCTCTCAGACTTATCTTTGAAGCTCCTGCAGAGTCTTTTTTACCGGGTTAGGAACTATGATTCGGGTGTATATCTGATGTGCATAAATCAGATCGGCCACAAGAGGGAGACTGAACAACGATGCTTCAGCCCAGATACATTTGGATAAAGTAAAAAAAGATAAATAAATAAATAAATAAACCAGAACTCCTCAGTTTTTTTCCCTCAGGAATTCTATGTAAAATTAAAAATACATAATTAAAAACAAGATTAACATCATAGACAAAACAGAATAAGATGTTTAAAAGCTATTTGTACGAATCCTGATGCTCCGGTCCTGCTCCCCTGAGGGCAGGGTTAGATTTAAAAGACCATGGCTAAGATGGAAAGGATATGTGATTGTTTTACCTGCTTTAATTACATTACGATGTAACCTGTGGGGGTTATTTAGCTTGACTTATGTCTGTAGTTTGAAACATTTAAAGTTAATATTTGTATCTGTGTATTTGCTGCTTCTTCTGGGAAAAACCAGAGGTGATGCATTTTACAGACGCTCCACTGTTTAAGTAAGAGAGGAAGGAAAGACGCCTGTTATTTGTTCACTGTTTCATTTTAGTTCTAATTATCTAATTTCCTCACTCTGTGTTTAGTTTTCAGGGTTTTTTTCTTTCTAAAAAAATGTCTTTATATTTTGGCAGACATCACTCCCACCATCCTGGACTGGTTCTCTGTTCCCTACCCGTCCTACAGCCTCCCGGGCAGCAGCCCCACCACCCCGGTCCATCTCACCGGCCGCTCTTTACTGCCCGCTCTGGTCACGGAGCCCAGCCACTGGCACACCATCTATGCCAGCCAGTCCCTCCACGAGGTCTGAGTGCATCCGATAATAGATTGATAAAGCGTTATTGGCATCGCACAAGTACAATGAGATTAGGTGACTGTTCTTTCCAGTGCAAAGAACAAGAATGTAAAACTAGCTCATTTAAGTAGGGTGCAACTCACCAAAATGGCTGACTTCCTGTTATATAATATAATATCCTGTATAATATAATATAATTTGCTGTTTTACAAAAAATAGTTAAGCACATCATTATTTCTTGATGAAAATGTCAAATTATAGTTGTTTACTTGCATTCCTGAACAGAGAAATTAGCTTTAGTGGTTGAATGTTATGCTTATGATTAATTTCTGACTTCTTAGAGAAGAAGCCCAGTGAGCCGGCTCAGATTTAATGTATAAAAAGGTGAAATCAATACAAGTTTTTAATTGTTTTAACAACTTTTTGAAAGATTTCTACACATGTCAATGTCAGGCGGCGAATGTAAGAATATAGATGGACACAAACACCAATGACTAACAGAGACGGATGTTTAAATCATGAAGGATTCAAACTCAGGGGCACACACTTGAACTGCTGTCATTTTGATTCCAGGTGACCATGTACTATCCAACCCGCTCTGTCCACCAGGGGGCGTACCACCTTCTCCACAACCTCCACTACCGCATGCCCTTCCCCATCGACCAGGACCTGTACGTGTCACCCACCTTCCAGGACCTGCTGAACCGCACCAGGCTAAGTCAGCCCACACACTGGTTCAAGAGCCTGGAGCAGTATTACCACAGAGCGCGCTGGGAGCTGTACGACTGCAGGTCTGTCACAGCCGCTCTCGCACTTTGTTTATTTTTTGTTTGTCTGCTCAGAGGAAGGCAAAATGTTCTCTTATGGTTCTCTGATAAGATGTCGTCAGTGACACTCTTCTTCATCAAGCAGAGAGCTCACATGGTCCTCGGTGGACAGCATGATGCTCCACTGAGTTAAACCTGCGGCAGGTTATTGATTTAGTGACAGAGAAATGTCCACACACCTGCTGCCATGAAGGACAGAAGGCAAATGTCCATATTTAAGGGAGGGAACAAGGGTGATTCTCCTGCTTCAATTTGGTGCTTTCCAAAAAACAGCAAAAGCATCATAATGTCATATAAGCCTGCGTTGATATTATGGGTGAAGTAAAAGTACCACTATTATGATAAATTTTTATTTAAGTACAAGTAAATGTACTGGTTTAAAAATGTACTCAAGTTAAAGTGAAAAAGTAGCTGGTTTAAAAGTTACTTAGTTACTTTTTTAACAAGGTTGGGGTTCTTTCTTGTGTCGTGCAAAAAGGACAAGGGGACACAAATCTCAGTCAACATGGGTCAAAGGTCACAAATGCTTCAACTCACTTTAGCTCACTCAGGGAAACTTAATTAACACCAATTTACTTGTCTTCATCATTTACCTGTCCTCTGTCCTCATCATTCATTCACTTGTCCTCATCATTCACTACTACATACATACATACATACATACATAATAATGTATATCAATATGGCACTTCTTCAGCTGTTCATTAATTTACATTAGACATCAAGATTCTATTACATTAATAATTGTTTGAATGCATTTAAGGAAGACATATATTATTATATATTTCATACTATTCCAACCATGTCATTTATTTACTGTACGTATATCCGTCTATAAATCAGCCCACATTTACGTGTCTATGCAAGAGTTAGGATGTCTCTATAGTGAACATGTGATAACACAGTGTAGATGTAGCGCTTGTAAATACTAAATAAATGTAGATGGATCAAATTGTGAGTTTTTTTTGTCGCTCTGGTCCAGAGTCTGACATTTACAAATGCTTCACCGACACAGGGCAGACCCACAGGAAGTGAGAAACCTGGCGTCGGACCCGTCACACGGCGCTGTGCTCGAGAGCCTGAGGCAGAGTCTGCAGAAGTGGCAGTGGGAGACAGGCGACCCATGGGTCTGTGGACCAGACTATGTCCTGGAGGACAAACTAGAGCCTCACTGCAGACCGCTCTACAACGGACTCTAATGGCACTTTTACTCCTCCTGATTGACGTGATGTAAATAAATGTGTTCTTTTTGTATTTCTACCTTCATGAATATTAGGATATTTATATTGTGTGTCTTTTTAATGTTAAGAATTAAAACAATATTTTGGTTTCAACATTTCCAGACATCGTTTCTTGATAATTTCATCATTGCAATCAGTGCTTTTTCCTTATCTGGGTCTATACAGTTCAGGTCTTGTTTCCCATCATCCAGACCTCCTCATAACTCTGTTTCATTGAAACAAAATTAACCTGACGTTCTTGTTGTTTATGTGAACAAATACAGAGAGTCGTTCCTTTTTCTGCCATAATTTCCCTGGCTGTTGTTCTTGGTGGAGTCTGTGATGCAGATGGCCACGAGCCAGAGTCTTTTTTCTTTTTTCAACATCTTTTTTTTGGCAAAAGTGAGACAAGCCTTTATGTTCATTTTGGTCCGCAGTGGTTTTCACCTTGGAACTCCAAGCCTTTGCATGCCATCTTTGCCCAGTCTCCTTCTTATGGTTGAGTCATGAACACTGAGGCAAGTGAGGCCTGCAGTTCTTTAGACGTTGTTCTTGGTTCTTTTCTTTTCTGACCTCTTGGATGAGTCGTTGCTGCGCTATTGGGGTAATTCTTGTAGGCCGGCCACTCCTGGGACGGTTCCCCACTGTTCCATATTTTCTCCATTTGTGAATAATGGCCCTCACAGTGGTTCGCTGGAGTCCCAAAGCTTTGGAAATGGCTTTGTAACCTTTTCAATGACTTTGTTTGTCATCTGTTCCTGAATTTCTTTAGATCGTGGCATGATGTCTTCACTTTATCTGACAGGTTCTAATTAAGTGATCTCTTGATTCAAAGCCTGGGTGTGGCTAGTAAAACTGCACTCAGCTTTCCATACAAAATGTGATAAACCACAGTTCATGATTCTACAGTTACTTTACACATAGGGCCATGTAGGTTTGGATAGTTTTTTTCCACCACTTAAAAACTGCATTTGGTGTTTACTTGGGTTATCTTTGTCTAACCTTTAAATTTGTTTGACAATCTGAAACATTGAAGTGTGACAAAAAAAAGAAATCAGGAAGGGGGCAAACATTTTTCCACAGCACTGTATATGGAGTAACAAAATGTGATCGTATTTGTAATCCGTTAGAGTCAATTTGATATCTTGAATTATAGAACTAGAAAAGTATTATACAAGTAAACAAATGTAATTTCTGTGGCTGTTCTTACTGATCCACTGGTTGGAGCCTTGGTGGAGTTCATGACGCATGACCAGTGAGCTCTGGAAATCAATAAGTGTGCAGGGATTTTATTGATAAAGGCACTTTTTCCCCTCAGAGTCCACTTTGAAGTGAGACAGATTTGAAAACCGTCCATGTAGAAAGCTGTTGAAAGTTAACACAATTTGGACCGCTCAATTATTGACCCATGTTTATTGATGTGCTCATCTTTTTTTCTTTTCTACGCCAATCCGTCCACTTTGTTGAAATTCGTTTGAAGCCACAAAGGCACACGCTTTGATGCACATGTTGCATACAGTACAGTGTTTTTAGTTATTTATTTATACATTTCAGGGATTAAGTGAAAGCAGTGATCAGTGATGAAGAAGATTATGGTGATGAAGGAGAACATTTTGTTTGTCACTGACTGGACAAACCAGCCTGCGTCAGCGCCTATCCTGGTTCACTTCTAGTAATCCATTTCACTTTTACCTCTACAAGCGTCAGAGGAATGACATCCCTGTATATCTCCAGCCCCCTCATACTCCTACACACACACACACACACACACACAGGTTTGCCAAACCCTAACTTTATTCTACCCACAATTCAAATCTTAACCAGTTCCTCAGATAATGAGTCTCATTAGGTCCATGAGACAGAACTAGTCCTGACTTGGTGAGTGTTTACACCAGAAAGATGTCCTAAAGAGGTAACAAATACAAGTGCATACACACACACGCACACACACACGTGCACCACCACCACCCCTCTCATGCCCCCGACACGCCACGAAAAACGGATCGATTGTGATTGGTCTTTTTCCTTCTCCTCCATAAAGACGGGTCATCATCCGCCCACGTCACTTTGGATTTGACGAACGTCCCTGGGTCACGATAACGTCTGCCACGCAGCCTATAAAAGCAGCACAAAGTTTCCCAAACAACCCAGCTAAGCGTATCAGACAGAGCAGACGGAGACATCGCCGTTTTACTTGTGCGTAAAAAAAAACATGGAGAGGTCCGTCAGATTCGCCGTGGTGTGCGTCGGAGTGTCTCTGCTCATCTCTTGCCACCCAGTCGAAGCCTGGTACAAGCAGACGGCCGGGCCCAGTTACTACTCGGTGGGTCGCGCCTCCGGTTTGCTGTCCGGCATCAGGAGGTCGCCGTATGTCCGGAGGTCCGAGACTGGAGAGACGCTGATGGACAGCGGGGAGACGACAGGTAACAACGTGATCTCAGAGACCAACAGGCAGATCTCTCTCCTCAAAAGCATGGTGAGTACAATGAGAACACTGCACTCTTTATTTCTGTTTTGATTGTTTTGTGTTTGTTTTCCACTGATGAGTATGTGGAAAAACAGGCGCGTTCCGATTAAAAATGAAAAGTTTGCAAAAGAAATAAACATTAGATATATAACAGACAGTATTTTTTTTTACTGTATTGAAGGCGAACTCGTGCGTAAAGGCGCGCAGCAGCGACCAGTGGTGCGGGTCAGAGCGCACTCAGCTGCAGGAACCAACGGTCAACCATTGTTATGGATTTGAATGCGCAAAACGCACGAAATAGAAGGAATATTATTGGATTTATTGACACAAACCCACATTATTTTAGCCTCTCATTTTACAAATGGGTGATGGGTCAGTGTGAGGAGACGTATTGATTGACTATGATGGTTTAAAAAGTTTCTAGTATAAACTAAAATGTTTTAAATGACATTTTAAGCATTACTTCTCTGACCACATGTCCTCACCTGCTGCAGGCCATCTGCGTGAAGGACATCTCTCCAAACCTGAAGAGCTGTGAGCTTCTGCGGGACGGGACAGGCACCTTCCAGTGCAAGGCGGATGTCTTCCTCACCCTGGACTCCCTGGACTGCCTGTCCGCGTGAGTCCGGAAGCTGACCAAGCGGAGAAAGTCCTCATCCTCCACCGATCCCCGGGAGCCGATTCTGTGGAAAACGATACAGTGCGATGAAGGAGCGGAAGGATGGATGGATGAGGAGGTTTGGGCTGATGGCGCAGAGGAAAACCCGATAACTGTCGTTAATGGACTGCTGCAGACTCATTTAAAAACAAACGTCGTTTAATTTTGTTTTTTTCCGCTTTGGTTTCTTTGACACCAAAACATGTAAAAGAAAAAGATATAGAAAAAGAAAAAAAAAACTGTTGGACAGAAGTGAGGTGAAACAGTTCTCTCTCCAATTGTATTCCTATCTAAACCCCTGATGTGTATCCACTGCTGTCCAGAAAATTGACTTGTCTGTAGAGATGATTTCCTGGAAATTACTTTAATTTATTTTATTTATTAAAATTAACAAACACTGATAACCTGTTGTGTGGCTTACAATTGTCTTAAAAAGCTAAACAAAAGGTGTTTATATACATATGTATATATCTATGTATAGATATATACATGTATGTATCTATGTATATATCTATATATATATAAATATATATACCATGATTAGTTAATTTTATCCTCTTACATTTGTCATTAAAGAAACAACTGACATTATGAAATAGCAGAGTGTGTGCTCAGTTCAAGGTTCAGCATCAAACACATAAAGTTTCCAAAAGAGAGAGACAGAAAAAAAAGGTACGAGCATTTTAATTACAAACCAGACAAAGCACTTCATCATAAGGCACTTGGGGCTGGTTTTTTTATCTTTCTTCACCTTCACAATGAGAGTGACATTAGCATGTCTTGTTTTATCGCTGCAGTCAGAGAGGAGCTGGTGTGAGAGCACACTCCCTCGCTCAGGGGAGCCGTCACAGCAGTCAGACCCCAGCAGAGTTAATGTCACACAAATCACACACAGGAGACATCCTGCGTGACGAAAACAAAGTCTTCTGCGGGTGTGTGTGTGTGTGTGCGTTACTGTGTATGAAATATTGCAACAATAATCATCAGAGGTGAAAATAAGAAAATTAAACACAAGTTGCGAGGCTTCGGGGATGTTTTCGATAGACATTTTCCAATATTGAAGTTCCGCCCAGCATTGTCACTGAATGGCGAGAGTCAGGGGAGTGAAGGTGCAGATTGAGACGGTAGAGTCTGAACGACTTCAGCCGCGGAAGAGTAAACGCAAACCAAGGGTGCTTTTTACTGCCATAAACGCCTAATTAGGAGGGTGTGATGCACATAGCAGAGGCACAGTGATGGATGAGCGGAAAAGGCATGCATGAGTAAACCCCGGTGCTGAGAACCAAACAGACCAACAGTAAATCCTCAGCCCCTCTGTGTCCTGCCCACACACACATTCACAGGAGAAAAGGAAATAAATGACATATACTCACCGGGCTCACTTTGTGAGGTGGACCCGTTCAACTAAATATGTAGTCATCCAATCACATGGCATCAACTTAATGCATTTAGGCACACAGACATGGTCAAGACCACCTGCTGAAGCGGAAACGGGGAATCGGCATGAGGAAGAAAGGCGATTTCAGTGATTTCAGAACTTCAGAAACTGTTGATCAAGCGGCATTTGAACACACAGTGATCTCTGGCGTTCACAGAGACTGAAAATATCAGAGAATGGCCAGACAGCTTTGAAAAGATAGAAAGGCTACACTAACTGGAATAACTACTGACTGTGAGTGTACGTCACACTCTGAAGCAGATGGTCTACAGCAGTGGGCGGCAACACTGTGTGCCACTCTGATGGGTGTCCTGTGTAGCTATGAAAGTGGCAGGTGAATGTGCATACTGTACATATATGCGCACACACACACACACGCTTGTGTCTTTAGAGTGTTCATCATTGGATTTCCGAGCACAGTACAAACCAACAAAAGGCCATCACTGTTAGTTGTGTTAGCACATGAACTCGAGCGCCTCCAAGGACTCAAAGTCAACAGTGATCAACAGTGATCGTCGCGAGCTGCTCTTTAAGAGGGAAGACAAACAACATGCTTGAATGAGAAGATCTCCGCGATCAGTCCGATCCCCTCTTTCTTATGCATGAGCCAGTAAAATGACACACACTTGGGCCAAAGGTCCGTGGCGGCTGCTACAGAAGCGAGACGGCCTCCAGGTTCTCTTTGATTATGGTGTCCATAACCACCTGGAAGACGACCTGGACGTTGGAGGTGTCAGTCGCCGTGGTGAAGTGGTGGTATATGAGTTTGCTGGGCATGGAATTGAGTGACGCGAAGGTGGCCGCAATGAAGCGGGCGGCGGAGTCCACGTCGCAGTCGGCGCCTGGGGGGGAAGAGAGAGAGAGAGAGAGAGAGAGAGAGAGAGAGAGAGAGAGAGGAATCAAACTTCACAGCAGAGGAAATTGAAAAGGCTCGTCGTTTATTACACCAGTGATTTACAAGCACTGTGGGATGCGAAGAAGCTAATTTGAAACAAACAAAGATTGTTATTTGGTGAGTTTAGGAGGGACCAGTCTTAAATATTCATTAAATATCTTTGATAATTATTTAACTACAGTCTCATACACTTTCACTATTTATCTATTTTACATTTGCATTTTATATTTTTATTTTTTATCAATCTCCTTGTATTGCTTATTCTATTCTCATTTACTTGTCACTCGTCACTACCCCCTGAAACAAGGGAATTTCCTTGATGTGGGATCAATAAAGTCTAATCTAATCTGATTGAATTGAATCTAATCAAATCTAATCACACCTTTTCCTTTTTGTGAAATATTAACATGTTACTGTTGCAGCTGCAGACAAGTTCAAAATGTGTATGAAACAGAAATACTCGAGTAAAGTACAATAATATTGAGAATTTTGTACTTAATTACTCACTTTTAATTTTATAGCAAATGATCAATGATTCCAATGTTCAGCCGCAAGTGGTGATATTATAAATGCTCTGTTAACCCTCCAAAATAAATGTCATTTTTTAAATGTCAGTTTCAGTGGTAGAATTACTTGAAATTGACATTGATAAGGCTGAAATAGTGGAAAAATATAAGAATAGTTGATAAAGATAAAAAGTATACAATATTTGATTGTGTTTTTAGTAAGGAGATATCTGTGTCTACTACTCTGTGGAGGTTTTTTTGTGTGTATTATCAGAACAAATTCTTTATGCAGACTTCATGCAGTCTGCATGAATAAAGCAAAGAGCTAACATTATGGCAAAGATGGAAAAGGACAAACTTGGTATGTTTCCTCAATTCCGCAGCACATGAGCTCCCGTGACGGGGCAGTGGGGTTACATTCAACACAAAAGGTTGGGAGCCACTGTATTAGACGAGTCATCGTATCTGAGGTCAGTGTGAAATGGACGACTGCTCTACTGGCTGACCCCAATCCCAAGAGTTTTAGCATTTATATTGACATTTGCATGAGAGGAGAGAGGACGCAGCCCCTGTTGAGCTCACTGAGAGGCGGTGAACAAAGTGCTGAGATGAGAGGATAGAAAAAAAAGTCTTTGTCGTTGATACATGTTTAGGTTTTTATGTCTGTAATAATGTCAAGATGTTTTAGCTGGGTAACGTCATCGCTGAGGTGAAATCCTTCTTTTTTGTCAACGATTCATCTCTCAAAACATTTTTCTATTGTAACATTCATGATGCTTGGAGGATGTATTGTTTGGTATAGTATTATTAACGTCATCATTAACAACAGACATGGCCCTGATGTGAAGAAGAATGAAAAGAGGACAAGTGCAATCAAAGAAAAAGTCAATTTTCCATTTAAATAGGGATAAGCCTTTCACATAAGTGCCATTTGACCTGGATGATTGAATAAAAACGTGCGCTGGTAAAAGTCAAGGTTCTTTGTTTACAACGCACACTCCCTGCATGGCTATGTAATTAGATGCACCTATACAGTCATTAGATACACACTTAATTAATGAATCCATCATCGACACCGCTCATCAAGCCACGATCCAAGTGGCAATCAATCATGACGTCACCCGTAACAATCTGAAATCCTGTTCTGAAGCCATGAGATTCACAACGTTCACAGCAACCAAGGTTCTTACTGGACAACACCAGCTGTCAATCACAGTGGTGTCCACTGTCCCACAGGAGAACCCGGAGGAAACCCACGCACACACGGGGGGTGAACATGCACACCACCATGCAGCAATAGTACCTGCTCAACGTGGGCGGAGTCATCAGCATGAAACTGCCGTGACTTCATTTCACACACAAACGAGTGACTAATGACTTGCAAAGCAGTTGTGTAGAATCAGTTCATTAAAAATGTTTGTTTGGTACTTCCTCCATGACAGTGTGGTCGCTAAATACACCAGACTCCTCTGTTAAATATTGAGATTTTAGACTTTTGCGTGCTATTTGTTGGAGATAAACCCACGTTTTCAGGATTGTTAAGTCTTTTTAACTGATCTACAGTTCGGCATTGTTCGGCTTGATTCTTGTGTAAATGCAAAAGTGCCGTGCCATGCCGTGCATGCCAAAAGAGTGTATTTTACATGTAAAAGGTTATGTCGATGCGCAGTTATATTTCAGTGTACACACCAGAGAGTAGTTAAGTTTGTTATGTTGTCCCCTGGGGAAATTCGTTTTCACACTTTCTGTTCATTTGCGAAAATCACAGCAGAAAAACACACAGGACATGAAAAGACAGGAAAACATGTAAAATACATTACATAATTATGGCTTTATTGTATTTCATACTTTTCAATCTCCTTCGTGACGGTAGGAGATGGAAATGATGATTGAGTGGGTGGGTGAGTGAGTGAGTGGTGTCCTGTGATACTGCATGTGCCGTTTTGTTCCTGTAGGTTTGGAGTTTGTCGACCAATTATTTTTGTGGCAGTGTTGTTTTTTGTTTTGTTTTTTACAGTGAGCAGTAGAGCAGGTTAATGAACTATCATGAGTACCTGACGTTTGTCCTACCTTTAAACTGTGGCAGGTATAACCTCAGATGTCGTCCAGAGTGTAAAATCTTGTCTTGGAAAAGGTCTATCTTGTTCAGGAATAAAATCTGAAATCACACACACACAGAGCAATCAGCTGAGAACATGAGAAGCTCATCAAAGAAAAATCAAAGGCTGCCTCTCCTCCGAGGAACAAAAATCAATATGAAAGATCAAGTGAGAGAAGAAAAAAAAATGTTAATTTGTTTTTTTATTACTCATCTGTGGCGCTGCAATAACGAAAAATATGAAGCCAATAAATCAAATGTAATCACTTTTGTCACATTTATTGTTAATTTTCACATATTTAAGTAAAAATATGAAGCTGTGTTGATACAAGCGATAATGATTGATCAATGACCTCCCCTCACTCATCAGTGTGCAAACCACTCAAAAGTCACTCAATCAGTCTCCAATGAAAGAGCTCAACAAATTCAGCTCCGCTTTCAATTTCGGGTATGTTTTGTTTCACCGCTTCTAAACTCAACGTCCTGTCGGCATCCGGCACACTCACAGGTACTTTTGGCTTTGTAGTCGACCAATTAAAACTCCAATCAAGGCCTCTTTCTCGCTCATACACACACACAGCCCTGATATTAATGAGCGAGGGGTAAGATACAGCAGACTCTCACAGAACAGGACACATTGGTGTGTAATTATCACTGGGCAGACACAGTGAGGACGTAATTGAGGTGGAGGTTACAAATTTACCTCCCACGTTTAAAAAAACCCAAAACTTTTATTTAATGAGCATGTGAGCTGTGTTACCATGCAGACCCACACACACATCTGTGCCCATAAACGCACCGTCACACATCGCAACATCTAATTGCCAATTTGCCTCTAATTAAGCCATAAATGCAATTTTTTATTGTTAAGAAAAAAAAGAAAGAATGGCGAGCCAGCAACGAGAGGCTTCAGTGAAAATGTTAAAAAATTGACAAAGAAATGACCAACTGTGACTTATATTTTAATATTTATTGTTTGAAAATACACTTGTTCTTTGCACTCCCTGATGTGTTCTTTGTGCAAGTGTGGGAGTGCAAAGAACAAGTGAGGGAGCGCAAAGAATAAATCAGGGAGCGCAGACAACAAGTGAGGGAGCGCAAAGAATAAATCAGGGAGCGCAATAAAAAAAACAATATTTATGAATGATTAAATCGATATTTTATTTGCTTCTTAAAAAGTCTTGTTTGAAAATCTTGACACAAATCTAATTCCATAGATGTCAGCACATTAAAAACCCACAAACATTGGACGTTGTTATGTTCCACTGTTGAAAACAGTGAAAGGCTTCAAAAGTGCACAAGTTGACAGTGGCTGACAGTCGCGTCACCACGCCCTGACTTATTGGAGTCGGTGGGAAAGCAATTTAAGTGGAAACTGTGGAATAAATTGAACAAGCTTGTTACACGGTTGTTTTAACGTGATCATTTAGTGGAAGCGGGAATGGAAAAACACAGCGGCGGGGAAATGTCACCTCGCCAAAGCGAACCCTAATTAAAGCACACCGTGTAATTACGAGTGACAGATGACTTAGAGACAAAGGGCCGAGGCTGAAAACTGTGTGTATGTAATAACATTATTGTAATTAGTGTTATTTTTGTTTCATGGTGTCAATGAGGACAAATGAGGGCTACAAAGACATTCTTCTGGTGTCTCCTCCATTATCTCTGTCCATGAACTGAACAGTCAGCCTCAACGGAGATTCCCGTCCTCTTTGGCTCAACCAGGTCCACATATCTGGATGAAAAGAGAACCAACTTTACTCTATTTCAAAGAATATCTGAATAAATGTCCCGTGTGTAAAAAACAGTGACATCTAGGGGTGAAACTGCAGGTTGTCTGCTTCAAAGAGTAAAACGAACGGCAGAGCGGTTGAATGGGCTGCTCCCCACGGGCGGGTGGACAGGACTGTTAAATAGAGTGAGGAGGAGGAGTGTTATAGGAGTGTAATACTCCACCAATGCTGGTGCCATTGATGGAGAGGTCATACGCTGAAAAGAAAGAAAGGACTTTAAATCAACCAGTGGAATTTAAATCAAGCTTTCGCCGTCAATGAAAACAGCGTGTTTATGACCAAACAATCTCACTGTGTCTGAGGAGTCTACACACCATTTGGTTTCTTCCTATAATCAACAAACAACCGTCTGAGGTTACTTTTAAACTGTTGTTATTTGTGTGTTTCCTCCTAAGGTTGAGGAAGGCGGCGTTTGATAAATGTCTCACCATGGATGTGCTACGGAAGAAGACATTGTTGCAGATGGAGGAGAAGAGCTTCATGCTCTCTTGCAGCCGATTCTGCAGAGAGAAAACAGTAATGTCGTCATAAAGCTGCAGCCGTGCCGGGGACGCACCTTGGTCTGTGAGGGTGAACTACAATTTGTAATAATGATAATAATAATAATAATAATAATAATGATAATAAAAAAAAAGGTTGTCTCTAGTGACTTTGACCGGAGAACATGAACACATTGTGAGGTAGTACCATGGAGGGGTCCTCCACCAGGGTCATGTCGTAACCACTGAGGGACACCACGAACAGCACCGCCCTGACGTCCTCAAAACAACTGATCCACTTCCTGCGCTCAGTGCGCTGGCCTCCGACGTCATACATCCTACACACAGAGAGGGAGGGGGACAAGATAGATGAGCCCAAGTGCCCAAAGATGGGATAAACAGCTGCTATAAAGACACAACATGTAACATGGAAAAAACAAGGAGAGTAGGAGCCATATCTCATTTTATTTGTGAGATCCCCCACCCCCCGACCACTAGGGGGTTGTATTTTATTTCTTATATTCTGCCTGAGGCTGACACCGGCCAGGGGTCATGCTGGGTTATTTGAGGCCACCTGTGATGTCACTCAGGTGTTGCCGATTGAAAGGGGCAAACAGTTTTCTACACATGCTCTGGTTTAATTTTTCTTTTTGATTTGTTTATTAGAAATAGACAGAAAAAGGAAAAATAAGCGGGCGTTGGAAGGAAATAAATTGCTGATATCAGTCACTTCAACAAGACTAAATCATTTCAATCCCATCCCATCCTCCAGCACGCACACGCACATGTTTTCACGGCTTAAACACACGGCTGTGACTGACAGCTCCATTACTCTCCTGTTTAACTGGAGCACTATTTAAACTTATTAGTTTAGTATGTATAGTAGAACTTGACTGATTCAGGGCCCAGCTACGCGACTGCACCTCGCTCTCTCTGAGAACGAAAAAAAATATACCCTTTGTCCACTTAACTAATGAAACCTATGCCTGATTAATTCTCCACTATTCTAAGAATATGATCAGAGCCTTTTCTGTCTGGAAACTTGAAGTTTGTAAACTGCTCTCACAGAGAACGTCAGCCTTTTAGCTCATGAGAACATGACACAAGTTTGTGTCACTTCCTAAAGCCAGATAATAAATATAGCATTTGAACTTAGTGATGGAGGCAGCAGTGGATCAACAGCTCTTGTGAAGGGAGATAGTGGTTTCATAAATTTCCGTTCCCATTCGTAAAAAGGCTTTCAAACTGTGAGATAAAGCAGTGAATATAATCTTAAGAATATTGTGGACTGAAGCAGGTGTAAAAATGTATTAACTTAGCTTTTAGTTAAGTGGCTCAAATGCATTTTCACTTGTGTTCTTGGAGATGCTTCCAGTGCTCAAACAACCACACTTCACAAAAACTCTGAACTGTCCCTTTAATGTTTCTGATTACACTTTTGCTTTTGGTGGCTCATAAACACAACGGTCTTTGCCCTGAAGTCAGACAATATTGGAGACATTATTACAGAGCAAATATTACAGGGGGCAAAAAATGCGACCAAAGCACGTGTGAGGTATGAAAATCAAATCTGAAACCCAACAGTAAAAAGAAATGCTTGAAGAGAAATAACACGGTGGCACTGGACCCAGGTGGCCGTGATTCAGTCAGCACACTCCAATCAGGGACTATCACATGAGTACTGGAGCGAGCACACACACACACACACACACACACACACACACACACACACACACACACACACACACACACACACACACACACACACGTTTGTGCATTCATAGTGAGGACATTCATCGACGTAATGCATTCCCTAAACCTTACCTTAACCATCACAACTAAGTGCCTAACCCTTATTCTTACCTTAACCATCACAACTAAGTGCCTAACCCTTACTCTTACCTTAACCATCACAACTAAGTGCCTAACCCTTACTCTTAACTTAACCATCACAACTAAGTGCCTAACCCTTACCCTAACACCAGGTCCAAACCTTTAAAAAGCACTTTATAGGGGTGAAAGAATTTGAGGACCAAGAATTTAACGTGTCCTCACTTTACCAAAATGTCCTCACTTCCTTGGGTTTATAAGTGTTTTGGTCCTCACAAAGATACACAAAGAACACGCACGCATACACACACACACACACACACACACACACACACACACACACACTGCACTGGCTTCCATTCATTAAGATAGTCTCGACAAAGCATTATCCTAGTACAAACACACACGCTGCCGCTGCTCAAACAAAGTGCAACATTTTCTTTCACTTTCTCAGGATTTTGAATTTTGGAGGAAATTAAACTTAACATTATGACATTATTCCTTTATTCTATGCTGTCTGGAGGATTAAAAGATCATACGTTCTGTTCACTCTATAATTAGACAGTATGTGAAATGACAAATAACCTTGCCTGGCTCTGTTCTTTCAACACAAACAACCTTAGATTTCCAATAGAAGCGTGTACGGCTGTGCTTTCTGTGCATTCATGACCGTCCATACTAATGGTGCATCCCACTGTGGTACTGAGGGGTAAATCATCAATCAATGGCAGATTGCATTGGTTTTTGGGGGAAAGAAAAGGGTCTGATATATCTCAGTATACTATTCCCACTCACATTCACACAAGAAACGCATGTCACACACACCTCTGTTACTATGTTTTCAATTTTCACCAAGACAATCACAACAGGTTCCCTGAGACAATCACAGCACGGCAGCACAAAGGTCAGTGTTCTCCAGGTGGACGAGGAGGGGGAAAAAAAACCCACCACACACACACGACAGGAATGAGTGGAGAAACACAGCTGGAGACACAGATCGGTGGTCCCACTTCACCCATTTTCAAAGCCCAATGTATCATCTCACAACATCCATTTCAGTTTCCATTGAGTTAATGCAGCTCTCTGGAGACGCACAGACGGGAACGATCAGTATCACAGTGACAAGGCACCGTTTTAATTCCTCAGTCACCAAGGCAAGAAAGAGTCACATTTACATCCAAGTTACATTTCTACCCTCATGTATCCAAGCTACTTTCGGATCAACAACACATAGAAATATTCCCTTTATGTTCCAGGTCTTCAATGACGATCTATTGATTTAACGGTAACCTAACGTAACACAGCGCGACCCGACGTTCAAAAAAACCTTTTTACACCAAACCTAGCACAGCTTCTTACGGACACGTCAACCTACAAAACTGTTAGATCTATCATAAGATATCAAAGTGACCACGGTAACCTTTAGCTGACGTCAAAGGTTCAAAAAGCCAACGGTTAACTACTTTAACTGTTCATTTGAACACGTCATTACAGTCCCCGTTGGTGTAATGGTCAGATAGAGTACTTCTCTATGTGCTGTTCTTGCTCTTGACCGCTGTGTTGGTGGCCAAACCGGTCATTGCTTGTCAAACTTCATCGTCCTTGAAATAAACAGTTTTTCGGCACAATCTTACCATAATATGGTCTATGGGCAAGAGCAGCAGGTTTGTTTATATATTACATAAAAAGGGGATGCAGTACTCCACTTCTACCGAGGACGCTAATTCATATGTAAGAATACATTTGAATAGCCACCAGGGGGCGACTCTGCTGGTTGCAAAAATAATTCAGTTTCAATGAAAGTCTATGAGGAAACGAGCGTACGTCTCACTTGATTTATAATGTCAGTGAACATTATAATTTTGTCTCCATTAAGAGGAAAAGAGACAATAAAGCACGGCACCTATGAGTGGACACAGGTGTGATTGACAGCTGGTTTTGTCTTGTCTCGTGTCTCTGACCTTCTGTTTACAAAAACGTCAACAATGTCGCCGGCCAAATCGTGATTCCGGAGGCTTCCAAACGGAGGTTCAGATTCCTCTGGGTGATGTCGCGACCGGTTATCACCTGCTCTCGCCCCATAATGTTCACCCTCATCATCTGCAGTGCTGCGACTGTAATTATCACAGCAGATTATGTTAACGACGCAGGGAAAAAGACTCAAGGGTCACGGTCAAGGGTCAAATGGGACATCTGTATGCAAACTAGACTCAGTGTCTGGGTGGAAACCTGTGAGGCGACGCGCTCACACGGGCCGCTAAAATGAAGAGGCATTTATATCACTGACGAAGAAGTGTGCACACAAGGAGATTATTTTACCGCACAGGTGTTAATTTGTCATCTTTCAGTGACATATTTGTGTCCGTGACTTAAAAACAAACAAGCACCTGAAAAGCATGTGCTGTACCCGGCAGTGTGTCAGAGAATGAGGCGATTAATCAGACCCACTTATTCAGTGAAAGCGTGACCACCGTGTGTGTGATTTATCATCCTCTGTGTTGTCCTGAGCTCAAGGGACTCTGTTGTTAACTGTCCCTTACACTAATTGCTGCTCCGATGATTTCTTGAGTGGCAGTGTCGAGGCAATCACTTCATTGTGGTCACGACAAGGTGATCGCCTCCTTTTACGGGTGTGTCACTGATAAGCTCACAGGACACGTCCAAACAGTTAAAACAGAAAACACCCGGCATTCAAGGGAATCTTTCTTCACACTCGACAGAAAGAGCATACGTCAGTTTTTATCTTCACCCTCCTCTCATCTTTCACCTCCAGATCTACACACAGGAGCGGCAGTGCAGATGAATGCCGACAGCAGAAGTGCGGCAGACAAAGCCCAAGGCTGATATCACACAGTTGTACTGGGCGTGATCGTTTCCCCCTCTGTGTGGCATTTAATGTGAATTATGCACATTACGAACATTTGGACACATGTATTATTCAGGGCGTCTTTGACACGCTGAAGAACCTTGAGTTCGAAGCGAAACACTTGCAAAGTCTTGTAAATGACTCATGTTTTTTAATGTTTTAATGGGTGTTTATTCCTCACATCACCTTTGCAATTGTTTTGTCTTTTAACATGAGCAGCCTGTGGGCAAGTGGAAAGGGAACTTGACTCGTAACCAGAGGGTCGCCGGTCAAAGGGTCAAATCCCCACCCGGCCAAAAAGGGCTGGGGTACCCCTGAGCAAGGTACCCCCAACCCCCAATGCTCCCTGGGTGCCACTCAGTGTGGCAGCCCACTGCTCCTAATTCAAGGATGGGTCAAATGCAGAGGAATACTTTCCCTAAGGGGATTAATAAAAACTAACTTTAACTTATGAGATGCAGGAAAGAAACTCCAAAGATGGCGATTTTTGGGCTTAGACCAGAGGTGTCAAACAGGCGGCACGCCGGCCACATGCTGCCCTCAAATCAATTATATGTAGCCCCAGCACATATCTGTATTTAAACATAGCATGGTGACTGAGGCACAGCTCCCAGAGAGGTGATAGAATATAGACATAACAGTAATAATAAGACAATTAGTTGTAATTATCGCATTATTAAATATACTCCATTACATCGTATACAGTATATCATTTAGTGTTTTAATTTCAGTTAAATTTGAATCTATTTCTGTCCGGTTTTGATATTAAGAGATTTATTTTGCATCCTCTATGTGTTTCTAAGTTTACATCATTCCATATCAAAACTCTTTTACTTTGAAATTCTGTGAAATATCCTCATGAAATTTGAATTGCGATATCCTTTACATGTCATTTAGCAGACGCTTTTATCCAAAGCGACTTACAAGGGAATTGAGTACAATCAGCCAGGGGTGGAATTGAACTTGTGACCATGATGTCTTTTGCACACAAAGAACCGGTCTTAACCACTGAGCCACTGATGATATCATGATGGAATATTGTTATGAATATTGAATTTGAATCATATTGCCCATTTACTACACAACAGTTACAGGCCCCCAGCTCACTCCTGACTTAGACCAACTAATATAGAATTTATGTTTTATATAATATATACAGGCTATGTTATATAACATCATCTATTAGATCTGATTGACATCACTTCATGCGATATATTGGACATTGAAACACACACACACACACACACACACACACACACACACACACACACACACACACACACACACACAGTTAGTAGTAGTTTAAGGTAATATTTTTGACATTTCTGTTCTGGTGCGAGCGAAGACAAAAATGAAAATGCAGATAAGAGTAGGGGAGCAGCTGGGAACGTAGACTTAGGATGATGACATCTTTGATCACATGCAACAGAAAGTCCTCCACCAGAAACACACTCATAGTAGTATTCATAGTTACGTGGTTTCCATCAGAGACCACAGAACACCAGAGGCCTACATCTTCAACACGGGTCAAGTCACAAATGCAGCAAGTGAGCAGATCTTGTGGTTATGCGGCATGGCTTTGTGTCACAGGTGCACCCTCTGTAAATTACCGTGGGAATAATACACAGCACCTTATATGGACATCCTAGGGGTGTGTTTTTATAGGTCACATATTCAGGCTTTAAAAAATGCAGTTTTCTCGTCTCCTTATGTGTTGTTGAGTCAAAGTTATGATTCGTTTCATATCACATTTTTTTGGCAGGGATATAACGTCGCAATAATTGTGCAGAAGTCACAAAATGAGACCGTTTTTCTTCGAACTTTGAACTCTGACGCATTTTCAAATTTCACAAACTTAATCCGAGTACTTTTTGCTCAGGTGTGCTTATATAGTTGGTGAAAATTAATTTCTTTTTTTTTAAAAATCATATTGTCTAGGTTATGCTGAAAAAGCCTCTGTATATACTGTATGTTTAAACATAGTAAAGGAAAAAAAGCAGCCTAAATGCTCTGTGTTCAAAGAAAACTGCATGCTGCCCATGTTAGAGAAAAAGACAGATGTGATGTACTTTTTCTCACAGGTCATGAAAACACAAACGGCACACTTCTCCAAAACCCCTCCTTATTGTTAAAGTTCTGAAGTAATTACATCGACATATGCAAAGCTCTTCGTCAACTTCAAGGGCTTGATCTTTTCAAAACACACACAGTTTGTGTGTCAGTTAACTCAAACCAATTATTTATGTCCTGAAGAATTCAGGCAGATAAGAGAGAGGGTGTGTGAGGCGGCGAGGCCTATCCGCTCCGTCCTCCATCACTACCCGAGACTCTAATCCTCTCCTCTTTGGATCTCACGCAACCGTGACGTCACCGTTCCCAGGAAAAAAGAATCCAGGCAAGCAGGAACAAAACAAACAAACAAACAAACAAACAAACAATCAGATTCTGAGCGACTAGACAGTGACGCAAACAGTTAAGGCTGCGAGGTAAAGGCAGCATATTTATCTGCACAAGATAAACTTTTGCCTGTGATGAAACACTTCTGACAAACAAGTGCCTTCACTTTAATGCGAGAAACACACACACACACACACACACACACACACACACACACACAAGCAGCATCCAGAGACGCTCAGGTGTGACACAAATGCCCCGTCCTGATGTCACGACGTCTGACAAACTGGCTCTCTCTACCATGTTTATATGCTAAACAGAGATCTTATGAAAACCTGAGGTAATGTATTTTAATATTGTGTTCATATGAGGTGTGATGTTAAGCAACTATGAAGGACAGGTTGATATTGTGGTGGAGACCAGGGGAGGAGATGCTCCTCAGGACACAAAGTAATCTAATTGTCTTGTACATGATGAGACACGCACATGTACAGTATGTACACACACACACGCACGCACACACACAGACACACGCGCACATACGCACACGCACTAGATGTGCATGTAGAGCATCCTGATCATGTTCCACAGCTCGTTGCTCTTCCAGCAAAATGGGGGAAAATCCTGCACTTCTTGAGTCAACGAACTGTAGTGATAATCTGAATTTACAGGCCAACATTTTAAGTTGTTTTTAATCTAAATTTCTTTGGTTTCTGAATAAATACCTGAACTATTACAACCTTCACATTAGCCTGGATGATTCTTTATGTTTTGGGGTAATTGGCAAATATTCACTCAATGTCATTGTGCCACAGTTTATAACAACCTTCATTTCAAAGACACTTTTGTTAGACGGGACATACACTGGACAGTTTTTCAACCGCTGACGTTTACGTTAGCCGCACATATTATGTGCTGGTCTGTTATCCACTGACCAGCAGTGGAACATGAAAAGAATCATTTGAAACAAAGCCAAAACTCTAACTTACAGGACTTTGGGTTCACAGCTGCTCTTTGACACAAATATCTAATCATCCAATCACCCGACAGCAACTCAATCCATGCTGCTGAAGGTAAAACCTATGCAATTAGATTTGTGTCAATATTTTACACTTTTCACGGCGCAAATAACACATCGATTTCGTCATTCAAAAATATTTTTAGTATTTTATTGTTTGAGAATACACTTGTTCTTTGCTCCGTGGTTTTTTGTTTGCGGGCGGGCCTCAGGAAGCTGCCTGCTGATTGGCTACTGAATTCACGTCACATGCTTAGAGTCGCTGTGCGTCTGGAACTCGTTCCCCATCGAAAATAATTGTAAGAATCCAACGTTAATAATCTGACAAACATTAGATATTTACAATTATTTTGTCGAAGGTCGACGGGGAAAACTCCAAGCCTGTGACGACTTCCCGTCCATTGAGCTATTGCTCCAAAACTCATTAACCAATCAGCAGGCGGATTCCTAAGGCCCGCCCACAAACAAAAAACCACGGTGCAAAGAACAAATCAGGGAGCACAAAGAACAAGTGTATTTACAAACAATAAAATACAATATTTTTGAATGATTAAATCAATCTTTTATTTGCTTAGTGAAAAGTGTTGTTTGAAAATATTGAAACAAATCTAATTCCATAAAAATGAGCTTCAGGAAGGTCTTTGGTTGTTGGTGCCAGACAGACTGGTCAGTAACACCGTCTTTGTTAGTGATTTAGTTTATTTATGATGGGTGGTATTACTCCACACCGGCTCATTGGTCAGAGATGAATATGGTCTCCTGAACTCAGATACCTGCCCTCTGCTGCTCCTCTGATAAGACCAAGCCAATGATGCGAGCTGTCATGCGCCATATTGACGAGCTGAATCAAACACATCAAACACATCTCGGGGCAGATCGCACAGGCTGTAGATAGAGATAAGCGTGTCGCGGCTAAGGGAGAAGAGTCAGTCGCAGTACGACTGCAAATCGAGTTTGCAGAACCAGATTGTATTCGCTCTCACTGTGCAAAAACAATAGGTGTAAATGCAGATCGTAACACACTCTCTTTCCCAAGCATGTCAGGGAACTACGGTGGCCTCAGCATCCCAGAAAGGATGTTGTTCTTCTTCCTTGGTGTAGTAAGCCTCCGCTTCAAAACACAAAACACACTTGTCTGTTTCGCAGATGTCAGCCCCCTACCCCCGTCATAAAGGCCTCAAAATCTAGTAAAGTAAAAGTAAAAAGGAGTTCCAGCCCTGACCTTATACTTACCTCAAGTAAGTCCTCTTGGGACATACGTGCATATGTCCGTACATATCATACTTGCCTGTATAAAGGAGTTTAATACAGCCTTATATAAAATCAACAATAATGATGATAATAATATTAAAGCAAACATATCGGAATAGTTTCGGTATTGGCAGATATCCAAATTCAGGTATCGGGATTGGATCGAAAGTGAAAAAAAGTGGATTGCTGCATCCCGACACACACTCTGGCCTGATTTGTCTGTTCGTGGCTGCTGTAGAAACACGTGGTAAAAGATGGTGGCCTCTCAAAAGGAAGGATCTTTTCTAAAGTGCATGTTAAAGGCTTTTGCCAAGTCCAAAAAATGATGGTACTACATCTAAGATCTGATTTCCACTAAACCCTCCCCTAAATGTCACACACTGCATCTTTAATACAAAGAATGAATGAATGAAAGGCGTCTACCTGAAAATGAGGTGCTTGACCTTAAACTGTGTCTCTATCACCCCTGTTGTCCTCAGTCGCACTCGCAGAACATCGGTCTCCGTGGGCACGTAGTCTGTAGACATGATGCGGGTCATGTTCTCAAAGAAACTATGAGACACAGACAGAGGAAGGAGCGCAGGAAGCAAGGAGATAAAGACAGATGAAAGAGAGAGGAGGGGACACAACGGGAAAAGTTTCATTACCTGCAGACAAACTTGCCGTCACAAGAGAATAAAGTCGAGTATCAGTCGTGGATGCGTGCGCTTGCTCACATGGGCCTGGAGCTCCCGGCTCATGCCAGGTGGCAGGTAGGGTGTGCAGTGATAAGACTGGAGCCCCAGGGGGCGCAACAGATCATCTCTATGAATATTCATGCTGTGATTTACCATAATAACACACTGAGGCTAAGCTTTCATGCAGATTATCGATTAACACAGTGAGTGCAATCAACTTTGTCATGTGTGCACGCACAGGCACACACATTCTCAGCGAGATCACTCATACACATAACGCATTCCCTAATATTCCCTTACCCTAACGTTAACCATCAAACATCTAACCCTAAATGCCAAACCCAGAGGGGTCTGCAACCTCTAGTATCAGAAGAGCCACTTTTGCCCCCTGTGACCAATAATAGGAAGAGAAAACCTTGTATAAAGTTTTGTATGTGAATATAAGAACTAAAGTCGTTGCATTTGTGAAATTCAAGAATGATGAAAAAAAAGCTGTTGACATTTCATAGCAGTTAAAATTGTGATTAAAAAACCACAGTGACCCACTTTGAAATAAATACAGCAACGTTTGGATTTTATGGAGCTCATGCTTGAGGAAACCTGCTGGCATACGTACGTGGGCCCAAATAAGCACTTCCTGTGTGCACGTGACTTCATTCAAGTGTTGGGATCTCTTGATCTCTAAATAAGAGGAGTTCACTTTGAAAGACAAACATTTTGAATACAATGACAGCTTTCTTTGGAGACCCCTGCCCTAACATAAACCCAAATCTAAGCCTAATCCTAAAACCAACTCTTAAACTTCAAAAAGGGCCTTTAAAAAAATGTCCTCACAAAGACAGAATCATGTCCTTACATGTACACACACACACACGCCTGTGACCTTCTCAGTGAATCAGTTTCCTCTACAGCAACACACACACACACACACACACACACACACTCTGACTGTCGGACACTGGCCAATGCAGACAAACATGTGAAGGTGTGTGTTTACTTGTCCTTCTGTCTTTGTAATAAAAATATGGGTCACTTGCAGTTTGACCAGTGTTCCAAAGCTGCAGTGTAGTAATTCATTTGACGACACCTGGTAACGTGGTAGCAGCAGAACAAACAACTGTAATTATTCCTTTAGATTCATCTCTGTGACCATCTAAACATCGTTCCACTCTCATGTTTGCTGCTTTAGTCTTTAGATACTCCACCATGTTCAACAGCTGGTTACTTACTGTAACTGCCAGAGAGCGAGGTTTTTAATCCACAACAATGAGATGGAAATAATAATTCAAACAAATAGAGCTGCAGCTAATGCTTATTTTCTTAATATATTAATCTGACGACAATTTTCCCGTTTAATTCGGGTATTTGTTTGGTCCATAAAATGTTGAAAAATGATTTTAGTTAAATTAAAACCAGAAAATATTCACATTTAAGAAGCTGGAAAACCAGAAAACTTCTAATTATTAGAAAAAAACTTTAAAAACCGAATAATCTACAATTAACAAATAGTTGAGGATTAATTTAGTAATCGACGAATCGTTGCAGCCTTAAAAACAAGCATGTGACGAAGCTTTGGAGATGGATAATAATCCAGAATCTATTTGAATTCAACACTACTAGCAAATTATTTCAGATTGCACCTCGTTGTTGGATAAATTTTTTATGGCTTCAACATCATTTAGGGCAAATTGAATTCTTATTTCAACTTCAGTGGGTTTTCCTTTGATGATTCTTTGATGAGCCACAGTTCCTGTTACCAGAATTAAGAAAATCACTCGGTCACCAGAATCTCAGTACTGATAAGAATGATGTTCAAACTACGACAAATGAACTGCGGGACCAGAATGTTCCATAAGGTTATGGTAAGAGTCAAGTCAATGCACTATGTCAGCGAGGGTCCTCAAAAAAAAAGAACAAGTGTATGTGTGTGTGTGTGTGTGTGTGTGTGAGCAGAAGGTGATGGTGATGTACGGTAGTTCTCAGTGGGAACCAGGTGTCCTGTCGGTGTAGATAAGCCCAGAGTGGAAGCCTGTCGCTGGGGCAGAGGATGAGAACAGACGGCCTCCTGTTGAGTCCCGGCTTTGTCTTACGTCTGTGTCGCACACATGCGATCCTCTCGACCCTGGAGTCTCATTTTCCATCGTCTTCTGTCGTCAGTCTCACTTCTTCACTTTCTTTAATCCTTAGTGCTCACGTGGCACGGATCTGTGCCACAGGCACACCCGCGGTAAATTGCAGTGGGAATAAGACACAACTCCTTATATGGACATCCTCCATCATGGTGTGTGTTTATAGGTCACATCTTCAAGCTTGTTATGTGTTGCTGAGTCAAAATTATGATTCATTGTATACGGTTTTTTGTTGTTTTTTGTCGTGATAGTCGTAATAGTGCAGAAGTCACAAAATAGACTGTTTTTCTTCTATTTTTGTTCAGAAAAACGAGCCAAGCTAAATGTGATGCGTTTCCAAATTTCACAAATTAAATCCGATTTTTTAAAATGTGAGTGCTTATTGCTTAGGTGTCAAATCATGTCATCAGATTGCCTATAGGTTGTGCTAAAAAAAAAGGATACAAGACACTGTATATTGCACATTGTTATGTATGTAGATTATAACGTAGTAATGGGGAAAAAAGCAGCCTAAATGCTCTATGTTTGAGAGGTTTGACTCTTATCTATGTGCATTTTAAACTTCACTCTTCTGACTTAGCTTTAAAAAAAAGCCCAAGACCAACAACAAACCTCTCAGATTTTTGGACTCCACTGCATATACTCCCATAATTACAATGTCTCCCTCCCTCTGTCTTCTCCACTCTACAGGCTGATTCCCAGTGACAGCAAGCACACGGCCGAGCCTCAGCCGGCGAGTCGGGCTAATTAGACCCCTGCGTCTCCTCAGCCCAGCCTGAGTGCGCTCTGCAAGAATACTCACTACAGCGCCGAGTCATTCAGCTCGTACTCGTATCCCCGAGCCGCCGCGGCCCTCACCCCGTGGTCGGTCCACAGACAGGACAGGGCGTGGCTCAGGAAGGGAAACAGCACCTGTTCTTCGTCAAAGCACCGCCCACATGACAGGACAGAATGGGCGTGGACCTGCGAGTGAGAAGAGACAGGGCGGAGAGGGGGGTCAGATGGAAAAGGGATGTGAGAGAAGTTAATGAGTCTGTCTCGGCTCTCTACGCTCGGTCATCAATATCGATGCACAAATGAATGGATATGCACACGCTGCTGACATTTAACACAGGAAACACTTTGGTCGCCATCTCCCAGCAGGATGTGCCCGGTGGACGGGCGGTGAATGAGCTCTAATAACTTCAACAATAAAGTTCAAATCAAATGGAACATCACCATCAAACCACCCACGTTTACCGTTTAACTTTCTGCTGACACTCATGCATGCGATCTGTGTGTGTGTGTGTGTGTGTGTGTGTGTTGTGGTGATATGAAGCAGCTGCACCTGCTGTGCTCACATGTCTCCCTCTAGTGGGGATCTGGGTGCATTGCAGCAGCAAAAAAAAAACGACCCTTAAAAAACTGGAAGAGGAAGAGAGAGGAGTGATGACAAGCGCATGGAGACATGCAGAGGGACTACCTTGTTCCTGCTGTTTGCCAGGTTGATCCTGAGGACGCCCATGCCATGGAGGACAAACTTCATGGAGGTCAGGAGGTTATCCAGCACTGCAGGCTGCCAAGGGACAAAGTTCAGAGGTCAAGTCCATAATTTGTTGTTCTTCCCACTGAAGGACAAGCTTGTGACCAGACATACAAGGGAGTATTTTCATCATGGCCGAGGTTAAACTTCAAGAAAAGGCTAGATGAAAACTTAGATGATTAACAGAGAATGAGCAGAATCATGACAAGATTTCTGGTATACTGGTACTGTCATAAAAAATGTCTTTGTTGTTTTATGGGGGTTATGACGTGGGCCCTCTATCTCGTGACTGGCAGCAGTAAGCAGAGATTTCAGTGAATTCAAGTTTTGTTTTTTGTTTTTTTCAGGCGATAAGACATACAACAACACCTGTATTATACATATACACTCACTTAATAATGTTCAACTGCTTGTTGAACATATATATATATATATACATATATACGCATATATCTGAATTGACTTGCGCTCTGGGAACAAGCACTTGAACAAGCACAACTCCTCCACATAGAGGGTGTGCAGATTTGGGGATTCCCCAAATCTGCGACCCTCATGTGGAGGATAAAACAGTAGATGGATGAATTCAATCTAATCAGTCAACCAGTGTTAACTAGTGTTAGCAACCTATTGAATATATTGAATACCTATAAGAATATACAGTATACTAGTTTAAAATAATACACAAACACCATAAAGACATGAATTGAACAATATACTGTAAGAAAGCAGAAAAACAAGGCGCTGTGATTAAAATATGCCCCATTACACATTTATATACTGTACAGACGCAGCAAAAGTGTGTATATTTGCATACATTAAACCCCAGGGACGAGCTATCAAACCTGACGACAGAGAAAGAGTGTAAAACTACAGCGTTTATCACAGTAATTAAACTCATAACTCTATAACCTGGAGACTAAGTGACTGAGCAGAGTGACTCCGACAGAGAGTTGGGAAGATGTGACTTTGTATGTGTGTGTGTGTGTGTGTGCACTCTCTGCCACTCTGCTGCCAGCTAAAGATAAGCTTCACATTCCATCATGATTCCATCACAGTCTGGTCGCTCTCCTGTCTCTCTGTGTGTTTTAGTGTCCAGATTGAGACCCGCTGCGCTCGCTGCGAAATGTGCAAAGTGAGATAAGTATGTGCGATGACAGGCCTTCATCCTGCGAGCAGAGTCAGTCTCTGGACGGCTGCTGACACCACGGCATTAGGGACAAATTAAGTTCTCTTTCAGGGGAACGCTTGCCGACAGCACTGCATTGATTTGTGTCGGAAATAAGCTGCTTTGTGTGCTCGTCTCCCCCTGCTTAGCCATCACTGTCATCACCCCAGTGGCACAATTATCCTATCGCTGTAGATTTGTTGCATGACAATGACTCGCTCTTATTACCACAAGAACAATAAATATGGCATCTTTGTGCTGTAGTTTTAATGTTTTATGCTCTTAAACCGTGCTGCAGAGAGTCAGTGATGAGGGAGCAATAGCACGCTTGTGTCACGCAAATGTGTCCCGAGACGACAAATCCTGCACTCGCTGAAAACACTCAGCCTGTAGCGGCTGTTTACGAGCAAGCGGTTCTTTTTTAGTGTGAGGGAGTCAACGCATAAACACGAACAGCAATGCAGTATACACAATCCCCATGATGTTTTCCCGCTGGTCCACACTGCGATGTGTCACAGAAGGAACGCTGCACGTTTAAAATATTCAAACAATATCATGTTTGAAGTGGTTTTGAGAGGAAGGAAACACATTTGTTTAGGTGAGTGGTTGTAACCGAGTTGGTTTGCTCGGAGTAAGTCTGTCTGCTGGTCCACAAAAAAAATGCTCTGGATCCTTTGGAGTTCACAGTGTTGAGTCTGTCTGCAGGTTACAGGTCCTGCAGGACATATCTGAGCCCAATACTTTCATTTATATGCATAGAATACAACTCAAAGTGCAAAGTATAACATTTAAAAAAGGTTAACCAAATATTCGCAGAGTTATTTTGCCGATAAAATGTTAGAAAGTGTTTGAACCACAAAGTGATGCTCAAATGTCTTTTTTTGTTGGAAAACCAGAATTATTCAGCTTTAATCTTCTTTGTTATGTGATGTGGAGCAAAAGGCAGAAAATATTCACATTTGATAATATTCCAACTGATTAATCATTGGAACCCGAGAAAATAACCCCAAAAAAAAGCACTGAAGTAAACACAGGAGAATGAAGAGTGTTTCACAATCTGGTTATAAAAAAGGGACATAATCTTTTTTAATGGGCAGAAATAGAGAGGCAAGAGCACACTGCATTCATTAAATGAGAAGGTTTTCAACTGATTTAACAGTTAAACATTAAAACGCCTGAAGGCGCTTGCTGCTGCGCGACATGGTATTAAAATATCTGAAATGTGGGAACGAGCGGCACCATTAAGAGCTTTGTACGTGAATAAAAAGATCAAATTCAGTTGTAAAAGAAGCAGGAGGCCGAAAAACAGAAGCCAATGTGTCGAACAAGCTGCTGTTTGCTAGTTAACATTTCTGCCAAGCCAGAAATAAAAGGGCAAAACCTCACTATCCAACCTACTCGTTAGAAAAACATGGATTATTTTCTCTGCGTCTGCTCTGATCCCAAAACGCTCCCTTGCGTTTGTGCTGCACTCGACAACGTCAGAGCTTTAGCAGCAGCACAGCCACAGTATTACATGCAGATATTGTTATATTTTTGATCTAATCATTGACTACCAGGATCTTCAGGCCTTATCTCTCCTCGTATTTTTTTCCCCATCAAGACACTGATGATGTCACAGATGCATCATGTTTGTACCCTGGAAAGAAGGAACAATAATGAAGTCATTGAAGACAGACAGACGTCTCTGTCTGTCTGTCTTCAGTGACTTCATTATTGTTCCTTCTTTCCTTCTCGGTCCACCTTTGTCCTCCTTATCAACCGTTTCCCATTCCCTCCCTTTCTGACTCAAGGGAGGGAGGGAGAGAGGGTGTTGGTCATGTTTGGACAACATCAGACACTTTATATGCGTGGAACACAGGCCAGTCTTCCTCTTTGCTTGTTGTCTATGACAAAAAGTTTTATACACACACGTTTGCACAGCCATTGTTGTTAAGAAAACAACATTCAGTTAATGCCTAATCCTAACTTTAACCACAGTTCACTTTTTAATCCTGCTTTTAACCCGAGCCTCAGATGGGCTTTAGTCTCCATGAGGACTTCTGGACCTGTGAACATAACCACAATTCAAATCTTAGCCCTAAGCTTAACCAGTTCCTCAGATATGAGGTTCTGCCTCATGGAGATCAGGTTTTGATCTACATGAGGACTGCTTGTCCTGACAAGACCAGTGTTTATGCCGGAAAAGGTCCTGAAGAGGTAACAAATACACACACGCACAATCTTATACAGCATTCTTACCTAGGACCTAATGCATTCCCTAACCCCTGAACCTTAAACTAAGTCTTAACCCATTAACAGCCCATTTTACGTTTGACAGAACACAAGGTCCAGCATAATAATTCCTCACTTTGACAAAAAGTCCTTGCTTCCTGTGGTTTATACGTTATTTGATCCTCACAAAGATACACACACACGCACACACAGCACTTTCTACCTGGGCGAAAAAGGGTGTTATCCAGTACTTATCCTGAGAGTGGATGTATAGCTTATGTGGATTCAGATTACAACACAATATCACCCCTAAAGCAACAAGGCAGTGTGTGTGTGTGTTAGTGTGTGTGCGGTCATCAGTGTAAAAGGAAGTCCAACAGACAGAAAGCCCTCACCCCTCTCGAACACTCCCACCACCACCATCACCACCGCCGCAATTTAAAATACTGTGGGAACTTTATGGCGCACTGTGCGTCAGCAGAGACATTTCAACTCTCAACAGTCTAATGTCTAAATCCATGCAGATACTCAGAACTATTGTTCTGTTGTTGCCCAGCCTGAATCCTGCGGCTCGGCCTCGCGAACGCAGAAAACTAACAGCTATTAGCAGCCGTCACCTGCTACACCAACAAAGAACGCAGCTGAACTGGAACTGGTATTTAATCATTAACCACAGACCGATCTGGTGGCAATGTATAACCAAGTATGCACAGTTGTGGTTGGAGGTTATAAGTTCGGTCAGTTCCTGAAAGCAAAGCCTCTTAGCTGTGTTTAAATGTTTTTGTGCCACTTTTCGGTGTCCGATACCGATATCACAAACCTGAGTATCTACTCACACCGAAATTAGTCCAACACAGTCCTTTTAGACCATTTATGAACTGTGAAGCTGTTGACAACACATCATTACAACGACATAATTCTCCAACTGTGTAACAAAGTAAAATGATTTTTGGGTTGTATCGGATTTTACACGATCCGGCGATTTTGACCGATCTTACCGATACTGATACTGATCGATACCGATATGATGCTTTTATTCAATCCTTGACACAAAGATTTGTGAAAACACCTGAAATATTTGTAATTACTCAGTTAATAAATGTCAACCATTGCCACAACCATGTGCACACACACACACAGACACTTTTGTTGACTAAGTGTTGTGTGTAATAAAATCGCATGACGGGAAAAATCTCAACCAAAGCAGCCATGACCTGGGGCTGCAAATAAAGGCAGGATGAGACGAAAGAGAAGCCCCCTTCTACTTTTCCTGCCCGTATTCCTCCCAAGCTGATCCTATCATGGTCCTAATGTAATACAAAGTTGTCTGACAGACAAGGAACACAAAGAGCCAGACAGGGGAATAAGGAGATGGGCTTTTCTCTATGTCCCTGCCTTCAGGGGACATTTGAGAGAATGGATAGCATGGAGCAAGGATTACCTTTCCAGTTCAAGGCAGACCTAAGATCTTCACTCATACAAGCATTCTGCTCGTTACCATGGTTGTAATGAGTCATTATTCCAGTTACAGTTCAATCATTCTGTGTGTTAAAATTCCCATAAAATCAGCCATTTCTAAAAATCCTCACACCAGCCTGTGTGGCACCAATAACCGCAACATATTCATATCTAACTCTATCTCATTCAAAGTCACTAGAGCTGCAACTAACGATTATTTTCATAATCCATTCATCTGTTGATTATTATCTCCTCCAATCGAGTAATCGTTTGGTCCATAAAATGTCAGGAAACTTTAAAAAAATTTTGATCATTGTTTGTCAAACATGGAAACGATGATGTTCTCAAATGGCTTGTTTTTGTCCAAAAACCAAAATGATTCACTTCTAATGCTTTCTTTGTTATATGGAGCAAAAAAACGAAAAGAAAATATTCACATTCTCAAGCTGAAACAATCAGAAATCTTGTTTAAATAATGAAAAAAGCTCAGTTGCTCTAAAAGTCCTCTAAATCAGTTTTATTATTCGCCATGCAGACACTCTGGTTAAGCTTCAGTGGGTCATCTGGACCATTTTCTACAAGCTTAAATGCAATAAATTGCAGCCGCGTGATTGGCTTAGTAGATAGTTCATATATTTGCATTCATTTACATTTTAATGTCATATTAATGAGCATCCGTATGTACAAAGCACATGGAAATGTGCCAGACATATCAGAAGCTGCCATTAACAAGCAGCTGAACAGGTGTGCCTAATAAAGTGGCATGTGAGTGTAGACACAACCTTAATAGATGGGGCATCAAAAATAAACACAAACACGTGAGAAAACATACGCACATTGACTTGACGTGCATGCGTGTGTGTGTGCGTGCGTGCACAGAGGAGGGTGTGTCTATTTGCCGTGGGAGGTTGGGACAGTCATGCGGGAAGGGCAGGTTTGTGGGTGTCAATTTTCCACTTGAAAATAAGGGCGTCACCTGAGAATGAAGGCAAACCCAACTGCCAACAATAGAGATCTGACTACGGGAATCAAACATGTGTTACTGTGTGTGTGTGTGTGTGTGTAATCTTTGTATTCTGAGCTGCTTAAATGCTATAGAAAAGGGAGCGTTTTAAAATCCAATGTGCATAAAGCTAGAAATGACCAGGTTCTCTCCAACAGCCACACTACTTCTTTTTCTTGTTTTTATGCTCCTTTTTTACTCTGCTCGGCAGCACAGTGCAGCTTTTTGTTAACAAATGACCTGGGAAAACTGGGAAAAACCGCATTCCCCCGCTCTACTCCATATAAGTGCAGGAGACACTCAAGAATTATTATTATTATTATTATTTTTATTAATAAACAATCTTTTGATAAATTAAAGCCCATCCATCTATCCATCTGTCAGGGTTCTAAGTTTTTGTCACAGTTTAATTGTAAATTGTATCATTATATTTGAGGGAATCTACAAGCAATTGCTATTTGATAGTATTGATAATTGCAATTTTCTTTACCTCCCTTAAACCCAAATTGAATGATACATTTCATACAGTACATACAACGTCTATTTCAATTTCAACGAGTGTCTTGTTCCCACGGTATTGTGCCTTTCTGAAGAGAGAGTTTGCCAAATATAATGTGTATGCAAAAGGACAATAAACAATCCTTGAATTCTGAATTACCTGCAAGTTATATTTCCAAAATAAAAGCACACCGCATGTCAGTCAGTCAGACCCTGATCTAAACTGAATGGGCCGGTGGTGCATAACATGTACATGTGCATCTTTTTCAGCTACATTTAGCTAATAATAAAATAAAAACAACAAAACTTTTTTTCTACTCGGTGTTCACTGAGCAAGTGCTGCCATATAATGAATACAATGAATAGAGTCTCTTCAAACAGGACAGAGCAAAACTGTGGGCCTTCAAATGAAACTGAGTTGCAGATTAACTGAACTTCAAATACTAGAGGTAGAATGACAACGGCTGCTGTTTAGCTGTTTCCGTTCATCAAGCTAACAGAACTATCACAATTCTAGCAGAGGAAATTATTTGTAAAACAGTCAGAAAAAATATGATATACTATATACAGTGTGTATCATCATTTTAAAATAAAATAATGCTTTAAAGTGTTCTAAAGTCAAAATAAATCACAAAATTGCAACTCCCTACTTTCCTCAAATCAATCATGAGTTCTTCTCAATTCACATTCCCGTGCATAAATCCACCTGCATAATAGCGATATTTCTGTCACCACTCAAGAGTCCAGTGAGAAAGTTACGATGCTTGTGTTGGAGCGAGTGAACACAGCGGCTGGTTGTCACAGACGTGAGCAAGAGGAGGAGCCGAGGCGTCTTTAACGTCCAGGAATGCGTTCAAACATCCCAACTGCCTGTGCAAACATCGTGTGTCACGCCAGAAGAAGAGACATTTGACTGCATCTAACAAAGTCCAGGAACACATACACGTTAACATGTCTTCATGACATTAAGGACATTTGTTGGTTCAGTAACTCCTCATTCATCACTTTCATAAATCACGTTTATATACTAAACACAGCAGGAATTAGGAGGGTTCAAACTCCGCAGTCCAACATCAGTCTGCCAGGACTGCTACTGCAGGAAGACATAGCGGCTAACTGAAGCATTATGGAGACGAAGAAGGACACTTTCTGTCATCACATACTCATTGTGTTTATGTCTGAGCAGACTGGAGGAGGAGAAAAGAAACCGAGGAGTAAAGTAAAAAATGTGGGGAAAGATAAGTCTTCAGCAGAAAAACTGAGATTGAGTAGGAGGGATCTTTTCTGACCTGAACACTGACCTTGTCAGGTCCAGTAGTCCTCATGGAGACCAGAACCTCATTCCTAAGCAACCAGTTAAGTTTAGCGCTAAGCTTTGAATTGTGGTTAGGTTACAATTAGTGTTAGACATGAACTGATTATGGTTAAGGTAAGGGATAACACTCTGTTGCAGTGTCCCAGCAAGAATAGCTGCGTAAACCTGTGTGTGTGAGCGTGTGTGAAGTGAACTGTTCCCGTTCTCCCCACCCCATCTCAACTTCTAGCACAGCAGAGGAATTTGGCTTTGGGTCGCTCACAGCACACACACACACACACACAAGCGCGCGCACACAGTCACACACGCACAAACACACACATAAGGAAGAGCAGATGCGAGCCAAACCACTGCATACCAACTTGGATTTGACCCTGTGTATCATGAGAAACCTCAGTCCCCCCCCACAGGAACTATGCATCGCCTCCGTTTGTAATTTCCTCTGTTGTTCATCATCGCCATCTTTTAACTCGTGCATAACAACAATAACAATAAAGCACTGAGCCTACAGCACAACTTCACCACTTTACTTCCTCTATTGGAATCCTGTTAACTGAAATGACAATAATGCCAACCTAAACACTTAAAGTCTTATACAGTTCTATTTAAAGCTGTGTTTGTTTTCACTAGTCCCTTCATTATAGATAAGAAAGAAATGTGATTGTCATCCTCTTGTGATACTGAAACCCCAAAAAAACAAAGCCACTGTATGGAAAAAAAAAAACTTATCTCATTTAAGACCAAAGGTGAAGCAGACTGTATGTGTGTGTGTGTGTGTGTGTGCATGCAGGGCTAACCTTGAAGCTAGTTAGCTCTTGTTTAGTGAATCCATTACTGTGGATGATCTTCATCTGTTTGACCAGTGTGCTTTTGCCGCTCTCTGCTGCACCTGCAGGACGATGGAAACAGTAAACTGTGGTTAAACCTGATGCCAGAAAAAAAATGTTTAAAACACATTTAACTGAGAGTTTAGAAGTGGATATGCAGTGGTTAAAAAATACACAGTGGTTCTTCAGGAGGAAATGGGAAAAAAAAGAAAAGAAAACTCAATGAAACACTGAGCTGGAGGCCTTTTGTGGTGTTTTTATCACGTCATCATGTGGTTACTGTGCAGATAACTGGGTTTTTATCACTTTCTGTGGCTTTTGAGGGAAAACAAAGCCATTTCTAACACTCTACATTAGGGCAGGTTTTTGCAACTACTTGCGTTTCAATCGTCAAGATTTGTAAAAGGCACCAGAATAACTGATCCATGCCGTCCCACTTTTTGGTACACTTCTGTTTGTAAGGGGTCCAGCACCGGATTTTCTCCTTTGGGCGAGAACAGGAATAGGTAAAAAAAAAAGAAGCAAAAATGTTTGTTTTTTTTTATTTACCGTTCATTATGTCAGAGAGAAATGCCAAGAAAGAAGAAGAGAACATGTAACGCTGGAGGTTCTCCATTGTTGCCCTTTGTGTTTACTTCTCCTTTGTTGAATGTGATGTCACGCTGTTCACGTACTGTAGCTGATAGAAAGCGATGTCCATCCAGTGTACACAATGGAAATCACATCAGGGTTCACCTTTACCAACATACTGTACACTTCACTGCACACAGAGTATTATTTCTGCTACGAGGTGTTTTTCAGTCGAACCAGATCTCACACAGATCACAGTGTGAGATGATGGGAATGTGTCGTCTCGTCTCCTTCCTTCCTGTCACTACATGATCCATACCTGGAACCTGATTTGTTATGGTGTTAAGTGAGGCCACTTCCTGTCTGAACCCTCACTCTAACCCTGGAAATAGGGTTACGGTACGGATGGGAACATGCAGCAAAAGACATTACGTAGATCATTCCTAACTCTGATTTTTTGGTAAAGTGGTTGACAACATTAAAAGGTGAGTGTTGGAGACAACATAATATAAAACACTAACCGTGTCATTTTTAGATATTAGATATCCTGCTGCCGACAGGATTTGCCGTGTGTACTTCTCATTGTGACCCCACCTTTCGGCCTATGTCAGCCGAGATTAGCTGACATCCCCCCTCATGTGGATACCGAAAAGCAGAGAAATGGAGCTTTGCACCCATATACTTGTCATTAACGTCGCGCTCAGAGATTCACCAGCAGCTTGTAAGTACTGAAATATCCTAAACGGCTGAATAACTGCCAGATATATCAAAAAAGTTAAAGTCATCTTGGAAAAAGGGGCAGAAGCGTTCACTCATTGAACATTTTTTGACAATACTACAGCCATAAAGTCAAAATAAATCTAAATATCTGATAATCGTAAAAGGGTTAAGTTACATATGATATCTTTAATTGGATACCCATGTTCTAGTTTGATGTAGCACCCGAGAGACCCCTTTCACCTGGGGCCCCAAACTCGCTTGAAACGCCTCTGTACATTGAGTGAACGAAGAGGTGCACTCTTCTCAGGTGCGTTCACATGATCTGGACGGTCGGTCTCACCTAGTAAGAGTATTTTAACCACGTTCATCTCGCGCTTGGCGGACTCGTACAGGTCTTTGTCTATCTTGACACTGTGTATCCTCGCCTTCTTCTCCTCCTCCGTGACTTCGGTACCGAGGCACAGTCCCATCCTGAGCTCTCATCTCCTCCCCGGCCACGGACACGGAGGGAAACAAAGGCAGGGAGTCCACACAGAGCTGCCTCACCGACAGTGTCTCTGTGCTCGCTGCATGCTCCTAGTCTTCCTCCTCCTCCTCCTCCTCCTCCTCCTCCTCAGTGTGTCCCTGTGAGTATCACAGTTGGCTCTGCAGGGACAAAAACGAAGTTCAGGCCATCACACAAACATCCAGTGGCGGCGAAAAGTGATTTTACGCATCGCTCCACGTCTTCTCCTTCAATGTCAGAGGCAGCTTCTTTTTTTTTTACACGTGGTAACTTTTTTCGGCGACTATTCGCAGCAGCGGTTCAAACTCTGCTCTGCCGCCTTGGCGAAAACCCCGAAGACATAATCCTGGAGCTCTCCTCCTCCTCTTCCTCTTCCTCCTCCTGTGCGGTCTCTGCTGCTGCTGCTGCTGCTGCCTTTGGCGCACAGATGGAAAAGTTTCAGACTTCCCTGGGAAGTGACGCGCCGGGGGACGAAACTGCTGACCGTGCAAATCCACGTTTGTATCCTGTCTGTTCAGGCTACAAACAACCATTCAATTCATTTCATTTCATTTCATTTCATTTAAATGCAATTAAATTCATTTCATTCAATTCAAACATCGATTCGTTTATTTTTATTTTTTTTAAAGTTGACAATCATTCATATTGATGAACACGTCAATGTAAAATTTTGCCAGAATCTGTTGTCCCTGACATGTCAGACAAGCACAAAGACAACATAAGAAAATAAAATAACACAACCTTCAAAACAAAAAATACAGTGAAATATCAAAATTATATCAGGGGTTTCTTTAGTATATAATTTTTTAACTGATGCTACAAATATACATTAAACTTTATGACATTTCAGTCCACTGGATGATGCTGAGTCATACACATCGTAATATAGGATTTTATCAGTTCTAGTTTACAGAAGCAACGATTAGATGTATGTCAATGTTTCTCACTTCAGCCTTACACGGCCTGTTAATGAGGAAATAATATTATAGTTAGAGGAAATAATATTATAGTTAGAGAGGTGGTTGATGAAATGGTATGTTGGCTACAACAGAATCACAATATGAAAAATATTCACTTAAGTTTCCTCTAGAAGAATGAAATGCATAAATTATCAGCGTTAAATGACCAAACAAGACAAAGTGGATCAGTGTAAACATCTAAAGCCACATTCACCTCGGCCTCCAAATATTCAGAGTCATTTAAAAGCCCTCAAATTAACACCTGCTATTGCAACTGACATTAATATAGTAGCTGATGGAGCTACACCCACTCATTTCATAATGGACCTTTGGAACATTTAATAGGAATATGTGCTGGAATGTCCACAGTTTTTTTTTTATCAAGAATGTCGGCCCTAAGATAAGGAGGTAGAAAAACTTAAAATGATTTGTGGATTATGCCAGTGATTGGATCTACAGGTGGATAAAAGAGAACATGGAAAGTGGTGAAAGACAGGTTATTTAGCTGTGTCAGCATTCAGATTAAGCTTAAAGTCCAACACATGAAGGCTCACAGCCAAAGCTGGTCATCCAATATAGTTTCCTCCTCCTGCTGTATTCTAGAGAGGACACTGATGAATAAAGATTTGCCTTCACTATTCACATCCACAGAAAATCACAGCAAGGAATATACATAACAGTTAAGTAAGCCAAATACACACACACAGTACGTGCAGAGAAGCCTGATGTTCCTCAGAGAAGTGTCAGACAGGGTTCTTCCTGCAGAAGCTGGAGAGGGACGTCCCCAGGCTGGAGGATTAAAGGCTCTTTTGTATTCACAGTGAGGTGACGGTTTTTTGTTTTTTTTTGTTCTGATCTGGGATCAGTGTGAATGGAACAGGAGCAGTCAGATTTAGCAGTTTCTAAGTGACTGTGGCCTCATTTCACTGACTCACTGAACCGTGACTTTGTGCTGATCCAACAAAGACTTGACACCAGGCTGCACACATTATGCTTCAGCTGAAATACAAAGCACACATACACATGGATGACACTTTGTCAAGTTAACATTTTATTTCATAAAGGGGAAGTCCACACAGTGCAGTAAAATATCCACTGAATAAAATGTAGAAACATATTTTTCTTGTTACCATTAAAAAGCCCTAACAATGAGCAGGACAGAAAAACACAATCATTTCAACAGTCGCTCCCAAATCTGTTAGTCGTTGGATTGTCTTACAGAAAAACAGAGGAAAACATTCATGTTTTACTTCTCACACACACACACACTCTGCTGTGTACACCTGAATGTAGACCAAAGAAAGTACAACTCAACACAACTTTACTCAAGGTTAAAGGAACAAAACAGTAGTTCAGGTATTTTCACACAGTTCACAGCCCTGGCATCAGTTATAGCTTTAGGAATGAGGCACTACTGACATTTACAGCGCAAACACTTACTACTCTCGCTCTCTCTCTCACACTCACACAAACACACACATCCGGTGCAAATTCAGGTAGCTAAAATCCACAGTTAAAATTTAGAACACTACTTCACAGATAATTCAACAAAAAACAAATTATTTTGGGATGGATTAAAAACATAGAAATGAACCATTTTTAAGATCGCCAAATTAAAACATGGTTAAAGACAATGTTGTGTTAACATTATGTCAATGATAGTAAGAGATAATGAAACAATTATAAGACCACTAACACAGATACATGAAATGTGTGTTAATACAAACATACATAAATACACAAGATAAAAATAAAGCTCTCTTAGGAGGAAGAAGTGTAAAGGGAATTTGCAGCTTAAAATATTTAAGTATAGGTGTTTTTTTTGTTTTCTTTGTCTTCTTTGTCATTTGGAGACCCAGCAGAAACAAACCTAAAAGCAGGACTGTGCACCCACAAGACTACTAGAAACCACCAGGCTCTCAGGTGTCGTCTCACCTGTAGCTAGGACTAAATTAGGACAACATGGACCACGTGTCTGGGTCACTTGTGTCTGTTTTCTTAAAAACAAACAAAGAGAAAAGGATTAAATGAGGCAAAGAATCCGTTAAAACCAAGGTTTGTGGTTTTGCTAGTGAGAAGCCTGGACCTGAGCTTCACCCTGCTCCTGCTGCTCTCTCTTCTTCATGGCCTCGATCACCGCCATCTCTTTGGCCTCCTTCTTCTGGTTCCTGGCTTCAAACTGCAGCCTACAAAAAAAGAGACAGACTCTCAGACCAAGGGAATGATCTACACTGAAGTGCATGGTGGTGCTGGTTCATGCTGCCCTTTGTTGGCAATTGGTTTTCTCTGTCGTAAAAGTAAGTTACTCCAAAGTAAATTTGATTAAGGTCTCTGACCTGTTTTCAATGATTCTCTGGACGATATCATCAGTGGTGAGGTTGTTCCCACTGTCGATGGTCCTGAATATGCCCCTCCTCTTAGGCTCCTTTAGGCAGAACACACACACAGTTATTTAAACTGTACTAAATCGAATCTCTCAAAGGACAAACACACCCAGATAATGTGATTGGTAGACAAGCTACTATAGCATGTATAACTTTAATTGAACTCAAGCTGACCTGGGTAAATCTGTGCATGTGAAAGATTTCCCCACCCCCACCCCCAGCTTATAACCAGAAATAGGAGAAGATACCGGCACACAGGACAATAAGACAACAGAGACAAAAACATGACAAATAGACTGATTTTATGCTCTGTCAGCTTCAAGATTTGGATCATTTAAAATTCATAGAGGAAGAGGTGTAGGAAGACTCGGAATGGGGCTTGACATGCTAACAACAAGCTAAACTGGGAACTGCCCAGTATTAACAAGTTGAAAGGGTGTGCGTAATGCAATGAAAAATGTCTGAGCTATGCTGCTCACAAACAGAAACACTGGCAAAAACAATCTGAAATAAAATGTTGAGATGAAATAAATTACAAAAGGGACAATAAAAACATTTATCTTAAACAAAATATAAACTGAAAAATAATATAAGTGCAGCACAGTCGCAGGTGTTGAACTCGATATGACCATTAACAGTAGAAACCTGTACTCACAGCGTAAGGGTTTGAACCATCCTTGTCTGGAAACACCTCCGTCTTGCCATGACAAACCAGATCCACCTGCAGTTACACAAAATCACATGGTTAAAATCAACCATTTATTCTTTCTTCCAGCCTTCAAAACAAGACCAAATACATGTACAAGTACATATGAATTCACTGCAAAGAAACTGAGGAGCACTGTACTCACAGGTGAACAGACCAATCCATTAACTTATATTGTATACATTATATAATGTAAAAAATCAACATTCTAAATATATAATGTTCAAATACAACATTCTAAATATATAATGTTTAAATACAACATTATAAATATGGGGCCATAAAGTCCATGGTCGGTTTGATATAGTCAATTGTCCATAAGGGGGCGCCACAGTATTTAGTACTGGAATTGTTTGGTCTGTGAGGCAAAGTGTGATCTCTTTTTCTACACTAGACTGTGTGTAATGTACAGTGTGCTTTAATGAGTGTGTGTTGCTGATATTGCCGTTTAAATGAAGAGATAAATAAAGCTATAAAACACCACATGAACAGACTAAAACCATGCAAGAGCAACTGACCTTAAAGTGATCCAGCAGATCTTTGTCCACTGTATAGGGTGCACCAATCACCACCTCTGACACATACTAAAGAGGGACAGGTGGACAGACAGGACTACAGTGAGAGGAAGTCTTAATACATACACTTTACATGTTGTTTAAATGCCATAATTTAATTAATTTAATTAATAAGTGTATCTTTAAAATACAGCAGAATTCAAAGGTGAATGTGTTTAACTCTTCACAGACAAGTTTTAGGTCTGTGCAACATGTTTGGTTTGTGTAACATGCTCATAAGTTTTTTTGAACATCAACACAAACATGCACACATTGTGCAGATGGTGCCACAGACTAACTGTTCTAGAATGACAGTCAAGCAGCAGGAATAAGGGGCACAGAGCCAAGTTCAGCATGTAGTGCTGTGTGCACAGCAGAAATACATATGTCCTGCTGTGCTCTCTGTGTGTTATCACTCACCCTGCAGGCCAGGACACTCAGGGTTCTCTCATGAATGTTCATGATCGGATAGTTCTTCCCCTTGTAGCGGTTCACTTCCTAAATGAGGTGAAAAACACAGTGACAACACATATATTTAACAGACAAAACAGAAGAGTTACTACAATAACCCGTGTTCCCACACCTTGGATGACATCAAATTCAATGATTTTAAAGGACTTTCCACAACCAATTCCCTCAAATTCATGGACTGAAGGTGCTGACACAGCTTAAGATGGGATGGCAATTTGTACGAGGCAATTTTCTTTGGTTTTCTTTCCGAGACATCACGTGTGATAATCCCAGGGTCGCATTTTCCCTGTGTGTATGTGTCTGCACGTGAGAGTGAGATGGATTGTATGTAAGAGTGTCTAATTGGACATACCTGGTCAAAATGCAAACCTACAATGACGTAGGGCTTCTCTGCCTGTTTGTACACCATCTCTAGGAAGTCAACATGACCAATATCTGCAAAGGATTTAAGGTCAAGGCAAAAACCACAACAGAAATGCTTTTCATAAATTAAGTTCTGCTTGTGTCTACAAGCAAAAGATACGGAAGAGGTCAAAAGCTCCAGCCACATAGATGATGGTGTCTCCAGGCTGTGGCTCATTTCCTGAGGCAAACTGGATGATTTTCTGAGACGTTTGGAGGAACTGAGACACTCCTGTCCATGGACTGTTGCCTTTAGGACCCTGGAAGACAAAAACATTACAACTTCTGTCATTTGGACAATGGGACCAAGACTTCAGTCTTGTTTTCCACCAGGCAGTACAGAGCAGTTCAGCTTACCACAGTGTGGTTTAGAACAGTACACCATAATCTGTCTTAAGTTTCAGGGTGTGTGGGCCAAATGGTGATCGCTATGTTAGCTAATAAATCCCAAGAAGAACAACACAGCACAGAAAACAAAGGCTATCAATGTAGGACATGTAGCTGTCCATCACAAGAAGAAGACAAGCTTTGTTTGAGAGTAGGCAGCAGTCTGCACCCTGTGCCGTTTTCCCTGTCACACAGTTGATTCTCTATCAAACTAATCAACGGACTGCAGTGTTTCTAGCGCCACCCTTTAGGAGCCACTGTGCTAGGTGCCCCAACAGAAAAGCACTAAACCTGGGACTGGACCGATGAGTTATTTGGTACCAACCTCAATGTTTTATTGTGTAATCACACTGAACTAAACTATATCATAACGTGTAATAAATATCACAGGGTTATAAAGTTGTAACAAGCAAGTATCACATACCTTTCCAAAATTGTCTGTATGCTTCTGGTAATCTGGGTTATCCTGCAGAAATGATTAGAGGAGGATTAAATTAGTTGAACAACAAAATAAACAGTTGTTGATCACACACTGACTGAATACAGACACAATAACTCACCAAGTTGCTGTGATGGGCTTTGGTCATGAGAAGCATACGCCCCACCAGGTCAGTGGTGGACACACCTTGTGTACGTTTACATTCACGGTATCGGCCTTCGCGCTTCACCTCTTCATATGTGTCCTTGCCGTCTACAGTCAGTGTGATGTCATCTGGTAAACAATGACATTAGTTTTTTTATTACACACCTCTCAAGGCAACTTGGACATGACACTCAAAACAGGATTCAACAGGGAGAGTTACTCACCTCCATGCACACAGAAGTCACAGTTGTATTTGTCCAGAGTCTCTAGGGTTGTGACATAAGGTGCTCCTTCAACTACCTCATCCACCCACTTGATTGCCCGCACCATTTTGTAGCGTTCTTCCTGAGTGAACACTGGAGGACCCTTGTGCTTGGAAATCTCCGCTTTAATAAGGGATAGGGGAATGAACTGCTTATTATTGTTGCACCACTAATACATATAGAGTCAGCGATGAGTATTGTGATGTTATGACATGACATGACCACTACAAGATATAGATAAAACTAAAATCACATCCTACATATGTTGTAACATAATAGTTGGATTGATTTTTATTAGAAATGAATATACACACATGGACATACACACATGATAAGATAAAGATTAATACTGTGCTATCAAACCACCTGTTCAACAAAAATGTAGAGATGTGATGCTTTTACCACAATACAGTTCCCCCCCCATTACCATCACAGCAGCAGCAGCAGAGACCGATAATAGATTAATCTGATCTCTATCTTTTAAACTTCTGTCAGGAATACTACTATCTAGTTACTCTGTTATCTAGGCAAATACAAGTACCGATCAGGATTCTGTATTGGTAGATACTCAATAGTAAAAAGATCGGATCCCTAATAATAAGTGAACCTGATTGTGGAGCATCTCAAACCCGCCAATCACAAATGCTGTATATTCGTTCAGTGTAATAACAGTTAACATAAACCTTTCACAGGAATATCTGGATCAGAATAAGAAAGTGTTTTACCATCTGTATGCACTCCGACCGTGAGGTAGTCTCCCATGGCTTTGGCCTGGCGTAGCTGGTTGGAGTGACCATAATGCACCATGTCATAACTGTGGAGACAGAAAAAGAGACCGCTATCAGCATGGAAAATAATAGATACTGCAAACGCTCAGAGAGTGGTTAGTAAGTGTTCAGTTAAAAATAGTAAATATTGACGCAAACCACAATGAGGGGTGCAGCCAGTTAGCAATCCTGGCTCATAGATATCATAGAGATCTTTCACTGGCCAATCCTGTTTAATTCTTGTTGAACATATTTGTTTTGATGTTACATTATTTTCTTTTCTGTTTGTTGTGACCTTGCACAGTGACAGTGACAGACTGACAGCTCCTCCTCCTAATTGAACATGTGAATATGATAAAGGTTAGAGGGGAAAAGGTAAAACTCAAAGACTCTGTTTATCAATGTGCCAATGTTTGTTTGTTTTCGGTCATTCAGTAGCTTCTACAGTTAGTGTTCGTGTTGTGGCTTGACCTTGCCTTTTTTATTTTTCCAAGTGTGCTTTTGTTCCACACCCTGCAGTTTTTCATTCCTGTGCCGACAAAACATTTAAAACTGCCTAGCCCAACCACTAAGTCTAATCTCTTTCACAATACCTGCTAATGGTGTAAGCACAGTCAGAGCACACCACTTTAAATACTTTACTAGCAAGTAAGCTCATATTACACATTAAAGCTAACTCAATTGACTCAATATTGGTTAGTTAAGTTACACATAATGAGCAAGAAATCGAACAGTAATAGCTCACAATACAGCTATTACTCATTTTGCGTTTCGCAGGGGGTAAAATAGTACTTGGATGTCTTTCTCAGTCAGAAAATGAATTAAAAACTGGTCACTTTTTATTCAACCTCTGCTACAACACTTTTGTATCTGGTGGTTCATTTCCAACATATCTGACAGCCTTTATAAAGCATGCAGTCAGTCACTGTACTTGCACAGGCCAGGATTTTCCTCTGTAATGCCATTAGCACAAGCAGCTGGTCTGAATTTCTTTACCAGTAATCCTCCAACCTCCCTTTCCTTCCCTGATCAGATCAGCTCCAAGCTGGAGAGTGGGGTATATGCAGATCTGTCATGACCCTATGATCAAATTACCTTTCATATTAATTATTAAATCCTAACAATATTTTTTTTGCAGTTTTAAAAGCCCTAAACTATGACAAACACAATTCCTCAAAGACAAAAAGATGGAATAGGAGAAATCGAAATTCAACATAAAAAATGTGACAGTAAAAATCACAGTGATTGTGATTACAAAAGTACAGTATTCCTGGCCTAAAGCTACAGTGCATAACTTTTGGTGAGTTTTGTTGTTGAACAGAAAAAATTGAACATTTGTTGGCTGTTGGAGACTCTGTTGGCAATAAAAGGTGTAGCTGATATTATGAATCAGTCTATTTTCAACAGATATTTGTAATAATTATTTCTAGATTGCTATTTCCTCATCTATGGTCACGCCATTGTGTAATTTAGTTGGCACTACAAATATACTGTTTCAATAAGTCTGGCCTTTATCATAAAAAAGGAACCCCAGCTTATGACACTAACACCCTGAACAGCATGTTCACTATGTTTGTTATTAATAGCCACCACATGAGACAGTTTGCTTGCTAAGTGACAGTGACCCGGCCTTTTTGCTGTGTAGCAAAGTACTTCCAGGAATGAGTTACTGCTGTTCACATGAGTGAATTGTGTTTTCAGCTGCAGCCAAGTTGTATGGTTGACAACAGTCAGACAGACAGATGTAGGAACGTAATTATCAAGTACTATCAATTGGGGACGATTTATCAGGCTAATATTTGTCATTATTTATAAATCTGCAATGGCCAATTATTATTTGTTAATCTACCAATTATTCTCAGGAACTTAATGTTGTTGTTTTATCCAAAACTATTTTGTTTTAGTTTATGATTACATGTTTCATGTATTTAATATTCAGTTTATTGAAAAAAACTGTATATCGCTGTAGTGCAGACATTAGGGCCGTCACTTTTTATTTGACTTCCAATATCATTTCAAATTATAATTACCTGCTTGAAATGCACGTATTCTCATAAGTGCCTACTGAAGAATCGATCCAGCAGAGGGTGCACATAAGGTGCCCCACCATATAATACTAGAACGTAAGCTGCAGCAGCAACAGCATCTTGGAGATGCATTTGAATTCTAACTAAGGATCATTATATATTAGTTAATTTTTTTTTGTGATGGCCCAAGCAGACATAAAAGAGACACAGACCATTACGGTTCAATAACTGCTTTTTTGTGTGTTATTTATTGTCATTAAACACTTACGCTTCATCAGGTGGTGGAAAAAAGTAAAATGTTTTTTATGTTTATATAATGTGTATTAAAAAGACTTTACAGATAAAGTTGTATTGGTTGAAAAGCAACCAATCCCTCTTATTACCCTGTAAGGATTTACAGTGTTTTAGCCTCAGTGGTGAGAGGTTAAGGACAGAAAGAACCTTGTCCACAATTAACCATGACACTGTGCCATACAAACACAGTGAGCAGCTGAGATATGACTTCAAAGACTACGCAATTTACTATCTGTTTATGATGGTGGGCTTATCAGTCAATATACAAATACAACACAAGTATACGTACACTTGCAACTTTAGGGGTGGTGTGGCGTCCAGTGTAGTCTTCTGTTGCTGTAGCCCAGCTTCATAGTTTTGACAATAAACTAAGTAGTACTTAAGTTGTGTCAAGCTTATTTGAGAAACTGTTTTCTTACTATCATCTTGGCTAGTCTGGCTAGTTTCCTCTGACTCCTTGCATGGCAAGGCATATTTGAACAGAGCTGCCGGTCACTTTCACACTGAGGAAAAAAGTTCCTGAAATCCACTGGCACTACCAAGTGCACAGCCAAGTGGAAGGGAACTGAGCTTGTAATCAGAGGTTCAAATCTTGGGACAGGTTAAGGGCTGCGGTGCCCCTGGGCATGGTACTGAAGCCCAGATGCTCCACGGGTGTAGATAATTGCTGGCCACTGTAATTTTGTAAATTACATACTAATTCAATACTGGTGTGCATGGGTATGTGTGCAAATAAAACACTAATTCGCGTTCAAAGACACTTAAGTCATCTCTCTTCCTTATTCTGATGATGTTTGACCTTCAGCAGGTCGTCTTGACCATGTCTACAGGAGCTGCCATGTGATAGGCTGGTTAACAGTTGAACAGTTGTACCTAATAAAGTGGCCAGTTAGTGAACGATGTGGGTTGGGGCTACAAGCACAGGCTGAAAAATAGAAGTTGTTTTCTCGTAAAATGGTATATTTGCGTTAGACAAAGACACCGTTAGCTTAAACCGACATAACAGTTACGATAGCTTTAGGGTGCTAAAATGGTTGAACTCCGGCTAAGTTGTGGTTCATGTAGCTAGCTAGCATTAGCATGCAAACCCACTAGTGGTTCGTGATATCGCTTAGATACATGCGAAGTAAAACATAGCAAGGAAAACAAATAGTGAGTAAAAGATTAATAAAACAGCAGACAGTCCGTGAAGGCCACGCACACTCACCAGCCGTCACACCACAACCGGACTACACGCTTCCTTTTCTCCGGGCTGCATACCGAGCCAGCCGGCAAACTGCAGCCGGCTCCTTCCCGCTGGTCGTCGGCGGCATGGTGTCCGTTTTTGATCATTTCGACGGGGTTCACACAAAAAGCACAGTGCTGGTATCAGAAAATAAACACGGGCTGAGGTGTTAGTTTCAGTGTTTTGCTTTGACAGGTCTTCTTATCTTTGAAGCGTCCTCCTCTCGTCTGTCGAGCTCAGACACAGTGACACTACGCCGGCCAACGCCTCCAGTGCTACGTCATATCGAACGAACCCTCACATGCTGCTGTAGCTGCGTACAAAAAAAACAGCTGATTGCGTAATGACTCCTGTCGGCGAGAGGCAGAGGTGGAAAGAGTACTGAAATATTCTACTCAAGTTAAAGTGACACTATTTTTGACAACATTTTACTAAAGTAGAGTAAAAGTTAGAATAACAAGGTTATTATTAAACACTGTTTAAACATTTAATAGCTCTACTAGGCATGTATTTCATAATGTCATTAATTTAATTCCTATCAGGCAAAATTAACATATATTTTCATATATCAAAAAACTTTATTCTTCAAAGGATAAATTACACTTCTTCCATATATGTGTGTAGGGTTTGCCATTACAGATATCTTTCATTCAGTTGTAGATTCAGATGTATATCTGCAACTACATTAAAACTATCTATAATTAAATTAGATTCAGTTTTCACTAGTCATAATTATGTTATAGATATTGTGCTCCAAAAGGCAAAAATTAATGGACTGTAATCAACTACAATAATTTGACAGCTGTCAACCAATCTATGGTTTATTAAAAATACATTTTTCTTTACAACCAATGGAAATGGAGATTATGACAAGACAACTTAAAATGAGAAACACTTTATTGTCTCAGAAAATATCACACCTTCTTTTAGCATATGTGTGAGTTTTGGAATGCTAAACGCTAGCTTATAATAGAAAGCCACATTCACAACTTCTGACGCTGTAATACAAGATGCCATTTTTAATAATACTGGATCTTCCTGAGACAAATTAATAAAAAATTATTTGGCAGCATCCTATCAAAACCAACAAAAACTTCACACCTGACACAAAACTAACTACTGCTGGGGAAAAAATTAAGTCAAAACATTGCATTCGTTCTTCTACAGATGTAAACATATGAGACACAAATGTAAGCAACGACTTCAGTAAACCAGGATACAACAGTCAATGACTGTGGAGCCAGCAAACCTGAGCATGGGTGATGGCACAGCAAAGGTGTGAGTTCAGGAATTAGGGTCAAGGTTAAAGTAACTTAATCAATCCCGTTAAGGAAATTTGCCCTCAGCTTTTTACCCGTCCCTGCCAACTTTTGTTGTTGAAAAGGGCACAGTCAGGAAAAAAATACCAATGAAAAAGCAATAAATGTCTGACCTAAATGTTTTAACTCTCAGTAAAGGTGACGTCATCACATTATCCAGAATGTGGCCTTTGGTATTCTGTTGTCATCCAGATGTGTGAATTTGCAATTAAATCAACACCAAGACAAAACATCTTTCCACAAATACATGGAAGTGACAGTGCTGAAGCAAGTCTTAAACAAAACCTGGTGGAATGTAAATAATCAGACAAACAGGATTTACCAGTGACATTAATTAGGATTCCACTCCAGTTTTAAGAAAGCCAGGGTCGTGCTCTTGTTCCAGTGTAAGTGTAGGTCACACAAAAAGCAACAAATCTATTTTTTATGTACCATTTGCACATGTAATTATTCTCTTTGATGTACCAGTTTGCAACCTAAATACCCATTAAACAGAATTAAAAGTGATATCCCACCAAAAATAATAATTCAGCACATTTCAGGCTGTTATTGTGTTAAACTGTATCTGTGATATACTGAAAATAGAGATGGACAACAGAGAAAATAACGGTGCTGCTGTAGTGGTTATAAAACTTCACACTGCTATCCACTGTTACATTGTTAAACATTAGAATTTCAGTATAATAATTTCATGGTTTTCAAACACATAATTATAGACTAAGGCCAGTTCTGCAGTGGATGAATGTGTGATGTGTCTCCGTTTATTTCCACATACCATAACTAATGAGACCATTCACACTGGCTATACAGAGAAAATGATCTTTCTTTACACTTTCAGCATCTATGTGTCCTATATGTCACAAAAGACAGCAAATCCTGTTCCTGTGTCAAATTTAGGGAAATCCAGCATTTCAGTTAGCTGAATCCATTAAAGGTTTAATATGAAAATTCAGTCGAGTACTGGAGAGTATTTAACAATAACAACAGTTTATGATTTCCAAAGGCAAATTCTTTGTAAACATACCAGAAGCAGCAGGAGAGCAGGATACACTCACCTGGTGTAAACAATAGCCAAAGGCAAGACACAGCAGAGCAACGCTGCTGCCATCATGCACTGCACACACATCCAGCCTAACCCAACGAGCTCTGCTGTCATAAAGATAGCAGGATAAGAAACGTGTTTAGCGTAACATAAAACACTCGTACATCTTGCTGATGGTTCAAAGTGTGTGTTATGTAACAGGTTTGTGGTGCAAAGTGCCATTTCTAAAATGGAAACTGTCCAGTTGTGTTTCTTTTTTTTACTCAACACACTCAATGCATGTGACTGACATTACATGATAATACTGCACCAAAGAAGATATAACAGCACCCTAAAATGTTAAGTCCAGGTTGTCCTCAACATGGGACTGAAATCTGAATCCCACATTGGGATCAAATATAAGGAGCTGTGACAGACCACCATGTATGCAGTCTACAAAACCGCTTTTTTCCTATTTTTTCGTCCTTTACCGTATCCTCGGCCGAACCAGCCACCCTGCACAGCTGTGTCTTGTCCTGTAGTGTCAGCTGAGTTGTCCTGTGGCTTGTTCTCTGTGCTAATGACCTCGCGATTATGACTGTCCAGCTCCTCAGGTCGGAGAGGTGTGGCGAGACTGAAGATGGGATCCTCAGCCCTAATGAGACAGAACAAGAGAAACAGAGCATTAAATAGTTTGTCTTGGCTCAGTAGGCTATATTTATAACTCTGCCTCTGAAAGATAACAGTATTTGGGGCATAAATACTTCACCTGTCCTCCTCACCTGTCATATACAGGAACCTGACAGTTCAGCTGTTCTATGAGGAGGCTCATGACATCATCACACTTGCCATTAATCTTCAGTTCAGCCAGGTCATCTTTTGGTGTCCACTGGAACAAACCCCACATTTTATCGGCCAACAAGCAACCAGTTCTTCATTTTCCATCTTAATTTGCAAATTGAATTGCATCTCATTCACCAAAACTGTCAAAAGCAACTGTACCTGAAGGTTAACGATGTAGAGTTTGGGCCTTTTATTTGCTGGTCTGTTCATGCACCACAGACAATTGTATTTCTTCAGCACCTAGAGGAGCAGCAGCCAGAGCACAACACACTGAAGATGATGCTATAATAAAAAAAAGCTTTTGACTTTTATTATACAATGGCATATTTCAGTCAACGCATCTTTGACTGCTTTTTACGATAACAATTATCCTGATTTTAAAGCTGCAGTAGGCAGGTTCGCCAGAAATATAGTTGATTGTTGAGTTCCATCCACATGTAGTAAAAAATATTGAAGTGTTGGGATCCCGCTGTTGTGACTATATGTCCTGCGCCAATCTGATCAGTTTTCATCACACTACATTTACAGAATCACTGTTTTTAACAACCTACCTTAAGACTGGAGCCCAAGCAGAGGATAACATCCGCCATCTCGGCAGCCTCTGCTGCCCCCCTCCAGTTGAGTGGTTGCTCCAGAGTCCCACGTTCACCAAAGTGCACGATGGTGTCCCTGAGTTCACTGCCACAGTGGCTGCACCTGCGGCCTGTCCCGTGTCTGTGCAGCGACGTTCGCTCTGTCACGTCAAATAAACGAACGTACTCCCTGACAGGGGAGCAGGCAACGCACACCTGCAGATGGGATACAAAACTCTTAAACTCTAATGAAAGCACAGTTTTCCAAGCTAAGCATTTAATAACATCACCTGCTTGGTCAAAATTTACTTTTTTGGGAGCAACAACTTGTCTGCTTTTTATCATTTAATCAATCCTGCTTTTGCACACACATCCAACGCTTATGGTCCATTTGTGTTCCCTTATTCTAAACTTGTTTCACACCCTCCTTGTTAGAGATTATCAGCCATTAGTGAAAACGGTACACTATTACATCAAATTAAGAATACATGTATAAACCAGACCTGACCGCCATACAAAGTTTCCATAGTTTTTATGTATGTCCTCAAAGCCACAAAATGATAATAATAACCTGAAGGAAAACAATAGGTTCCTTGCACTTCATGACAGGACTTTTGAGCACTTTTGTGTTCGAGTCCTAACAACAAATTTAGAAAAGAAAAAGGAGAGAAATTGATTTAGCAGAGACTTAAAAGCGTGAACTCTGAGGATGTGTGTTCTACCTCAATAAACATGTTTCCATGCAGCTCAGACAGGGCAGTTCTGGGTAAACCACTACGCAGGTGAAGTCCATCGCAGTTTTGAGACACAACATGCTTCACCTTCAAAGAAACGCAGACAATGTTTAGAATAACCATTACACATAAACCACAGCTAAGCTCCGACTCACAGAAATGATCAGTCCAAGTCACACCAACCATATTTTCTTTATGTAGCATCCTAATACACATGTGTGTGAGGGTCGGCTCTGCTTTACTCAGGTCAGATGAACTGTTTGTAAAGAAAAATAAGTAAAGAAACCAGAAAGTGAGTTAAAATAACTTAAGAAAAAAAATACACAGCTTATAGTCACATCATGCCAGCATAATATCACACCTGACTGCCCGTCCCTTCTGTAATTGTGTCCACACCCCGTTAGGACCCCTGTAGTCTGGAATAGAAGCTGCCTGGAAGGAAAAAAAATCTTCAATCCTGTGACAGGATATAAAGACAAAAGGAAGTAAAGACGCAGCGATGTTCATACCGTACTGATCCCAGCACCAGTGTAAACCACCAGGTGATTTGCTTGTTTCACTGCCACAGCCAGCTGCCTCACTTTATTTCTCAGCTCTTCAGCATCATCAAACACCTTGAGGGATGACAGGAAGTTCACATATTTTAGGTTTATGATCACACACATTAGCAGGTTTTTATTGTCATGAGTTGAACCACTCTTGCCACTTGACTGAATCACTGTCAATTCCAGCAGCGCCACCTGAAAAATGGTTCTCTGTCATCTACAAATTTGTTCGGAAATGTATTGTAGGTTAGCGGACATAATGTCACTCAACTGCACCATGAATTTCTTTTTAAAGCATTACCCATGATTAAAGACATATGGTCAGCTTATAATATATAAGTAATTAAGGTATATTTGAATACACTGTGCATAATCATTTATTGCAGATAAAAGTATCCTTTAAAAGCTCCAGTGTGCTTCTGTTTGATCTTTACAAACATAAACAATATATAACTACTTGGATGCTGTGTCTTTCATCTGAGAACAGGTTCTGTCAAGCCTATCAGACCTGACCTGAGCCTGTCAGTCTCACCTCCTCCTGCTTCCTCTTCAGCACATTCCTACGCACTTTTCTCTTGCTCAGCTCCTCCACAGTGTCTTTGTGCAGCAGTAACACAGCGGCCTCCTCCTCTGACCTCTCAGCCTCTGGTTTCTTCAGGACTCGTCCAACCTTCAGAGACAAAGCAGAGAAGACATTCCTCTCTCAGTTAGTGATGGTGCGACACTGAAGCTTCGATATGTAAACCATGAACTAAAATTCCACAGAACCAATGCTTCAAAGCTTCAAATCACCTGACGTCCGAAGCAACAACTGCTTCATTGCCTGAATGAATCACCCGACTGATTTGTGGTCCAATCAGGTGATTCACTGGCACTGTGTTGAAGTTGTGAGCAAAAAAAGAAACTACTGGATGCAATAACTGTTGGAAAAATAATGTACCTCAATTAGAGTCTTTGAGCCTTGAGATACCATAGTTACACAAGCCATATTTTCCCAGCACTCGCTCCTCAATAACACAACATACACATTCATCAATCTTTGAAAAAGAAACTTTACTTTAAAGAGGGTGACCAAAACAAAGATTGTTCAGAACAAAAGAAAAGTAGTTTCTCCAGCACTGCTCACTGTATGCCTCCTGCTCACGAGCTAGCCTAATTTGACTACAGCCTTGCACTTCGCCAGGAGAGGTCACTCAATTTGAAGCTTCGAGTAAATTAACCCAATTTCGAAACAATTGGCTCAAGTGGTTCAGCGCTTCACAAAAGCTTAATTTGCCCCACACGACTCTCAGTAACAGTCTGCTGTTGTAGCCAGCTAGCTCGTCATTAGCAGCTGAAAATGAGGTTTTCTCCTCTTACCAGTCTGAAGATCTTCCTCTCGCTCTCCCGTTGAAGTATCTTCGCCTTCTCTAAAGCTTTTCTTTCAGTTCGCGAGGAAACACCGGTGTCCGCTTCCTCTGCCATTCTATAGTTCATCAGCTGAGGAGCAGTGACTTTTTCAAAACAAAGCCCATTGCACCAGTGAACAACGACATCCGGGCCGGATGTTGTTCCTGTAAACATGAAGGAAAAGCAGCGCCCTCTGCAGCTGGGCGTGTGAACAGCGTTTTTATAATAATATCGTCCATCTATCTTCTAGCGCTTTATCCTCCACAAGAGGGTCGCATTGGAGCGCTGTGGCAATCCCATCTGACATAGGGCGATAGGCTGAGAATAAAGACAGAATTCTGCATGTGTGAGAGCAGCTGGTCGGTGGACCTCAGAGCTCTGCCTGGACTGTGTGGCTTCAAGAGCTGGGTCAGCATCTTTACAAACTTCACAGCAACATTAAAACTTAAAAAGTATTTATTGTCAAACGCATACAAATAAATAGGAAATAACAGCAATCCATCAAACCATAGAAAAACAAGGATTACATGTGTTTTGGCTGACATATAATTCCAGTATTCTAGAATAAACATTTAATTCAACGGTTAGTAGTAACACACTGTTGAAGTATTATCTAGTGCTGGGATCTGCGTAAGAGCAAAAACGCTGTCAACTTTACTGTCTCTGTTTGTTTTAACAAGGCCCCTAAATATGGTCATGTCCTGCCCTGATAGTGAGGATTCAACATAGGCTGAGTAGGAAAAAAACAGAAATGCACTTAGTCATTTAGGATTATTCACAATTAAGAGTTTGACATACTGTGGTGGCACCAGCACAGGTGTAATAAATAATAGTAATCATGGCTGCTCTCCATTTAGGCGATTACTGGGACCTTTGCGCATCAGCAATATTGACAGGTCACAGTAGGAGAATATCACAGATATAAATAATCAAATTAATGACGGCCAAGTTCCATCAGTATAGCTTTTCTTGCTAAAACATGTCAAAATTAATTCTGTGCAAAAAGCCCATTTCTCAAAAATAAATGTACACTTTTTTTCATAACAATATTAAAGAGTACAAAGTATGACAACACTATAGAGATATTTTAAAATATAGTGTTATACTTATATCATCTTCTATACTTGGGAATCACTGGCATAATGGAATGGAGCCATCACGGACATTATTCATTACAGTCCGTTTTCTGCTGTGAAAAAAAACAAAAACTTAATGCATGACCCTTCAGGTGCAGTGCACAGAGCTTGTGTTTTTGCGAACCAAACACTTTCCTTACTAACATCCTCAACATCAGCACAGTGACGACAGCAAGGACTGGTTAAGGACTTCTGTTGCAGACTGAGCGGCTGCAGTGATATTTTATCCTCACCTCAAAGTGTCCAATCAATGTGAAACTACTCTGGAGTAAGTGCAAGTGTCGTCTTAATAATATTATTTCCTGGCAGAAAAGAATGAAAAACACGTTGCCCAGCACTACAAATATGAAACAAAAAAAATGTGTTAGTCAGCAACAGGCATCACTTTGTGTCCCATTTGGATTTGGGGGTTTGAAAATTCTCAAAAGATTAGTTCTACAATAGCCATGAAATCGCAAGAGGCCTTATTATGAGTCCTCACTGGGGCCAATTAGGAAAGTGTCATCGGGGTCTGGTGGAGTTAGTGCTCCTGCGGACCCTCAGAGGATTTGCTCTGAACTGTCCTTGTTTGGTTTCCAGCGGCTGCCTGCCAGATAATCCAGTCTTTCGTACATTCTTTGCCACAACCTCACAGTCTCTTTCTGCTGCCACTCGCTGTTTCCTGGGGGGGAAAAAAAGGAATGTTTTAGTCACTGATAAAGCTACGCAAGAAATTAAGAAAATATTTTTAATTTACCCTATGGTCCAAGATTTTCTGTTCATTAAAAAAAAATGAGTAAGCTGTGACAGTTATAGAAAACTCGAAACTTTTGTAGAGTCAGGAGTTTTTTTGTGTGAAGAACAATAAAAGTCTTGTGCAAATGTTGAATGTTTGTGTACAATGAGTACATAGTGAATTGTGACACTGGGCTGATCAGGTAATGGCACGACGCGACTCGCTTCGGCGTTTATTTTCCTTTTCCATTAGTCCTGGAACTTTTTTTAGTACCTGCTCTGGCGAGGTTCCAAGCGAGTGGAGCTGATACCACACGTGACGTCGTCAGACTGTGAGTGCCATCACAGGAAAAGCCATGAGCAAGACGTCCGACACAAGAATCAAAACAAACAATGCTGAACTGTAGATCAGTTAAAAATACTTAAAAATCTCCAACATTTAGCACTAAAATGTCTAAAACCTCAATATTTAACAGAGGACTCTGGTGTACTTCGCGACGCACTGCTGATGGTGAGCGACGAGCCACATCACAACCCCTGTATTTCAGTTCAGTGACAGTGACTGTGACTGACGGAGTCTGTGCTCCAGTCATGCAGGAAGTACTGCACAAATCTTTTAATTAGGGATGCACGATATATCGGCATTAATATTGGTATCGGCCGATGTTCGTCATTTTTTAACATATCGGCATCGGTCCAATGAGTAAAACTGTGCCGATTTTAACAACCGATGTTTATACCAGTCTAATTGCTGTTTGTGTATGTGTGTCGGGAAGGGGAGGACATGCGGCATTTGTTTGGGCATATGACAGTGCCAGTGACGCAAGCGCAGCACAAGATGTGTGTGTGTGTGTGTGTTGAGGAGAGAGAATGTCAGCGGTGTGGGCGTTTTTTCACGGTGTCAATAGAAGATACGCGAAAAGCATTATGCAACACTTGCAAAGTCGAGGTAATGCGAGGAGGGTTCCGCGTCAAGTCATTCAATACCACAAATTTGATTATGTCATTTGAAAAACTGCCACCCAGAAGTACACAAACAACGGCAGGAAGCTAACACTAGTAACATTAGGCAGCAGACTAAAAAGAAAGCAGCGCAGCTGGGACTCGACCAAAGGAAGGCATTGGCCAGGGCAATAACGATCAAGGTAATGGAAATGATTGCTCTTGCTCCGACGGTTGATAGAGCAAATTGAACCCCGCAACAACCTGCCAAGTCGGCGCTACTTTTCCGATGTTTTGCAGTTTAATAAATATCTGGTTTCCATGAATACTGGCAAGTTTGATAAAGTATTTTAACATGTTTTTTTTTTATTATGGCAGCTTTTAGTAGAGCTTGTCAGGTATTGTTTCTCATATCTGTTGTGTAGTTTTATTGTTAAGGGAAGTGGTGCAGTTGTTGTTGCCGGGAGGAAGGGTTGTTGACTTTATTTACGTACCCAGTATAGACGCCCTTACCTCGGTTACAGTAACTTTGGCAGGCTATTATTTTTATTTATGTTCATGTTTGTAATTTATGATCCAAACTTTCTTACAGGAGTTTAGTGAGTTGAGGTTGTTAAACTGTACTTTAATTTAGTTACACACTTGCTACAAGTGGTAAAGTTTTCTAAAAACCTTTACTTGTAGTTGGTTACTTGTGTCTTATGTGACCTTGTTATTTGGAGGTAAAACATGTTTTGAAAATAAAGGAAGACATTCAAAAATTCAGCTTGCATGATTTTCATTCTGTACAAACTTTTATCATCTCAGAAACTTTTTTTTAAAAACATATATCGATATCGGTAGATATCGGTTATCGGCCATAGCAGCAATATTAATATCGGATATCGGTATCGGTGGAAATAGTCATATCGGTGCATCCCTACTTTTAATGAACTGATTCTAGTGATTCAGTATCAACCTGAATCAACCTAAATCAAACGAAACAAGTGAACTCACGTGATGGTTTTCTTCCTCTCCAGTGATTTTCGTGTTGCAGCTGACAGGCAACGTTTTTCCTGAGGATGTCCACTCTAAACAAAAAAATCATTGCACATGATAAATTAGTCTTTGTACTAACCGCTGGCTATATTATGACAACTCACTACATTAGTGATATGTACTAATAATGATAACAGAAAGGAAATGTACAGTAGAGAATCAATATCTCGGTCTACTTTCAGAAATTAGATTAAGTTAAGTACTGCACAAGGAAAAATAAAACAACATTATCATTTTCCATCACAGCAATCATGGGGCAGTTTGCAATGCTGGAGCCACAAAGGTCTGAACAGTACTAAGCATAATTATATTTGAATTTTAATTATCAGTACTGGATCATAAAAGCTGTAATTAAAGGTCCAGTGTGCAACATTTATGGCGGTTTATTAGCAGAAATTGATAATACTACCCATTAAGTATGCTGGTATTGGTGTATAATCACTTTGAAATAAAAATAAAAATGCGGCCAGTGTTTCTTCAACGCCCATAGTCTATTCTCATACAAAGTCTTGTTGAGACAAACAGAAACAAATGAAGCAGGAAAGGAAGAGCTGCTGAATGTCCTCTGTCTCATGTTCTATGTTGTTGTTAATTGTCGTTGTACCGGTACATCGTCACGCAACGTATCTTGACCACACCCCACCTACTAAGTAAAGGTACTGTTCTTAGTTGAAATGCAAGCTTGAGCCAGGGCTTTCCCATCTTAAACCGTACCGTACTGTACAAAACCATATAATGATGGAAACGCAGCATTAGCCTTGCTTTAAAGTGGCTGCCATCTTGCACTGCCATGTTACTACAGCAGTCCAAAAGGACTAACAAACCCGGGCACACATTTTGCATTTGAAGCTATAGCTCACAACGCAAACAAAGAACTGCTCCATTGACATAAACCCAATGCATGAACCATTGAATGAGGAAATGGCAGGGAGAATGGGACAGTGGAGAGCATTCTGAATGAATCCTTTCTGAAATGCTTAGTCCAAAGGAGACCTCTGTTTGTTGCAATCTACATTCTCACCATTAAATGCCACTAATTCGTACACACTGGAACTTTAAATATTAATAATTCTGTGCCGCTTTAGCTCAGTGGTGCACAATCACATCAACATCAGCTCTAACAACTTCCATTTGTATTAGTGTCTTTCACCATTTTTTGTGATGGTTTCATCATCTACACAAAGAAAAAAACATACTCCAACAAGGCAAATGATGTATTTCAGCTTGGAGAGATGTTTCAAGAAGGTTACCTGAAGTCGTCTGTGTTCTCTCTCCTGGGCAAGGTCTCTGTCCCAGTTGATGAGCTGCATCCTCTCTGCAGCCGACAGGCTGAAGAAAATGTCGTAAAAGTCATAACGTGCAGCGCGCAGCTGGAGAGGAAGACAATTACAGAATCAATGATGGCTTTAATTAATGTGTGCAATCAACACAGGCCCTGTTCATAACTGGCCTTAACATCATGGGAAACACTGATATTTTTGGTTCAGTACGTCAGCAGAGCAGGTCTTTAGTGTGGACCAAGGTCTGATCTCAATGTGTATAGCAGACATTTGACATGTTTGGTCAAGAAAAGCAAACGTGTTAACATTAACAGAGGAGAGTGTCAATGTACACTCACACATATGAAGAGAATGAATCCCCTGCTGAGGCAACATTTTCTCACAAACTGCGGGCAGTACAGGATGTGATGCATGCTGGTCTGTAGTTACTTTGAGTTTGTGGTTGAATTTAAATTGTGCTACGTTTGCAAATGTGTGACTGTGGCCCGACACCGAGTCAGTTTGCACAAAAATGTACGTTTATTACCCGATTTACTACTCAATTAATCACCAATAATTTTGGTGATTAATTGATTGACCCATTTGTGTTCTTTTTTCAACAATTAAAACAAGTTCTTGGATTTTTCAGCTAACAGCATATTTCCAGGTTTCTTCTTGTTTCTGCTCAATAAACCAAAACAATTATCATTTTGAGGTTTGGGAAACCCCAATTGACATTTTAGAGACCAACCAACCAACTAATCAATTGATTGAGAACATAATCGACAGATGAATTATTATGAAAATAATCATAAGTTGCAGTCCCAAATGGAACGTAGCCATCGTTAATTTGATGACTTACACCTTTGCTTTTCCTTGTGTGAGCTGTTAAAATGTCTGCCGTGAAAAGGGCCCACTGGGTGTGTTCACACCTGTAATTAGGACGAACATGGCCACTGTCACAGTTATGGTGTAACTGCCAATAGAGGAAATAACTGCCTAGTTGTCAGCGTAGACGAAATGTGGAAAGATGTTAACAATGCATTTGTCTTCATACCTGCAGAAAAACTCTCTCCTGCAGTAAGAGGTCCTGTCTGCTCCTGAGCTCTGCTCGGCTGGAGCTCTGCAACTGCAGGGCACACAGGAACTGCTGTGTGTCCTACACACACACACACACACACACAGAGCTGTAATCTATTCACAGTCAAGACAAAGACAATAAGAGTGCTGCTGTAGACAGACATCGTCTCTACTTACTCTGATGGTGCGCACCAGTTGTGCCACTCTCTCCGTCCTCAGAAGCCTGCGAGTTAGAAAACCCTTTACGGCTGCCAACAGTAGGGGGCGACAGTGCTCTGGGATTGGGCTGGAGGGCTAAGGAAGAGGATGAAGAGGGGAGAAGGAGTGATCGGCAGGGTAAAATAATAAGGACCAGAGGGGAAGGCAGAGGAGAATACTAATTCCATCAATGACAACCAATTAATTTCCCATGAAGAACCTCAAGGTCTTTTTCTTTGTCATCTGTTTAGTGCATCAACGTGAGTGGACTCACAGCTCATCATTACAACAGGGAATAATAAGAATAGTAATAAGCTTTTGCTCACTTGTTGACTCTAGAGATGTTGCATTAAAGGGACAGTTTGTTAAACAAATGCCACGTAACTGCTGTGATATTAGAGATGACAGAGATTATAGATAAGGAGTAAGACATCAAGGGTGAACAATCCAACTGAACTGATGATGCAGAGAAAAAAAGACTGTGGACACACAGATAAACATGACAAGCTTTTTGCATCAGTGATACTAGTGAACAAATGTGATGGTAATACCTGAGAGAGGGAAGAAAAGGTCAGTGTGTCCCCGAGACGTGAGGTGGACATGGAGCAGGGGAGGGACACACTCTGGAGGAGATGGTAACGTGCTGCTAAAGCCTTGGAGAGAGAGACAGAGACAGACAGACAGACAAACAAACAGGAGAAGGACAGTAAGGTGGAGAATGCATATGTGTGTGTGTGTGTAAGGACATGTATGTGTGCATTTGGGCACAGGCAAGGTTAGAAAATATTGAATTGGAAAGAGCAAATGAAGCAGGAGGAAGAAATTAATTGAGGGTGGAGAGAAAGAGACAGAAGGGGAAAGACAGGGCACAGAGGCAAGAAGGATGAAATGAGGGAGGGAGCAGAGGAGGAGAGGGATGTCAGGGATGATGAGACAGGAGAGATGGAGAAAATGAATACAGCCAGAGAGTAAAAATGATGTTGGAGGAAGTATAAGGTAAAAACAAAGAGAGGGATGAGAGGAGAGGGGGAAAAGAAGAGAAGGATAAGGGACCATTAGTGGTGGCACTCGGTGGGACGATCTGGCACTTAACCACAGACGCTCATGAATTAAACAAATTATCCTCTCCTTTTCTGTGTCAACTCCCTTGCCCCACTAGACAGTCCAGCCAGCTTGCACTCTCATCACATCACAAATGATGGAAGGGTAGAGTAGAGTCAAAAAGACTCTTTCTATGAAACAGCTTATGTTAATTATATTGTTGTTAAGGATACGTAAATTACACGGAGACTGTGATTAATAGGGCAAGGACACTGGCCAAGAACAAATACAGACACAGGCAGAAGGAGCAAGGACTAGCTGCCACTTGCCAGAGAACAGCAGGCGTCCTTGAAGTGCGTGCATGCACACAAAGACACACCCACACACATGCAAGCACACACACAGGCGACCATGCCAGCTCGCCTCTTAGGGATGTAATGAAACATTTATAGTACAAACCTTGTGTGTTTTTCTAACTGAAGAGTCTGAGGGTCTCCAGTAATGAGCATGTCTGTAGTTGGTCCACAAACCAGCTTTGACTCTAGGAACACTCTTTTACAGGTATGTGTGTGTGTTCTTGTATATGTTATTTCTTTTGGACCTTTTCTGGCATAAACCCTGACCTTGTCAGGACCACTTGTCAGCCTGGAGACCAAAATTTGGTTTGAGGAACTGGTTAAATTTAGGATTAAGATTAAATATGATGAAATAGGTTGAATTGTAGTTAGGTTAGGGTTAGGTTTTAACTTGTTATGGTTAAGGTTAGGGATTTGTTTATGGTGTCCAAAGTAAATTAGAGTCCTTAAATATGGAGCAGTGCCAGAGCGTTTCAAAGGTCTGATTCAAGTTTCAAAGGTACATTTAGAGTTAACAATATATTGGTTAGGAACTCTCACAGTCTATTATCTCTTAAAAAAAAAAGAAAAAAAAAAGATAGAAACACTGGGTTTGGACATAAATTGATTAATTTCTTGTAGGTGACTTTGTGGAGAGTCAAAATCCCTGTTAGAGTGAATTATGGCAGCTGTACAAGAATTACATTGTACAGCAGTTTGTACAGCAATATGTGATGCAATCAAGTGCAAGAGGCCCACCACGGGGAAGGAGGAAAAAAATCTCAATAATTTTGAAGCATATCTAGAGTTATAACAGAGGGTTGGCAGTTACGGTGTTTCTGAAAAATTGAATTTTAGACTCTCTTTCATTTCATCCTTCATATTCATATAGTCATCAATCAAACTTCTTGAGAAAAGTTTGCAGATTAAGGCAGGTAATACATGTTACTTGTTGTCTAAACAATCCTTGTACAAATGGTAAAATTGCCCTGTCCTTCATGTGATGTTCATGTTCAACTATTTTCACATGCTACTGACTTTGTATGGCAGACAGTTTGTAGAATCAACTCAAAAGAAACCACAATGTTTATGTAGTTTGGTCTGTCTGTCGCACAGGCTTCAGAAAGTATTAGGACTACTGAATCATTTTTTAACTTTTTAATATTTTAACTGAATAAAATTGCCATTTTGCCCATCAAATACACTCCAGACCATATGGGCACTGACTAAGTATTTATTCTACCTGGATATTAGCCATATTTTAGTATTTTTCAGCAGACTGTCTTGCAAGCGGTTAGTACAACAACAATAGGAATTTTTATGGTAGACAAGTGTTAATGATTTCATTAGCAATGGCACTGATCAGCTCATTTAAGACAGATGCTGGGAAAGCTTAAATGGAATGAAGCCATCATTCATTTGATCGATAATACCTGTGTTTTCCTCCTGTGAGCTGTCAAAATGTCTGCCATGAAATCATCTAACAGACAAGGTTTGTGCAAAGCCTAAAAGTGAAGATTACAGCTGTGTTTGGGTCAAATAGAGCTTAAAAAATGGGGTAGATTGTGGCCATCTATTTTGTTTTTTTTTCATTTGATTTTTAGTGTGATCTTAAAAACCTCAATATCTTGACCTAATATTACCAATATTCAACCCTACTGTCTCACCTGAAGTAGTTCTTCTTGTTGTCTCCTGTGCTCATCTTGCAGGGCTCTGATCTGAGCAGCATGGGCTTGTTTCAATTGCTCCTCCTTGTTCCCTTGAATGCCATGGCCATCGTAATGCCGCACAGTAGCTAAAACAATGAGATAAACAGTGTACCATGTATAGATATTGTCAAATATAAAGATTAAAAACTGTTGGGATGATGAAAATCCACAGGAGAGTTGAAAACCGGTCCTGGTCTTACTTCTGGGAGTGCTTGAGCAGGGTCTGACCACAAGGCCTGCTCCTCTGCTGGTATCTGGACTCTTTTCTGTGGTCTCCTCTGTCGTGTGCATGAGCAGTCTCCGTTTGACCTTGGATATCCCACCTTGCCCTTCACCCCCACTCTCTGGGGTCAGCAGGTGCTTCTCGTGTACAAGATTTTCTCTTGAGTCCAAGTCAGACCCCAAGCCTTCAAGAAGCCACAGGCCAGAAGGAGTGTCCACATCAAACGACTTGTTGAGAGACAGTGAGTGAGCAGAGTTGTGGCCTTTAACCACCATTTCATTCCTCCTTTCCACCTCATGGTTACTGGTATCTGACAGCACTGTGTCTTTGCATGGAACCACAATTTCAGGTGGAGTAGTTCTGAACGCGTCAGGAATCCGCAGCCACTGTGCAGCAGACAGGATACATTTAGCTGGTGGTTGCTGCTTCCGAGAGCTGCCATGAAGCCCTTGACTCTTTGCAAGTCCTTCTTTACCTTTTTCCTTTAATCTCTCTACGGCTAAGGTTTTGACTAGCCTGATCTCTCTTAAATTAACGGCCTCTTTTTTTCCCGCCTGTATGACGGCAGGGACATCCTCTAAATCACTTAAGTTTACTTCAGATCCTTTATCTTCCTGCATGTTTTTGCTATTTTCAAGTGATTGTCTTCTTTGTGTGTGTTCCATATATTTAGCACCACTGCTCTCAACAGTGTCATTCCCCAGCTTGTCCTCCAAAAGGTCACATTTATTTTGCCTCAGCTGCATTTCAACATCATCTTCACTTTGCTTAGAGTGCTCGGCAGCGTCTGAATTGAACTCACTTTGCGCGTTGCTCTCAGTCTGGATGTGCTTCTCAAAGTCTTCTTTCATAGTGGACTCCAGATCTGAGAACATTACTTTCAGACTGGACAGGTTTGACTCAAGCTGATCTATGTGCACTGAACTCTTGGATAAAACGCTCCTTACGTCACCTTGAACTATCAGATTCAAAGTGGAAGGCACTTCTCTGTGACTGCTGTGATATCTTTGGTTGCTTTCCTCTTCAGTACTGTGGTCTTCTTTCACGCCAGCAGAGAGCACAGCTTTCTCCTTTGAGGTCTGCACTCCGCCACCTTGGTCTTCAACTCTAACACTACCTTTGCTTTTGGCATGGACAGGACTCATACAGACATTAAGTGCTGGGATAGTGTAACATTTTCTTACTTTCTGAAAAACACCTTTGGGACTGGTGTTACGCTGCTCAGTGGTCATGTGAAAGGCTTCCTGCTCTGTGGAGACTTCTGTTGACATGGACTGTTGATCAATTAAGGCAGTGATTTTATTAGATTCAATTATGACCTCTGGTGAACTGTTTAGCTTGTTATTCTCAATAGTTGTTTGTTCCTCACTTTTAGTAATTTGCTTGGAATGCATGTCTTCCTTTAAATGACTGCTTTCAGATTTACCATTAATCTTTTCTCTAATGTGCTCAGTCTCAATCAGTCTTTCATTTTCCCAAGATTTCTTCAATGACATTTCCATTGTTGGAATAAACACGTGTCTACTCTCCTTAGTTTTCTTCTCCTCTGCAGTCTCGTGAGAGGACTCGTCATTCTCCTTATCTGAGAGGTTTTGCTCTTCTGGCCTTGTTTTTGGCTGTAGAGTCCTTTCCTGAAGTTTAGTGTTTTTGGCTTGATTCCTAAGCATTCGCTGACGCCGCCGATACTCCTGAGATTTCTTCAACAGAGCCTGGAGGCTCAGACGATATGGCTCCTCAGATGGCTCTGCTTCATCTTCACGGTTGTCTACTGGTTCTTTATCTGTGGGTTCGTGCTGACTACATAGACGTGTTGTTGGATCCTGATGGGAGATTAATGTCTCCGATAACTCTGGGTTAACTGAAAAGTCACTGTTCTCTGGCGATGATACTGGGTCTTTACTGTCCGAAATGTGATCTTTGTCAAGATTGAGTAGTGCAGCAGACTGATAGCTATCTCCTCTAAGTGACTTCTCCACATAACTGTTTTCATATTTGTCTGATGTTAATTGGTCACATATAAATGAATCCTCGTGGAATGAGGTGCAACAAATGTCTTTTACTGTTATAAAGTTATTACAATAGGATGACTCCAGTCCACTGTTCTCTAATTCCTCTCCATCTACTGGTGAGTGGCTGATAATTTCTGGCATCTTGGTGATTGTGTTTGAGGTGCTGTGAAGGAAGAAGCTTTCTATACTGTAAACATCCTCTGAGCCACAACTCTCACTACCTGCGTCAATCACTTCAGAAACACAGATGGTGTTGTCAACATTCTCACAAGTCATGTAACCAGAGGATAGTGACTGGTGGACTGCACCATCGGGGAAAACCCAAGGAATTGGCTGTGCTCCTCGTTTGCTGTCATGTTGGTTAAGAAGGCAGCCTTCAAAGTAACTTTGCTGAGGTGTCACATCAGGACTAAAAAAGGCACTAGACATCGCTGATGTCACTGAAGGAAGAGAAGACTCATCTTCTCCTGTCTTCACAGTGGATGGTGAGAATGACAGATCATCCTTTGTTTCTATTAAAAAATGACAGTTTGACTCTGATCCACCACTTGTGTTCAGGCAATATAGAGATTCTGTGTTAGTATCTGGCTCCTGAAGCAACTCCTCCAGTGTTGGTAACTTCCTTAGCTGCAATTAATGAGAGAAAGCAAAGAAGATTATGTCTAACTGTAATAAAAAAAAAACAGCATTGCAGAAAAGGGAATAATCAGGGAATTGGTTACCTGAACACTGTGCAGAATAGTTTGAACATAGGCCATTCTGGGATCATCCTTCAGCTTCCTTTGGCCAGCAGCTGTCTGTGCTGCATCTCTGTGTCGCTGCATCTCCTCCCTCTGCTCTGCTGAGAGCTGTTATGATCACACAGAAGGCATGATATGTCATGTCAAAAATATTTATTTATATATTTAATGTGAATATTTGAAAGAAATTAAAGACGGGATGGATGAAAGATGAATAGTCATAGTGATAAAGACATTTTAGAAATTAGAAACGTTTATTTCATCCTTTGGGAATGGGCGTATAGAAATCCTAAACTTCTCCCATTTAAGAAGACATTTCAGTCTGTTTACAATAGATTGAGAAGGTTTATGTTGTCCTGTATTTTCTTTGTGAAAAAAGCGACTTTTCAAGCCACTACAGCATTGATGTTCTTAGTAAATTCTTCAAATTCTCATGGAACTTATAATGGAAAATATAAATAAACAAATACAAAGTAGGAACAGATTTACTGCATTCAACCATCTCGGTTACTGGGATTTTGTGATCCATTACTTTCATCATTGTTCTTATGATAAGTTTAGTGTTCAGAGATAAGATTGAAAACATTGTTTATATAAAATCCCCAGAGACCAATGGTTTTTCCGGCCATCATAAACAAACGATGAGCATGCCAAGACTTGACCTAACATGATGCGACTTAACAGAATAATGTGTATCGCTGTTCCACTGACACTACATAAAGAAACAACACAGTGGGACAGTTTTTAGTGGACTTTCCGGGTCTTTTATTAGTGAAAAGGTGCTCATACCAGAGGAGGAAGAATGGGTCGTCCATAGATTCGGATGAGAGAGGTCGTAGGTGAAGATCTGCGGTGTTCTTCTTCATCATACTCCTCCTCTCTCTTCCTCAGCCGGATGAGACGATGCTGCACAAACTCGTCGTAGTCTTCCATCGAGGTGCATCGGGAGGCGGTGGTTAGATACAGCAGTTAGATAGGTTATCGGGCTGTTTTTGCTAACATTCGCTTCCGATTAGCTAACCAAGGTAGCTAACGCTAAGCTGGTTAGCTATCAAAATATACCAAAGTGGTAATGTAGAAATGTTGAAATATGCACAATAATAATGCTAAGCAGATACAGACTCGGTCTACAATGTTATATATACGCAGCAGAAATGGTCTATAAAGTTAGCAAACAGTGGCGTGTGATGGTCACTGTTTACGTTTACCCGCCTCTGCTCCCGGAGCAACACACAGTGACAGTTGGAGACCGCCGAGGCGCTTAAAAACCCCGGCGTGGATCTGTGGAAGGTTTGTGGATTTATCACACAACTACCTAACGAATGTATACACTATAAATATCTATAAAGCCCAACTCTAATAAAAGGACATATTGCAGCATTCAGCAAAAACACAACCACTTCTTTAAACATATTGCTAAGGAGGAGTCTCACAGCACCGGATAACGGTCCATGTTTTTTATAATCCACACCACAGATTGTAGTCTACACGAATAAGAGCCAGACGTGAGGGAGGGCCGGCGATAACTTGACACTGCCACCTACAGCCCTGACTGGCTTCTTGACAAATATGTGCAGGTGTTGAAGAAACATGAAACCAGAGCCGGATCGAGCCTTCATGTGGGCTTAAACCGGATTTGATTTGATGCCAGCGAACTCCTCACACTCCTACAAAAAAAGGTAATTCAATATTAGACTGAATAAAGTGTCTTGTTTTTCCCTTCAGCAGATATTTGGAGACATTGGAAAAGCGATGGATGAATCTAATGACTTTGCAGCAACTAAGTAAATGTCTCTACATAATCTAAATATATCCATATATTAAAGGGGTTTTATGTTTTATCAAAACAGCAATAAAAATGAATAACTGATAACTAAATGAACCGTTAATGCCAACTACATTATCATTGAATAAAATGCAACCTATGTCTAGGTTGCATTTTTTAATCCCAGGAAAACCACAAGCTGCACAAACACTGTTCCATTTTAAAACAGGTTTATTGGTCATATACAAAATAAAGTAAGCTGTTATCAACAAACATACAGTATATACATAAATAAATTAAAAGATGCATCAGACTGATGACGAGACAGTTAATTTCATGATTACCAGTACCTTGTCATCATCACTTACATATCTACAAATTGCAAAAAAAAAAGAAAAAGGGAACAATAATTTAGAAGATAAATACTTACAAAGACTGTCACATTTTAAGTATTTTCCCATAGAAAGTACTGTCATAGAATAATTTATTACACCCCATACAGAAATATTACAAAACACAGAAGGGCCTTTCTGAACTCACACAAAGTCGCTATTTTTCTACAGCTTTACACCGACCATTTTATACACGTCATGACACAAAAATACTCCAAGAGCAACCTGACCAAACGCACACAAATATTAGAGGAACTTTGAAAAGGACAATAATAACAATAAAAGTATACATGATGTAAGGGCAGGGGCAACATCATTATTATTATTAATTCGGATTAAAAACAAAACAATTTTTTAAAGTCCAGTGGTGTGATTCACTACACAGGAAGAAAAACTAATGACTACACAAAGATAAGGAGTTAATGTTTTGCATCTTCCAAAAGGGTTGGATGTGAAACTTTGTAATAAAAAAAAAAGAGAGGGAGAGATGGGACAAGTGGGGTGGATGTTTTATCAGATGTGTCTCCACCACTCCTCTCTGCCTCTGTAATAAAACATTTATAGGTGCAGTTAAGGAGCAGTTGCTTCAGTTTGTGATGAAACGGCCTCTTTATAAGAAGAAGGGTATGATCTCTGTGCGAGCGGCGTCTTACAAGCTCATAAACTCAGTTATGAAAATCCCCTGTCGTCTGCTGACCACACTGTTGGTCACCACTGTTGTCCAGTCCAGTGGAAATTAGGATTAGACGTCTGCGCAGTGTTTTCACCTCACCTGTGGAGAGGTAGCTCTGGACAATAAAAAGTCATCGTGTCAAATCAAAATCGCAATTTGAAACAACGAAATTACCAAATTGCGAAGGCTGTGATTTAACTTTTCCGTCTTTAAAATGTTTAATGCCAATTTAAAAAAAATTAGTAGACTGAAAATTAAGAAAAAAAGGCAGAAAGGTTCATACACTTAAAATCATTACTTCAATTTGTGTCACTTAAATTAATTAAATGCATTCACACTAAAGAAAAATATGAAGTTATAGATATATGAAGACAGGCCACGACACATAAGATGTTAAGGAGACAAACTGTTGCTGGTGTTTATGACAAAATACTAAACACTGTCACATGAGCTTTTTAACCTTGTCAAATCACACTGTACCTGTGAGTATAAAACAGACAACTTGACAACAACGGGCACAAACAGCATCATTGCTAAGGGAGGGGGGGGGGGCTGTTCAAAAAAAATGTTGCTCGACAACAGTTTGCATAAGTTGAGATGTCCATTTAACAGCAGCCACCGTGTTAAAAACCACATACAGCATGTTTTGCACAGTACACCACCAGACAAGAAAAGTGCGTACAGTTTCGACAAGGACTGCGAGACAAACAAAAACCTCATTTTAGCACATTGTGCTTCTTCCTTTTTCACACCACTTGACAACCACAAAAAAAAACATTCAACAAGCAAAAACTAAATCTAATGTGAAATAAAATAATACATCATGTCCCCCCAAAAAACAGGGCAAACCTTTTAAAACATAGACATACATGAACACAATGGTGTCATTTCTTCTCGAGCTAAATACTGTGGTGTATATTCCTTTGATGAGACATTTATAGGACATTGTCACCTGACATTAGGTGTGCTCAGACTTCCTGCTTGACTAAACATGCCAATGGTCATCAGTGTAGAGATTACAGAGACACATAAATATTTCAAATATCTAAAAATCTCCCTTTCCTTTGCTCTGAGTTCACCTCTGAGTTTGATATTTCCTATTTTATATTAATGTTCTGTACAGATGAGGACACAGCTTATTCATCTTAATAACTGCACAGCAGTGAGCTCTATAATCCTTTTTCTTCACAGTGGAAAAATAGGTGTTCGGATAAAGGCGCCGTGTAATGTATGTCATGTTTTTTTGCCTCACTAGTTCAGTAAATGACTCAATTTAAATCTGTTTTTTTGTCCTTGGTTTGAGACTTCATATTAGTAAACGTCACTCTTCGTCACTTCATAAACTCCTAAATATAACAGAAGACGAAACAGTTCAAAAGCAAACAAAACAGGAACAACATTAAATATCGATAATTATAGAAAATGTACATAGCAAAAAAAACAAAATTTCTTTTTTTTTTTTTTTACAAAGAACAGCTTCACACCACAAGCAGCTTTAACAAATGACCAAACACGCCTGCAGTGCTGGAGCTGAACGACGAGTCCGGGAGGACAAAGATGTTTATGTGATTATGAGAGAAAGAGTGCAGGAAGTTACCAACTGTGTCATCATCACCCGCTTTCACGCCCCATAATCAAACAAGGATCAAAGTCAGACCCAAGAAAATAGCGAACGTTAAAGTTACCTCGTCACATACCAACACAGCACACCACACGCTAGTTCACGGTTACACACACGTGCCTAGTCACTAGAAAGAGAGAAAAAAAACAAAGCTATTCAGTAGTTAAGCCACTTTTGGTACAATTGCAAAATAGAGAGATACTGTATATCAAACAGATTTCACTAAACCTTTTTTTTTTCTTTTTCTTTTTTTACAGGTCGTTACAAACAATGCAAAGATAATTATCTTTATAAAACTCCAGACTCTACCATACATAGACAAAGATTCTTTGAGTATAGAACACCACACACGTAAGACTACTTTCATGGTAAAGCTTGTGTGAAATGACGGCCCGTTTGTGTGGCTGGAAATCCATTAACATGTTGCTGTTTTTTTTGTTTGTTCTCCAGTTTCCAGTGCTGTCAGTAAACTACCGATGCTCTCGCAATCTGGGCTTTTGCGGTTAAAAGCCAGAAGAATGCATCCACTTTGTTTTCAATCCAAATCAGCATCAAATTCACAAACAAAACAGTTCATGAAATAATAAGAAAAAAGATAAATGATACATTTTCCTCTTGTGCTGACTCTTTAATTAAAATGAACGTCCAAGTCACACAAAAGTGTGTTGTCAATATTATTATGATTCACCTCGATGGCTTATGACACGGCTCGTACGACAATGCACAGCAAGAGTCTAATGCTCGGTAATGAATGATTCCTGATTGGTCAGCGTATCCCAATAGAGCTCTGGACGTTTGTTCACACCGCCATGTTGGCAGGAAAAGCCTCTGCAAATATGAACCGTGCCTGTACCAGTTTCAAGCTGTAAGACTTCAACCGTGTTCTCTAAATCCATGGAAATTGAGCAATTTATCGCAGAATCTGACAGACTGAATATTCACTATATGGACGAAAGTATTTGGCCACACTTGTAAAAAGTGCTTCAATCAGGTTTTTGGGCTCTAGGCCCCGTTTCTCTTAACGCTTCAGCAGACCAAGACATTTTGGACAATGACGTGCTTCCGACTTTGTGGCAACAGTTTGAGGAAGACTCTTTTCTATTCCTAACATGACTGTGCCCCAGTGCACAAAGCAAGGACTATGAAGACATGGTTTGATTTTGAGTTTGGTGTGGAAGAACTTGACTGTCCCGCACAGAGACCTGACCTCAACCCCATCGAGCACCTTTGGGATGAACTGGAACAGAGATTGTGAGCCAGGGCCTTCTCGTCCAACATCAGTGCCTGACCTCCTACAGCAGGGTTTCTCAATCCTGGTCCAGGGGATGCATGTTTCCCCTGCTCCAACACACCTGATTCAAACGGTCGGCTCATCAGCAAGCGCCCGATTACGACCCATTTATTTGAATCACTTCCAAACCATGCAGGCCAGTGGGTCCCCAGGACCGGGATTGAGATGCCCTGCTCTACAGAATGAATGGACACAAATTCCCATAGAAACACCTCATCAAAATCTTGAGGAAAGTGTGAAAGCTGTTATAGCTGTAAAAAGGACCAACTACATATTGAAGTACTGTATATGTATTTGAGTTACAGTCTGTGACAGTCAGGCGTCCCAATACGTTCATAAAACGTAAAAGGGGGGTAAGATAGACACGATTTTAACATTAGATGCTGGATTCTGTGCCTAATCTGAAATTATCATCCATTGGCTGTGGGTTTCCATCAATCTGTCCTCTATGCTCACTTTGAGCGCGTTTTACTGCAGTGATCCAAATCTGCCGTCTCTCGGGATCTTCTGTGATCTGATAAAATATTTGTCCTCAACAGCTATTCAAACTCTTCCAAGAGACGAGTTGCCTGACATGTTGCCTGGTATATACAGTATGTGTCCTTGTATACGTTTTGATTCCCACTGTTGCATGATGGGACTGTGAGACGTCAGCTATCGGAGCTCTATAAGCACAGGTACTGTACGAGGAAACCACTGCTACTGAATCTCCACCGCAGTCTCTCATGTCCTCAGGACCTCTTCTCGATGAATATTATTAGGAGACCAAGGCACTTGCCTGACCAAATTTCCAAATATGTACGTCTGAGAGTGACTCAAACAGACAGAAGACCACTTTATATCAAGTCAAACAACCATTTCCCTGAAAAAACTTACTTTAACTAACCTTTTTTGCAATAGTATGTTACTTTTGGTAAATATCAATATCGCTTTCTTTCTTCTGTTAACTCCAGGAAGTTCTGTATGTAATAATGGAAGCCAGGTGGAATAGAAAATGGAAAGAAAGTGAAGAGACCATAGAAAAAAAATACAGCTAAATAAATATATCAATACCAAAAAACGAACACTCGCCACAGAATTTCACAGAATTCCTGATATATAACAGTTCACACACAGAGAATACACTTTGGACCTCATGTGAATGACAACACAGTACAAAAACAGTAGAAATACAGTTACCACCATTGTGTAATATATATATGTATATATATATACTTTTCTATAGCAGTTTTCTGGAAAATTTCTTGGCTAAGTAGAGCAAAATGTGGCTCACATGAAATCGTATGTATTCTTTTGAAACTCCGGGACCATATGTCATTTATGTGGTGTCGTTACTGTCAGTGTTAGGGCGTCTTGGTTCAAGCAAATAAACGCTTGACATCTGGTGTACGAATGTGCGACGGGATTGATTTGCCTTTACAGATTTGTAGATCTAAGAGCAGTAAATCCTAAAACTGAACATGTGACTGGTTTATATGTCAACTAAACAAAAAACTGTATGATTTTATCCAACGACTTTGGGACTTTTTTTTTCCTCTTTGCCAGGACTATACCAATTCTCAGACTCCCTGACTTAATCAGTCTTTCAGTGACCATAGAAACCCTGTGTGTCTGTGCTGTGCTAAATGATCGTGCACTGACCGAGGGCCTTGCATCTTTAACTCTCCTCTGCTTCCATCCTTTCCTTCATCTGCACTGATGTGAGACGTGTGACAGGAAGATGCTGAGGCTGAGTGATGGAGATTGCCCAGCTGTTTGGAGTCAATGCAGGTGGGGGATTGGGTGGGCAGCAAAGAAGAAGAATTACTCTGATGCAGCTGAACTCTATCCCAATAAACCCATCTATCTTTCCCTCCCTCAAGACCGTGCATCTGTTTTTGACTTCACTATTGTAATCACACTTGTCGCCGTTGCAACTTTCCCGGGTATGAGCGGACCAATGACTGATGATGCCACACCTCCTCCACCCCCTCCAGCCCTGACTCCAACCCCGACAGTGGGGCTCCGTGCCACAGTCCTCGCAAAGGTCTGTAAAGCCTCGTACTTAGACCTCAGAGCGTCCAGCTCGATGCGCATTGAAGCGTTCTCATTGGCCAGTTTGTCCACCTCCTGTTGCAGCTGGGCCTTCTGCTTCTCCAGCTCCTCCTTCTGGGTGACTCGCTTCACCCGGCAGCTGGCGGCGTAGCCCCTGTTCTTCAGGGTGCGCCGTCGCTGTTTCAGCTGTATTATCTCCTCTTTGGAGAGGCCCCGAAGGTGCTGGTTCAGCTCCCGCACTGACATGGTCACCAGCTCATCGTCTGTGAGGCTGGTGCCATTCTCCCCCGGCTCACGCTTCACCTAGAGGAAACAGCAGGAAGGAGCAACATGAGAGACAAGGCAAAATGCAAGGAATTGCATAGTTTTAAATAAGCGCCGTCTCACCTTCAAGGCTTTATTTCCTTTGTTAGTCGTCGTCATGCCACAAGAGCCTTGCTCTTCTGAACAGACCTGCAGAGAAACAGGAAGAGAACACACAGACCATAAGCCACGCAACATCACAGGGTCAAGCGTGGTTCCCTGAGTAAAAGCATAATTATTAGAGATTAATACCCACCCAGCTGAGTGGAGACATCACCAAATCTAAATCTACAGTGTGATCACTGTGTGAACATCTAACACTTTGATGCCTCAGTAGCTTGTTGTGCATCAGCGTGCTCGATTAACAGTGACTCACAAACATTTCTTAGAATTTCCCTGACTTCCTGTTTCCTGGTGGTTACACTGAAAGTGCCCACTACCTTTGTGTGTTTGAACTGTTATTGGCTGGCTGCAGGCCAATCGCAGTGAAACGAGTGTAAGAGATGAGGAAGTGGTCAAATCTGTGGGAAGAAATCCAGGGGAAAACCAACAGTTAGAGCCCTTTCTCACACACACACGCACAGATTGACACTGCTATTCTTGCAAGGACCTTACTCCTTATATGGATATACTTTAGGGGTGGGGGGGTTTTATCTTCAGGCTTTCCAAAATTAGTTTTTTCGTTATGATTATTAATATATATATTTTTTTTAAGAAAAATTGGAGTAGTGATACTAGTACAGAAGTCAAACTATTTTTGCTCATAAAAACGAGCCAAGCGAACTTTCAAATGTGACGTATTTCCAAAATGTTCCAAATTAAATCTCATTTTGATTTTGCATTTTTTACTGTGTGCTTATATAGTTGGTGAAAATTAAAATCAGGAATCAGAAAAAACCCTCTATATTGCACATTCTTATAGCCTATAATACAGGCTATAAGAATTTGCAGTATAAAGCTTAAACAGAGCACAGTAACACAGTAAAATGTTAACCCTAACCTCATCACAGTTCACATCATAATCCTAATTTAACACAGAGCCTCAGAAGTGCACACACATACACACCTTACTAGAAACAGCTGCCAATAGAAACTACAGCCAAGTGGAAGACAGATACCTTCACTGACGACAAGTGATGAAAATTTAATGCCCAACAATGAGACACACCAGATACAATGGTGTTTATGCATTTGCACTGACGCGCTAACAAGAGACAAAAGGAATGAGATACAACAACAGTGTGAATCAGAAGTCAACAGGCAGCGTGGAAGTGCAGAAGATGAGATCAGTCCTTAGAGCAAACAGCTCCACAAGATCTCAATGACAGGCTTTGTGCCGTGCGTTGGTTTGTCTCTCGTCTCTCAGACCTGAGTGTGTGTGTGTGTGTGTGAGATGAAGGGCAGCTATTGTTACTGCTGCTGCTGAGCGATCATCATGAGACCAGTCATGATGACTCAGCAGATTCCTAAATTTACACCCCAACTCCTCTCCCACCGCACTCCCTCCTGCCACACACACATTTCTGCTTTCCTCTGTCAATTTTTTTGACCCTCCCACCTTCCCTCACCACCACCTCTGCTTTTACAGCCAAACTTCTGCCTGAAATATGAAGCAGTGCCCCCCCAAAATAAAGTCTGAAGGAAGCCGAAAGGTCATGGAGGTGAATGGACAATGACGGATTATAGTTGTCCTCTATAAAAACACTACACCTGCAGTCACACCTGATTCTGCTGAGTCAGCGTTTCGAGACAGCCTTTTCTCTCACTGAGTACATTTAAACTCCTTCTTCGGACTAAGCAGAATTTAAATTAAGTTCTATTTCTTCTGAGGTTTTCTGATTTTAAAAGCCTCCTTTTTTTTGGGGAGTGATGACACTAAAGTGACACCAGGCAATGTGTCTCCTCTTGCTCATTCTTCCTCCCCCACAATGCACACCTCTGTATATCTGTGAGCGAGGGTGCGGGAGTGCTTGTTCATGCGCTGCCACAAACCCTACAGTTATAAATAGCTGTGGATCAAAGCAAACCATAAAGCAAACCATGCATGCACAAAACAAACATGTCAAATGCACAGCAACTGAGAAAAAACCTCGCAATAAATTCAGTGAAACGGTGAAGAATGTGAGGGGAAACGGCGCCGCTTCATTCAAAGCAATTCACTTCAGCACTTCAACTGCTCCGTCTCAAGTCGATTATAAATGCTCTTTCATTTAACGGAGTATGTAACGAGCTAATTTTAGTAAATAACCAGTGAGCTCTTGTGTTTGGTGTGGATGTAGCTGAAGGTGCATCATCACACAATAGATGGATCAAAGGTATGATGTGAGGGTGGCTGTGTGGGGGTGGGGGTGGAGAAAAGAGGGGGACCAATGAATTTTTTTTTTCCTTGCTAGGCACTGGTTTATTTCCCCAGTGCCACCTCACTCCTCACACACACACACACACACACACACCACCCCCATCTGCATACAAACAAGAAGCGTGTTGGCAAAAGCACACGCATCCCTCTGCCGCTCTGCCAGTGGGGCATGATAAAACAGCCGACTGCAAGTGAACAAATGTGCTTAACGTCTGCATGATACATGTGGAAACAGCTAAAAACAACATGCATTGCAAGTGCGACGGAAGGTGTTTAGTTTAGGGTGCGTTTCTGGTACAGTATAGTCATGCAGCTAATGCTCCTTTGTCATTCATTTTTTGGTGTCTGCAAATGTTTCACTTATTCAATTATTAGGACAATTACTGTAATATCCCCACAAGGAGGAAAATGATCTCCATCCTGTCTCCATTTACTTCTCTAATAAATACAATAAAAGCCTGTATATCTATCTATATATATATATACATACATACTGTATATACATACACATATTCGATCTCAATTCAATCTGAAATTTGAGTGTTTTCTTAACTTCACGCTTCACCAAATACTTTTTCTTTTTATATTTCTGACTTTAGGAAAGTAGAAAAATATCACAAATATCAATTTCTTGAACCAAATAATATGCATTTGGGCTATTCAACTAACATTATAACTGATGCTATATTTTATTTACATCACCTTGTATGTGTGTGTGTGTTAGCTCTCTCAAAGACCAAGCCATGTGCAAGTCGCCATAGGTTAAGGATCATCTGCTGAGCAAAGGCATTGCCATTCATCACACACACACACACACAAAGTGCCAGAGGTGTCCTTCCCATAATGCTGGCAGGGTGGTCGCTGCAGTGTGGTCAGTGCCACAGTCACTGTTGCTACAACACACAGCTTTTTCGCTTTGGCAGGCAGTATTTTTTATGGAGCAACCCAAAGAATGCTGACGACTCAGGAGCAGAGCTGCTTACGGTTACAGTGGAGAAACAACACACACACACACACACGCACGCGCGCGGAGAGGAATGGGGACGAGGGGACAGAGGTGGGAGACGAGGTGAGATGAAGCAGTGAAGACGAATAAAATGTGGATAGAAGAGAAGAGAAGAAAAAAAAGACGAGGAGGCGGGAAGGGTTGAGGAGTTTGTGAAGGCAGCAAGGTGAAGAGCAACTAGGTAAAGGAGGAGGAGTGGTGGTGGGGTGGGGGGTGGTGATGAAGGAGGAAGAATGCTGACGTCTCCAGAGCTGATTAGCGTTACAGCAGAGACATCACACCCACAGCCGAGAAAAATGCTGAGTATGTAGGGAGGATGGGGTGGGGAGTGCAAATGACAAGGGAGAAAGAAGAGGAGAAAAAGAGAGGCAAGTGAGTCGGGGGTGAGGAGGGAGGGAGGGATGAACATCGATGAGGAGGAGCGGGAGGAAGGTGGTGGGGGAAGACAGAGGAGGAAGAGGGGTGGGAAAGCGTTTGGGTGAAAATGCATCCTCAACACATTTGTAAGAGCTTAGTGTGTGTGTATGTGTGAGTGTTTGTGAGGGTGGTGGTGGGGGGGTTAGTGGATGGAGAAATGGATGGTGGGGGATTGGGGTTGAAAAACCCTGAACTCAGCAACGACCACGACTAAAACCTCCAATTAGAAAAGTTCTGAGGCTGATCGAGTGTAATGAAACTGCTGCTGACCATCTTCCTCTTTCTCACACACACACACAGGTTTGTGCAGCTCTCCTTTTAAGGACTCACACACACACACACACACACGCGCACGAAAAGCTCCACATCTCGACTTGTTGACAAATCAAAAAGGGATGAAAACCACAGTAATATTGAGGCAGAGGGTGAACGCAGTGATCCTGGGAAAAAAGAAACAACAGACGACACAGAGCAGGACTTTTCTTCTTATGTAGTGCAGACAAACGGGATGATAAGCTCTGTGAGTGTGTGTGTGTGTGTGTGTGCACGTGCGTGTGTGTGAGGCAGACAGAGCTCTAATTAATCTTGTTTGAGAAAACCTTTGGCTCCGGTCACTACTGCCACACAGAGAGAGGTTTTCTTAGAAACAGACTTCCGACTTAAAAGCTGGTGGCATGCTGCACAAATAAACACACGTTGGTTTTGCATTCGTTATGTGGACACTCATAAACATAATGCATTCCTTAGCCCCTTGACTATAACCTAATTCTAAACATAACCCTAAAACCAGGTTTTAACCCTGAAAAAAAGCCCTTAATGTTGTGTGGACCAAAATGTCCTCACAAACACAGGTTTGTTTGACAATTGGACCACACAGACATGTACACCCACACCCACACACACAAAGGTTGACGCGGCTGTCCTTTTTAGGACTTCCATTCATTTCCATTCATAACCCATAACTCCTTATATGGACGTCTTAGGGGTGTGTTTTATATTGCATATTTATTTTGTGGGAGTAGTGATAATTGTGCAGAAGTCACAAAATATACAATTTGTCTCCTATTTTTGTCCATGAAAATGAGCCAAGCCAACTTTGAAATGTGACACATTTCCAAATTTCACAAATTCAATCAAATTTTTATAAACACTTTAAACAAGTACTTGCTCAGGTGTGTTTGTATAGTTGGTGAAAATGGAAACAAAAATCATGTCATCAGATAGTGTATAGGTTGTGCTGACAAAAAAGGATCTAAGACACTCTATGTTGCACATTCTTATAGCCTCTGTATATACGTTTTAACAAAGTCATGGGGAAAAAAAGGAGCCTAAATGCTCTATGTTCTAAGGGTTAAGCATAACCATTTAATACCTGACGCTAACCTTAAGCTCACCACAGTTAAAATCTTAACCCTAAACTTAAGGTTCTTCCTCACTGGGACCTAGTGTTGGTCTCCACGAGGACAACTGGGCCTGACGAGGTCAGTGTTTATGCCAGAAGAGGTCCTCAGGTGGTACAAAATATAAGTACACACACACACACACACACACACAGAGGAAAATAACTAGCCAGATTAGGCACTTCAAACATGACCTGAGGGGCTGGTGTGTGTGTGTGTGTGTGTGTGTGTGTGGGTGGGTGTACGCGAGCGTTAAACAGCCAGTGCGCAGAGAATGATCACGGATAGATTTTTAAGAGTCAGTAGTCATTTGTGATGCAAGTCTGTGTTTATTGGATAATCCAACCATAACAACTGACTTAACTGCGCCTCCTCCCTCAGGCAACTCTCTGAGCAATAACACAAAAGGATGGCAGCGGAGGGAGGCAGTGAAGACACACAGCAGGACACAGAGCTGACATGATGGAAACGCACAAAGAGAACAAAATGTAAGGAGTGAGAATTAAAAGAGCCGCAAAACTCAGCTGCTGGCTGCAGTCCACCACTTTGCCTTTGTTTAAAAAAGCGTTGCTCGAACTCATTGATCTTCTGTGGGTCCAGGGTGCTGGGGAGGGGAGGGGAGAGGAGGGGAGTTGGTAAATAATTAACGATGAAACTGTGCGGAGGCTTATTGAGAATTAGGAATCAGATCAGCGATAAAAGCAACCTGTGTATGGAGACAGAGGGAGCGCGCTCACAGCAGAGATACAGGACCGTGGAGAGGGTGAGTAAGTGAAGAGTGAGGGGGAGAAAACACACCAGTCTGAGCTGTGTGTGCACATGTGGGTGTGTGTTTGTGAGGAGCAGGAAGCTATTAACCGAGTGGTATGCAGAGCGTGAAATAAGCATGATAACACAAACAGAGAGGGGAGCAGAGGAGACGAAGGAAACAGAAGGAGGAGCGCACTCGCAAGAGCCTGGCTCCTCATATCCATCTTCTACCGCTTTATCCTCCACACGAGGGTCGCGGTGGGTGCTGTGCCAATCTCAGCTGACATATAAGGCGATAGGTGGGGTTCACCCTGGACAGAACACAGTCCATCACAGGGACACCAGTCACTCTCTCTCACACTCATGGTCAATTTAGACTAATCTAATCCCCATATTGCATGTTTTTGGACTGTGTGAGGAAACCAGAGAACCCAGAGAAAACCCACACACCTACGGGGAGAACATGCAAACTCCATTAAGAAAGACCCTTGTTCCGACCGGGTCACAGACCCTGCAAAGGCAAGAGTACTAACCACCCACACACATTGTGCAGGTGTGGGCTGTGTATGTGGCCCCTTGTTGTGCTGCCTCTTGCCCATGTCGTCATTGTAAATGAGAATTGGTGCTCAACTGACTTACCTGGTTAAATAAAGGTGAAATAAATAAAATAAATGTGCAATAAATGAACAATAAATGTGTGTTTGTGATCACATTCTGTTTAACTGTGCACAACCTAGTGTTTGTACATGTGTGTTATTATTATTAAAGGCGAGGAAAAAGTCCTGGCGTCAACACGTTTTTTCTTCCCCCCATTCCAGGTAGTAAGTCGGAGTGTGATGACAAATTTCCCAACACAAGCAAGAAAAACTGCACTGTCAGGCAATTGAGCTCTGGCTACTTCAGAGCTTTCTTTTCACTTTTTTTCTTCTTTTTTTTTTTTTAAAGAGGAGGGAAAGCATGTAGCGTAGGTTTAAGTTGGCTCCCTCTTTGTGTATGTGTGTGTGTGAATAAGACACAGAGGGCAGTGATGGAGACAGAGATGAAGCTAAACGCTGTAGTGCAGTAGTTTACAGCGCGAGTGACCCGAGGTCAGCACAACCAGAACTTGAGCCAAAGTTTCAGTGAGGTAAAGCGAATGCATAAGACAGGGGTGTCCAAACTTTTCCTGGGAGCCAATGGTTCCTTCAGACCTTTTTTTAAACACTAAATGTTACATATAAATACACTGTTTTATCCTAATTTTATTGTCATCCCAATTATCATTTTCAGGGGCAATGTAACAAATCTAAGTCATGCAGGAGTAAAAAAAAATCTGCTTTTAACACATCTGGAGTCAGATATCATAATAGAGGATCAATGGATGTATCTGTCTCTCACAGCTGGGTTTCAAACACGGGACTGTGATGAGCTAATGGGGATGGCACATCATTTGGGCCTGTGAAAATATTGAGCTCTCAAAGTAACACCATTATCACCAAGTCAGCTACAGACTTTTCACAGGAGGCAGATTTATTCCCAATAAGATAATTTGCTCTCTCATCATCATCATCGTCCTCTTCCTCACATGCACTTCACACATCGGTATAGTGAAATTAGATTAAGATGAAGCAAGAGATAAGGTGACTCGAATTATTATTTTTTTGGCTATTTGTTTCATTTTTTATGCACTCCGATCACATACCCCGCACCGGCATACACAGTAGAACAGTGTTTCTGATTTTCCTCCAAAGTACCACCGGAAGCTTGTGTACCACTGATGGTCCACGTACCACAGTGGGGCTGCGTCATATTTTACAGACCGAAGAAAACATCTTTGTTTCTCACAGATCTGCACAAATATCACACAGTAACCATTTAAAATATGTGGTTTTAGAATGATTACCGTTCCCACTCATATCGCAAATCATATCTCAATCTCAATGTCAGCCAAAATAATCGCAATTAGATATTTACATAAAATCGTTATACCACAGTTTGAGAACCATCTGCAGATTCCCCTCAGACAGGTATCTTTCCCACCTACATGACACTGCCCTGAAACTCTAGATTCCCACATACAAACATCACATTAAAGCTTGATGGTGGGCAGGTCTGACACTTGATGCTGGAAGGAGCTACAGTATTGGAGGTGAGCAGAGCAGTGTGTGTGTCATGGCTGACTGTCTGCCATTGATGGGTGTACATTTTCTGACAAAAAAAACATTGGTAACACGGAGAGCAACCTTGTGCCCAGAGCCAGCTGCTGGGCTTGTGTGTGTGCTGGGATGTTTTCATCAAGAGATTTGATGAGCACGGCCGAATTCACCCAATGGGCACAGCCATAAGTGTAGGAAAAAGAAAAACATTTTCCCCTTAAATAATTTGTGTTCATATTTCAAATGAACAACCAAGTAATCATGCTCATTTTTATTCACCTAAAAAGGAATACTTTAATTGGTTAAACACAAGTATGGAAACCATGGTAACTGCCAAGTCCGTCGTCCGCCTAGGGGCGTGCATGACTTTGTGCTGACTGAACGGACTGGACCGTGGGAGAGTTTGGCTCACGAAGAGAAGATGAGCAAAAGAATTGGTTGCTCCAAGCGTAAGAGGAAAAGAGAAAAGAAGGTGATTTTTTTTTTTTTGTTTTTTTTTAAAGGGTGCCACCCATCTACAATTTCTTCATCAAACGGAGCCAGGAGGAGAAGCAAGACGATGAAGTTGGAGAGAAGGTGGTGAAAGCTGACCCCGAGTCAGTGGAAAATGCTGTTAGCGGCACACCATAATCGCCGGTGGTGGCTATAGCTGCAGTGACAACACCGGCAGCTTCCAGAGAGAGAGAGAGACAGAGAGAGAGAGAGAGAAGTGGAGGAGATCCTTTGACAGGCGGCCACAGAGAGGCAAGCACCCGAAGGAAGGAGGAAACAGGTGTGTTGTGTGTGTGTGTGTAAGGGGGGCTCTGGCCCTCTTAATCCAGGGCTTGTCATTGATGACCCTTGGAAAGTTGAACATATACAAATAATTTCTACTGCAGCCACAGCAACAAACACCCATGGAAAGACACACACCCCGGGAAAACACGCCCACTTGATGCTACACAATTATTTGTTTTGATTGAAAAGTATTTACATTATTATTTAAAATAATGACAGCTTACAATGTGAATTGAAAATCTAGTACTATGATTGTAAGTGTAATGTTTTATGTAAAGATATGTGGGGGGGCCAGCTGCTTCTTGCATCAGGTAAAACCAAATCACACTGACCTACAATAGAGTTACAATTTGATTTTCAGGGACATTAAAAACCTTAAAAATCAAAAGTTCATCGGGATATCGATAATCAATAACATCTTTATAGACACTGTAGGTGCCCTTTTAATTTTCACCCCTGCCCTTCCAAATGTCTGTGCACACCACTGCTGACAATATCCCATCATCAGCTCCAGACTAGACTTCACTGTGAACACAGAAATTCAGCAGAAAACTCTCATTGTCCGGAAATAATTTAATTTCACAGGTGAAGACAAAGAGCTGGTGATGCATTTGAGGCCCACTCATATAGTTGATCCCCCCCCCTTACCCCTTTGGTACCACATTTTGCCTCCGTGTGTGTGTGTGTGTGCCTGTGTGTGTGTTTTATCTAAAAAGCTTCAGAAACTCATACCACCGTTCTGGGATCGTCACACTGCAGCTAAAAAATGCGGCAAGTTTGCGCATATGGATGATGCAACTGGTAGACAACCACTGGTTATGGATGTTCCTGTTACCAGGGCCTTGCATCTCCACAGCTACACGCCGTCCTCGATATCTTTACACCACACGCAAAACTAAATTATCACTATGGCGTGAAGACGTGAGAGAGAGAGGGGGGTAAAAAAAAACAAAAAAAAAAAAACAGGTCCTCTGGGGTAAAAACGCAAAGACCTGACTTTAAAGAGATGGTCGCACAGTGATTATTGATACAAAAGACCAGCTTGGTATTTGACCTTCACAGGACACAAGGTCAGATCAGTAATTAGTGCCTCGTGAACTGGACTTGAACGTTTTTTCTCTTTCCTAATTCCTTTTTGACTTCTGGTGTATGTTGCAGTGGGGTTTATCTTTATTTCATAAGTTTTCTGGTTCTCGGGGAGGTTATGTAAATAAGGAGTCAAGACACGAGACACTTGTAGAGGGAGGGTACGTTTAACACACATACACACACACACACTCCAAATAACATAGGGACAAGCAGCGCACTCACACAGAAGTAGAAAAAACAGTGGAGCACAGCAATGATTATGCACTAGATCTGCTTACACCATATTTCATCATTACTGTGGAGAAAAAACACTCAACTATTGATCTGCCCCACTGCTTCCTTCTCTCTCTCTCTCTCTCTCTCTCTCTCAGATGCCATCTTTTTACTTCTCTATTTTTACTTCTTCCTCACTTGCAGAAATTTGCAAACATAACAAGACTCTTCTGAAATGGATAAACAAGATCATAACACACACACACACACACACACACACACACACAGACGCCACTTAAAAATTATCTCCCAATGCAGACTCGTCTAGGTATACGTGTGTGCACGCACACACACACACACACACAGGAGGTGGACACAACACTGTGAACACCTGTGCAATCTAATGCAATCCAGTGCTGCCGACCTGCAACAAATGCTGCCTGTGTCAAGCATCATCAGGAGGCAGAGAACAACACAAAAGGGCACATTGCTGTTGCACGGTTAATCACCAAAATAACCAAAATATCTGCGATATTCAAATCAAAGGACAGAGATAGAATATGTAATTACATATGTATTACAGTATGATAAAATTCTGCAGTGCTACAAGAATTCAACGACCCAAAGACCTTCAATTTTCTTTTCAGTGGAGAAACTGTATTTTTGTTTGTTGACTAAAAATGAAAAAATTGCATTGATTGATGATTTTGATCCTTTTTTGGGAGTTACAATGCAAAAATCATGAGTCATTCAAATTATGAATCACAGCACAATAGCAACATCTGTCAAAATAATTGCAATAATTTAGATATAAAGGTGTAAAAAAAACATGATTTAGTGCCATTACAGACTTGAAAACGTCACAGATCGACAAAGGTGGATACTGAAGGCGAATACTTGGCACACAGCACAGCTTCTCTTCTTTATTTATTCATTTTCTTTATCAGACCATGTCCTGGGTTAGGTCATGGTATTGAATTTCACAATATTGCTAGAACAAAAGTGTCTCGATGATATTCCTGTGTGCAAAGCGTGTTTGTTTCACTTGCACTGGAGCAGAGCAGAGGGAAGTGAGGACGACAGAGGACATCGTCCGACGTGTACCCGTCATTCTTTGTGCTCCACTCTGCTCTGATCTGGTACTGTTCCAAGTATTCCTTCAGACAGAGGTGGAAAGAGTCCTGAAATATTCTACTCAAGTAAAAGTTAAAGTAAAAACGCAGTCTGTTTGAATTTATTAAGAGTAAAAGTTACTGCTTTTTGAACAGGGTTGGGGTTCTTTCTTGTGTCATGCAAAAAGGACAAGGGGGCACAAATCTCACATGAATTGTTTTTTTGTTTTTGTTTTTTAATTAAAGACAAACCTTTACAAATTAAAGTGCTGACAAAATAAAATATTTAAACACATAATGTCTCAGTCAAAATGGGTCAAAGGTCACAAATGCTTCCACTTTCTCACTCACTCAGGGACCTTAATTATCACCAATTCACCTGTGCTCAAGTTCCCGGTGCGTGAATTTATGAATTTATTCCTTTTTTTTTTACTCAGTAACGCAGGTGATTCAAAACATAGCAAAGTACAGCACTTCTAAAAAAAACCTACTCAATTACAGTGACGCAAGTAAATGTAATTCATTACTTTCCACCTGCAAACAGCTTGTCCTGTTTGACCAACAACAAACGAAAAACAATTAAAAGGACTATCCATGATGTGATCATCTAATAATAAACACCTGTCTTAAAGAGCTTCCTCACACAGCCACAGCTTGAAGGTGAGAAATGGTGTAATGGCAAACTGATAGAAAAATCATTTCCCAATGCTACAACATCTCTCTCACACTCACACATACATACACAGCTCAAAACCTTGGCGCTTACTTCACTCTCACACATGCAATCCCTACAGGAACTAGACCTTTATAGGTGTTTTATATCTCACACTCTTCTCTCTCACACTCACACACACACACGACAAGGCAAAGAAACTAGCTGTGGTAAGTAACAAGTGAAAACGCCATCTGTCAAGCGAGAGCGCATTTGCTTCGCCTCAGCATTTTCGGGGGAATGCCTTGAAGACAAAAAGGGTCCTTGTTCTCAATCTCTCCGCAAATCCCATCTCTCATTCTTCCCCTCTCTCTCTCTGCCTTCATCCCCGTTGCTCTGTGCAGCTTGCCGCTTCGCCACCATCAGCAAAGTTGCACACATAAGCATTGGTCAGCGTTCAATTACCATGAACACCAGGGAAGTGGGGGAAAGTACTTGACAGAGAAATGCACTTCAAGCACTGATTAAATACTGATACCAAGTATAAAAAAAGCTTAGCCTGTAGGTTGTGTGCGTGAGTCTGCCAGTGCAAGTGTGTGTGTGTGTGTGTGTGTGTGTGTGTGTGAGAGAGAGAGTGGTGGTGGTGGTGGTGGTGGTTGGGGGGGAGCTCTTCTCTCCAATACTGATACAACTGTTTCATCATTATGACCCTCTATTACAGTACTTGCCAACTTGCTTACTACATACTTTTGATACACTCCACAGAGTGCTGACTCTAACTAAACCGACTGATACGGAGTCATTAGGGGGTGAAGTTTCTGTTTTTCTCGTGCCCACTGAGCCTCCACATTACTCTTCAGTGTTTAAGAGTTGCAATGCTCGTTGGTTACCAGCAGGCAGCAGATAATGGCTCATCTATACAAGAGATCAATCCGAGTAGACTCTATATTGCAAGCGTCAAGGTTCGGTGAGGTGCTTTCCTCTTCTTTTTAGCACAACGGCGATGGGTCCCCATGTGAGGGTTCATGAGCAGCGAGTGCCATGGGGATGTGTCCTGTCCTTCCCTCCGGCTGTGAGAGAAAATTTTAATCTCTAGCCGACTTTAAGGTTAATTACTCACATATTCTTATAACGAGGCCTGGTGTTCAATATAAAAAGCAATGATGTAGGATAAGGTTCCCTTATCCTTGGTATCTACTAGATACCAAGGTGCCAGGCATCTGGACCGGATACACTATCTCAAGGCTTACTAACTATATGTATCAGACCTGGCACGCTGCTCGCCACAATCTGCGATGATTTCTTTTACCGTTCGAATGTCAGGCATTGTCTCAGCATTTCAACTTAACTGACCACTGAGTCCAGAAACTCCATCTTACCACCGCAACACCAGGGATTACACAAAATTGACTTAGTTAGATTCACACACAAGGCCACTTTTTGATTTGTGGACTTACAGACAAGGCAATTAGAGCAAGTACTCAGCGAGCACGAACCTTTGCTTCCAACAATGTCAAGGTCCAGATTTTAAGCCAGCATTCCCAGGATTTGATGAAAGAAAATGTGCGATGACTATATCTGTGTGTTAGTTTACGAAAGATGGTGCAAAAGTCACCACAGCAGGATAACAAGACGTAACAATGACGATGTTATTAAAGCAGCTGTTCATATATTTCCATTTCTTCCTCAAGTCATTATTGTAATAATATTTAAAAAATATTTTTCCAGTACAGAAAAGTGTGGAAACTGGAGGGATGTTTCAATCAGTTTGCCAAACTCCCAAAACTTACATATATTAATCCAAGACTTTTTCTAAATACAGAGCAACACTGACATTTTAGTAGCATCATTAATTAAAAATAATAATCAAAAAACTCCCTTTATCTTGCAATTGTTTTAAAAAATCCAGTCCCATCCAAACCACCAACAAAATCTGATAATTTCTTCACATCTTCACAACATTTCTGCCAAAATGCCTTTTTGAGTTATGCAACTCACAAAGGCACAAACAAACAAACGGATGTGGCCACAAACATAACCTCCTTGACAGTAGTTTTGTATCTGAGTGACACTGCTGTTGGCTACAACATGAGCCAACACAAAGTTTAAGAAAACGAAGCACATTTTTTTAAAAACAACAGAGGCTGACCAAAGTGCTTTACACATTTAAAGGCACAGCAAAGAAAGAAAAATAGAAGTAAAATGGTGACATAATAAAAAAAAACTACATAGAAGTAAATAGAACAGAGGAATTATTGTCATTGTGCAGACAACGAAATTAATGGTGAATTCTGCTGAAAACCTTTGCTGTATAAATATTCCAACACATTATTTTAATATTATAATAAATAATTGTTATTATTATTATTATTATTATTACACTCAAGGCTCCAATAGGACGATATAAACCTCAAAAGTAAAAAGCATATGTAAGCTGCTAAATAATGAAGCTCGTGATATTTATCTTGCTTGTGCTGCACTTTGACCACGTGTGCTTTGCTTTAAATCCACTCTCTGAAGAAGAAGAACCAAACCCCGCTGTAAAATGAACACATTGCGAGCACTTTAACACTCCTCAACCCTCGCGAGCTGCAATATTGATCGCAATGACATATAGACGTCAATATCCGCTGCAACACGATGGTCCGGCCTTGTTTTTTAATTATTTTCATTTAAATGTTCCCTTACAAACCGAGCTCTGCCTTCAGACCTTTGTCCGCGCGCCCGCCGCCGGTGCCTGCCATGTTGCCATGGCTCCCTCTCATGCCTCCGCTCCGCTCGCGCAAACGTTGACAAATATCGTTGTGATGAATCAGCATCTCTGACGCGAGCGCAGCCACAAAATAGACGGGACGGACGGAGTGAGCGACATCACGGCTCCCGTGGAACCGTAAAAACGTGTCCGTCCGTCCGCTCCGCCGCGGTTCAGAGAGAGAGAAGAGAGGCCTGACGGGAGAATAGACACAGCGTGTGTGACACAAAGCAAATGTCAAAACACGGAGTCACGGCTGCTCTCTGACTGTAGCTACAGCACAATGACAGTTGTCACCGTCTTTGAACAATAAACCAAACCCCTCTTTACTTTTTTTCCAACAGCTGTTGTAAACATGGGAAGCAGTCAGTTCGACCAGCGGAACCTTCCACGTACCTGGCGAACATCGTACCTGAGCAACACCAGCACACACACACATACAGCGGGTCGCTTCACCTTGTGTTCGCAGTTGTTCGCTTCAGCGACCCGAGGGTCGAGAAGCTAACGCTGGTTCAAATACTGCCTCGTTTTCGGGGGGATATAATTCCTTTGAATCCCATGTTACTCTACACCCGGGGTTGTTTTTCTTCCAAAACTCGTGTTTCATTCACGTTAATTCAACCGTGCTGTGGTCCGTAAACAAGGGAATCCCCGCGCGTACCAGCGCGGCAAAGAGGGCGGACTCGTTGTCGAACTCCCCCCCGCCCGGTACGCCCGCCCGCCCGCCCGGTCCTCTCAATCATAGCCGACACATGGCTTCTGTTTAAAAGGTTAACAAACCGTTCGTATGAGTGTGTCCAACGATCGCGTTGTCTGCTGCGCTCTTATGAAATCATCGGCTCAATCTGAGTTGAGCTCGGCTCGAGCAAGTGCGGGTCCGAGCGAGAACCGGACCGTGATGATTCAGCACAATTGTGCGCGGTGAGTTGAACGCAGGGCGGCAGCGGCGCACACCGGGACACAAGCGGCAACGTAAACGCGACCGCACTCGTTGGTGTCCGTGCACACTCAGCAAAAAGCAGCGCCGAGCAGTTTTAAAAGGAAGAAGCAGGTTCACTTTTGATTTTTTTTGCACTCACCAGAAGTCAAACCGGCACCTTTTCGCCTGACGCACCCTCGACGGTTGTGGTTTTCTGGTAGTTTGGTGGAGCCGGTGTGGTGGAGCGACAGTTGGAGAAGTGTGTGTGTGCGTGTGTGCGTTTTTCCGCTCACGCCTCCTCCTCTTCTCGCAGGTCTTGAGATATTTCCACTCCTTTATGGTCGGAAGCGCGAGACGTCAAAATGATGTTTGGATCACATGGTTTCATTCATGAAGGATCTACGCAGCGCGCGTTTAAAGAGACACGAGACTCTTACTACTGTGTGATGGACGATTGTAACAGCCAACAACAGTGAGAGAGAGAGAGAGAGAGAGAGAGAGGGGGAGAAGTGTGACAAGGCAGGGCTCTGTGTGTGTGTGTGTGTGTGCGCGCGCGCGCTTCTAAACTTAGATACGAGCCACTCACTGATCCAACAATAGCACAGACACACACACACACAGTGTGGAAAAATAAACACATGCTAAAGCAGTGATGCTGTCAGGTTTACTGAACAACATCTGCACTGGAAAATGTTCAGTGTTCCTCGGTGCACAATGTCACTTTGAGCTACTAAAACAGCACAATTTGTCACTTTAAAAATCACTTTAACTCACTTTCATTTTTGTTTGTTGTTTATTATGTTGTTTACATAACCGTGGCTCAGTGACTGCAGCATATTTATAACACACTGCAATTTATTACAGACCTAACATTTATTTTGTTTTCCTTTTCATATTTCTAATTACACAAAATGTATGTAAAGTTTTTATTGACACGGAAGTTTCTAATTTGTCATGTGGATCCTATAGGGACCAATGAGCATCTAGTCTAGTGGAGAGGGGGCCAGTCTAGAGGAAAAAACTGGGGGGGAAATAGCAACTGCTCAGTAGTACTCCATCATGATATCACAATAAGGATTTTCATGATGACATTTGGCAGAATTTCAAAGTAAAAGTGCTTGTTTTAATGTGGAAAGACATGTACCTCACAATCACACTATATTTATGATGCAAAATAAATCAATTCATCTAAAATGAAGCATGTATTAATAACCTGGACAATGAAGACAATATTTAGTATTATATTCTGTCTATATTCTATCACCTCAGCCACACGCACTGTGTTTAAAGGAAAGTTGTGGGCCATGTTTTCATAGTAAGATGATATTAAGTGAAGGGCCACATGTAATCGATTGTGGGGCCACCAGTTTGACTTGTAAGCGAAAGCCCTCGTTACCCTTTATATTTCTTTATATTCTTGTGTGTTCACAGTCTTAGAGCGACTCAGGGTTACATTTCACAGTGGGTTATACGAGTGTAACAACGAATGTGACAAATACAACTCTGCCATCTAACAATAACAATACAGCAACATGTCCAAGGCCGACACCTTTGTTATATTCTGACTACACACGTTTTACATTACCCTTTTATTCCTTTTATCAAATTAATATTTCATCATTTGTTTTACTTTGAATTAAAATTAAAACCCAAGTTTAAAAAGGACTTTCCAGGACCAATTTCTTCAACTAATTCAAGGACCGAATGATGTGCTGACACGACTTAAGATGGGAGCGCCACTTGTAAGAGTCGCCTCACCCACGGCGTCCACTTGTATTGATTTGCAGCACGCTCTGCATCTGGACACGTGATTGTCCTTGGGATCGTGGTCAAAGTCAGTCTTTGTAATTTTCTTTGGTGAGACAGAGATCTTGGAATATTAATTTCCCAGACATTTGTAGGGGCCTTGTTCTACCATATGAGCTTCTACAAAATAAACTACGGGTCTAAGAATTTCTGAAAATGAGACATAGCATATCAGATTATGCACAAAACCATTCATTATATTTATTTAAAATCAAATCTATGAGTCACCAAAGAATGCAGAAGGAGGTCTGGACACTTTGTGAAGCCACTATGTTAAGTCTCATTCCCAAAGAGTAGAAAACAGGTGTGTGTGTGTGTGTGTGATTATGTGAATCCTGCAGAACTGCACTGCAGCTCGTCATTAGAGAAAAGCCGGTACTGCAGATTCACCGACTGTGTGTGGTAACCATCAGAGCTTCCTCTTTTCTGCAACTGTTTCACCAGACAGCTGCATCGAGTTGATACTCTAATCAGACCAGAGATCACAGTTGCACACAGGTCAGACAACACAGCGGAGCACAAACACAGTCAAAACAGGAACATGGACGACTGCCCGCAAACAAACACCTCCGTTTTTTTTTTCCCATTGAAGTACAAAAAGAAAAACCTGTTCCTCCATTCACTCATCTTGGTTTCTGGCTCTCCTCTCTCCGGGCCTTGATGCGATATGCAAACAACCATGTTACTGCAAAGGTCAGTGATTACCTTGATTGAACGGGGATGACAGGTAGCATCTGGCATACCTGTGGACAGAAAACCCATGCTGCGCTGACACACACACACACACACACACACACACACACACTCTCTCTGAACTTTCCAACTGTAGGATTATCTCCCACTGACCTGCAATCCCAGAACCTCTGCAAGATGGCAAGATGATTGACACCGAGCACAGCCTCCTCACCTTGGGTAAGAAGAGAGGCACGGAAAGCTGCTCCATCAACAAAAGGCAACAGAAGTCTAATAATGAGAGGCAAATGGAGGTCTCCCCAAGAATGGCTAATCTTAACAGAGAGTGGCAGGAGCATGTGGAGAATAACTGTTTGGCATAAAAGAGGGATTATCAAGACACTTCTGTGGTGGAGGAAAATCCACTGCATGCACAAATAAACAGCCCGAGATCCCTAAGAGCATGCAGGTTGCAATTTAATCACAGGAGAGAGATGTGTGTGTGTGTGTGTGTGTTAGTTTAGGTAAAATAAACTAATCCTACAACAGCTACTGTAATAATTGTTCAATTATAATGAGGACGCCGCTCTTCACAAGCCATCACGTTTCTTCCGTCACTTTGGCTTTGCCATTGTGCACCTGTGTGTTGCCTGAATAGATCCACAGGCCTATCTCATTCTAGCACAAAGCAGCATCTGTTAATCCAAAATGTAGCAGCCCCGGAGCTCAGGAACAGGCCCAAATATAATATTTAACACACTTCTATGAAGTCCGCGGTAGCAACCCGGTGTTAATTTACACAAATGTAACTGCGTTTCAGGCCTCAACTACCACAGTAACTTAAAACTCATTAATGTTAAGCTTCTAAGCTCACAGCACGCAGACAGTGCTGTGCTTAAATACAGTTTCAAAGTACCTGTATTTTACTTTTATACAACTTTACCCACTTTGAAGTTTCCATGATTTTCCTGATGAAGATTTGATTATCGTGCTTTTACATGAAAGAAAACAGCAATTGTTAGTACAATAAGAAAATGCATGCATGCATGCAAATGTTAAACTTGTGTTTCAAACTTGTTTGGTTGCGATTCATAAGTAAAAAATAAGACTTTTCAGTTTTCATGTTTGACCAGTGATTTTCCATCGAAACTGCACATTTGTTCTGTACTGTAAAATGTACGGTATAATGTCATCTACATTTCAAAACTTTTTATTGTTTCAGTGCATTCATGTAAATAAACACTTAATGACTGTAGTACTTGTATTTGTGATGTTTGAGGACATGAAAACCTCTGGGGAAGAAGAGTAGTGAGATCTGAATGGGAAATCCAGGATCACACACACACTCAAGTCACATGTCCCACTGACACATGCTTCTAAAAATGAACTGCATTTCCTCACAATGCATTTATAGGCCAGTGAGGGGTATTATTTATGGAATATATACACACCGTAATACCGTATTCATCTCTACAGATTTACAGTGGGAGCAATTTGGATGAATAGCAGCAGGTGAAACATGTCACTGTAGTGTTATAGATAGAACAGTCACATTTCAGTCATTTGAATGGCAGCTGTGTGAAGTGTAACTTGATCTTCCAAGTACAGATAGGTGACAGTGATCATACAGTGCCATCTGCAGGCCAGGGTGCATCTCAATAGTTATACAAACCTCAAATTAAGTGTAATATACCCACTGGAGTTGGAGATTTAAGAATCTACTGATAAATTCAGTGCTGGACAAACTTAGCTTAGAAACAATGTGTTTTGATTCAGCTTCTTTAATATTGTCTTTTTGACTGGTATACCAGTTCAGTGGTCAATATGCTCAACATTAGCATAGATAACATCTATTACAATGCGGGGATAAAACTATACAGAATATAAACCAAACAAAAACAAACAGTTTGGACGGATTGGTGGCAGATGTTATGCTTCGCTTACCATGATTAAGTATTGTTCAGCGAGCAGTTTAAATGATTGAAGCTTTCTTACAGCACTTTGAGGTAATGACTAGGGGTGTCACGATTCTCCAAATCCTAGATTGGAATTGATTTCTCAACCTTTTTTCCCCCCTCTCTTTTAGCACAAAAGGGTCTGTCATTTTTTTAGTTACCTGAATTTAGTCATTCCCACAGTTACATCTACGTCCTTATGACTCCTGCTGAGATATCCTGGAGTATGCTACACGTGCATAACATAGCTTGAACACCGTGTTTGGTCAGTGTGTCAATCAGCAGTTTCCCTGGTTACTATTAGTTGGCAGCAGCTTCAGGTTAGTGGGAGGAGGTGACGTGCAGTCGTGCAACAATGGCTACAACCACAACACCCCCCCAGCACACCTGCAGGACGTTAAATCCTTGATTCCACCTTTGCCTTGAAAGGTCAAGATTGTGTTGTCATTTCGGTCGATATTAGATTTGCAATCGAGATCGTGACACCCCTACTAATGACATCATATTTCCTTACAAAAGAAAACAAAAACAAAAAGTGCCTTTGTGGTGTGAAACAAAATGTGCAGAGAGAGAGCGATCTGAAGAAAACTGTCAACAGCTTGGAATGACTTTTATGTGTGAGAAAACAAGTTATGGGTTTAAGGCACATTGCTCTTAATGTGCTAAACCCGAAATATTGTATACAGGGAGGTATTTTTAATCCATAATGTTTGTAGAGTTCATATATGACTATAAGAAAAACTAAGAATCAAGATATTAAAAATTGGCTATATTCATATTTAGTCGTTAACAGCATAATACCGTTGGCTAAAGAAGGGTAAACGTTGACTAACGTTGTTTAGAAGGAAAAAAAAAAACTCTTAAAGACATACATTAACAGCTTGATGGTTCCCAGCAGCCATCTGCTGCCTAGTGTTCACCAGGATCCCATGATGGCGCACTGGGTCATTAAAGTAACAGCTCTAGACAGTCTAGAGCTCAAACAGACAGATAACATTTTGTCAACGCACTTTTGCTTGTCACTGTGTATCTGGCTTTGTGTACTTGTAGAAAGCAATTGTGCATTCCACCATAAGGCTATAACGGTGATCGATGCACCCAGAATACACCTGTGCATGTGTGTAACCTGGAGGTGACACCATCAGGTCCTCATTGTTATTTGAGAACGAATAAATTATTTGGCAAAGTAATTTGAAAATGACATGAGATCAGTCCTGAGTCCTGTTTTTTCCAGATATTATGGCTGAACGGTATAAAGCGTGTGTATTTTCACATGTGTACATTTGAATCTGTAACATGTTTGTGTGTCTGCTCATCTGTCAACTCAGTTTTTCTTCTTAACCCCTGGACCACGATTGTTGAACAGGCTGATCCCCGATCTACTGTTTCCATTCGTCTCTCCGCTGACTGTCACTCCAGGTTGCTGGAGAACCTGGTCCAGTGTGGTTTTCTTGATGGCTGCTGGAGAAATGCGCTCCTGGTCTGCCAGGTACTGCAGTTCCCTGTGAGAGGAAGAGAAGCGTCAGGTGTGCAGCATATAAAAGGCATGCTGGTTTTTTTAATAAGCCAGTCTGATTATTTCCAGTCCGGCCGACGATGCAGAGATGATCTACAATCAGTGTCTGCGGAAGTAACCAAGAGTATTTAGCAACTAATTGTTTAGCAGAGGCTGGTGTAGCAGTGCTCTTCCGTTATCCTCAGGGTTGACTACTAAACTACAACTAAAACATGACCTTACAAAGTCCAAGTTTCCCCTTAGTGACAACTGACTGGAAGTTACAGAGCTGACTTGTATTGTAGCAGAAGCCTACTCTGCTTATATGTTCAATTCCAGTGCTGGATGCACCCACAAAAACATGGCTATGCTGCAAAGAAAGAACAAAAAAAACAATAAAACACAGGGCAATGCTGGTGGAACGTTTCAGACATGGAGAGCTTGCCTCAGGTCATCTGTCACGTATGAAACAAGTGTTTGCCTGTGCTCATTTGATGAGAAGCAAGAGCTGTGATCACAAATACGTACATTTTAGTAAATTGTGGATATAATCCAACCAACATATATGTTTCTAGTTATCCTGTTGACTGCAGCTTTGTATGGTCAGGGTTAATCAGTTAGTTTGTGTGTCTGAAAGATTTTTACTAGTATGGCGTGAACAAGTTATGACATACTGGACTATTTTTCAACAAGGTATATTTTTAGCTTCCCTCGCAGTTCCTGGTCTTTTAAGCAAATTTCACTGTCATAACTGAAGACTTGAACGTCGTCTGTGGAAACCCTGACCAGTAAAACTCTATAGACAAGTGACACCTCAACTATGGGGATCATATTGGCAATATTGGGAGCCAAGTTTAGCAAGATGTCGATGCCAGTTGTACATTTCCTGTTGCAGCAGTCTCACCGTGTCCTGATGCAAGAAGCCTCTACTGCGTTGATCAGGAGGCTGCGGAAGCCACCACTCTCCATGACATGCAGGGCATGAATGGTGGCGCCCCCTGGTGAGCAGACATGGTCCTTCAGCTGGCCCGGGTGCTGCTCCGACTCCAGCAACATCTTAGCTGCTCCCTGAAAACAAACAGGAAGAGATGGAAGGAACGGCAGATGAGGATTTTTATAGAAGACAACGTCATGTTTGCTTCGACACGGTCACTGAATGTGAAGACAGCATCTGTACTCTGAAGCAGAAATCAATGTGACACCATAATGTGTCATGCAGCTTACGCAGCAAATCGAGACAGCATGTTGGCTTAGAATGGGATAACAGGACTATAATACTGCTGCAGAGCCCTCTGTGAATGTTTACCACTGTCAATGTCATACAAACAACAGAAGATACAGACTAGAGGTTTTATTTATTTAACGGCCAATTACTTACAAATTTTTGTTCTCAGAAAGTTAAACTGTTTCTTTAAATGTTACTTTTATTTCAAATATATAAGTGCAGGCACAAAATGAAGACTGTAGAGAAACACCTCAGTTGTTGTTAAATAAATGGTTATTTATGTTCCGCAATTTTGCGTATCATTTGAAGTCCGATTTTATCGGAAAAACAAGTCAAATCAGTAAACCTTTTTTCATATGAGAGACAGTAGAAATGCTGGGTGAACTGAAAGCAGCAACTAAGTCCACATAACACAGACCAATGAATCAATCAAACAGGTTTACACAGCAATTCATCTCAGGACAAGACATTGACTTCCATTCATTTGGAAAAACCTGAACAAAGCCTTATCCCTAAACTTAACCATAACCAGTCAATGTCTAACCCTAACATTAACCTAACCACAATTCAAATCTTATCATTAAACTTTACCAGTTCCTCAGAAATCAGGTTCTGCCTCCTCATAAGGACCAGATTTTGGTCTTGACTACTGGTCCTGACAAGATCAGTGTTTAAGCCAGAAAAGGCCCTAAAGAGGTAACACACACACACACACACACACAGCTTACCAACAGAGCCTGAGCTCCTAGTCTGACAGCCAGTCTCCTGGGCAGACCCATTTTCACTCCTCCATCTGCAAGAGCATCCACTGCAGTGAACGCCTGTGGAAAAAAGCAACCACATTTTCTCTCTTTAAAAGCATCTTTACAAAACATATAGCAACTGTATGTAAACTGAACATCAGATCAACATCTGAATGTCAAATCATGTTCTCATTTCAATAAATTCATGGAAAGTTATTCCACTGTATTGAAGCTTCTAATTTCCGGATTACTTACCCATCATTCTACATAAGAGTAGAATAATTTGACTTTGACATCCACTTGCCTCCTTGGAGGCAGGGAAAAATAAAACTATGCAAATATCAAACTCAATGCGGAAAGCAGATAAAACCCGACAGACACAATTATTTTTAATTTCAGCAGCCACCACAGACCTCTGTCTGCTACACAGTACGTTTGACGTGACTATTTTATAAAGCAAGACGGATTAAGATTTAAAAATACATGCATGGCAAAACAAAACTATTACCACAGTTGAGCTTCCTTATGGGTTTTCAGTTTTATTATATATTTTTATCCTTATGGGTTTTCCAAAGAAAATAAGACAAAGGCATGCCCCAATGCAGATTTTCCTTGGCATTAAATATTCAATATCTAATGTAAAAACAATGACAAAACCAATGAGTCCTTATCAAAGATTATTTGCTATGAAGCATGCATATATTTTCTGCATTAGCACAAATAGATGAGCACAAAAAAATAGATGAAAGATGTGTCAATAAACTGATACAAAGTACAAAAATGACTCCTATGACAGTTAACATAATGTTGTCATCACCAACTTTTTACTGATTACAGACTATTTCCCCATCAGAACAACAGTGCAACCAGAACCTAACTAACACATTTTACCCAGGATGAAGTTTGATCTGTTTTCACAGACAGAGCCATCAGTCACTTACATAGGCTGGTCCACTTCCACTCAGCCCAGTGACGGCATCAATGAGGTCCTCCTCCACCTCAGTGCAATATCCTACACTGGCCATCAGCTGCTCCAGTAACTTGCCATCTTCCACCTTATTATCAGGATTAAAGAAGAAATAAAATGAGCAGAACTATTCATATGAGGTTCCATAAGAGTTATGTGTAAACACAGTATGGCATCTAGTAGTTACCTGAGCAAAAAAGTTAAGGCTAAAAACGTAAATGATTCCCTTCCGTTAGAATCTAGTTATCTTGTATTCACCTCTGCATGTGTCCCAGTGGCGTACACCGTTGCTCCCTCCTTCACCACTACAGGAGTATTTGTCATACATCTCATGACTTTAGGGGCTTCACGGTGATGTAGTAATTTCTGTTAAAGTAACAAGAATGGGAACACGGGTTAAGTACGTAGTGAAAAGGCAAAATACTTCAAAAACAACATGACTTGAGAAAACAAATACACAGGTTACAAAGAATGAGAGAAAGATAAATGGTGAAGGAGGCAGACCTTTTCAATGGAGCTGATGGTCACACCTGCAGCACACGACACTATGAGATGGCGGTCCTCGATGTCTGGCCCAATCTCATCCAGAACGAAGGGGATGATGTGGGGTTTTACGGCCAGGAAGAGCACATCGCTCTTATTTACGGTCTCTTTGTTGCTTGTTGTCAGGTTCACCCCCATTTTCTGCGAAAGAATAATCACAGAGAATTAGACACAGCAAACAGAGGTGTTATTAAAACAGTAGGTACACATGACAACCTCTCAGACTAGCACTTCCTCTTTCCGCAGTAATCTTCCTCTAAAGAAATGCAGGGAGTATAGTTTCTCACCCTCAGTCCTGACACAGTCGGCAGGTCTGTGTCTGGGGAGCTGGCTGTAATCCTGTGTGCAGCAATCACACCTGTAGTGGAGAGTGTGATATGAGGATGAACACAGATATAGATAATCACATCAAACCAAACCTTGTTGATCCTAAGCAGGGGTATTCACATGTCACTGCAGAACTGGAAATAGTCTTTAGTTAGGAACAAGGAAATGAAAATAAATACATTTCAATAAATGTAAGTTCCTGAAGAAGAAGAGAAATGCATTCTCCAACAGCAGCAATGAAACGCTCCCTGAGTAGCTGCCTGATTACATGTCTGCATGTGTCAATCACAGCTGCAACTGTTTCCTTCACCACACAGCTCCAATTAAGTGTCCTGGATGCAGTCTGGACAAGCAACACTATGTTCAAAGACAGATATACAGTAAAGACATAGCTTACCAATGTACCACAGAAACTCACTGTGTGTGTGTGTGAGAGAGAGAGAGAGAGAGAGAGAGAGAGAGAGAGAGAGAGAGAGAGAGAGAGAGAGAGAGAGAGAGAGAGAGAGAATAGGACTGTTTTTGGTAATAACTAAAGAAATAAACAAGGAGTGATAGAGGTTCCACACTGGAATCATGTCTTAGTAACTCGGCAGCATTTGTCAAGCTCCTAAGTTAATTTACAAAATAATTAATAACGAGGCCACTAAGTAAAATAATAATTGTCTCATGCTGATCATTACAAACGGCAAAAAGTGGACGTGAACGTATTTTTCATTGTCAAACACAGCTGATGTTGGTTAATGGTTAGTTGTGAGTGGTGAGTGGTGAAAAGGTTCACTGTATGGCAGAACAGTAGAGAAACGTGGCCTCACCTGCAGCTGTAAAGCCTTTCACCAGCGCATGAGCCAACTGGCCTGCTCCAATAAATCCGACACTCATTCTGTCTGATAATGTGACTTAACTGGCCTGGAAGAAACAGAAAATGCTGTTAAAGACCCACTGTAATAACATGATTTCAACTTATTGAAAAAAAGAAAAGATGATGATGGTCATGATAATGATGCAACTGCGGTGGGGTGTGTGGAATTGGTACACTGACAGCAAAAGTTCCTCTGACACTCTTGGGAAATAAATATATTATGTTCATCAACTGATTTGCAGCCGTCCATTTTACATTAAGACAAATACTTTAGATATCACAACGAGATATAAATACATTTATGATCTGGTAGGGACAGGAACCGGCAACCCTCCGGTCAAAAGCCAGGTTCCCTTTCCACTTGGCCATGGGCTGCCCAATATGTGTTACGATTTCAATAGAGTTTTACTGTTGGACGGACATGTTGCTCGTCTATTGTTTGCTAAATAGCCTGAGCCGGATAGCATTTCCTAGCTAAGTAATGTCCACCTGTCGTCGGTTAGCTCCTCCGCTAGCAAGGATTCACGACCACAAACGGACGAGAATTACAACTCATTTATATTAGACTAACATAATTACCCTCTCCTCTGGTGTTAGTTTAGTCTCTAAGATGAAGCGGTGACCGTTACGTCCCGAGGCCACAGACAGTCAGCTTGACGACTGAAGTACCACGCTCTGTGTCAACGTGGCTTCCTCTTTCCTTCAGCCACTACAGACCAGAAAGCGTAACGGGCAGCGATGCTGGCCAATCACAACAGCGATAACCTGAGCTCTTGACCAATAAGATGCTTGATTTGTGAATCTGGGCGGGACTTGAAGGCCGTCATCTCGGTTGCATCAGTTCAGCGGGTTTAATCTGCTCCAACCCAGAGAAATGTAGGTCATATAAAAAGAACTATGGGACATAAAATAGGTCATGTTGACACGGACAAACCCAGATTTAACTGAACTTGTTCATTCCACATTTGACTCATTCAAACACACATTGTGGACCTTGACAGCGCTATTTATAGATTGTTTGTTCAAACAATGGTTACATAAAGTACATAAAGCAGCAGACTTGTGTCTACATGTCCACAACGCAAATATTTCAGAAGTTAAAGAGTAAACTAAGGATTTTTTTCCCTAAATTAGTCATGAATTAGTCAAGTTTTCCTTGATGTGATTTACTTTCAACTCTCAAAGTTGGTCTCTGTGCTCCTCAGTCTGTCGGCTGGTTCATAAGATACTGGATATTCTGTTTTTGCGGGAAGTCCTAATGTAAGACATCATTAAAACACAAAAATTAAATTAAAACTAAAATACACGAAGAAAGCCAGAGACAACAGAATAACACAGCATTATCTAGTGTTTTGAAAGTGTGTTCAAGAAAGTTAACTTACAAGTAATAAAACTTATTAAAGGATTTTTGAATTTTTAAGGTTCTAATATAAGAAGATGGTAAATTGTTTTGAGCACAGACCTTGGAATCAAATGGAAAATTTGGAAAAGTGATGATGTGATGTAGATGTGATGGTGAGACTCTGAAGGCAGAAGTAACTTAAACAGATGCATCATGTGGAGAAGTTACCCTCAGCCCTGTGTATGAGCAGAGGTGGAAAGTAGTGAATTACATTTACTCGCGTGTCCCTGAGTGAGTGAGAAAGTTAAAGTATTTGTGACCTTTGACCCATTTTGACTGATACATTATGTGTTTACATATTTTATTTTGTCAGCACTTTAATTTGTAAAGATTTGACTTTAATTAAAAACAATTAATGTGAGATTTGTGTCCCCTTGTCCTTTTTGCACAACACAAGAAAGAACCACAACCTTGTTAAAAAAGCAACTAAGTACATTTTGAACAAGCAACTTTTTTTTACTTTTACTTGAGTACATACAGACCAGTACTTTTACTTGTACTTCAGTAAATTATTTGATCAATACAGTGGTACTTTCAGTACTCTTTCCACCTCTGTGTATAGAGCCTGTGTGTGACTTAAAAAAGTCAGGCCGCAGTATCTTTATCTTTATGTTTTCATAACATTATATTACAATTTCACATTCCCTACAAAATAAATCTTCCACAGGAATGTCCTTGGTCCATGTCGAGCATTTTGAATGCAAATGCCAACTGCAGCACTTCATGTATGGGGTCCTGAAGTAGCTGGTGATATTTGAGGGACCTGAATTTGAATGAAGAATTGTTATTCTAAAAAGGAGACTGCCAGAGAGTGCTTCTCCCTCTCTCTCGTCCCCCCCCGACTTAGATTTGACAGAATCCAAAATAAAGCACAGTTGGATGGCACGCACGCTAATGAGCCGTGACATTTGAATACAGTTTAGCCTCCTATCCCTTAGCACTTCGCCGATGCATATTTTCAAAATTAGCCCTGAACTTGTCCTGCTTCTGTCATTGTGATGCTAAATCTTCCCTCTGCACATTTTAATAGGACCGACCCTCCTCTTGCCTGACTGTCTTGCCTCCTCTCGTCCCTGTTTCTCTGCCATGCCAGGCTAAATTTACACTCCACAAGAAAAAAACTGTATGTCCTTTCTGAGGGACCACATTCCATTTATTTTCCCACAGAGCTGCTGGACGGACTGACGTGCTGCATATGCTCCCGTCTATATGCTCTATATATAGAGCAGAATGCATATAGCCTGACTTTGAGCTTCAGCAGAACCAGCTGCAGGAAACAGTTCCTCTTAAGTCAGCTGGAGACAGTGATATACATCATCAGTTCATTTTTTTACAGACACATACATGATTCATTCCAATTAATAAAACTGTTTAACTGTATAAACATTTGGTGTAAATGTCATATTATATTATTGCATGTAATTTAGGTGGATAAACTCTAAGCTTGTGATACAATAGTGATATAACCTACTTGGTGTGTTCTGTGTTATTCCAGCTTCAGCTTTTACAGAAAGTCTATATTACAAAAGTGAAGAGAGAATTTAACATCCAGCATTTCAGTGCTTTAACCCAATGGATCGGTGCCGCAGGTGCACCCTCGGTAAATAGCAGTGGGAATAATACAATACTCCTTATATGGACATCCTAGGGGTGTGTGTTTATAGGTCACATCTTCAGCTTCTTATGTGTTGTTGAGTCAAAATTATGATACATTTTATGATGCTTTTTTTTTAAAGTGGGAGAAGTGATAATTGTGCAGAAGTCACAAAATAGACAATTGTTCTTCTATTTTTGTTCATGAAAACAAGCCAAGCAAACTTTGAAAGGTGACATATTTCCAAAATTCCACAAATTCGATCCAGTTTTTAAAGCAGCTGAGTACTTTATGCGCAGCTGTGTTTATATAGTTATATAAACACTTTTTATCAGATTGCCCATTGTGCTGGAAAAAATAGCCTCGGTATATATGTTTGAACATAGTAATGGAAAATGTGCAAGATGCCTAAAAGCTAAGAAAACCAAATTATTTTTAAAGCGATTATACACTTAAAGAAACATTATATATGAAAAGTATGTTATAAACCCTTTAAACCCTTCTAAGTATCACATACTGAACCTTTGACACACAAGACACTGAAAGTCAGGAAATATCAGTGTTTGTTGATTCTGTTTTCTTTTTTATTAATAAAATCTCTTGAATCAAATGCAAAAAAAAAAAGAATAAAAAACCAATCAAGTGTAAATGTCATGTAAGTCTAACATTTCCTAGTCTGTAAAAAGTCACATTGTACGCTTCCCTCTTCAACTCGTGGAGCAATTACCCCACAAAAATGTTCTCCAGACTTAATCTCCAACAAGATGAAAAATTCAGTGCTACACACACGCACACACACACACACACACACACACAGAGAGTCAATTTACCACTGCCTGCCTCTCTTGTATGAGCCAGATTCAGCATGTGTGCTGATGCGTGACAACACTCTTTACCTCTGTCATTTTTTGACAGAACTCCACAAGGTTTATTAAAAAATACCTTGTAAAAAAAATGTTTTCGGGCGCACAGTGACGGGTAGATCTTTGTCAAGTGTTCGCAAAAAAAAATTATTTGTTGCTAGTATGTGTGTATTTTTGTGTCTCGGTGTGTATAGAAAGAAGAAAGGACAGAGAGAGAGAGAGACAGAGGGGAGTGTGTTGAGTAAGAGGAGACATGCATATTTACAATAATATCAGTCAGACAGAATATCTCTCATATGTCTCCCTCCTGCAGTCTGACAAAGACAGAATACAAAAGTAAAGAAATCGTGTCTCAGTGTTATGTCAATCCCAAAGCTAATAAAAGGATTTCCCACAACATCTCAAACCCAAATGACGCAGTAGTCGTCAGAGGAGTTGTGCACTACAGTAAACACAACTTCACCCCAACATGTGTTTTACTGTACTATGTAGTGTAGTTTTAGCATGTTTAATTGTACTGATTATGTTTTATATTTCCATCCATCCATCTTCTGCCACTTTAGCTGTGCCAATCTCAGCTGACACCCTCTTGTGCAGTACATTAGCATCATTCTTTGTATTGGAAATATGTGAACTGCATTGTCCCTGACCATTTTTCTTCATAAATTGTCATACTATTTTTGTTCATAAAAACGAGCCAAGCGAACTCTGAACTGTTTCCAAATTTCACAAATTTAATCCCATTTAAAATATGTAAATGGGATTTACATATAAAATGAAATAAAAAAAACCTTTTCATCAGATTGCTATAGGTTGAATTCAAAAGAAGGATATAAGACACTCTATATGGTACATTCTTATAGCCTCTGTATATAGATAAATAAATGTTCTAAGGGTTAAATATTCAATTCCTTGAGCGGATATAGCATAACATCGGTCTCATCAGTCCATGAATATTGCAATGTGTTTTTTGCCCACCTTCTTCTACTATTTCTGGGTTTAAGCTGGGGTCGGAACTGTGGAGCAGATTGAGTTTAACTCTGGTCCGACTAAGGATATACATGCAGTAGTCATGTGACCTTACATTTGAATGTGGAAGTAACTCATGTGTGGTACATCCGGTTTTTAATTGCAATGTTGTGCAAATACTATCTATGACTATCGATCCCAAATTGAAACAGCACGTCAGTTCCCTAATATAACGTATGAGGGAATTATTCATTATTTTGCGCTGTCAATCGGCATGGACAGTTGAATGAATGAAATGAGATAAAATAATGAATTAATAAAATTCAACAATATAACCCAGTGTTAATGACAACTAAACCTGACCTGCCCTAACCCTGGACCTTTAATGTTCACATCCATTTGGAGGTTAGCAGGAGGTAAAAACAGGCCAAAAACCACAGTATTTACTACAGGACAAGAGGGACAAACGGTTGTCTGAGCTCCTCGATTACAGCAGCTTCCAAATTGAGCACTCTTTCTTTTGTACGTAGTAGCTTTTCAGCAGAGCTGGCATGGGTTCAGATCCTCTGGGAACCAAGATGTTCCACACAACATTTGGCAAAGTAAGAGTCAAGGGCTGCGAGGGAAAGCTGACATCAGCAACATGTGCTGTCAGAGATTAGACATGCAGGACAGAGAGCCAGCAGCTTCCTGTCCCCGTCCTCGTGTCCACGTCAGCCCTGCTGCAGAATCAGAAGAGGCTTATGATGGACACCTGTCGCAGCTCATCTCTGTCATGACGGAGTTCATGAGTGTGTGTGTGTCGATACTCTGCTATGTTTAAGACAGAGGCCCACGGGGCGTTAGGAGTAAAATGAGTGCAGATATGGAACAGCTGCTAAATGTGGACGAGCAGAGCGACAGGGGAGGACACACGGGCCGTAATGGCACCACTCTCCCACGGTAGCTTTCTGCAGGATTCATCAGAGCGATGCTGTCAAAAACAGGAAACACGTTATAAAAAAAGCTTCTGTGGCAAAACAAAGTTATTTATTTCTGCAAAAAACTAAATACATCACAGTTACAAAAATTGTTGAAATCACGCAGTGATGTTTTCTGTGGTCTTAAAACAGATTTGGATACAAGAGGAACCAACTGGTGTTGGATTTGTTGTTGAGCCCTGAGACAGATTGCTGTGCCACAGCGGTTTCCTGGGGACTTAATATAATACATTTGTGGCTGCTCTCAGATGTGACAGGCGAACACATTGATCCTGGATTAGAGAGATGACCAAAGATCAAAGCGGGGAGAGGAGTGAAGGATGGAGAGGAACAGGAGGGAGAGGAACAGGAGAGAGAGGCGGTTTGGTGCAGAAATGAAATGAAAAGTCTAGGGGAAATAAACAAAGACAGACTGAGTGGATCACATCTCCTCTTATCTCAGGTTCAGAGGTGCAAATTAAATGTTGCACATGCACACTTGAACCCTTACTTTAACCTGTTACTATGTTAAAAAGGTATATATACAGAGGCCATAAGAATGTGCAATATAGAAAAAAGTACTACATTTAAAGACAATAATAAAAAATATTGGATTGAATTTGTGAAATTTGGAAACACGTCACTGTTCAAAGTTTTATGTTTTATGAACAAAAATAAAATAAAAACGGTCTATTCTGTGACTTCTGCACAATTATCGATGAAATCTCTCCCCACCACTCACCTTTTTACAGCCTGAAGATGTGACCAATAAACACACACCACCAGGATCTCCATATAAGGAGAACCTAATTTACCAATTAGGTTCTGATGAAGCAAACTAAAGTGTGTGCAAATGATATGAAACTGTCTTCCCATATAGAGTTTTTGTCTTCATATAAAGTCTGCGATGAACTCAATTCATTCGAGTGTCACCAGCCCCAGTCATTTCTCAAGTTTGTCAACTATTCTCGTCTTTAAAATGTTAAAATGTAAAATAAGTCAGTGAATTTGCACAGTGATGAAAGTGACCATGAATTATGTATCTGAACCTCCACTGGTGTCATCACACAATATGCATATTATGCATAAACCACAGGAACAACACTGGGATCAAGATGTCCCCACAGTAAAAGAAAAAGTGATTTTGTAAATTTGAGTTTGACTCTGCGGATAAGAGTTCATTACTCAAAGCATTCCAGAGTAAAGCTTCTGCACAGCTGAAAAAATATTATACACTATAATATATATATATATATATATATATATATATATATATATAGTGTGTGTGTGTGTGTGTGTGTACATCAGAAATGATAATGTTCTTGCAGAACTCTCTCCACTGTCACTCTCTCTCTCTCTCTGTGTGCTGCCATTCACCATCATGTGCAAGGTGACACCTCAACATGGTGCCCTTCACAGAGCAAGCCCTTTACCTTCATTACATATCTATAAAAACAAACATATATACACATATATAGACATACTGTACCTGTCTGTAGTATATTTCTGAAAGCTGAGACGTTGCACGTCAAAACCAATGTGTGGTTATTACAGTGATTTCACCCGAACTGTTGCAGGAAGCTGGCAAATCAGCGTCTTTGAGTGGAGAAAGTTGGAAAAAACATCTGTACATAGTTTGTATTTTTCAACCCTTTTTTGCACATTGAGACAAAGACTCAAACAAATGTTATTTTAAATATGTTTCTACTGTTTAAATTTCAAATTTAACAGCTATAAAACGTTTGGTATTTCTTCATTATAAATTGTTAGTACACTATTTTAACATGTAGTAAATTGTAAATAACTGCCAGATATTGAAAGTTATTCTGGAAAATGGGGAAAAGCACTTACTTACAGGTCCATTTTCTGGCCCTTTTATGATTAAAATAAAAAAAATGTCCAGACAGTGATTTCCTGACTAAAAACCTTTGTGGAGGCTTCTCCCCTTTAGCTCAAATCACATTTGGTATATCTGTAGTGCGTGTGCATGGAATCATTGTTAGCATGGTGTTATCCTCGGTCAAAAAAAACCCAACAAAAACAAGCGAGGATAGAAATGTCACTTTTCTCCTTTGGTTTACTCAAATTTACTCAGGCATAGTGTCAGACACAATGCTTCTATCACTGGTTATACATTCTCTGAGGTCCCTGGACGTCCTTAGACAACAAGAACATGCATATGAACCTTAATATTGTGGAACAATTCTTCATTTACTTTGTCTTTTTTTAGGTGTTTTCCTCTGAATATAACTTCTGCCAGTAAATGTTACACACTAGGCCTTTAATATAATTCTCTAATGTGACAGAGAGACAGATTTCACATCACAAACAACAATGTGAGCTATTAATAATGTGGAAAATACATTTAATAAATTATAAATATTGTTTATTATGAGAGTAGATAACGCAAGAGCCATCCAGCCGTCCAGCAGACAGTGTAAAATGGGAGGTGAATATTCCATTAGACCCGTTGATCCAGGTCATCATTCTGTGAGAATAGGCCAACATTCCGAGGTTACACTTGGTCACTAAAAAAGGTTTTTATTTCTCGGAGAGTTTATAAAGGCAGTGGCCTTTTCTGAGCGTTGTCTCACAGCTTCAGTATGAGTGCAGGCAGCTCATGTGTATTCCTGGCAGCTGGGGTAATGTCTGTGGATCACTGCTGTGCGGTTTTCAGATGACAGGGATGCCACGCATGCCAGTATCAGAGGTGCTATATATAGTTGCGACTTTTACGTATTATTTGAATACAAACACATGATGAATAGTGGATAATGTGTGTGTGTTTATGCTACAGGTCAAGACGGAAGAGGAAACGTGTCTTGTTTGGTACGACATGACAGTGAGTCCTGGCTGTTTGGATGATGAGCGTTCTCTCAGAGGGCAGGAGAGGTCATCAGAGGGATGAGGTGTCACTTCATTGGGGTGTGGCAGAAGACTCAGGGGTAAAATTCATTGTTCACATTCCTCAGAACTTCCAGATTTAATTTGGGGGATCCGAGTGCCTCAATAGACGACCATGTGCGGCATCGGCCTCATATCCATTTCTCCCCCTTCAGCCACTTTTAAATATCAAATAAATGCACGTACAAAATCACAAAGTGTAAAGTAAATTATGACTATAGGTATGGGCCTAAGACGAGTGCTACACCCGCGGGTTGGCGCGGGTATTTGAGGAGACAAATCTTGTCCTCTGGGAGTAGATCAGGTCCACCACATACAGTCCAAAGTTGATGAAAGAAAACACGGCCACCACAACCTTGCTGTCCCATGGACACCTCCCTTGTGGACATGACGACGGTCTCCAGGGCGACCCGTATTTAGCATCAAAGCAGATTACTGGCCACACCACTGACGCACTCAGGTAGAGCAGAACTTCCAGGAGGGTGCACACCACTGCGAAGCGGTCAAAGGACATGCAGCGCACAGCTTTGGTCCTCCCGCACACCGTCATGATGACCATCAGTGTGGTCAGAGTGAAGCAGAGAACATAGACGGCGACGCAGTAGATTGTGGCAGCGTGGTGGTAGTACTCGCTGCCGTTAGCCAGAGCTCCGAAGATGATGCAGGCGACGAAGCCCTGGACCACTTTGAGGAGGCCAGAGACGGTGGCCATGTAGCCCACAACAGCCTGGCCCGGCCTGGCTCGGCACAAGGCCACTTCAGCTCCGTAGGCCACAGTGCACAGGATGGAGCAGACGGTGACGGCGATGCGGAAGTCTCTGACGTGACAGCCGGCGTACGGGCACTCGATGCGAACAAAGAACAGTGGGTAGACCACAGAGGCTGTGACGTACCTGCAGGAGAAGACCGGTAACCATGACGTCATCCAAACATTTCATATCATCAAACCACACAAAGATAAGCAAAAAGGACAAGGGGACACGAATCTCGCATGAATTTGTTTTTGATTAAAGGCAAACCTTTACAAATGAAAGTGCCCAACAAAATAAAATACGTAAACCCATAATGTATCAGTCAGCATGTGTCAAAGGTCACAAGTGTGATAACTTTAACCTCTGCACACAACAAACTCTCGGTTTTACAGAGCACGGTATTCAGTGAGCAGCAGTTCTCGAGGCAAAAATACCTCACTGATGTCACAGATCAGGGGAGAATGACTGATTTGAAACGAAAGGGAATAGTATTTTGCCAAAGTGACTCAAAAAAATCACTTGTTATAGCCAAGTTATGCAGAAGAACGCACAACACGAAGTAAAACACCAGGTGACACTCACTCCTGCCCCTTCGTTAGGTGACCTGTATACCATTAAAGTGTTGTTTCAAACGTTAATGTTAAAAACAAAGATGTTTAAAAGATCAGGAAGGTTTGGGTCTCAAACTTAAACACCATACACTTGACACAACACGTGACACTTACATGAGCGTTGCGAAGGCAGCACACGTGACTGTCAGGTTGTCCCAGGATATGGGGAGGCAGCTGTGGAGGCGAGTGGCGTCCAGGAAGAACACCACCACCGACATGGCGAAACAGAAGCACCACGCCGCCATGCAGAACACGCCATGAGAGCCACTGAAGCCGGCACTGTGGGTCACCATGGCGATCACGGCACAGCCCATGGCTAACTGGCAGAGGCGGGCAGCACCCAGAGGTGAGCAGAGGGCCTTGATGTTGAGGTATGGACCTCCTTGCAGATCCATGACTGGGTTGGTGTAAGAGACCTTTGAGAGGAAGAGACCTTCAAGGCCTCAGAGAGGCTTCTGTTGAGTGTTGGGGTTGGATGTTCCTCAGTGAAGGATGATGTGGAGTCTAACGGTTAACTCAAGTCATGTGATGTTGTCCAGTGTCCTGACATCGACCACATATAAGTAGTCCTGATTACTTTAACCTCACTTTGTCACAAGACTGTTCTGGTTCTGGAAAATGCATCCATCTCCAAATAAATCAATCCTCTTGAATCTAAAAATGTCCCAGTGTCTCGGCTCAGACTGTTCTGCAGACTCCAGTCTTCTCGCTGAAGAACAATCTAAATGCTCTGGTTCTTTAAAGCGCTGTTGACGTTTCTGCTCAGGTTGCTCCGGCACAGTCACCCTCCGCTCCTCTCTGCTGTGCTGGAACTTTCTGATTCTCTATTTCGGTGTTGTTGAATCACAGTGAAGTATTTTTGAGCCTCAAGACGGGAGGGAAATCGCTCTCTGAGGGTTTGGGTAAAAGCTCGAGCTCTACAGGCCGACACATACACTCACCTGTCAGCTGAAAGATCACACTGACCCATTAGCCAATAACGTCCAGACTCATGATGAAGTCATGAAACACTGTAGAGCCTCCTCGTCCTGGATGTTTGTCTTCAGACTGTCAGGCTCAACCATCCAACTCAAAATAATGGTCCACACTCAGGATTTCGATTATCGAGTATTTGTCCACCTATAGTACGTTTGTTTTCCTTTTTGGCCAGACTCACACGTGTGTGGTTGTGTGTGAGCTCAACACACCACCAGCTCTACTCAGATATCAGCTCACATCCTCTTACTTTCTCTCTGTCACACACACACACACACACACACACTGTCCCTCCCGGTGCTGTGAAGAGTGGGGGGTGCTGCCTTCAGTCAGTCAGTCAGACCAGAATGGAAGTTATTTGGGGTTGTGCCATGTGCATGTGGTTGGGTGTGGAGTCGGGGCATGCAGACACATTACAGACCCTGTGGAATGAGGAGAGATGACTGTCCACGTGCTTCCAAGACAGACCCGTCAATGCAGGACCATAGGAAGTGAGGACCTTTTAGGATGGTCCTCGCCAAGGTTATTATAGATACCAAATAACAGTTGTAATAAAGGTTGTATTTTCATTCATAATAAGATGTTTTCAATTTGTTTTAGTTTACTGTTTGGGACATAAGGCTCTGCAAGTGAAACATAACATTCTTTATGTTGGTTATTGTAGTAGATGTGTCTCATGAGGGTTATTTCTTATTATTATTTATGCTGTTATGTTCATGTGTGTCTTTAGGCTATTTGATTTTTACCTTTCACACTAACTGCATCCAACCTCAGCACTATGATGCACATTTTTTCTTGTAGACTGTCCATTTGATTCAGAGATGGTCGTTCATTTGTCATTTTAAAATGGCATCTTTTGTTTTTATGACACTATAGGATACCTTTTATTATGACCTTTTATTATGAATCTTGCACCTGGCAAATACTCCATATTACAAAAAACTAACAATAAAACTAATAAAAACTAAACTAAAATGAAGCATTTGCACAAAATAAAAACTAATAAAAAAACCTAGTAAACCCGCTCTAAAAATGAATGAAAACTAACTAATTTTAATAAAAAGAAAAGGTCCAAACTAAATCTAATGAAAAATCCAAACCTACAGTATAATAATAACCTTGCTCCTCACATTCTGTCACCCTTTAAAGGGTCTTTTTGAGGGTTAAGACCTGGTTTTAGGGTTAGGCATTTAGTTGTGATGGTTAAGGTCAGGGTAAGGTGCTAGGGCATAATGCATTATCTCTATGAGCGTCCTCACTACGAACACTGCACAAACGTGTGTGTGAGAGGCTTTAGAATTTTTGACATAAAACACTGACCTTTGGTCTCATGGAGACCAAAACCTGGTCCTAATGAGGCATAACCTTAAGGTTATTGGTTGGTTAATTGTGGTTATGGGTAGCACTTTTTAAGGCTGTCCAACTGTTTATTTTAAAGAGTTGTGATGTTTTGTGGAGCTTATAACATGTTAAAGATGAAGTTTTACAGGTTCTGACCTTCTGTTTGTCCTCTCAAAGCTCTACTAACATCACAAACCGCAGTAGTCCTGGTTTTCCCGGGACCACTTGCTATTGCTACAACTGTCACAAGAGAGCGCCATTGTACCAGCAGCAGCAGCAGCAGCAGCACTGCGGCTAAAAGAAGACACTGAGCCACCACCGTATTATGTCCAACAGCAGAAATTGCTGGAAAATACATAAATAATTACAATTTCCTATATTTAAGTCAAAATAAGTTCAGATCAGAGAATTTGGAACTAGGAATCAACTAGGAATGTGCTACTCACTAACATCCCTTCACTCTTCCTTGTCCTATCTGAAAAAGTGTCCATCAGTGGTCCCAGGGACAGTTGGAAGCCATTGAAAAGTCTTAATTTGTTCAACTCTAACAACAATTGATCCAGGATTTGCCTCAAAGAGAAAGAAAGAGACATAATTAATGAAAGAATCTGAGAGTCCTGCTCCCCTCTGAGTTTGGCCTCTGTTTGAAGTTCCTCTGCAATTACAGGAGAGAGCAATGAGATGGCGACAACAACGTGAACACAACACATGCTGCTTATTTACCGTCACCTCAAGGTGCTACGATAAGCTGGGCCATGTGAGGCTCTGTGTGTGTATGTGTGTGTGTGTAAGATCAAAGCTGTGGTCTCCATGGATCCAGGAAGGCACCTGAAAAATGTGGAGCAGCTCTTTAATGCTGCCATTCTCACACTCACACACACACACGTCTCATCTATAGCTTTGACAATATGTAACCTCAAATACATGTCATCATAATGTATAACATACATATGCTGATGGTCCTTGAAATGTACAGACTGTGTGTATATTTATTTTCATTGAAATGTGCAGGCTTACGTTTAAAAATACAACTTTTTCCCCGCAAACGAATGTAAGATGTAAATATATATAATTTTTCAGAAACTTTGGCTTCTCTTTCCATTATTCAATTAAATGTGGACCCACAAAAGTTTTGTCTTCTTTTAAATCTGTTAATTCTGACACAGCAGGCCACTTGTGTTCCTTTGCTTAGTCGCATTATTACATAGTTTTTTTCCCCTCTACAATTAGTTATTGTGTGTAAAATGTCAGTGATTTGTGTTTTTTTTTTAATTTTCTTCTCGTGTCATTAATGCATTTCGAGGCTACAGCTGTCTCCATCTTTGTGTTGATTTACCATGGTTACAGACATCACCAGCTGCTTGAGCACTGAAGTATAAGCCTGACTCACCTTAGTAAAAAAAATAAAACAATTAGTAACTCCACTATGCAGGTGTTGGGAAAATGATGTCGTTCTGAACGTCATTGTACCGTGTGTTGCAACAAGTTTATCAAACACAAACATCTGACGGAAACCTTTACAATGGCTACAATTCAAGTGCGGCTCATTTAAACGACTTAAGACACACATTTGTACAACAATCTTTATTCACTCTGTAAATGTTTTCACCAGCTGAATAAAAGCAGCCTCTTCATTCCAGAGATCGGCTGGAATGAAACACGTCGCGCGCTACATGGAGATGAAATAGTCACTATTTATCCTTATTTTGAAAAAAAAAAAATAAATAAATCTAGTTTAGTGCAGGCGTCGGCATGAAGTCCACTGCAGTGACAAAGTTGAGTCAAATGGCAGCAAAGGTTTCTAAGTGCTCAGCTCAGTCTGCGAGGCAGTGATCGTCAGTCGTCTGCTGTGGTCCGTCCTTGCATTTTTATTTCTTACCTGTGTGGGAAACAAGAAACAGCAATTAGAGACCACTCTCGTGTGAGAATGTGAAAAAATATGTGCAGTACAGGTAGAAAACAGTTTCTCTAGCTTTTTTTTTAGCTAGAGGAGATGGCATTGTCCTGGAAATGTGTCTTAATTGGATGTAAAAAAAAAAAAAACGCTCAGAAAAGCTCAGATGAGAGATGAAGGAGATGAAGAAGAACTGAAAGAACAGCAGACTCTTGCAGGTACCACTGATAGAGACAGAGGGCGACAGAGAGCAGGACAGTAGCTAAAGGCGCTCTCTGTGTGTGTGTGTGTGTGTGTGTGTGTGTGTGTGTGCATGAAGTATGACGCTAAACTGCAACCAAGGCAGTGAAAATATGAGTTAATATTCTGTGCAAACACTGAAAAACGTTGTGACAAAGTCAGAAGAGATGCACTATATAGACAAATGCTATTTGGACGTCTGACGTCTTACACTCGACCAGACGTGAAATATGGATACATTTTTACAATTCGTAGGTGAAACTGTCAATTTACACAGCAATGAGTACAGGGCAACTGTTGTGTTGTTGACATATCCCCTATGTGTGTTTTTTTTTTTTTTACTTATGAGGACTCAAAAAGCATGTCCGACATGTTGTCCAAAATGTGGCGGCATATTGCTGGGGGTGAAGAGGCCGCTCGTAACAACGGACCGACAAAAGGATGACGAGGATGATTCAAAAATAAAAGTAGACGTTTAAACACAAAACGGTGGCAAGGTTCATGACTGGCTTGCTTACTGTATGACATGAAAAAGCAAAGTCAAGTCCATTTGTAATCGGGAAAAAAAAAACCCACGAGTCCACAAAAAGCCACTGACACACATTAAGCTGTAAAGTCGTGGAGGCGGCTCTTCCAGAGGACACAGCTGTAGTCAAGGTTCAAGAACCAGACCCTGGTCTGACCAATACACCAGCAGAGACTGTAATGACATATTCAAATCCACATACAGGGCTTTAATATAGAGTTGGTCCCACTTTTGCAGTTAGAACACTATTCTTCCACTATTCTTGTTTATATGTGAATTTATGTCCATTCATGCTGTAGAGCATGTATGAGGTCAGGCACTGATGTTGGACGAGAAGGCCCTGGCTCACAATCTCTGTTCCAGTTCACCCCAAAGGTGCTCGATGGGGTTGAGGTCAGGTCTCTGTGCGGGACAGTCAAGTTCCTCCACACCAAACTCAAAGTCAAACCATGTCTTTATAGTTCTTGCTTTGTGCACTGGGGCACAGTCATGTTTGGAATAGAAAATGACCGTCCTCAAACTGTTGCCACAAAGTTGGACGCATAACATTGTCCAAAAAACATTGTACTTCACTGGAGATAAGGGGAATACCTGAATTTAACAAATCAATGACCATAACATGGCTGTAAGTTCTTTCTAGTTTACTTTTGTTGCATAACATCAAGAGACAACAAGGAAACCAGAGATCTGTGCATGGACTACGACCAAGTGTTGTGCTGTAATCAACTCTGCAATTTCTGTTCTCATTTAAGAACTGTTTACTGCCACATCCAGCCAATTTCTTTTTCTGTCTTTCTGTTTCAAGCCAATATGCTTTTCTGACATCTAATTTTGTTGTATAACCTCAAAACAAATTGCTATTTTTGACAGACGTGCCTCAAAATAAAAACACATGCATCAGTTTGGCACCACATTTATATAAGCCTTCAGAAAGCATGTGGCTCTATAATCCATACTGAATATGAAACAGAAACTGGATGTGCGTTGAAAATCAGTCACACAAAAAAAGCGTCATCCAGAGACAGCTGGAAAACCTTGAGCATCATGTGATGTGATGTCCAGTAAATCCTGTCAACACGGCTTAGATGCAATAGTGACCATCAGAAAACCTTTATTCTTTTTTTAAGACTAAAAGCTTTTTTTGGTGCAACAGAAGGTCACCAGATGGTTAAAGACTGGAAGTATGTCAGGTCTAATCGTGATTCTTTCACTACATGTCAGCACGCTCCGAGTTGTCATCAAAACCAGGTTAAACGATAGGACATGTTCAGTGAATGACAGTCTCAGACACTGGACTGTGTGTGTGTGTGTGTGTGTGTGTGTCCACACATGAAGTCTGTAACTCAAGATTGAGCTCCCTTCCGTCCTTCCCTCCCCTCGGCCCTTTTCTTTCAACTTTCCTCATGAAAGAAAAAAGCAGCCGCAACTTTCTTAAGAGACACACATGGACGCACACAGAGATCAGCCAGGAATAAAAAAAGCACACAAAAACACAAACAACACAGAGAAAATGGAGCAATGTTCTCCACAAAAACATCAAAATGGTGACCACCAGCAAAACCACAATAGGACAACAGACGAGCAACCGTGCTTGGACAGACCACAGAGGACATCGTGCCGTGTGATGTGGCCCAGCAGCGATCTCTCTGTCCCTGGGCTCTGAGTGTCTGTAGTGGTGTCCTGGGCCGGAGGGGAGGCACAATCCTGAACTAATTGGTTGATCCTAACACGCATCCTTATCTTCTGAGTCATGAAGAATGCTGCTTTCAGAAGGCTATTTCCAATTAACTGTGGTTTTGGGGGTTATTGTGTGTGTGTTTTTTACCATGACACGAACCGTGCGGTTTAAAAGCGCTCTGTTCTTTCTCAACAGAAAAAAGGGGAAGTGTTTCGTGAGCGGGAAAGCTCGAGGGGTAAACTATTTGTTTCTGTTTTGAGTGTTTACAATACACTAACCTGTTCTGGTCTGGTGGAAAAGCTGTCAGTGGGACTGTGGCGTGTGTGTGTGGACTGTGATGACCTGAGCAGGTGAGTCTGCTACAGTTAGTCTGTGGTTCAAAGCAAAGCAGGAGGAAACCAGCTGAGCTGCTATTAAAAGAGACCCCCCCCCTCTGGTGAAAATCAAGTTTTTGATGTTGTTAACTTGTCCATATGGTGTGTTTTATAAGAGCAACACATACCATAAGGGAGTGAAATGAGCAGGCCGAGTATTTCCACTTCAGAACTGCAGTGTATCCATGACGATGATGGTTTCAGACCGGTCAAGGTGTTATATAACAAACCTATTCCTGTCAACTTGCAAGGAGAGCCCTGCATAAAATGTATTTAATTCACCTTTTCCAGCTGCTGCTTCCTTCATTGAGTCCGTGTACGGTGCAAAGTATCATTGAATTGACTTTAAGGAATTTCTTAACTGTATGCAACATCCTTTGGTGCCATAAGAAGAGAGAAATTCTTGACATCGGGCACGATAACCTCAGGCAAAAACATCATCGTTAAAGCTCAAATACACTACCAGTCAAAAGTTTGGACACACTTCCTCATTCAAGTAAATGGAAAGGTGTGTCCAAACTTTTGACAGGTAGTTTATGTCACTCACTTCCTTTAGACATACCATAAAAAACCCCAACACAGCTGACTTGACTGCTTGCACCAACCCAGAGGTAGAGGAGTTGTGTTACTGCGTTTTTTGACGAGTTATCAAAAGCAACATTTGGCAAGGTATGACAGAAGAGTTTTGTGGTTAATTGATTAACTTTTTAATCCCACAATATATCTTCAAAACAGTTCTCTGGCCCATACCTACCTGACCTGCAATTATTTTGAATATTAAATTAAATGAGCTATCAATTCAGTTGAGAATGACAGAATAGAATGTCTACAGACGAAGATTGAAGCAGGCTAATCACCAAAGGAGTCTGCCATGAGCGTGTAATAGATGACATGCTTCACAAATATCTAATCATGTTTTTTTGTTGTTGTACTATCTTAAACTATCTCTGTACAACTCTTTAAACAGGACTGTAAGTGTTTTGTTTCTTGTAGTGAATGGAACATAGCAACAACAGGGTAAAACCTCAAGCTCCCCTTCATCCTTTCATCATTCATGGCATGTGCTCATAGTCACTTTTTCTTGTTGACACCAGAAAAGATGAACACATGGTCTGCTCACCAGTGAACACAATTTGAATTCACCACATGGGCACATGAAACGTTGATGATGCAGCAGGGACAGTCACGGAAAATGACTTCATGTTTATGCCTCATAACGTGTTGTGTAAAAACAATGTGTTGTGTTGGAGCTGGAGTAGAACCAGAGAAGGCACCATGACCATGTCCTCACCTGGAAGCTTGAGCCACTTGGGCACCTTGCCCGGGTCACATCTGGTCGTCTTAGCAGCCTGGCTGTGTGTAGATGGGTCTCTCTCTTCCGGTGTGGACCCACTGGCGTCTGATGTGTGCTCAATAGGAGCAGAGGGCTCCTCTGAGGCCACAGAGCTGGAGGGAGGTGTTGGGGTCCGGACTATGTAGCTGAGGTAGAAAGAAGGGATGAAGGTTATTTTTTATATTTCACAAGAAAAAAAGTTGCTTTTTGTTTCCCTGCAGAACGTGTGTTTCTGCTTAAAGCCGTGTTGTTGTTTTTGGCAGAGGAGCTGCGGTAAAAACTAAATAAGTACGAGTGAGATAAAGATCAAAAACATGGAGTGATGACCTTGTTAAAGATGCAACAGGGCAACAGGTGGGGGGGGGGTCACTTCAGGGAAAATGGCTCTATCTTTAGAAAGAGTGGAAAACTGTGTGTGTATGTGCGTGTGTATGAATCCTGTGTGCGTGTGTCGGAAATGAGGGCGTATAGGGGCACCTGCTGTTCGGGCAAAACCTCAAAGGGATTCCAATGATGACAGCTTTGTGACAGGAAAATAGGCTGGTTGCCACAGGATACAAGTGCATATATACATATATATATTTATACATAAATATACGCACTCACATTGCCAGGCACTTGTTTACACAAGCATTTGCGTACCTTGCAATGGACTCATTTGCTTGCACGGCTGAGACAGATGAATCAAGGAGTTCCCTCTTCATGTAAAAATCTATGGAGGAAACACGCAAACACGCACAACCACAACATGAGCTGTTGTTCTTTTACATTCTTCAGTAATTGCACCAGCTCCTAATTTAAACACGCTTATTAATACAAAAAATAACCTGTCTTATCGTCAGAGCCGAAGTACACCAGCGCACCAGGAAACAAGTTGGCCTGCAGACAGAGAAGGACAGAGAGGGAGAGGGAGAGAGAGAGAGAGGGAGAGAGGAGGGGGAGAAATGAACAGAAGCCTTCAAAAATATTTGGCACACAAGTCAGTTTCTGCAAAACACAGAAAAATGCAAACAAAAGTGGCTCCCGCTACACGCAAACCGAGCGCTGCCACCACATCCAAGTCAAAGTCAAGTTCATTTTTGAGGATGATTCATTGCTCGGGGATCTGAACCAGTAACCGTGGCTCTTTGAAGCAGACCACAAAATGAGCACCAATCAAATGGTTAGTGAAAACACTTTCACCCCTCAAGCACAACACTCCTCTCCTGTGATAGTCTTAATGGTTATAATGGACCAGTCGCAGGCAGATATTATCAAGCGTACAATTATGAGGTAGAGCCACAGACAGACAGACAGGCAGAAAAGCAGGGCACATGTCTGACTCAAATAGAAAGAAACAAAACACGAGTTTAAGAAAAATGTAATCTCTCTTCTCTACTCATGTACACATTTTTAGGAAAACAGAAGTATTAAGATGAACTGTATTAAAAATGGTGGTTAAAGATTTTGTCTCCTGCGGTCAAAAACCACTGATGAGGCGAAAGTAAATTTATTCTCAGGAATAAACATCATTAGCTATTCCTGCTTTTTCCCCAAAAAAATCCTGTCAAAGTGGGAGCAGAAAAATTCCGTATCCATATAGATCATGTAAATCCACTTTTTCCTTGCTTGAAAACTGCTAGAAAACTGTTAGAAAACTGTTCCAATTGGTTACAGTCATCCTCGGCTCTTTCAGAACATTATAATAAAACACTTCTTTACAGCCTTTCAAACACAAGTCAAATATGAGCTGTTGAGTGATTTTTATTTGAGAACACAAGCTGACAAAGGCGTTAATAGGCTTCTTTCTTGTCATTGTAGTCACAATAACCTCATTGAAAATATGCCTGATGAATACTTGATCATTATTTTGATTATTTGGCCATTCGGACACCCTTTCCTGATTTTTCAGCTTTGCATCCTTTCACGCAGTGTCACATATGAGCTCAAAATGAGTTATCGTGAAGCATTAACATCAGCTCTCGTTCATCCCCTGGACCTATTGTTAGCAAAAGTACTTAGTACATAAGTACTGCAGCAACATTTGTCAAGTGTCATTGTTGGAACATTTTCCATCTATTCTATCTCAGCGCTGCACTGCTTCAAAGTGGCAGTGTAAAAAGAGAAGCGACGACTGTAGCTGGGATTAGGCAGGTTTACCCACACAATGCCCTTTCTCTCTCTCTGGCCCTCAACCTCATCCTCAGTAACCGGTTGCTAAATTGGGCCACGCTGGCCTAATTGCTGTTATCTCAGGCCTGTGAGCAGGAAACAATGTGTTACAGTGAAACAACAGACATTCCTGATTCCTGCGATGCTGCTCCCCCTGGCAGCAGCCACACTTCCACTAAGACAGGTTAAGACCGGGCAACGGTACAAGACCCGTGTCTGTATATAAGAGAGAGAGAGGGTAAGAAAATCAAAAAGAGGAGTAAAAAAGAAAAATAAAGAGGCAGAGCAGATTCTGATGGAAGACAGAGGGAGAGACGGATAAGGGAGGGGATGCCTGGTATCAAAGGGCTTCTGGGTTGGGAAACATTCCTTTCTTGACATGACACAAAGTGATTAGAGAGAGTGTGTGCGTGCCTGAGTGTGTGTGAAAAAGAGGGAAAGAGAGACATATGCGTGTGCCCTTACGTCTCTGTGACATGACAAAAAAAAGATTAAAAGATTCTAAGTCTGAGTGTGTGTGTGTGTGTGTGTGTGCAACAGTGATGTATAGACGGAAACGGAACCAGATATAGTGAACTTTCATGTGTATCATTGTGAGGACAATTTGATTCATAAACCATAGAAAGTGCGGACATTTTGGCTGGTCCTCACTCTCTGTCACACCTTAAACGGCTGTTTACTTGATTTTAGGATTTGGCTTATTATTTTATGATTAAGGTTAGGCTAAGAGGCTCAGAAAGGTATTATGAACAAAGGTGTCCTCACTAAGAGAGCTGTACAAGAATGTGTGTGTGTGTGTAAGTACTTACATTTGTTACCTCTTTATGACCGTTTCTGGCATGAACACTGACTTTTTCAGGACCAGTAGCTGTCATGAAGACCAAAACCTAATCTGAATGAAGCAGAACCACGTTTCTGAGGAACTGGTTAAGTTTAAGGCTAAGATTTGAATTGTGGTTAGGTTAAGTTTAAGTATTGACTGGCTGTGATTAAGGTTAGGGCTAATGCTTTGTTTAGGCTGTCCAAATGATAGGAAGTGAATGAAGAGTCCTTTAACCGATAGCTGCTTTAACCTGTGTGTGTGAGAAAGAGAGAGAGAGAAGGACATGACATCAAGTGGATTAAAGATTTTCGTTTGAGCACTATAATGCTTTTAAGTCCCTAATGGATAGGCATGGTTGAGGGAGGGGGCTGAGGCACAAGAGAGGGATAGCGTAGTGGTGGTGGTGGTGCTGGTGGTGGAGTTGGGGTACAGGAGAGGGATGTGTGGTGAAAAACAGACAGGGTCAGAAAAGGACAAACATGTTTGAAAAACATAGAGGGAAGGATGATTTCCAAGACAACATCACATGAGATTCAAACATAGTGGCACCATGGGGACACACACATCTCCAAGAGTGTGTTTGAGGATGGTTATCGTTTGTAACAGTTCCCTCTAAGGAGCTGAATCTTGTCATCAACACAACACATCACTTCAAACAACTTTCTCTTCCTCCCCTTCATTCCTCCACGTTTTCATTCGTCTACTTCAGGTTTAATGATATAATAAGGCTGGACCGGAGCTCTTTTCGGTCCTTCAGTCAATCAGAACATTGATTTTGTGCATGTTGCAAGTACTTGACTATAATTTTGTGACTGTAATTTGACGTTAAATATATCCGTCTTTGTCATTTGTGCAAAATTGACATGATGCTGCAAACTGAGCTACTGCGAGGACAGAAGAGTTCCATTGCGTGTCTGTAACCGAGAACATTTTTTTTTTCATTGCATCTCTTTGCTCAACTGTTTCACGGAACGGATAGCTCAAAACTTAAAGGCAACAAAACATCAAGGCTGCCCATTGCTCTGTGTGCATGTGTATGTGTGTGTGTGTGTGTGTGGAGATCAAAGCGAGGCCTGTATTAACCCCATGTGCCAGCCTGGGAAAAATCAAGCCCAGCTGGGGTCAAGGACAGTGGAGAGGGGGGAACAAGTGTGAGGGTGTGTAGGAGCGAGAGAAGAGGGGGAGAATGGGAATGTGGTGAGTCTTTGAAGAGGAGAGAGGGACCAGCAGATACATTTTACAGTTAATCTGTGTTTGTGTGTGTGTGTGTGTATGTGCGTGCATGGACTTGTACCCACGGGGTCTGAAAAACTAGTAACCTATTATATTTGTGAGGTCCAAGAGGTTTGTGGGAACCGAGTTTGACCAAAAAAAAAAATGGTAAGTGCATGTTTTGCAGTCTTTGTTTTCTGGAGTTGGAGGTTGATGTGGTTTGTTTGAGTCAAATCGTTCTGTTTGTTATTAGGTATTGCATAAAGTGCTGTCCACACACCTAAATGACAACGTGAGGCTTCTTACCTGGAAAAGTGTTGCCGAGGGGTCGTTCAGAATGGTTTTTGGGGGCGTGATGACTGCAATAAAGATGTGAGACCAATAAAGGGTGAGATTAGAGCCAGGAAGGAAAGTCTTTTCACTCACATATACAGTACTTACACTGGAACCAATGGAATGTTTGAAATGTTGAAAAAGTGAATAAAACTTGGACAGAAATCTTGGCTGCAGATTCACAATTTGTTTAAAGCTGCAGAGCGTTATTATTCTGCCACTGCTTACTATTTGTGAACAGAAACATTGTTTTATTTTACATTTATATTCTGCGTCCTTTGTCTAATATTAAACCAGATGCAGAGGGGGTAAGAAGCGTTTAGCCTGTCAAAACTGCTGAACCATTCTGTTTGTCTTGACATAAAACCAGCACTTGAACATCACCAGGCGTCACAAGATTCAAACACTGCTTTACAGAGGCAGATAGTAAAGTGGAGCTTAATTAGCTTTGTGTGAACCCGTTCGACAACGATTTGAATGTAGCATGCACACGACAATTCCAAATACAAACTTCCTTAAAACTTTAGTTTACATCTAAAAAGTAACGATTTATCACTGTTGTATGGTCTAATAAAGGAAGTTGCTGAATTATTATGTACCTTGTACAAAAGAGTAAATCAAATCTACTTCCTATGAAATAGGATTATCTTTTAATCAGACAACACACATGACATCTTCAAACCTTTACAAAAGACATACAGGGTTAATCCTTGATGCCATCATTGATAAGTGGGAAATGAAATGACACTTACACAGGTAGAAATTGATCTGAGGATTCTCCAAGTGACTCTTGACGAAGTCCCTCACAGCCCCAACTGGACACAAAACACACAAACAAAATTAATATGCAGCTACATCAGTCACTGTGTGGAGTAAAAATATTTTTTCAGATGGAATTTCCCCCCAATTTGTTGTTCTGCTTCTTGTCGTGTTGCTGTTGGGGCTGAGGTAGATCTAATCCCTGGAATTACAGACCTGTCTCATTCTTTCTGTCTCTCTGTCACTCTGGTGTGGCTAGTCATAAATGTGGTGGGGGAGCCACAAGTAGCTTTAACATTGCAGCCATACCTGTGGCTAGCCAGCTGAAATGAACACTCTCCAGACACGCAAACACGAACACACATAAGCACAAGCACATACAAACACACACACACACACCTGTCTCCAGGGGTCTGAAGAAGCCTTGTAGAACATGTCTGTCTGGAAACTGGACCCTCAGGACCACCTGGAGACACACACACAGAAAAAGTAGGCTATGTTAAGTCTGTACATTTCATAGACAATAAACAGGATTTGGATTATTTGTTTGTCTCTTCTACTCACTTTGGGATATCTGCCCATCTTCTCCTTCATCTGGGATTCCCTCAGAGATTTAGTCATCAGTGGAGCTTCCTCCAACAACTTCCTAGAGGAAGAACCAAAAAGGAGACAGATTGAGTTACAATGAAATACACTATGAAATAAAAGCATAGCTTTGGTATCAATAACAACGAATAAAGGAGAAAAGGAAGAAAATGAGTAGTTGTTTCTTCTTCTAACCCCATCTCATGTGTGGCCATGTATACGTGTTCGCGTGTTGCAGGTTAAGTTGAATTGCTGTGGTTGGCCTAATTCCACCCCTGGTAATTGCAGTCATTGAAACTGTAGTAGCATAGCCATGAGGCAGCCAGCTAAGTCAATACAGACAAAGATTAAAGGATGCTCACGGCGAGGTCTCAACCTGACGGTGTTTGGTCGATGGCTGGAAGATAAACGTCTACACACAGCAGGTTTACTAATTGCTCTCTGTATACCATATTTAGAAGCTTTTGTAGTGTGCGTGGTGTCTCATAAATGAGAACATGTTTGAAAACACACTATGTCACAGCAGCTGTGGTCGGCTGCAGCCACATGCAAAGAGCGCAGAGTAAACTTCCCTGCATCTGTTTTGAAGAGGCACTCATAAATAAATAAAAACATCAAACTCACAATAAATAAAAACTTCAAAACACACGCAGTGATGTCCAGAATTCTCCCAGCCTATGCCATCTTATCACTGCAATGGTATTCAGCAATTAGGGATCATACATTGATAGAACAACCACAGGGCCAAATGCCAAACTGAATAATTATCTGTTAGCAACAGCCAAGAACGTGTCTTATCTGGATGGGTTTCTGCAGCAACAAAATATTCAAATTCAGGCCTGGTTCACACCAGACAAGATGTGCTGAATGGGAATACATGAAAAACATTAATATTGTATTTCTAAAGCTATTTTAGCAGCTATATGTGAAGAGAGTTGAGGCTAGAACTACAGGAACTACAGGAAAACCCTGTGCAGATGGTGAGGGGCAGATTGCCTCTTACTCTCTAAGGCATAAAGGCTAAGATTTGAGAAGGAACATGACCAAAGAAAGGAAAACGTCATTATATATATATACCCAACAGTCATCATTGTTTAAAACCGCTGAGGAAGTTTGCCTCACAGGCATGTTCACTCTTCATCTCTTTCCACTTCTCCCTCGCCCTTTCCGACTGACTACTTCCCCGACGTTCCCTGACACAGCAGAGACGCAGCCAGTGTGAACATACGCACACCAATGCACACAGGAGCTCGACCAAGCAGCCATACAATGCATCTAGTGTGAAACAGGCCTAAGCCTCACACATAGCCCTCTGATCTACAGTCAACCACCACCATCCTTTATTCCCCCACCTCTCGCTCTTTAGCTGGGCGAAGCGCTTCCGCACGTCATCCATTGTTATTTCAAAGAACTCGTCGGGCAAATCCTGGTGGCCCTCAGAATGACGAAACTTTGAGTCCAGGTGGTAGATGAGAGGCTCCCTCTAGAGAGAGAAAATGACAAAAAATGATTAATACAGGAATCGCCAATGAAACATCAGGGCTATTATGTCTGCAGTTAGAACAAGTGGCCTGAATGTGAATCAAGCACCGAAATGAGGAGTTTGGCTGTGAAGGTTGTCAGTCATCAGTGTCACAGACATATTCGGTTGTTAGCTATAGGCAGCTGGACTTCCTTGAGATAAGTTGATGACATCTTCACATCTCATCTCAACAAAGACACTTCTTCAGTTCTGGGCAACTGGGGAAAACAGAAACCTCTTAAATGAGAGGGGACTCATCTTCAATTTAACTCACACAAGTCCCGTTGCCTACAGCTATCTCCTGAGGACAAGTGATGAGTTACTGGGATTTTACCGTGTTCCTTAAAGATGGAAATCTACAAGAGAGGAGATAGACTGAAACGAGAAAGTGGGTTTACCTCAAAGACCCCGTCTCCATGATCCATGTCCTCCACTGGCGGTTTGGCCATGACGGGAGACTGTGAAAGGAACAGAAAATGCTACAAATTATACTCTATTACTCTCATATAAAATCTTATTTTGTTTTTATTTTCAAGCCCTGGATGAATAGAGGAATCTACTATAATTATTTTAAAAAGATAACATTGATGCTGTTCCACCACTGCACAATGTCTGACTTTAAAATGTAGTTTCACTTCAAAGAAAATAATGTGTCAAACAGAGTGTTAATGGCCCGGTACAGAACTGGCAGTAACGTCCGTCCTTGGCGATCCGATCTCATGCGAACAGTGTTAATTACGACTGTTCCCACCTGGCATTAAAACATGTGCCCGATGCGTCTCTTTCCCTGGACTGTATTCAAACACGCACTGACAGCACGTTTTTAACAAGTGTGATGTGTCAATTATCAACGTGCATGCTTGAACGAAAGCTCTATTCTCACTGCTGTGTAGATAAGACTTTAAAAACGCGAGAACAAAAGAAATCATGTGGTGATCTGTGTTACTATTTTGGTGGTGGCTACAAATTAAGTATGCGCACTGACAAGTTTATAAAAAAAAAAATGTGTAACCGTAGCAGGTCAGAGGATGTCAGCTGAGAGGAGGTGGTCTCTAATCTGACCTGAGGATGGATTACATTCATGCATGCCCAGGAATGTGACCACATCAATCCTCAAACCACCTCCAAATGTGTTTTTTGTGATTGGATCCGAGGACACATTCTGGACGCATTTGAAGTGCTCGGATCTGTGCTTGATCTCCACTTGATCAGATCACTCAGGACAGATGGATCACTAGAGTTTTTTTTGTCATCTGAGGTTAAAAGTTGTTCCCGACACTGTACTCAACATCTGAAGTTTCTATTTAGAGAACAAAATAGTCTTGAAATACTGAGCAATTTTATTTTCCCATAACAAGATCAAATAATTCCTTGATTCACAGTGATGAGGCTCACCTTAGAACTAGAACTGTGGCTGGATTTGGCTTTCTTGGCTTTCGGTGATTCGACTGCAGCAGTCACAGCAGACAAAGCGGAGGATGAAGATGGTGAGCGGCCCACTGCCCCAGGGCCCCCAAGACGCTGACCACCTCCAGAGAAGGGAATGAAAGGGGCTGAGGAAACGTTGGGTGAGGAAGAAGATGAATGCGAGTTTAGTCCCGATGGTCCAGCTTCCTCACGATCTTCCTCTTTCACACCTCTCTCGACAGGTGGGACCTTAGGCCAAACTGCATCCTGGGGATTCACAACCTCTTCCTGTTGAACAGAAGGTGTGCTGGTGGCAGAGGCAGGAGCTGGCACAGGCAGGGTTTCCTTTGGCCTATTCGGGCTTGAATTTCTAACTGGCATGTTTGTTGAGGGTAACTCTGGATGTGATGGAACAGGATCAGGCTGAGAAGAGGAGCTATATGTGGTTTCCTCTGCAACAGGGATGGTTGGTATAGCAGCTGTTTCAGTTACATTGGTGCCATCTCCCTCTCCAGGAGATTTGTTATTTTTGAGTAAAAACCTTTAACAGAAATTTTTACAATCATTTTATCATGAGCATAAACTGTGAACATGATTTAAATCATTGGACAGCAAGCCCACCTGACGATGGCACTTCCTCCTGTTAGACCCAGTGACTTCAGAGTGGCCTTCTTTAGTGCTTCTTCCCCACTCACCTACACACATGGAGTTGTGTTAAATCCACTTTCTTGTCTTGAAAAAGGTTGAGTTAAAGGGATATTTCATACCTCATCTCTCATGTAGACACACACAGGAGTGGATTCTGACTCTGGCTCGTCCGACAAACTGACAGGGAGAATGAGGAGAGAAGAGACATGAAAATTAAGGGTGATTGATTTTTATTTGCTTAAGCTGTCACCAAACAAAACCCACAAGTGACTCTCTTGTTGGAGAAATCAGCTCTGTGATTTTACAATAAAACCTCATTCGTTGCAGTGGCATGCTGTCAGCATGTGTAAACCATGTGTGCACAACCCTGTGTAGAAACTAACCGAACCATAAATGTTTTACTATTGTTCTCCTCAACTCTAAAAATCAAAGCTTATCCCTCTGCTTCACAACATTCCCAGAGCTTTTACGCTGATGTGGGGCTAATATTAATTTCATGGAAGCAAAACTTCCTTGGAAAAGGATCAAGATATGGAGTGATGTCATTTGATAGAGATGAAATGAGGGCTGGATGGACACATGAGCACCTGGGACCTCACAGCTGGAACTACTGAGTAACAGCTGCGTGTGTGTGTAATTGAGTGCTGGTGATGTGTGGGAAAGTTCAAACTTCAGTAGAGGAGTGATGAGAAGAAAGAATTCTCATGTGACACAGTGTTCGCCTGCATTCATTCTTACACAGTGACCAACTGACTGAAGGTAAAAGCAAACACACAAACACATCTGTCATCTATACCTTTTTCCTTTCACCCCAACTGGCCAATGCACATCTCTCTGAGAGTCTGGTTCTGCCAGAGATTTCTTCCTGTTAAAAGTTGTTTCTCTTTTCTCACTCCACCGACACCTAGTGCTTACTCATTGTGTGAATTGTTTGGTTTCTTATCTCTGAATAAGATTGTAACATTTCTGCCTTAGGGCTACACAGTAGAGTAGTAGTTAGTACTGTTGTGTTGCAGCAAAAAGACCCCTGGTTCATGACCCCTTTCTGCATGGAGTATGCAGCATGTTCTCCCCGTGTGTGCATGGGTTTCCTCCCGTGTTCTCCAGTTTCCTCCCACAGTTAACTGGACACTCTAAATTGCCTGTAGTGATAAGTAAGAGGGTGAATGGTTGTTTTTCTTTATATGTTACCCCAGTGATGAACTGGTGACCTGTCCAGAATGTATCCTGCTTGGGTGACGTAAGTAGTAACAACAGCAATTACAGTTCAAAATAAGACCTGATAGTCATTAATGGAGACTCCGAAATGTGATTATTCTCATAAATACTAGCGATAACACTGTGCGTGTATACATCGGGCTATTAATTGCTCTCTCCTCTATGTAACGATAACTTTTTGTTATTCGCTGTAACCATAAGTAAAGCTACAGCCACCATGAAAGTCATTGAGGATGGGTTGGGTTGGTTGGGTTTAGACAGAAAAATGTTGCTCATGCCACACCATGTTATAAGTCTCATCCTTGTCTTTCATTGCCTTTTGTATGCCAGGGCTTGGATGGCCAGCTCTATCTGTCCATTGATCAAATCACTGGCATATTTGTTTGTCAAAAAGGCAATACTGGTTTTATTACCTCCATACTTAAGGTCCTTCATTATTCCGAAACTCAGTTGAAATTATGATCTTGGCTTACAGAACATAGTTTTAAAAATGGCCCAAAAGTCCGCTTTGAATTGGGAAAACGGGCGTTCAAATTTGTTGCCCCATCAGCTTGTAACAATTTACAAAAACAGCAGAATCTCAAAGAGCTGGTCTCACAGAATGTTTTAAATTAACTTTGAATAAGCTGGAGTCATGTGAATGTTTTACACTAGCCTGTATTATAGTTGAATTTCATTCACTTCTACTCACATCTTGCGAAGGAAAAACAGAGACAAATTATTTGATTAGAATTGACAAATTTGAAGAACAGTAAAATTATAGAAGCAGTGTCACACAGTCAACAACAAGCAGGAGGATGGATTTTTTTGCTTGGATTGATTTGAAACGAACTAGGCTGTGTACCTACAACAATGAGGTGGGACGTGAATCACCATTGAGAAAAGAAATGCACAATTCAGTGATGTGCACTGGTAACAACAGACTGAAGCAAAAGATCACAGTACTGTGAAACATTTTACAATCTGCAGGTTAATAAACATGAATCTGCTGCTTCTGCAAAGTTATTATAATTAGTAGTTATTGTAATTTTAACATTGCACAGCCCTACAATTAACCTTTTAATTCAATATGTACACACACACACACACACACACACACAAACACCTGATCTGAGGAAAATGTGTGAGCAGGTCCCACAGACTCTGTCCGCAAGAGAAGGAACCCTGGAGCCGAGAGCCATCCTCCATCTGAAGTGCAATCCGCACCTGACAAAGAAGAAGAAGTTTTTGAGCATGCACAAACAGCAGGTCAAACTATGATTAGTTCATCTGCACCTTTAAACTCATAGTACATTCAGTGTGTATGAATTGCAAGTGATAACAACGACGAATAAAGATGGATTTGATCCAGAACCATACGATTTAAATCCTCAAGATAAAAATTGAATGTTTTCTTTTAGGTCACTGGAACATGTAAAACATTTTAAAACTACTTTTTAATAAAGTAAAAAGTACATACACATACTATGACTAAAGTCTAAAATAAATTCTAAATTACCTTTTCCCCCAAAATTGTATTTGCCTCAATAAAACAAGTTTAAAATATATGTGGATGCAAAAACTGCACTTCAAAGCTCTTTCACGCTGTAAGAATGTGTGACAAAAAAGGAAACACTACATCAAGTTTTAGCTCTGTAGGTGGTCATTTGTAAACTCTTGGCTTAACGGTCTAGAGTAATTTTGCAGGGAGAAAATTCTTTGAAAATCAAACCTGATTAAATTGCACATCTGGGCTACAAGAGTAACACCAGGCATCAGAGTGAGTCTGGTGCCTGGTGTTTCTCTTTTTTCTTTTTCTTTCTCTGAGCAATTCTACAAGCTGTTTATGTTTACTCAACAACCATGTTGTCTCGCACAGAAAGTCTGCTGCACGTCGGCACACCAGGAGAGATGAAAAGAGCAGTTTGGCTGTCAACGGCCAAACACAAAACACTCACACACCAGCTTGGCCAACATGAATGTTAAATATGTGTGTGTGTGTGTGTGTGTGTGTGCGTGTGTGTGTTTGTATTTGTTACATCTTTAGGACCTTTCTGGCATAAACACTGAACTTGTCAGGACCAGTGGTCCTCATGGGGATCAAAACCTGGTCCTAACAAGGCAGAACCTCATTTCTGAGGAACCAGGGGCTACTTTGAATTGTGGACACATTATGCTTTATTTAGGGAGTCCATATGGATGGAAGTCAATGCAGAGTCCTAAGAAGAACAGCTGCACAAACCTGTGTGTGTCCATGAGGTACAAAACTGAGTGAGTCCGAGTACATAAAATTTGTGTGGTATTAACAGTAAACCATCATCATCAAATGAATAAGAACAAGAGATCAAACTCAGCTGTGATTTTACTGCTTAGATTATGACGCCATGATGTCATAGGAAACTACAGCTCACCTACAACAAAGTGTTTATTTTTTTCAGATACAAATAGGAGAGAGCGAGCGAGAGAGCACACATGGAATTTATGCATTTTCAGGTACTGATAATATTGATATTGTTTTTTTATATCTGGCCGAGTATCATTTAGGATTTATTCTCCCAGAGTTAATTATGGGCAAGATATGCGTTACTAAAGCACCAAGACTTTTCCTTTTCTTTCCTCTTTGTGTTTTGTGTTTTGGCCAAAGGTTGTTTGACATGGCTCTTATATCAACTTTTATAGGTCTCTTTGCTTTGTTATACAGACCAATGATATACTTTAATAACTTAAAAGAATTGTGGAAAAATCATGAAAATTCAGATACTTCCATATATGGTATGAGGTTTACTGAGGATGATGAAGATCAGCTTTTTATTCAACAACCTATGGGAGAGTTTGACTGATATGAAACACAGCACACATCGACGCTAGGGATGAAATATGTATTGATTTAACAGTAAACTGTGCTAAAACTCACAATGGTTAATATTACCATTTTTATTTTATTTTTGTAGCTCTTATTAAAATCATACTCATTATGATATAGCAGTAAAGTCAAATAACAGTCTTTCAGAGGCAGACACAATTTGTATCAATTAAAAAAAATGGTGGAAGCCATTGAGACCACTCTGGAGGTTTTTCCAACCACCTCAAGTCTGAGGTATTGTTGACATGTTCGCTTTCATAAGAACAGTGAGTTGAACTTGACTGAGGATGTCATCTTTTTTAAAGGAACATGCCAAGGTTACGTGCCATATAGGAAAGTGTCACAACCTTTAGTATTAAATACGCTTGTTAAAACATCACGTTTGGCCACTGCACACAATAAAATGCTGCTTCGATTAGAACCCAAGTAATATATTTTGCTCATTTAACAATCCTACAGTCATGAAATTGATTGTGAAAGTGTTGCAGTAAGAGGATCACTATGGACTCATATAGAGGACCTCTCTGTGTAAAGGACAATTGCTGTGCTGTATTAACAACTCTTTTGAAGGCTGATAATCTCTTCAGTAAAGTTTAGAGACCTGGAAAATCTATAACTGTAACTCTTTGCTGGTTTCTTGGTCTACACCATCTCCCAATTATTTAATACATATATGACTGTTTTTTCCTTCATTGCACCATTATTATATCAGCAGCATCATCTGAACTCCTCTGAAGTTATTTTTGTACTTTATGAATTGTATTTGATCAAACCTGGCTGTCAGCTGCAGCTTGTTTCCTTGTGCTTGTCACCATTTCCAGTTTTGCATTGTTGGGTAGGTTGGCAAACCTCCATGGCACCGTGAGGTCAATAACAGTCCTCTGAAACCTGTCATGAGGTGTAACAGACGGGAAAACGAGTGAGCATTTCTATATATTCAACAAATAAAAGGAAACCATTATGTTTGTCAAAGTATCTCTTGTTGAAAGCTGCCGAGTTCTTCTGTCATTAAAAGTGACGAGAGAAGAAATCGACACAATCGTTGAGGGTAATTTAGATCAGTACATTACAACCTGTAAATGTTTAAAGTTTAAACGTCCTACAAAAGGAAATAAAGACAGACACCATGTATTAAGGGATTAATCCTATTAAAGTAAAGGGTGGATTTGAATACAATTCGTGTGTTATGGCCTAAGGAAGACAAAGTATTGCATTTGTATTGTATTATAACTGTGTGAACATTGAATTAAACAAAAATAAGCTTATTACTCATCGCAATAAAATAATATTTCCACTTATTAAACCTTCAGCGGCCAGCTGCCAGTTCACACATTACATTTACATTCCTGTTCATGTTCTATTTCTCTGATGCATTTGTAAAATGTATATTGTCTAACTTTGTATCTTATTCCTATTACTTTCTTGTATTTGTCACTTGTTCTTTTTGCTGATGACACAAGTACATTTCGCAGTGTGGGATGAATAAAGTCAAATCTAATGTAATAAGAGTCAGTGCTGAGGCTAATATTATATTAATATTATGTCATAGTATACTCACTTTAAAGCGTGATCGTCCGGGTTGAATCCATGCTTTTTGCAGACGTCCTCTAGCACCTGAGGATGACAAATATCAGCGAATTGTCCCAAAGCAACTTGGACCACGATATAGCGACCACAACAATGTTAAATCAGAAACTGATCTGTCACTGGCTAACTGCTGTTAGCCAAACAAGCTAACACAAGCTAACAGTTTGCGCTGATTTGAGAACGAAACAACACACAAAAACAAAATGTGACCACCAGAATAATGCCGTGAAATGCATTTAACACATTAACCTGTAACAACGGGGTGTTTGCAGACACTTTGACGGCTTGTCTTCTTCCATTTGGAGTGAGAACAGTCACTGCTGTACCACTGGCGGCCATTGTGTGTCGTGACGTCACAGTGTTTGTTCAAAAAAAACAACCTTCATTGGTTCTACAGTGGCATCACGGTTTAAAGGGCCAGTTCATCCAAAATACCTGGAGGGGGGAAATGTAGACGTTACATTTTATTTGTGGTTCTCGTTTCTTTATAATGTCTAGTGACAAAACAGTCCTCGTCACATAGATTGTTATGGTTTGTCATTCAGAATTCCAAATATTAAAACAATCACAAAAAGCGACAAATGTTGATATAAATATATATTTCAAAATTATGACCATATCACCTCTGTATTACTTTTTATAGACATGGGTGACTATTCAAAAAGTAATATTTAATTTTACATTTGACAGAAATGGAGGTATACAACTCAAAAACCTCCCATTACGCATACATTTTGTGTTGTCGTGGTTTAGGTTGTAAATTAAGACAGGATCTTTTAAAGTGGGTCATCGTGTAAAACATGTGGGAAACACTAACCTATTGTATCAGTGAAGCATTCCATACATCTCATTTTATTTTTATTTTTATTTTATTTTATTTTAATGATATCTCAATAAATGTATGGAGAAATGTGATACTGAGCCTGCATATATTTGACATGTAACAATGTATGCACAGTAAATAATGACAATCAATAAAACACCTCCTTTCCTCTGCTGTAACAATTCAAAATGTAACAAAATACTGAAAAGGGCATTGTGTAATCCATATTTTTTAAAAACATCCAAACCAATATCAAGATAATTATTTTTCTCCTGACCTTTCATCTAACCTATTTTAAAAACATCAGTCCAAAACACAGGACAATCATCTCACATCTACCCAGACTAATCTGCCCAAGCACGCCTTCCTACTTGAAGCGAAGTGACCCTCACAAGACAAGATGATAGATCTCATCTGCAAACTGGCAACAACATCTCCAATCTGTTCCCCATATGGATGACTTCATACATGTACCATATGCTGCTTGACATATGATCTTTAGAGAAACATAGAGAATCAAGGCCATTTTCTGTCTCAGTGAGGATCCACTTGGATCAAAGCTCGAATCAGACTGGACAGAGAATGGGACACATGGTGCCAACAGATGGAGAGGTGTGAGGCCAGAGCTTCACATAGAACAGCCTGACCGACCACCTCAGATACGGGAGAGAGAGAGGGAGAGAGAGAAACAGAGGTGAATACAGCTCTCAGTTCTGAGGGGAAATTGCTGCCATCTGAATAAACAAACAAACAAATAAATAAACAGTTTCCTTCCTCGCTCAGCAGGGTAGAAACTTCAAAACTATGCTGGAATGAAGAACATGAAGACATCTGTGCAGGGAGTCTGTAATGCCCTTCACATTTTCACAAAAACAATTCACAGAGTAATGAATGGCAAACAGATATGCCTAATAAACACAGGGTTTACTCACTTGTAAACCCTATCAAAGTTGGAAAACAAAATTTTATGGTGGCGTGTTGCTGAATGTCACGCTTAAAAGTGAACACTGAAAGTAGTGAGGCTCTTTTATGGCTTCGATCATTGCCGTTCAAAGTCTCATTTGCCTCTCGTTGGTTTCGGGACATAAAGCCATTCAACAAGGATGAGGCAAATTAACTTTAAAAAGACATACTGTATCTGGGACTGTTTTAAACAGCAGCAGTCGGTGCCTTTCCATTATGGTGTTAGCACATGGAAAGACCAGAGGGTTTTATTCAATGAAAGTACAGTCAGAAAGTAAAGTCAGAGGCTGACAGAAGGTTCAGTTGTGTGGCTACAAGAACAGTGCTTTTAGAGTGGGAGTTATGTGTGAGAATTAAGGACAGAATGGTTAAATGTGGCAGAGATATGTTCAATTTAATGTTTGATATGGATTTAAGCTCCAGAAAGGATGAACCACCTGTAGTTTGGAAATGCATGTCATGGTCCACACTTTCGTAAAATCATAAAGTCTCTCAGCCTGGGGTTTGCCAACCTTTCTGAATAAGTAGCTGGACAGTAGTTCTCATATTTCTGATTAATTCAACCTTAACCACTGCACAAAATACATACAATTCAGAACTAACCATCTATCCATTCATCTTCTACCTCTTTAGTCTCCATGTGAAGGTCGCTGGGGTCGCTGTGCCAATCTCAGCTGACATATAGGCGGGGTACACCCTGGACAGTTCGCTAGTCCATCACAGGGCCATATATAGAGACAAACAACAATCCACTCTCACCTATGGTCAATTTAGAGTGTCCAATTTACCTTGCAATTTACTATTGCATGTTTTTGGACTGTGGGAGGAACCCAGAGAACCCAGAGAAAAGCCACACACACAGGGTTCAGACCACATCCCACGAGCAAAGGCAAGAGAGCTAACCATTAAAGGCACTCATTTGTAATTGTAATGCGCTTTTCATAGTCTCGTTACACTTTTGGGGGGTTAAAGTCCCTTACACATCAGCACGTAGACTAGCGGAATTGAACCTTTGAGTTGAAAGGCGACACGCTCTACCACTGACCTAACATCGCCCCAATGTGACGGTTGTGGTCATATTATGGTACTACGTGTGTGACTGAAGGCACAGTGGATTAAAATTCAATATGAATTCCTTTGTTATGTATATTACAAACCACAAAACACAATGCTGTAAACTTGCCGTGGCCCAGTTCAGCCCGAGGCCCGATACTGGTCATCAACCCAAGGTTTGGAAAACCCTGCTGTAAGCGAAGCTCCAGTTACCTACAAACTGGCAGACAAAACACAAGTACATGGGGCGAAAGATCGCAATGGTGCCAATGAAGCATCCAGTTCAAATATGAGATTAAACTGTGACGAAAATGTACAGCTCTCTGGGCTACAGCATCAAGACAGAGGAGAAAAGGAAATGTGCTGCACATAAGACTCCGTTAACTCAATTTTTACGGCAATTATAATGATTATATGATTATATATTATTAATGACACAACAAAACCATATTGCAGATGATTTCCAGAGGTCTTGTCATGGAGATGAACTTGTGTGCGCACATGCTTGTATTTTTTACTTCTTTAGGACATTTTCTGGCATAAACACGGACCTTGTCAGGACCAGTAGTCCTCATGAAGACCAAAATCTGGTCCTAAATGAGGCAGCACCTCATTTCTGAGGCACTGGTTAAGTCTAGGGCTATGATTTGAAGTGTGGTTATAGGTTATGGTTATGGTCAAGGCCAGAGATGAGATATTGTTTAGGCAGTGAATGAATGGAAGTCAGTGCAGTGTGCCAAAGAGAATAGCTGTGCAAACCTGTGTGTGTGTGTGTGTGTGAGAGTGTGTGCGTGCGTGCGTGCGTGTGTGTCAAAGAGAGAGGGATGGAATGAGAAACACAGGAAGAGAGCACAAATACCACGACTTATCTAATGTTTAAGTATAGACAAGTACAGCGATATATATGTATATATATCTGAGTTGATATATATCTTATCTCCACAAACATAAACAGTGGATATGCGGGTTGCCTTCTCGACCACATTAAAAAAAACTTACATGCGCCTGGGTTGATGTGTTGGCCCGTGGTGTCTGCAGCGGATCGGCCTGTGTCCAACAGCAGCGACTTTTCCTCTCACACCACATTCAGTCACTTCAAAGGCGCCGTGGTCACGTGACGACCCAACATCAAAAGGACCGAGTGAGCGGGCGAGTGAACCGACTGGAGGGGGCGTGCTATAGCCATACACGCGCTTATAGTGAAAGAGCGACGTCCCGCAAGGAGCATCAGGCAAAGATAATAATGATTGGCCCGCGGGAGTGAGAGGCACAAGGCGGGGAGGGGGAGGAAGAGGATGGGGGTACTTCAAATAAAATCCCTCTCCGTCCTCAGCTCGCGAGGACAAGCAGCCAGAGTCAACAGGTCGTCGCACGTGCGCTGATGAAACTCGGCTTATCGGCGGATTCTCACGCGCGTAATTACGCATCTGTATAGTGGATGAACTGCGGACAATTTGGGGACTTGAAAAGATGAGACAACCTCACGTGTGTTAGTTGTGAATTTGAAAACCAGAAGTTTGTCCTCTGAGGCGACATGGACAACTTTAACACGCGCTCTTTCAGCTGTTCACCTTGCATTTGTTTCCAAATGGTGTCCGCGCGCTTTCGCGTGATGTCGCGAGTCTCCATCGACTCTTAGGACATACTGTGTTTTATTCACACTCATCGCACGTACTCGAGGGACGTTTTCCAGTAACAGATAAGAGATGCAGGGTCATTGTGCGGCGAGACGCTCAGTCAGTCTGTGCGCTGTGCGCTCCTGTCTGCTGCTGCTCTTCCTCCACATGAGCGCACCGGTGGAGGCGAGGAGAGTGCGCGGCGGTCGGGCGCAGACTCGGCGTGTGCAGCAGCAACAGCAGCAGCAGCAGCAGCAGGCTCCGGTGAACACGGAGCGGGTGGAAGGACCAGAGAGCTTCCCTCTAGACTTCACAGCTGTGGAGGGAAACATGGACAACTTCATGGTGCAGATAAAGAACTTGGCACAGTCGCTGTACCCGTGTTCTGCGCAGAAACTGGACCAAGACATGAAGTTACACTTTTTGAGGAACGTGTCTGTGACTTGTAATGACGGGTCGCCTGCGGGGTAAGTGTGTGACATGAAAGTGGACTGCACTGTTTCTTCTTCAGTTTGTTAGCAACTTAGAATATGAGCGCTATACATCACACAAGACACGAGTTTGTTTTGTGAGTAAAAGCAACAACAAAACATCCCACACGTGTGTCACTACTAGGGCAGCTTGGTTCCCCTCTTTGCCCTTCGCTCTCGTGTGACTGCGGGTGTGACCAAAATGGATCAAAGGCCCAGATCAGAGAGATTGCAGTGCCGCGTGAGAGAGAGAGGGAGAGAGAGAGGGAGAGACACACACACATCTCATTCCTGTAGAGGTCACTACACTTGGATGAACCAAAGCGTCTGGGTCTGATATTCACATAAAAGTGCAAAAATAGATCACAAACAAACAATTTTATACAATTTGTATTGCTCAATATTTTTTCCCATTTCACAGTTAGAGCTAAACAAATTCAGAAATTGATTTGTACAAACACTCAAAGGAAAACTTATCTCATTCACATCATCCAAGTCGAACAGTAGCTTTGGTTAACATGTGCCTGAATCACCATTTATAAGCTTTGTGAGTTAGAGGTTGCTGCCCCAGACTCAGAGGCCTCTGCCAGTGACAGTACAGTCATTTTTGTGTGTGTGCATCTGCTGTGCAGCATTATAAGCTCCTCATTAGACGAGGCACAAACAAACAGACTAAACCTAATAAAGAAATACTGATCTAATTTATACACACTGAAGGATAATCAATTTCATACAATACTGACCATGTGAAAACCTGCAGTCATTGCTGTGTATGTGCATGTGTGTGTGCATATGAATGCGTGTCCTGCCAACAGCATCATTAGTTTCCTGTGAGTGTGTTTCTTTTTAATAAGCCATTAGAACTCTGAAGGTCAGGTTAAAGGGGCTCCTGCTGGGATTGTTAGTGGTGTGATCAGTGCCCACATCTTTCATGTTTTAAGCATCAAAGGTAGCATCCCCCTGGCAGAGCTTGTGTTGTTCATGAATGGACACACACACACACACACACACAGATACACATGTTTGCACAGCATCGCGAGTGAGGACACAAACACATTCCCTAGTCCCTAACACCAAGTTTTAACCCCTCAAAAAGCCTCTTTAACCTTTGAAGTCCCAAAATGTCCATCTCGACTTTTCTGCTTATTTTACCAATAAAAAGGCCAAAAAAATGTCCTGTGCTTTTGCCCATTTTTCCAGACTACGTCCATCACTTTCAAGATCTGGCAGTTATTTGCAATTTACAGCACGTCAAAAGAGTGAATCAACAGTTTACAATGAAGAAAAACAAAAAAAATGGAATTGGATTTGAGCGTTTTACTTAGAAAAAACAGTGCAGTTGTACATGAACAAGAGATTTTGCGTGTTGCATTTGAAATTTTAACAGCACAAAACATTTTTTGAGTCTCTCAATGTTCAAAAACAGGGTTATGGTTGGACATGTTTGGGCAGTGTCGCTGGTGATTAACGCCCTGTCTTAAAGCTAAAATGTCCTCACTTTGCCAAAAATGTCCTCACTCCCTGTTTTGTTTTGGTCCTCACAAAGACACCCATAGAAGAGCAAACACACTCACACTTGTTTTTGTGTTCTCGTGCAGGTACTACATCAAGGAGTCTAAAGGCAGCAAGAGGTGGCTGCTGTTCTTAGAGGGTGAGAGAGAAAGGATGAACTCACACTCGCGACACACTGAAAGACAACTGTCACTATATCCTGTTAACATGCTTGTGTGTGTGCGTGGTTCAGGTGGATGGTACTGTTTCAACAGGCAGACCTGTGACAGCAGGTATGAGACCATGAGGAGACTGATGAGCTCCACAGAGTGGCCACAAACCAGAACAGGTAACAAATAACAAAGCAAACGCGTCATTTCCACTCACGTCCTATCCTCCCGTGCACTCACGCACAAACTGAACTGCATTCAAGGTCCAGTGTGTAATATTTAGGCAGAGGTGGAAGGTAAAGAATTACCTGTCACTACAGTTCATTCATGATTCAAAAAAGGAAAACATGAGGGGGACAGGTGAATTGGTGTTGATTAAGGTCCCTGAGTGAGTGAGAAAGTTAAAGTACTTGTGACCTTTGACCCATGTTGACTGACACATTGTGTGTTTGCATGTTATGTTTTGTCAGCACTTTAATTTGTAAAGTTTTGGCTTTAACTAAAACTAATTCATGTGAGATTTGTGTTCCCTTGTCCTTTGTGCACGACACAAGAAAGAACCCCAACTTTGTTAAAAAAAAGCAACTAAGTAACTTTTACTCTGAGTACATTTTAAACAAGATACTTTTTTTTTACTTTTAACTTAAGTACATTTTTAGACTGGTACTTTAACTTGAGTAGAATATTTCAGTATTCATTCCACCTCTGCATTTAGGAGAAAGCAGAAAAGTCAGTATACTATACTATTGTATAATCACTTTAAAGATATTCTGCATGAAAACACCTAAAAACTACAAGATTCATCTGAAGCACATATATTTTCCGGACACTTATTTCAATTCAAGGTCATTTGAATGATGTCACCCTCTTTTTTGAAGGCGAACTTTCTTTGAAATATCAGAGCGATCCCATACTGTGCTTTAAACAAAAACAGAATTAACTTTTTTTTGTATTTATTAAAACAAAGGTCTTGTTTTACGGAGTCCTAAGTGTGTGTCTCACGCTTTGAAAGCGGACGCTCCCAACAGACACAATGAAGGCCATGGACGCGCCTTGACAGCAGAGCAGTCCTCTGTCAGTGACTGTCATTTTTACACACTCGGACCTTTGAATTGTGCACCATTTGTGCAACTTGTGAGAAACATCTCTTCACATGCTTCCCGCCGACCTTTTCCTTTCCTCTTTAGCAAAAAAAAACACTTCCCCTGAATGGACGAGATTCATGGACCTATTTGTGTTTCCTCTTCAGCCGAGCTCGCATTAATCTTTAAACGATTGAGCTCTCTGCGTCTTTCCTGTGGCCATCAGGGAAGCCCTTGTTTGATTATGACTCTTGGCCCGTGGCTCCGTCTCTGTGTGTGTACATTACACCAGTGGCCGGCGCAGCAGCCGCAGAGCTCTTCAATGCCTCCATGTAATTGCTGACCAAAGCAAAGAAACTTAATGACTTGCTTACCATAGGGAAACACACACAGACACACGGGTTTGCACAGCTATCCTTGTTAGGACTCTGCGTCAGCCTAAATCAGGGGTGTCAAACTCATATGATCTTAGGGCCAACGAGCGTCCAGTCTGGTCAAGATGGAGGGGGTGGTTTAGAGGAAAAAAGTGGGAAAAAACCCCAATATGAGCTTAAAATTATAACATAATATTGTGTTACGATGCATATTCCACAATAATAACATATATATGATACTAAATAATAATAATACACAGCAAAAACAGAGAACTAAATCTAAACTACTGCGCTATTAAGGCACCAAACCAAAAGCAACCAAGCATTTATGTATATATTTAATGTTAATAATGTGATAATTACAACCAAATATATGGATCATTATATTCTGCCTATTTTCTTTAGCGGGCCATGTTTTCATTATGACACGATACTGTATATTGGATTTTGGGGGGCGGATGTGGCCCACGGGCCGCCAGTTTGACACCTCTAAGTGTAATGCCTAACCTTAACGTAACCACCAGGTTTTAATCTCCATGAAGACTAAGAGGAAATCTTAATCCCTAAATGTATTTGTAACCAGTTGATGCCTAATACCAACCTTAACCCATCCACAATTCAAATCTTAGCCCGAAACTGAACCAATTCCTCGGAAATGAGGTTCAGCCTCATTAGGTCTCTGTGAAGAGGTAACACATAAACGCACACACACACACACACACACACACAAAGGTATGTGAGTTTTAACAAGTAGGCTAAAGTATTTTAAGTGTCCTTACATTTACTTATGTTCTTGCCGTTTTGACTCTTTGAGTCACGATGTTTGTTGAAATTTAATGTTGTCTCTCACCGTCTAAATCTCACAGGAACAGGAATCCTGTCTCCTCTGCCGGAGGAAAACCCGCACTGGTGGAACGCCAACATGGTGTAAGCGCATACATGTCTACTCCTTTACAATGTCATTGTCAGTTTAATCTAAAGTCCCATGGATGGGCTTTTAGCTGTACAACCGTCTTTACTGTAACGTGTCACCGTGGACAGTCAAATAAAAGCAGCTCTGCCCTTTAAAGTCGAGGCCACTCGCTCAGTGTCGCCGTGTGTCTCCTGCAGGTTCATCCCGTACTGTTCCAGTGACGTGTGGAGCGGAGCCTCTGCAAAGACAGATCACAGTATGTAGATAAAGACTGATTCATGTGGTCGACGTTTAAGGGAACAATTAAAGGGGCAAAGCAACAGAACAGACACATGTTATTCTTCATATTGAATTTATGATGAGTTCAGATTAAGCTCTACAGGACCGTCCACATTATTGCATTATATATATGTCCTTAAATTTCAAATTAAATCAAGATAAAAATACAAAATAACCTAAGACAAAGAGAGAGAGAGAGAGAGAGAGTAATATTGTCCAGTTAAATGTTATTAAAGTTGTCAGGTGTCTTTATAGGGTTTTGTATCTTTTAAAATCATCATGACACAATTGAGCGAATCAGCTTATCAGTATGAAGTGAAATTACAATTGTTGGATTATCGACGTGTTTCGCATCGACAGGTGACTACGCGTTCATGGGGTCGCTGATCATCAGGGAGGTGGTGAACGAGCTGCTGACTAAAGGTCTAGACAACGCCAAGGTTCTTCTTCTCGCAGGAAGCAGGTCAGTCCTGCGATAAAAAACAACTCAACTCCCATAGTTTATTGGCAAAAATGTGTCATCTTTGAGAACAACTTAAAGGTATTTGTTGGTGAATACTGACCACACACTTCTCTTCCCAGTGTGTCGGAGAACCTAAATGTAACCTTCATTTAATATCAAAACTCAAAAGATGACTAGTTTGTCCGTCGTGGGCTACTGTAAAAACACCCAGCTCCTGATCATACTTTTAACTTGAACTAATTAAGTATAAATAATAGTGTCTTCATTTTCTGCCAGATTAAAATAAAGTCACCTCATTTTTACCCTTGTGTTTCTCCAAATTCAACACGAAATGACATTTTAATGAATAATCCAGTCTTAAATTGATGAAAAAGTAAAAAAAAAGACAAAAGACAACCCTTTTGTGATGATTAACTGCTGCAAATAATGAGATGCATAGCCAGTTCCTGTGCAATCTTATCTTAATACTCTTGTGTTGAATTTGTACACTGTTCTGTCACTAGCGCCGGCGGCACAGGAGCCCTGCTGAACGTGGACAACGTCGCTGAGCAGCTGGAGTCACAGGGCCACGTGGGGGTGCAGGTGCGAGGCCTGGCCGACTCCGGATGGTTCCTGGACAACAAGCAGTACAAATTCACCGACTGCCTCGACACCATCAGCTGTGCCCCCACTGAGGCCATAAAGAGAGGCATCAGGTAAGGTGAAGGTGGTGGTGGACGGCGGGGGAAGAGCAGGAGATCGGGAGGAAGCTCGAGACAAGCAGTAGTAAAAGATTTGAATGGTACTTGTGCAGGTACTGGGGTGGACTGGTGCCTGAAAACTGCAGACAGGCTCATGTCGGAGAGGAGTGGCACTGCTTCTTTGGATATAAAGTCTACCCCACTTTAAAAAGTAAGCAGCAAAACATCCCGAGCGTCTCTGTGAAGCTGAAAGACAACCTGCAAGAGTTTGGTTCATGATGGTGGGTCTCACCTGCAGGGCTTTCTTCCTCTCTCTCTCTCTCTCTCTCTCCTCTTCCAGGCCCAGTGTTTGTGGTGCAGTGGCTGTTTGATGAGGCCCAACTGACGGTCGACAACGTCCACCTGACGGGACAGCCTGTCCATGAGGGCCAGTGGCGATACATACAGAACCTGGGGCAGGAGCTGAGGGCCACACTCCGCAACGTCCCGTAAGAGTGACACATCTCTCCCTCTCTGTCTCTGTCTCACACACACACAAGATAAGACAAGATCAAATCTACCGCATTGTGTAATGTGTGGCTCTGTGTTGTGATTGGCAGGGCCATGTTTGCTCCAGCCTGCTTGTCTCATGAGCTCATAACCAGAAGGTAAGAGAATAAAACTCTCACTATCAGTTTGTTGAATCACTCCGCTATTGACTTTATATACAGAGAACTATTATTACAAGCTTTATTCTACACTTTATTGCTCTAAACTTCACATTTTGATTAGAATCCCAGATTGCAGACAAATACACTGTAAACAAGAACTTTTTAAGGAATTAAAATGGGAAAACTCAAAATACCAGATAGAAACACTCTGTTACATTCCTGTGTGTCCACTCCTGCCTCTACAGTTACTGGATGGACATTCAGGTGAAAGGCACCTCCCTGCCCAGAGCCCTCCACTGCTGGGACCGCAGCCTCCAGGACAGCCTCCACATCAACAGTAGCCGCGGCAACCACAGCCACCTGAAGCACAAGACCCCAGTGGCGAGAGGCTGCCCCCGACATTTGATCGACAGCTGCCCGTGGCCTCACTGTAACCCCTCCTGCCCGACTGTTCGCGACCAGCTCACGGGGCAGGAGATGAGCGTGATCCAGTTCCTGAAGCACATGGGCTTTGATGTGCAGAAGATGGCTCAGCAGCAGGGCATGGACCCCAGGAAGCTGCTGGGAATACTCAACAATGGGAACTGAGCCGGCGCCATATATAGAACGACAACGATGAAAACCGTCAGGTTCATTCACACGACAAACAAAAACTGAAAAAGCTGAGACAAATATGATTTTAAAACAACAAACCAGAACGTTTGAGCCATTTAAACACATAGATATGCTATTATGGTGTGGCGCAGTGTGTGTGTGTGTGTGTGTGTGCGTGTGTGTGTGAGTGCGTATAATGTTAATACATACATGCTGTGTTGTATGTATATATACAAAATGAAGCTAAGATTCTTAAAGGTCTAAAAGAAAAAAAAGGTCTTGAGAGAGAGATGGTGGGGAAGCACAGGACTGAAAAATCCCACCCATGATTGCTCAGTGGGGATTTGGTGCCCTCTTCTGTCATCTCCAAGTATCACACTCAGAAATCAACCTCTGGTGCTGCTGTTTCTACCCTCCACCAATTATGCTGCTTTTTTCTCTTCTCATTTTTGGAATTATAATTTAATGGGTAATATTTACAAATAAAAAGGTACAAAGATTATTACACTAATATTTCCTGTTCTTCAGGCCACTTAGAAAGTGCTTGTATATTTATTTTTCTACTGAATATACATTGTCTTATAGTCACAGTAAGTCACACAAATTCACTTTTAACTTGCTTACTGTTTGTAATCCCTGTATGTTTATAGTGCATGTCATGTTTATAATGTTTTACAGGCTGTCAAGTTTGTAACAAACATGTCGCTGTATCATAGCAGTGCTCACACATGTGTGCACTAATAAACACAAACACACTGTGATATGACAAAACATAATTTAATTACAAAAGTATGGTAAAAAAAACCAGTTATCACCCTAATTAAAAGGCAATATTTACACATCTCACACCCACTAAAACCAGAGTTTACCTACAATCCTGCAAACTGATTAAAAAGATATTTATAAAATCAGAAGAAATAAAAACAGTTCACAGTTGGTATGAAAGTGCTTCTACAAGAGATGACATCAGCTTCATGTGTTCTTTATCCCTCTGTTGATCTGCTTAGTTTAAAAACAACAACAACTGCAAACACAGGTGTTCATTTCTCATGGTTGCGTCTTCTCTCACTTCCTCTTGTGCAGTCATGTTGTCGTAAGTCACGCGTGACATCTTCTGGCAGCGTCACTGCTTTTTGTTTTTATATGTACATCTGTGTAGAAGAAGACACCTGTGTGTTGCACCTGGTATCTTCAAGTTGTTTTGCTCTTGCAGTCATTAAAAAAATAGTTTTTTAAAATGTGTAATCCAACAAAGGGATCATGTAGTACATGACTTTGGTCCTGTGTATTGGTGTTCTTCTATTCCAGTTATGATCCCCACAGGTTTCCTATTTCTCCAGACCTCATTCAGTGCTGAGAGACTTCCACCACTAGGAGTCACTGACGGTGCTCGTTTGCTGCAGGCAAAGCTGTCTCAACAAGAAGAGTCCTGAAAGAGAAAGAGATTTTTTACCTTAAGTAAAAAATAAAACAAAATGCACACCTGAGTTTACAGTTTTTGGTGCTTTTCCACTACATGGTCCCAGCGTGACTCGGCTCATTTTTTTAGTACCTGCTCTGGTGAGGTTCTGAGTGAGCTGAGCCGATAGTCTCGGGCGATGTGTGACATCGCTAGACTGCCGGCCACTGATTGGTCAGAGTGCCACAGTGTCACAGGAAGAGACATGAGCGCAACGTCCGACACGAGAATCAAAGCAGACAATGCCGAACTGTAGATCGGCTAAAAATACTCCAAAAAATCCTGAAAATGTGCGTTAATCTTCAACATTTAGCACAGAAATGTCTAAAATGTCAATATTTAACAGAGGAGTCTGGTTTATTTAGCGACAACACTGACGAAAGCCTGCGATCGTGAGGGACGAGTCTGTGCTCCGGTCATACAGGAAGTACTGAACTAATATTTTTGATTCTAATGATTCAGTTACACTGAAAACAACTGCTTTACAAGTCACTCGTTTGTGTGCGTCACGTGTGAAACAAAGTCACAGCAGTTTCATGCAGGCGTGGAGTGATGACTCCGCCCATGTGGAGGAGGTACTATATTGTAATGAAAAACCAACTAAACCGTGTAGAGTCTAGCCGAGCCGAGCCGAGGCGGGACCATGTAGTGGAAAAACGGCATTTGTCTCATCTTCAAACATCATCGCAGACTGACCTGACTTGTGAGTCTACGAGCGGGCGTTCGCTTTTGCTCATGGATGGACTGGAGGCGGGTGATGAGGAACTTTTTATCGTCTCCCTCCTGAGCGAGGAGATAAAAGAGGATTTCAATCGGTTTCATAACAATTCTACATTATTCATTCCACAAGAATTGAAAAAACACAGCGGTAATTTGTGTCACTGCCGTCTTACATTTTCTATCTGCTCCTGTAGCAAACTGATGATCTTCCTTTGACCGTCTACCACCTGACTGTGGAAGTAGATGACAATCCTGGTGGAAACAAAAGTCAAAGAGGATCAGAGGTGTGTGTGTGTGTGTGTGTGTGTGTTGACATGCGTGCCTGAATGAAAAGAGTGACATGCCACAGGTCTCATCTTTCTGTTCAAACCCATATATACATATATATATACAGTATATATATATATATATATACATATGTACACATTTGTCTTGTCTGTATTTAAGATCAGTTACGAGTAGCCTTTGGACCTCTTGTGTATATTGTGTTGCCTTGTGCTTTTTGGAAACCTGCTTTTGTTCAGGACCAGTAAAAGGTGTTTTTCTGTTCAAACCGAGACTGTTGTCGAGTCGTGCGTTTGCGTCCACATCCAGTGTTTGTTCAGCCTGATGCTTTACATCATTTGTGAAAAATTGAGAAAATAAAAAGTGACCTACTTCGAAATAAATAACACAACGTAACTATGTAGTTCATGCTTGAGTGAAACTACTGGCATAAGTGTGTGAATCCTCATGTCCATGTGTATGACTTAATTTCAGTGTTGTGAATGGCTCTGCATTCTTCAAACACAAGTTTGTCTGGTTTTTAAATATCACATTTGACGTAGACACACAGTAGAATGTGACTACTACATATTTGTAGTAGCCCATTTATTAAAACACTTTTATTCCTCGGCTTCATCACTAAATAAGAGTTGTTCACTTTGAAAGACAAACATTTTAATTTTATTTTGAAGCTACAGGGAGCCACTGCAGAGGAGCTGAAGAGCCACAGGCTGTAGGTACGTGTGTACGTGTGTGTGTGTGTGTGTGTGTGTGCCCTCACAAGAAGATTCCTGCTCCCACAAAGAGGAAGAAAGGGTTTTCCACCAGGTAAGCGTGAGCCCTGGCTAAAATGGACAGTTTGGGATTATCTTTTTCCAGTTCTTGCACCCAGAGTTTTCCTGCCTGGAACATAGTTTTGAGTCCACGGAAAGGACCACACGACGAGGATGGCGTGATACTGAGAACGAAACAAGACAAGTGTCACGCGAGTCAAATCAGTGCGAGAGTCTTTATGTATTGCAACTCTGCGTAGCAGTAAAGTGGCTACGCTATTCTGAATACTGACAGTAGGAACACACTGGTATAGTTGTGTCAGATTACGTTCTATTGACATGTTGCTGTGCAAAAGGCTTCGGAAATGACATGAGCATGACAGTTCAGATCAAAATGAACATTTAAGGATATTCCTGCCTCCGTGTCAACTGGGACATACCTCCACATGGTGTATGTGACACACACAGAGGCACCGATGAAGGAGGGGAAGCAGAGGAGGGTGATGAAGATGGTGGTCATCTGGCTGACTCTGTATGGCTTCCTGGGAGACTGACAGTTCATCATTACACTGCTCTGTAGGGAAACAATTAACAAAAAGAAAACAAAAGCATGGTGAAGTTAAGAGTTCACTGCCTCCATCCCAACTGCCAGGAGTGGGAGACACGAGACAGAAATTATACGATTTTGTTTTCATGGTAGTGTTTAAAATAATAAGAAAAAGAGCAAACTATTCTATACTATTCAACCAGCATACACATTACTCAGTGCGTCGTCCACATACTGTATGACTCCAATATTACAGTTTCTAAAGGTAAACCTGGGACAATTTTATGACAACATTAATTAAAGAATAGATAAAGTGATAAGAACTTCAGAACTAACAATACAAATGTTTTTTTCTTTTGGAAATTTCAGTTTCATTTCAATCAATTTGATCATATTTATACCTTTTTAATGTAGAAGAGCAACAGGAGTTTGAGAATCTGCACTGCAGGCAGTAGAGGAGTGAAGAGTACACCCAACCTGCAAATCAAAATGCTTTGTTAGTACCAAGAGACAGTCTGACCTCACTCAGCAAGTCTGCGTGGACACTGTAACAATAAGTGCTGTACCAAGCTAAAGTCTGTCCATAGATGAGGTCAAGGACATTCCTGGCAATGTCAAAAACTGGTTTCCTCCTCCTCTTCAGCACCTTCTGAGAAAACAACCTGCAGGAAGCGAGGGGAGAAGGAGAGATGATAAGGCTTCTATGTAATAAGAAAGCCTTTGAACCTTAAAGCTGCAGTGAGGAACTGTTGATGGTGATTTCTGTTGTCTTCGATGTTATTATTCTGCTTCTGTTTGGTCAACTCACGACAGTTTTAAAGAAAAAATCTGCAGCAAAAACAGCGGGAGAGAAATCATTTCAGCTCACCTCCAAAGAAGCTCTCCTAACAAGGTGTCCAGGAGAGTGAAGATGAAGTCTATCAGTAAGAAGCGATAAAGCTCTTGGCCAACAAAACTCTCCCAGCACTAAAACAGCAAAACACACAGTAAGAATAACAAAGTCAGTCATTAAATAAAATAAAATAAACACGAACAGTGTTCATTCATCTGTGAGGATAAATATCAGAACATTGTCTCATTAACATTACCATGATGCCGTTAAAGTCGGCAGCCACCCGACCCAGCCAGTGGTAACAGAGGACGCCGAGAATGCTCACTTTTAACATCAAGTTCCTAGAGAACAAAAAGTGTTAACAACTAAATCCAGCAGCTCTGCGCCTTCTCACACGCAAACAAAAAACTGCGTCGTGCAGTTCCTCTGCTAACCTGCCGATGGCGACGTATGTGCACACAGACGGCGACTGGTAGTCCTCCATCCAGGCTGCGAGGTTGAACAAGCCAGGCAGCAGCAGGTTGATGACTGACACCAGCATGGGCAAAGCCAGCAGACTGGCCTCATTCAGCAAGGGGTTCTGGGCTTTGAGCGGACTCTGAGATCTTTCCTGGAGGTTCTGTGGGAAAGACAAAGAGACAAAGACAGAAGGATCAGTTTTGAAGCAAGATGATGTTCTCCAGTATTACTGCAGCCTGTTCTCACATTGCCTGGTTAAAAGTTAGTCCTCAGCTCAAGGTTTATTGTAATCACCACTAGTTTTTATGGGGGTTTTTTATGCAATGACTGTGTATACATTTCTTTATTGTTTATATAGACTCTGAATGATGCACTGGCTGGAGAGTACCTGTGACAAGGACAATAAAGATCTATTCTAATTCTAAGAGTCAGACATTTTCAAGACTTATAATACTGTATCAAGTGAAGATGGCTTGATAACCCTTTTTTAGTTCAAAGTCCACCTTGTTGTTATTTGTTGTAGTCATTTGCGCTGATGCATTTAACACCTAACCTTTTTAATATCTGATTGAGTGATCATGGCCAGTGAACCTCAGACTAAAATCAAAACATAGAAGCAGAAAGAGACGTTCACACTGAATCCAATGGTCAATTTGTCTCGGTCCCAAAGAAGACATCTCACAAAGAGTATGGCGGCCAGAAGCGAGACAAACCCAAAGAATAAATGACACAAAGGGTTTAACTTTGGACCCCGAGGACCTCCTCCCCACCGGCTCACCTGGTGCATATACTGAGAGAAGAAATAAATGCTCAGCGCACACGCAGTGGTGCCTGCGATACAGATAGCCCATGCTAGGCTGTAGACCATGACTTTCAACAACTTCTGACACGAAGTGATCATGACGTGTTTGTGGTTCACCTCTGCCAACAGCTCCTGCAGAGGGAGGAGGAATCAGAGACAGACAGAGAGAAAGAGGTGATCATGTGACGGATACGAGGAGAGTTGATGGATATTGTGAGGGAGGGAGAAACAAGGGTATCAAGGAGAAACGCATTAGCTCATCACATTCCTGAAAATGACGCGACAGAGACAAGAGCAAAGAGAGGGAGGATGTGTGCGTACCTTAAGCTGTGTGCAGATATTCTCAGACATGAGCTTGACAGACGTTTTTTTGATGACTTTAAAGTCCCAGGAGCAGAAAACCTTCATGGCAAGGATGCTGTGAGATTTGTCGATTCGGAAACTCTGACCAAAGGATTTGGACATGCTGTTGGAACGTCACACATCACTATGCATCAGAATACATACTGTACATGATAGATTTGTGGGGATGAAGCAAACGCCTGCACAGTTTGTGTTCAGAGCTGCTCTGTACCTGTACACAAGGATGATGCATGTGATGAAGAAGGCAAATCCTATGGTGAAGAAGTATGCCAGCGGCATGTTGTAAGACAGGTGCCTCAACACACACTCCACCGAGGTTCCATTGGACACGGAGAGCTTCTGACCGTCGCCATCGTCTGTGCAGTGCTGACGCAGTGTGTAGTTACTGTAGTAGCCATAGTACATCACAGTGTCGGAGAAATATCCCTAAGACAGAATGAGACGCACACACATCCTCTCGTTAAATAAATTAGGATAAAGAAATAATAATAATTAACAAGGTGAATAAGATTATTAGCAATTTCTTTGAAAAATAAACTGCCTCCACCACACCTTCTCCATCATTGGGAAATAAACAGAACTATGATGGTACTTATATACATATATGTTTTAATAGTCATTACTACTCAACTCACAGGACACACGTGGTCTCCTACATCTCTAAAAACTTTGAAGTATAAGTGCACTGTATGTACACCAGAGGCTTCAGGTTGCTATGTTTCATCACACTTTTCATCACAAATTTTCCTGTTGGATGATGATAAGTTTCAGACGAGGACTGATATTGCAAATCCCAATTGTCATTGACAGTTTTGAACGTAATCCTGCAGCTTAAAAATGTTTTGTTATTTTGATCTGAAGGTTATAATACATATTACAATACAATAACACCTGAGGTTTCATAGTGTGTGAAAGCTGCGTAACATGTCTCTGCAGCGCACAACTTACTGCTCCGGTGAGGAGCTCCAGGCCAGAGAAGGGGCGTCTCTCATCAGACAGCGCTGGAGGGTGCACTGCTTGAGGCAGCACCAAGAACGCTCCCGTCACCACAAACAAGAAGACGTTGAAGAAGAGTAGTGTCTTAAGGAACAGGAAGTATGACAGGACTCCCGTGCCAAAACGACCGCTTACTCTCTTGAGCGCCACCTGCCACAGCTGGAGGGAGTGCAGGAAGGACAGCCAGCTGTACCAGCTTTGTCTAAAGGCCTGGGAGGAGATGACAAGGACATAGTATAGTATTAGTCTTATTTTGGAAAAGTGAAGAGTTATGAAGAGCTAATAAAAGTTCAGTGAGGAAGTTTACTCTGTTGCATGTTTTGATCTGAGTTTCATTCTCATACTTGTTTTCATCTCCTCTCAAGTATGCACTCTATCATCTCCTAGTGGGCTATTCTCAGAATGTCACTGCCAAGAACTGCGTTTAAGTCATAGTCCAAACAGAGATTCAACACAACTGCCTCATTAGCCACTTATCTTGCTGCCCTTGTTTTTAAATATGCTGTCTCTTTCTGCCATAGTTCAGCTCGACTGTCACACACACAATCAACCCCCCCCTCACCCACTGCCACAGAGTCATGCTTCCTTTATCTGTCTCAGTGGGTCACCAACCACAACTACTAGTGTCTGGACTTAGGGTTAGGGGATTTTCCGAGTTGCTGCTCAGAAGACAAAGCCCTTTGTGCTGTAAGAATTTCATTTTCTCTCCTGACTATCCACTGACACCCGTTTAAAGCCTTAGAAAACAACATACTACATAAAACAACATCTTAAAAAGCACATTTATTACCACACCTACAACACTGCACTTAGTGTTCTTAAGAGTCTGCACAGAGCAATACAAATGCATCTCTTCTGCCTTTGCCACCTCACAGGAACTTGTGTTACTAACCACCACTGTGGTTTTGCATCAAGGGAAGACACGTTTGCAGGACAAATGCATCTAAGCTGGCGAGCAAACCAAAGGCAAAACAAACAAACAGGAGGCTTTTAAATTAAAAGGATAAACTGCGCACAATAATGAAGAACCTCTGAATTAACTTCCTATCTGTTTGACTCCTGCAGAACTCTCTAGAAATAGAAAACAGAAATAGAATCCAGATACTGAGAGGTTGATGAACTCTACATTTTGGTGTGAGAATATAATACAGGAAGTAGAAGGCAGATATACATTTCCGACGGTCAACTTACGATTATGATGTAATACTTGAGTCGACTGCAACAGGGGATTTGACTTCCTGGATGTGGGCGTTTCACTTTTTTTAATGCTAAACTCCTGTAGACAGAGGAACAACAAGAAGAACTTGACAACAAGACTGACAGATAAAAAAAAACCCAAAACATTAAATCTTAATAAGAATAATAAAACAAACCTGAGCTCACTCTTTGCAGCCACACTGAGTGGCATTGCTCGCAGCATCCTGATTCTATCACTCAATGAGAGGTTCTGCAGGTTGTTCACCAAATACTGTGTCTTAGTCACTGTAACACACATTGTGTCAAGCAATGTTACACACATGGCTTATAAAGCATTATCTAAATTGTGTTATTAGTCCAAGTGGTTCATCTCACCTTCTGCAGCATCCGTGTCAGCACTGTCCGTCTCCATGCCGTAGCCTCGTATGCTCGGCCTGGCAGAGCGGGAGAGGTCCTTAATGGAGGGTCTACTCTGCCTGTGCCTGCGAAGCTGCATGGTCCTGTTGTAGTACTGCGAGATGATGGCTCCCCGACTGCGGCCTAACAGAGAAAAGCAAACATATTGGTCAGAGACAGGTCCAGCACCATTTATTTGGTCTCTTATGACACCTAAACTCCCAAAGTTTGATAGATTTCTGCAAACATGGCTTTCGGATTTGTCATAACTATCTATTGTCCTTCAATAGGTTGAAATGAAATAAATATCTGATGACAGAACTAGACAAAGTACTCAAACAGTGTCAAAACAATCCTGAATCTGTCTGAATCCAGACATCACCAAAAGCTAATACTGCGTTCTTTACAATCCCCAGTAAATTGCATCAGAATTTTTACTACTACTTACTACAACTTTTACTATTTGAGTTATGCGGCTCACGGACCGACAGAGACCAATGTGATCACTAAAATCAGATAGAGGGACAGAGAGAGATTATGTGAGATGCTGGGGTTCATTGCCAGTGTCTGAACCCAGCAAATTCTTCCCTTTTCTACAAGCGAGTGCACTGAAACGTGTAGATTTAAACAAGATCAGAATAAGAATACTTGAAGATCAACCCTTATCTCCCATGTGTATGTTTCTGATGTCAAAAGCCACACTATTAAATATCTCGTGGGGCACAGCTAAAGGAATGTGACAGCAGCTTTCGAGTTATCTTCACCAACACGCTGAAGCATCAGACCTGCCATAGGAAGAGAGAGAAATAGCTTCCTCATGAAACTCTGCTTAACTCAATCTGTGTAGCAGTGGGGCACCAGCAACTGGGTTAAATGTCAAGGCTCTACTCAAGTGCATGCTGACATTTTACATTAACTGCAACAGCTTTCACAACAGAAACAAGAGCAGACATTTTAATTAGCCACATTCACCTTTTGTTGTCTGAAAGATGGATACATCTTGCACCCAATTTTGTTTCAGGGAGAAGAAATATCAAATATCTGTTTGTCTATCAATCGCTCTCTGTGTATCAGTGTTTCCACTCCTGTAGGACTCACCGATGGTGCGACTGGGCATTGAGGACAGGATCTTCATGGTGGCCGAGGACCAGCGTTCACTCATGAGAGAGTCCGTCGCATTATCATCCTGCTGGTCAGCTTCTCTTTGCCGCCGCCTTTCTCGTAAGTCTTGTCTGGGGCCGGACAGGTAGGTCACACGATCTGTGCAGTAAAATAAAGAAAAAGAAAAACAACAAAAATAATTACTATTGCTGGGAAAGCTGAATAGGACAAACATGCATTACTTCAAACACAAGTTTTCACATAGATGACCACTGGTGCTTTCAGATTAGTGAATAATCTAAACATGATGACCATAAGGATTACCGGCATTTACTGTTAATCTCACTTTTAAAACATAGATTAGGGAAATAGGGAACACATATTCACCATTAACTAGGTGCTTACTAACATGCATATAAGTAGCATACTAGCCCTATATTAGTTAATATTAAGCACGTATTAACACCTTATTTAGGAACAATCTTAATTCATGTCTTAATAGAGGTAGAATAAGTATTGTTGAATAAGGTGTTAGTACGTCCTTAATAATTACTAATAAAGGGCTAGTATGCTACTTATATATGTTAGTAAGCACCTAGTTAATGGTGAATGTGTTTCAAATTTCATTTTAACTATAAACAAATTCTCTCATGTCTTCTTTTGTAGGTATAGGTTTTAACAATAATTAAAATTTTAGGTTCCATATTAAACCCCATTAGACTAAGTTCATCATTGAACACACTGAGGTATTTCTATCCTTTGTTGGTTAATGAGACAGAAACACACATGTGCACCTTGGACCAATGATCTCAGTATTTTAGAATAAATACAAAAGAGAACAGGACACATGACATGCTTTAATAAGATTCATCAGCACTGGGGCTGAGCTTCACAAATCTTGTTGTATAACCACTAGAACCACATAATACATAGCTCCTCTATAAATCCAGCCCTCCACATGTTTCACATTATGTACTATTAAAATAACTCAGTACCTCGATCCTCCTCCTCCTCCTCCTCCTCCAGGTCTCTCTGCAGCTGCTGTAGCTCGTAGGCTTCGGACAGTTTTCCATTCTGACTCTGCTCTGCGATCAGCTGGTTGAACAAGTCATGAACACCATCCTCATCCACTGGGCTCCTGACAGAAGGGACACATATGGACAGACATGGGGACTGGTACCAGGAGAGGAAAGAGTGTGATGGGTGGGCCAGGCTAGATTCTAGGGATTGTTGGCCACTGATCAAACACAACATGCCACAAACAAATAACCCCAGAAGAGAGCATGTCGTCATTTTTCATTCAGTTGTTAACAGTGCAATAAACACTGCCTTCCCGGTGACCCTCTTCCTGTGTTATCTAAATGTACTGTAAAACACAGCTCTGTCCGTAAGCAAGAAGAGAAAACACACAGTAAGTCCAGTTCTCTTTGACTTTGCACTTTTACTAAGATAGCGCAGGAACCGGTCAAACAGTCCTGTTTTCACATGTAAACAATCACACTCACATGGTATGTAAATGTCACTTATTCAAAGATGTGCTCAACTGAACAAACAGAAGTAAGAAGTTGGTGACATGTTGTGAAACAACAAAACACATGAAGACTCTGCCTTTTAACTTAGTGTGAGACAAGATATCAAAGAGCACTCTCTGGTCTTCTCACAGCCTTTATGTTGAACAACACAACTCACGACTAAACCGGTAACAGGAAAAACAGGAGCAACATAAACTTACTCTAGTCCAGTTTCCATGAGAGGGTAGTCCAGAGCGAAGTTAACGTTTCGAGCCATTCTTCGCTCTCTCTCCGTCTGTCTTGCCTTCTCTCTCTCTTGGTGGACCAGTCACAGAGGGATCACACCCTCATCTGCTCAGAACTGCACTCCACTCCCACCATAATGTTTATTCTTCAGCTCACCTGAGAGAGGCGGAGAAATGGAGACACAATGAGTCAATGAGAGGTGGAGTGGAAACAAAAAATCCCAGCAGGCCTTCTTGGAATTTGAACACTCCAGTCATGTCACTGCTTGTCCTGCACACATTTCAGCGGCTTTATGAGGAAACAACTCTCAAGGACTGTATGCATGCCAACTATTTACAACACAGTCCAGGTGTAATTATGTGATCGACTGTGCAACTCATTCAATTCAGTTTTAAACCCAGGTAAAAATCTGTGATAATGTTACGGTGGTTACCATCTTCCATCTGTTACTACAGTCTCTCTTTAAATCCATCATTTAGGGCATGTCTCACACTTGAGGCCCGCAGGCCACAACACAATTGCATTTACTAGCTTTTGACATCGAGTAAAAATGAAGTTCTGCAAATTACTGTCAAAGATAAATGTGACTACTGGCCTGTATGTGCTGTTATACTGGAATACACCAGAGGAAATCGGGTAAGAATGCATTACTATACTGCTGATTTGAATGGAAAAATCATTGATAGATTTCCTGCTCTTCTACATGTTTTGAATACTAATGTAACTTTGAAATAGAAGTCCAATGTTGATATTTAGCCCTTCTGGGGCTAATCAATGGGTAAATCAATTCATTTTATTTTATGTATCCATTAAGTATCCATTGAGTTCAGTAAGAGATTATAACATGACACATCTGTAACTTCAAAATTGTTCTCCGATTTGTTCCTTTATTTAATCTAAAAGCATGCTGGCCCTCAACTTGGACACAGTTTTTAATTTCTGGCCCCATTTGTAACTGAGTTTGACACCGCTGAATGATAGAGCAATGTTCCAAGTCCCCGATTCCCACCTCTGATCTGTCCCCCACTTTTCTTTTAACCCCAATCGAGGCAGACGGCTGCACACGTTTGAGTCTGATTCTGGTAAAAGGCATTTTTACTATGTACAGTGCCTTTAGATAATGATACTAATGTTCTGATTTGGCACAATAAAAAATCAGAACATTCATTTTATTTTATAAATGTGTGAGTGAATGGCAAAACTGTAGTGTAAAGCTATTTTAAGTGGTCATCAAGACTAGATGCTATATATAGTACAGACTTTTACAAACAATGCTTTTTTTAGAGTGCATCACTGGTTACAGTATTAAATAAGAAGAGTAAACATCCAAAAAAAAGGCAATGTTAATAACAGTAAATGGGGTGTTAATTACTGCAACTAACACTGCATGTTTTTGCATGCTGTCAACATTCAATGACCTTTTCGGTAAGGTTAGGGTGTCGATCTCTCTCTTGGAAAGTTGACTGGTGGGACTACATCATTTTTGAAGTGAGAGAGTTCCTTTGTGGCACTGTTTATGATCCAGAACTGTGGTCAGAGTCAGATGTCACAGTGTCACCAGTGATGAATATAAATGCACGGGCACAAAGTGATGCATTGTGTGTGGTCACACTCAGTATTAAATCACATGGATGATTTTCAGGAAGCCACATTGATTCCTGTATGTTTTGACAGAAATTCTGCTTAATTAGTCCAAAGATCGACCTCTGATTTGTACAACAACTGCATAAGAAACATTCAAAACCCAGAGAGGACATCTCCCACTGACGCTTTGAAACATCACCACAGACGTCATTAGTGGAGTGTTTGGCATCCAAGGCAATATAATCCAGATGGTACTAAAACCCCTTTGATTTATCCAATACCAACAGAGACACACAGATAATGGATAATGTTGATGGGACATCATAATTAGCTCGAACAAAACATCACAGACAAGAAGAGATATAATATGCCATCAATATCTATCATACCCTATTCCTAGGGTTTATTATACAGTAGTTAACTTTAGAGTGTTTCAGAGACTTGAGAGAATTAAATGAAATACATTTTCTGTAACATTTAGACATTTTTACTGTGGGGACAGGCAATGTAGAAATACTACAATATATGTTACAACTCATATAATACAATAATATTAAATTACAAAAACAATTAGCATGACTTGAATTTAAATAAAGTTTTATTACATGTTCTCAAATATTTAGACGTAATGTTGTATGAAAATAAAGTTGTCTATTGTTTAGACAGAAAATAAATACTACTTAATTATGTATTAACTATAACACTATACGTAATTGTTAGGTTAGACTGACTCATGAGAGTTTTTCAGAATATCTTTGTAATTGAGTAACAACTAAGATTTTTCCAAACAATGACAACTGGTCTGACTACACAACGCTGTTGTAATGCCTGCTTCAATTACAGTTAACTGCATATTCACTTCCTGTTTACATGCACCCACAAAAGAACACAGCATGACTGACGCATGCGACTCCCAGCATTAAAAACATCTGTTGGGCTTGCTAATGATTACAAGTCCAAACTTTGTATTTTTCAGCTAAGGAACACAGACGGTACTTCCAGTGCTGCAGTATTTCTCCAGTACGAACCTCTGAGCCTTCAGAGCTGCTATTTGATCCCAAGAGCACCCAGTAATTAAGCTCAACTGTGTTGACCATTCAACAAACACCAAACTGCACATTGAAGGGAATCCAGGAGGAGACTCATATAACCAGTTTCACACAGTTCACTATCCAGATTTACAATAAAGAACTTAAAGGTCCAGCATGTAACATTTAGGGGGAGTTTACTGGGAGAATAGGAATACACTACCCATAAGTATGTTTGTATAAGTGAATACATAAAAATGTTTGGTTTGCAAAGCCTTAGAATTAGCCTTTTATCTTTACTTTGGGCAAGGTCCACCATCTGTTAGCGGACTCATTCCCTGGTGCCTAAGCACTACTTCCATCTCACTTCCTGGGCTTCAGTTTTCAAACTAGAAGACTATGTCTTTTTTATTTCACATACAGTCTAAAATCACTTCAATATAAAACAGCTTTATTCATTCATGGGTAACAGGTCTGGAGGAGAATTTCAACAAATAAGGTTGTCTAAAAAGTGTTTTAAAAACCAATTACAGGCAATACATTGTGTTTGTGTTCATGTGACTATGACAGCAGGAGCATACATGGAGCAGGGTGCAGCTCTGAGTATCAGCCAGAACTCTGACTGAATGGCTCAGAAATGTCATTCTGCCACTATAAACCTTAATCCTGCTCCAAAGCTCATTCTGTTCAGGCCTGGGAAATCAGCTGCACACATCTGCTCTCTATCTTTCTCTCTCTCTCTCTCTCTAACACACACACTTGTGTCATTACCTGAGGCCTCCATGGTCATATTACAGTTTCATTCCAGTGTCTGTTTCCTATTATTTTTTGTTGGCAGAGTCCAAAGTCTGAATATGACAGTGAGTGTTTAGCTTTGCTGTGTGTCTTATTTGAATGTGTGTCCCTGTGCTCCGGGACTGTGCAGGAGAGGGGAACAATCAAGTGCACAGCGGAGCTTGACGGGGGTGCAGAGTTTGGGGCCGTTTTCACACTTAATAAGAGCAAAACATGGAGCTGAATCAAATCCTATCGGTCTTTGTTCTTTTTTATTTAGTTTTATGTGAACATATACTACACATGGACACTGCAACAATGGGCTCAGCCATTTCTCCCGGCTATCATTCTACATGCACATTTGTTTTGGTTGTGTTTACCCACTGCGTTGTAGTCCGCTTCTTGCATTTGGTTCGCTTGAAGCGAACCGAGCCCTATGTTTTTAGGCGGACCAGAGTTTGCTTCTTTTGGTGCGCATCAGAGTTTGGTTGTGCAATGCACCAGGGCGGCAGTAGCTCAGTGGTAGAGCGAGAAGTCAACCTTTCAACTCAAAGGTTGTGGGTTCTTTTCCGGCTCCGCTAGTCTACATACTGTTTCCTTGGGCAAGACACTTTGCAATGATACCTCCATGATGTTTTTATGCTTTATGTACATGGGCCAGACATGACCGTCAAACAGGCCTGGTGGGTCTGGCACTGAGTAGTTGCTCCTGATGGCTGTGCCGGCAATGTGTGAATGGGTATGAAAGATGAATGATATAGAGTGATATAGATAAAAGTGTGAATGAGTGTGAATGGCAAAACTGTAGTGTTAAGCAGCTTTGAGTGGTCATCAAGACTAGAAAAGCACAATATAAATAGTATAATTCTTAATAGGGCTGCAAGATGTGAAGAGGATATGGATTTAGTCCCAATGACAATACCCCCACAAATGAAAACACTACAGAACATCCTTTGGGATGCTCTGCGTGTTTAAAAAAAGGATGAAACAGAGGCTAGTTATCAGTGGGTACAAGGTCAAAGCATTTGTGTGTAAAGGAATTTGTCCACCCCGACAGCTCTTAGCAACTGCACGGTAAACAGTTCCCACAGCACTGACAAAAGCCAATGGACGGATTAGGAGGGGGCACAAAGCCATAGTAAACATGGCAGCAGAGAGACTTGTCTTGTCTGAACCATGATCTTTTCAGATAAGCATCATATTTTTGGCCTGGGAAATGGAGGATAAAAATGGAGACAATGGAGAGAGAAGACGATGACGTGGAACTGTTTTGGTACAAAGGAAGCACAGTGCAGACATTAGCTGACTGATGCTAAACAGCAGAAAACACAACAGCAAGCGGAGCATCGACGTAAACAGACAAGGGAAGAAGTGCATCCAAATAAAAAGTTCACCTGTCTCTAACATGTTCAGACATGTTTGTATGACATACATCATTTCAGAGTTATTACACTGAGAGCCATAATACTGCCCATCTCTCTAGGTCTGCAACAATCAATCAATCATTATTCAATTACTAAATTACTGGTGGTGTTTGAGGGTTTTACTGGCAGTTGGCATTTGTGACACTGCATTCACTCCCCAATTTAATTGTCAATTCTTTTGATAATTGATGTTTTTCCCCAATATTAAAACAAGCTTTCTGACTTTTTAGCTTGTTAAATGTGAATATGTTCAGTTTATTTTTCCTAGGGGGAAACCTTCAAGTAACGTTCCCAGAACGTTCTGAGAACCAAAAATTGTAAGCTGGGTATTTACCAAAGAGCAAAAAAAGTATTCTATCATGATATGATTATCGATATTAACTGTAGTGAAACTGATATCGTGATAACGTTTTTGGACCAAACAACTGATAAATGAATTACTTAAACCAATCATTATAGTCGCAGCCCTACTTAATTCAGCCAATAACACGTACTATTATGGATTAACTGGTAGCGAAATCACAAAGACTGGAAACAAAGATATGGAAAAAAAACATCAACTCAACTGAATACACAGAACATATTATTTTCCATGAAGACACTTCAACAAACGCTGCTGCAACCGTTGCACAATAAACTTCTACAGCTCACTCACCCGAACATGTAGTGACTCATTTCAACAAAGTAAGTTCATAACTCACAGCGACATTGGTCACAACGGACTAAATGTATGTTTTTAAAAAGACTACGACTCATCTGTGTTGTTGTTTTGTCGTCGAACTACCTTTAACCGACTAGTCATGGGAGAAAAGTTGCAGGCTGCTGCGGGCTGTCCAACCAGTTTCAGCTTTGAAACTGCAGCAACTATAGGTTTTTATAAATCGAGACGAAAATAGTAAAGAATAAATAAAAATAAATAAATGACACAAACTGGTCAAACACGGGGATAACTCACCCGTTCAAACGCATTGTGGGCTCTTCCATAACCCGTTGTAGAGATTGTCTGTCACAGTGGTGAGTGCACGCTCAACCGGACAGCGGGGGACAAACCATTCGTCAGAGAGGGGCGTTATCTTTTTGTTTTTGTTTTTATTTTTAGTAAAAAAAAAAGCCCAGCAGAGAGTCAAGTGTTTGTTCACAAAAGACAAACAATTGCACTATAACTATCTGCCACGCGTTGAATCAAAACCTTTTTCTACTAATGTTATGCTGTGGTGATGTCAAATGCGCCCCCTACAAAGTTGGTACTCATGGTGCAGTCCTACTTTGGCTTGACGTCCCTGCACTTTGCTTGAAATGCAAAAATACCATGTAACACGCAAATTATGGAAGGAACTAATGATCCAGTGTGTGTTACACAAAGAATAAAAGGTAAAAAACACAACCCGTTATCAATAGTTAACTAATATGGTACATTCTGACAAAAACAAGTCCGAACAATGTCTTCCTGTCCGTCCTCCTGACTCACCTGTACATACCTGGTCACACCCAGACTATGGCTAATAATACACGGGGGGATCAGTGGCTGTTTGGTATGTGACCAGGTTCAAGTCAAAGGCTCGCCCACAAAATAAGATCAACAAACACACACACATTGCTAGTCAGTTAGTTAGCTTTCAGGTGATTAGTTTTTGACTTGAACCTGGTCACATTACTGATCAACTGGTGTATTTTATTCACTATTTTTGATCATCAGAAAGACTCCATGTCTGGAAAGAATTGAAACCAAATATCTCAGAATGATGCCAGATAAGAAAAGCCAGCTAGGCTTCTTTGTAAATGGCACACTTGAAACCTCAAATGTCCTTGTGGTGGAGTAAGTGCGAGCAAAGAGTCTTTTTTCCTGCTTGCTCATCCTGTGCATTAGTTTCAAACACAGTCTCTAAATGACAAAGCATTACTCAGAATGATGAAACATTATGCTGTTATGCTAGTTAATAGATTTAATGAAGTGCATTTATTTATATACAAATTATATACTCAGTATATTGTTTGTTATTTGTTTGATTTTGTTCACGGTAGATATTGCAGAGGGAATAGAGGACTATAGAGTTAAAGACCTTGGTGGGCTTTATAGGCAAAGACGTGATGAGATGATAAATCATAAATTATTAGTGAACCGTAGTAATACAAATTAAAATGAACATGATATGTAAAGAAAATATGACCCTCAGAATCTTCTTATTTAATAAAAAAAACCTTATTTACATGTGCATATACTGTGAAATATTTATTTGGTATATTCTGCTACCCTTGCATTTGCATTTGTGTCAACATCCTGCCATGTGATTTCCTGTGAGCTGTCAAATTTAGCCACAATCAGTCAGTCAGTCAATGTGTGGACAGACCTAACATGTGCCGCACATGTCAGAGAGAGGCGTAAGGAACAACACAAACCATAGAATGGCTGCTCAGAGGTCCTTCACTTGAGTGAGGTGCAGTAAACAAGATATTTTGGTGCAAATTGAGGAAGTCTCTTTAGAATCATAGGTTGCGCCTTGGGTGGAGATGAGCGATAACTTGTGTGAAGAGAGAAGGCTGGTTGTCGTTAAAGAGGAAGTTCAAGGAGGGGAAAAAATGGAGGAGCACCGTACTGTCAACTTCATGAGACTCTTATCAGGTAACAGAGAGGATACAAATCTGCATTTATCATTTCTATATATATTTTGACTGTGCCTTTTAAGTATGATGGCATATGAAAAATAAGAAATACGGACCCAGGGGAGGGGTAATATTAAAAAGCCGCATATTCATGAGATTTAAAGTGGCAAATCTATGAGAAAATAAAGTTGCGTGTTTTAATAAAGTTAGTGTGGGTAGGCTAATCACAGCCCCTCTACTGCAGCAAGCATGTTGGACATTCTCAGCACCACCTATACAACAGTCCACCGCAACTGGGAACCCACTGATAACTACAATCTCCTTTTTATTGCAGGTTCACAGGTGTTCTTTCATGTGAGCGCAATCTGACGCTGTCTGTGGTGCTGAAAAATGCCCACTGTCACTTTATTTTTGTGACTTTTCCGATTTTTTTCTCGTAGATTTGCTACTTTTGATGTCATAAATATGCAACCTTTTTCTCAAAATATAAATATTAATATTTACTACTCTCATTATGTCACTATTTTACTATTTTATTTATATTTATTTTATTAATATTATGTTTTATGTTGCTTTGCCTCCAACTCTGTAAAGCACTTCTCTAGAAATAGAGAATAGAGAGCTGAATTGACATGACATTCAAAACAACATGCGAGCCACATGACATGAAATGTGTACGCAGCTGTATGAAACGTCAGATCTTCACCAAAATTCCCTTAAATGAGCCATGAATGTTTTTAGATGTTATTACATAACACTTGTGTACATGAAAGTTCTTCAAATACACATAGGAAAGAGTATCTTATTTACTTGTTTATTAGATATAAACTATCACACACGCAACAGCTGAAACATGTAGTTGATTAATCAGTTTGTCTTCGTAAAATGTTGTGTTTTATTGCCGTTTATTGCAATCTAGCTGACATGCTCATGATATTCATGTCCAAGTTGTAACTGTAATTGTCAACGTCTCACATGCAAATCCATGTGTCGTAGTCAGGAAATCATGTCTGTCATTGTCACCACAGACGAGAGCACTCACTCCACCCTGTCCGAGGACTCCTGTGAGTACTATCAGACAGAGATATTTGATCAGCTGCCCAGCATCCAGGCATGCCGGCCTGGGCAGTGCACACAGGGCTTTTTGGAAGTCTGCGAGGCCAAGCAGGACAACACAGAGCCGGGGGAGAAGCTCCGCAATCGCCACCTGTCCAGAGGATCCAGAGACAAGGAGCCTATGCAGCCACTCAGGAATTTGGCCTTGTGTATTCAGGCGAAGCGAAGTGCCAGGTAGGAGAAATTATTATACGCTCCTCCTTCACCCTGCTACTTCTCCAGCTATGTCCTTGTTTTGAAACTCAAGTGAAAAAGATGCAGGCTGTTGCATTATCTCTACACATTGCTGGGTTAAATAGTGATCAAGAAGTGCATCTTATCAAATCAGTCATAAACATTCACTTTCTATTTTGGATAAAACTGCTTTGCTGTGAATTATGTCAACCCCAAGATAAAGACTGCATTATGTCCATGTATATATGCCACTTTGCTTCTAGATTATTTTGTGTTTAGACCTTATCGTCAGACCCAAGATCAAAAAGAGTTTCCTATTCAAATAATAGTTTGTTTTATCAGGACACCAAAACTATGTTGTTGTTTTAATCTTAAACACACATCCTGGCATCATATTTACCTCAAATGAGTATTCTGTTAACTCTGTATTCACTTAAGAACTGAGAGATTTGTGAGGTCAAAAATATTATAAATCCACATTAGTGTGGATAAAGCTAAAAAGTACAGATACGTATAAGAGGTTTACAATGATAATATTTTGCGGAACTCATGAACTGTCATGTCTTTGCTGTTAACTAGGATTCAGAGGAAGATGCAAATTAGCAATATTGGATTTTGGGAGTCCTGGAGGCGGAGCCAGAGCATAAACAGACGGAGGGTGTGGGAGCAGATGGGAGGAGCTCTGTCAGGCATATTGCCATGGCAGCACATGCTGCATGCCATTGAAGGTAAGACAAGCAGGATCAGGGCTTGAATTGACACCTCATACGATTTGGTGTGCTGTAATTAAAGCTCCAGTGTGTAACTGGTTGTGCCAAAACATTGCTGGGGATAATTCCGTAATTAACCTATTGTTGCAATCACACTTTTCTTACACTCTCAATCATCATGATTTAAAATGCATCACTCAGTGTATTATATAATACTTTCTCACTCACTCAGAACTTAGAACTCCTCATCATTTACTGTGCCTATCAGGCAGTGACACTTGGTCACCCAGAACGTAAACAGTGTCCGCCATCTTTGCAAACAGCAACAAGACCAAGTGTCACTGGTGGGAACGTAACAAAAAAATAAAGATATTTCTCAACTCAGGGGAAACTGAGGTTGGGAAGCACAATTTTTCAAAAAATTCTACCCCTATTCTAGTAATATAAAGCTAAATGCAAATAGGTGAAATATCCCTTTAATATTCAACTGTATTTGCATCAAATCTGATTCTTTTAGCCAAGATTGTGCTACAATATATTATTTAAAAACTACATTTAATTTCACAACCTTCAATTTTGAACATCTCATTGAACACAGCATTCCTGTTCATTTCCATGGAAAGCTTTAAATTTTGAAAATTCCCTGATTTTTTTCAAACCTTAATTGCTTCTAAATGGTTTTATAATTAAAACAAGTTCTGATTTTTCAGCTTATTACTGTAAATGCATATTTTCTGGTTTCTTTGCTCCATATGGCGAAAATCATTTTAAAAAAACTCACTCAGGTATGTGGACAAAACAAGACATTTCCAGGTTTGGGAATCAGTGGTAATCAGTGAGATTTTCTGGACCAAATGAATCGAAAAAATAATTCAATTGATTAGAAATATAACCTGGCCCGTTCTCCACAAAAGCAATATCGCACAAATAAAATGTCAATCATCTCTTCTTCCTGTCGGAGCCATGATGCACTGGACACTGAGACTAGAAGAATCATCTCCACGTCCCCCTCTCCCTCTTCATTCTCCACGCAAATCACCAGTGATGGTGGCAGCAGCGCTCCTTTGCAACAAGACACAGACTTCTTTGGTGTCTTAGTTTTTTAGGGTTTTATTTGACTGCTGGGTATTTTCCTGTACTGATGCGCTGTGTGGAGTGTTATCTGGCTGTGATTCATCCCATCACCTACTGTACCTGGGGCTGAGACAGTCATGGGGCATCAGGATCATAAATATTAGCATTGCATGTGTGGCTGCTTATATTGCTGCTGGTGTTAATGATGGTACTCCAATACTCTACAAATAACTATTGAATAGTACCTTTCAAAACAATGCTACAAAATACCTTTTGAAGAGCAAAATGTAAAACAATAAAAACAGAATTAAAAATAAAATTAAGCCAGATGAAATAAAATAGTAAAAGTAATACATCTGTAATCAAGAGAAGGCATTTTAAAGCAGTCTCGTGTTCAGTGGCATATTTTTTATTTATTAGCCATCTTTGATGTTATTGGCTGAAGGTAAGGAAGTTTAAGCATTCCCTGCTTTAGAGTCCAATGTATTATATTCACTTTAAAACCTTGTACAAATCCATATTGGGGACCAATCCTCAAGTTTGAGTTGGTTTGTGCAACTGATGCAGAGTCATGTTTTGATATCTTTAAGATTTACTGCAACTATTCTCAATGGTAGCCCACAATTAACATGTACATTACAAGCCTTTAATTTAGTTTAAGTGTAGGATAACGCATGTGGTTCCTTTGTCCAAAACTTAAATACAAACCACTCTTGCAGTGAACTGCATTTGTGATCATTGTTCAGTTTGAATGTAAGCAGTTAAACTGCTCCTCAGGGTCAACACAAGTTGGCATTCATAGTTCAAGGGTAACATTTCATTAATTTTTCCATTAATTGTAGTAATACAATCATGACCTTTAAAAGGTCTTAACTAGGAGATCTGATGAATATAAAGTTAAGAATGATTATACGGGACCTGTAGACTGTAAACTGACATTTGAAGCAGTGTTTAAAGAAATTCCACATCTTTAAGTTCAAAGATCTAACTTGTCAATATAACACTCATTATAGAACCACTGAAAAAAATACAAGTCAACGATAAAGTTGAGAACAAAAGTTTTACTTGATATAAAGAGGGCAATAAATACAGGTTTTCAATGTCAATCACGACAGGCTGAAAGTAGCAGTGTCTGTATTTTAGTGTAGTGATGCATCACATGTGCATGTACAGCGTTTTGTCATGTGTAGTTGTGGGTCAGTGGGGGTCCTTTAAATTCCATTAAAAAACAAAAAATATCGGCTATGTCCTGTTGGGCAGAGTGACATAGCAGCCATTGAGGCACGTTTACAGCTTGGCATGGTCCAATATCTAAAAATAAATAAATAAAAACAGTCAGTACACTTTAGTATTAAGTAAACGTGAATTATATAAATATGGAACACATTGAGGACCATCTGAAAGAACATACCTGAAGACATCCCATGAAAAGAGGTGTCATCATAGAAGGGTTGGTTCATCTTGAGCAAAGTCCTCATTGTAGAGGGGTCAGTTCATGGCTGCATGGTGTCCAACATGGAGTCCTCTGATCAGAAATCTGCTGCAGCCTTTATCATCTCTACAAAACAAGGCAGAATTTGATAAGTCACAAGAATAAAAAAAGAAAAAAAATGTAAACAAATGACAAAATCATCAGGTAGCTCACCTGGCCAAGTGTGATAGGTCCTCACATCCAGTCAGGGCCCACCAATGGATGCCCTCCCTAACCTATACCTGCCTGTCCTACGCTGACAGTTTCCCAAGCTACCGCTGCCTCCAACCACAATTCAATATCAGAACACCAAGCCTCATGCCCTGTAGCTTTCTCTGCAAAAAGCAGCAATCCACTCACTTTGTGCCTCACTTTGCCAGCCATTTGGGATGATGCTAACCCCAGTGTCTTGGTCGGCTGCATGAAAAACTGTAAATCTCACAGTTGCCCAGATAAACGTTCCTTCTGATTCTGTAGCCTTGCCACAAAAGGTCCTCTGCTTAAACCGTCACTTTGCTAAGCATGAAATCAATTCCACCTTCCTGTCCTCAGATCTCAATTTCTCTCCTTGTAGTCTTTCAACAGCCATTGCTGTTGTAGCATTTGCAAAAGGCAGCAGTTTCATAATTCAGAACTTCTCGTGTGTTTAGCAAGTCGTGGCACCAGAATATTGACAAAGCAGACACCTGAAAATGTTTGACCTCAATTTAAACAAATGCTTCACCATCAACAAGTGATGTGATATACACTACAAACCTGTCCACTCCAATCCTTTGTTTCTGAGAAAGATACATGCATATCATGACAGGCCCGAGTCACAAAATCAGATGGATCCTTGTCTGATTTTGGAAACTGCACAGCCATGGTATGCCACTCAGTCAGGATCCGTGGCCAGATTTCCTCACACACAGAGAAGAAGGGGAAGGACGAAATGCCTTACCATGTTACGAGTCGACTCAATTTACCTAGTTCTCTGTTGTGTGAAGAAGACCCAGCTCATAAAATCTTGACTGATTTAAAAACTGAGCAATTAAATAACTCAAACATCGATGCTGTTGGGTCATGCAGAGCGCTCACGATCTTTTGCATGGTTTCCCAAATATTTAGAGGTCAGGTTACTGACCCCAAGAATATCAAATTCAATGATTTTCTGTCCTAAACTGATGAACCATTTGGGTAAATTAGATCAAGCATTTAAAAGGTGTTTACATTGTTAGTAGTCTAATGACACTTCTTACCCAACACATGAAGACGCAGTGAATCAGGATACGGCTACCTTTAGCAGATGCAACAGCAGCAGTGGGTGGTGGAAGGCTGCAGGGAGAAAAAAATTGATATGGAGACAAGTTGGAGGAATCATTTAATGCATAGCTCAACAAGAGTTAAAGTGGAGAGAAACTTTAGGGCAAGTCTGTTAACCACAAAGCTTCAGATACCAAGTCAATCCAAGAAACAAATCAAGTAACCAAAAATAAATTAAAAAGCTGCAGCTGCTCACTCCTGCTACAAGAGGGTACTTGCACAACAGTCTTTAACATGACGCCAAATTCAGTCTAATTTCTGTCTGAATTCAGCCCACAGAATAAAAGTTTTATTTCAAGTCATCGTAGCGAAAGATAAAAAGTTTGAACATTTGGCGCAACTTTCACTTAAATAATCCGAGTTGTCTCTCTGCCAGGTTTGTGTCCTCCTAAAGAAAATAAACGCGCTCTAATCCTGCAACCTACAATCTCATTTATGAAAGAAACTATGCAGGATAGCCCTGCATCCCTAAGGTGAGTAACGCATAGTTTTACAGGGGAAGATAAAAATCCCCTGCTGGGAGGCCTCCCAACATGTCGCGCAAAAAGACTATGAACACAAAAAGGTTCAACTCCTTTAGAGGGAAATAAACTTGGCAGAGTGAGACAAGTCAGCATTAATATTGAATTTGATTTCAGTTAGCGACTACAAAGGCTGATGGCAGTGCGTAAAGTTTAAGACTCAAGTGGATATCAAAAGTGTGCCAACAAATGCCAGATTTAAGGTATATCATAAAATTATCCATGATTGCAGCTGAATAACACCTACAATCTAATGTGACTACACTTATAAATCAAAAGTTTAGCTTCATAATCAAATCAGGAAATAGTTATCTTATCAAAGGAATTACCAGTTCAAAATAAAGGAAGACCTGCATGCATTTACTACATGATTCATCAGCTTCCACGTTTGTCAACAGTCCAAGTTGCAACTATAACTGAGATTCAAGACCAAAATTAAATATTTAAATTAAAGCCATTTCAAAATAAGGTACCAGAATTTCCTACAGAAATCAGACGCCTTAAGACTAATCAACTCTAAAATCATCCATGTTGAGACTAAAAAAGTGACTAAATCTGACACACAGGACAGACAGACAGACGGATACCAGACACACAGGACAGACAGACGGATACCAGACACACAAGACAGACTGACACACACTCAGTCGTCCACACACCCACCCACACACACACACAAACTTAGTAGGAAAAACAGATCAGAAATGATAGACTGGCATAAACACCAAGACCAAGTACAGTCATGACACAATGGCCATAAAGAATCAAGATTCAAGTGAGAGCAGGTATAGTCATGGCACAGTGGCCAAGCAAGAAAGAAAAACTGAACTTAACATTTGAAATTTTACCTTAACTAATACGCAATCTAATTAAGATGGACATGCCGGGATGTCGGTGCTCCTCTTGACTGATGCTAGAAGAAAAGTACAGGTTAGTTCACTTACTGTGCATGGACGCGGAAGGCACCCATGTTTGTCTATGTAAAATGACTATACGCGCAAGGCCAGACGCACAATAACACAAGTAGGCCATGAAGGCACGGGCACAGTTAGCGATAATGGCCTACTTGCATTAAGGGACGTATGGCAATACAAAGGCAATGGCAGGGCTGCCATCCAAAGCCAGGTACTGTAGATCACCAGGATCTATTTTAACGTTCTAGGGCTAACGGTAGATTAATGGCCACGATGGAAAAGAGAAAAAAGGCACGGCGGCCAAGAAGTCTAAGCCTTGTGACAGAGTGTACAAGGCACAGCATTAATTTTATTCCTACCATCTAGCTTTAACTGTACACCAACATCCATTTAAACCTCATTTAAGATCTGGTCCTCAAACATCACTATATTTTAGTGCTAAAGAACAGTTCAAGTTGATTTTTTTTCCCTTTAAGAAGTGAGGAAAGGCAAGAGAGCCAGGACAGATCAACACGGCGGCCAGAAGAGCGATGGCCCGCGGCCTGCGTAACAGTTGGAAAGAAAAGTGTTTAAGAGTACAGTGGCAAGGCAAGAAAACACCTCCATAGAGAGGTGTGTTCTTACCTTTGCATGTAAATTCTCAGTGTGATTCGGTAGTTAGCTGTGGGCAGCCAGACTAGCAAGTCAGTTACCAACACCTAAATACCATCACTTTCAAAAAAAAACAACACACAAGTTTTCTTTTGTTTATTCCCCTACTCTGCAAACCCTAGCACACATGGAGGCCAAGACAGTAGCCCCCAGAGAAGAAGTAAAAAAAAAAGGACTCACCCTTTGTAGACAGACCTAAAAAGGAAATGTTAGTGCATTTTAACTTATCAAGCATCTAAGCCCTTCAAGACACCATATCTACTTTAATGTGAACTGCTGAACATAATCATATTCTCAGACTGTCTTAACTATTCAATCAAGGCAACTCAGTCACACACAACCCATTCATTCAGAGAGAGAATTTCAAACACTCCATCAGTCACCTCATTCTTTCAAATCAATCGCTCAGCAGTTCCACACAAATATAACCAACAAGGACCAGATTTACATCTTACAAATTCAGACCACCCAATAAAGTGGACAGGAACATACAAAACCAACCTGTGGCAAATGCTCCATGTACAACCCTCAGCTATTTGACAGATGGAAAGCAGAAGACGAGAAAGAACGTGGCCATGTTGGACAATGCAGAGAGATGTAGGCACAGCGGCCAAGAAAGAGTGGGGACACGGCAGCCACCCAGAATTAAAATCATGACACCTACCATTTGAAGATCTTCATGAAGATCAATCTGGGGGAAAAAAAACAAACAAAAAATTGTTTAAGTCGAGTCTCCAGCCTTGACAACGTTCAGGTTGTTCAATGGTCTCACGCACCTATTTTTGACAGTCTCTGGCTTATGTATATGACAGGTCCAACCAGGTCTCCGTGAGCAGGAAGCAGAAGGTTGTTCCTTTAAAAAAAAAAAAAAAACAGTTTGTATTTTAATTACTACATTTAAAGTTTAGAATTATAAAAAAAGATGCATGTAACCCTGAATCTGCCTTTAAACATTTAACATTAAACAAAATTAATCTTTCCAGTGAAAAATTCAGTAGTAATGACCATGAACGCAACAGTGAATTAATATAGCAGTGGCCATATTAACTTGTTTTTAGTCTTGATAATGGATTGGTTTAAGGGTTTGAGTTTCAGATTTTTTTATTTTGTTAAATGGGGATATTTTCCAATTTCTTTGCTCAATTTAAGCAATCACTGAAACCAAATAGTTTTAGAAGAATATAATTGATTTGAGAAACTGTTTACAACATTTAACATTGTATGGACCAAACTTTAAATAAATGACAGATTAATGAAAATATAAATGAGTTGCAGCCCTATTTAAACCAATGATTTAACTGCTGTGACCTGACAAAATGGCTGCCAATTCAGATAACTGAGCTACAACTGAGCCAACATTAAGAAATAATTTAGCCACTGCTGGCTCAAATACTTCTAGTTGGTACAAAGCATGGGCATAAGCCACGACTAATATTGAGCTAATAATTAAGCCAACAGACAATTCAGTTTACATTGAGCCAAAGCTGTAATTGAGCATAAAAGCAAACAATAAGCCTAAAATGACATGTAATGAAATTGAGCCAACTATGAGGCACAGCGTGGCTTATAATAAGCTAAGGCTATTTTGAGCAAATAAAGCTAACACTAAGTCAAAATTTAGGTTAAAATGGAGCACATGGCCAGATTAAGGCAGAATTGAGCTGACAATGAGACACAGCTTGAATATTGAAGTAAGGCTAATTTTGAGCAAATAAATACGCTAACATTAAGCCAAAAATGTAACGGACAATGACGCATAGCTTGAACCAAATCTGAAATTTAGAAAATAGTTAAGATTCATGTAGAATTGAGCACAGAAGGAAGCACAGCATGACTGACACTGAGCCAGGGATAAATTCGAGCATATAATTCAGCAAACAGAGTCACCATTGAGATAACTTGACAAAGATTACTCACCAATCTGGACCAGGTTGAACATGCCATCTTGGAGCTCCTTGCAGCGTTTTTATACTTGAGGTGAAGCACGCGACCACCTGTTTGGCGTCTAACATCATGCTTTAGGTGGTAAAGTCCATTAAAAAACTAAAAAATATCGGTCCTGTTGGGCAGAGTGACATAGCAGCCACTGAGGCATGTATACAGCTTGGCAAGGTCCAGCATCTAAAAATAAATAAATAAAAACAGTCAGCACACTTTAGTATTAAGTAAATGTGGATTAAACAAATTGAGTACCATCTGAAAGAACATACCTGAAGACATCCCGTGAAAAAGAGGCATCATCGTAGAAGGGTTGGTTCATCTTGGGTGAAGTCCTCATTGTAGAAGGTTCGGTTTAACTTGGGCGAGGTCCTCACCGCAGCCACCCAGGACGGGACTTCTACAGGTCGTGGTGTCCAACATGGAGTCCTCTGATCCAGAAATCTGCTGCAGCCTTTATCATCTCTACAAAACAAGGCAGAATTTGATAAGTCACAAGAAAAAAAAGAAAGAAAAAAGTAAACAAGACAAAATCCTCAGGTAGCTCACCTGGCCAAGTGTGACAGGTCCTCACATCCAATCAGGACCCACCAATGGATGCCCTCCCTAACCTATACTTGCCTGTCCTACACTGACAGTTTCCCAAGCTACCCCTGCCTCCAACCACAATTCAATATCAGAAGATCAATCTTCATGCCCTGTAGCTTTTCTCTGCACAAAACAGTGATCCACTCACTTTGTGCCTCACTTTGTCAGCCATTTGGGATGATGTTAAACCCAATGTCTTTGTTGGCTGCATGAAAAACTGTAAATCTCACAGTTGCCCAGACAAACGTTCTTTCTGATTCTGTAGCCTTGCCAAAAAAGGTCCTCTGCTTAAACCCTCATTTTGCTAAGCGTGAAATCATTTCCACTTTCCTGTCCAAGTCAATCCTACAAACAAATCAAATAACGAAAAATAAAAGATTTAAAAGCTGCAGCTGCTCCCTCCTGCTACAAGAGGGTGCTTTCAGTACAGTCTCAACACTTTAAAATATTCTGTCTGATTTCCTAAACATCATGACTCCTGGAATTCAGCCAACAAAAAAAAGGTTTTATTTTAATTTGTCGTCTAAAAGTTCTAATATTTGGCATAACCTTAAATAATCCGAGTTGTCTCTCTGCCAGGTTTGTGTCCTCCTAAAGAATCGCGCTCTAATCCTGCAACCGACACTCCTATTTTTGAGAGAAACTATGCAGGATAGCCCTGCATCCCTAAGACGATAACGCATGGTTTTGCAGGGGAAGATGGAAATCCCCTGCTGGGAGGCCTCCCAACATGACGCGCAAAAAGGCTTTATGAACACAGAAAGGTTCAACACCAGTCTTTAGAGGAAAATAAACTTGACAGAGTGAGACAAGTCACTATTAATATTGAATTCCAGTTTAGTTATCGACTACAAAGGCTGATGGCAGCACATAAAGTTTAAGACTTAACTGGATATCAAAAGTCTGCCAACAAATGCAAGATTTAAAGTATTTCATAACATTATTCATGGACTGAATAACACCTACAATCTAATAAGACTACACTTGTATATAAATCAAAGTTTAGCTTCATGATCAAACCAGGAACCAGTTATCTTATCAAAGCAATTACCAGTTAATAATAAAGGAATACCTGCTCTAGCTCATCGTAATCAAGACCAGACACACGGGACAGACAGACGGAGACCAAACACGGGACAGACAGAGACCAGCCAGAGAGAGAGAGACAGACACACGGACAGACAGACGGAGACCAAACACGGGACAGACAGAGACCAGCCAGAGAGAGACAGACACATGAGAGAGACAGACGGAGACCAAACACGGGACAGACAGACGGTCACCAGCCAGAGAGCAACGGACACATGAGAGCGACAGACACACTGGACAGACAGACGGAGACCAGCCACACGAGAGAGACAGACAGAGAACAGCTAGAGTGAGACAGCCAGAGAGACAGACACACACACACTCAATCCAGTTACCAGGAAAACTTAGTAGGAAAAACAGATCAGAAATGATAGACTGGCATAAACACCAAGACCAAGTACAGTCATGACACAATGGCCATGAAGAATCAAGATTCAGGTGAGAGCAGGTATAGTCATGGCACAGCGGCCAAGCAAGAAAGAAAAACTGAACTTACTGTTTGAAATTTTACCTTAACTAAAACGCAATCTAATTAAGATGGACATGCAGTGATGTCGGTGCTCCTCTTGACTGATGCTAGAAGAAAAGTACAGGTTAGTTCACTTACTGTGCATGGACGCGGAAGGCACCCATGTTTGTCTATATAAAATGACTATACGCGCAAGGCCAGACGCACAATAACACAAGTAGGCCATGAAGGCACGGGCACAGTTAGCGATAATGGCCTACTTGCATTAAGGGACGTATGGCAATACAAAGGCAATGGCAGGGCTGCCATCCAAAGCCAGGTACTGTAGATCACCAGGATCTATTTTAACGTTCTAGGGCTAACGGTAGATTAATGGCCACGATGGAAAAGAGAAAAAAGGCACGGCGGCCAAGAAGTCTAAACCTTGTGACAGAGTGTACAAGGCACAACATTAATTTTATTCCTACCATCTAGCTTTGACTGTACACCAACATCCATTTAAACCTCATTTAAGATCTGGTCCTCAAACATCACTATATTTTAGTGCTAAAGAAAACAGTTCAAGTTGATTTTTTTTTTCCTTTTAGAAGTGAGGAAAGGCAAGAGAGCCAGGACAGATCGTCACGGTGGCCGAAAGAGCGATGGCCCGTGGCCTGCGTAACAGTTGGAAAGAAAAGTGTTTAAGAGTACAGTGGCAAGGCAAGAAAACACCTCCATAGAGAGGTGTGTTCTTACCTTTGCATGTAAATTCTCAGTGTGATTCGGTAGTTAGCTGTGGGCAGCCAGACTAGCAAGTCAGTTACCAACACCTAAGTACCATCACTTTCAAAAAAAAACAACACTCAAGTTTTCTTTTGTTTATTCCCCTACTCTGCAAACCCTAGCACAGATGGAGGCCAAGACAGTAGCCCCCAGAGAAGAAGTAAAAAAAAAAAGGACTCACCCTTTGTAGACAGACCTAAAAAGGAAATGTTAGTGCATTTTAACTTATCAAGCATCTAAGCCCTTCAAGACACCATATCTACTTTAATGTGAACTGCTGAACATAATCATATTCTCAGACTTAACTATTCAATCAAGGTAACTCAGTCACACACAACCCATTCATTCAGAGAGAGAATTTCAAACACTCCATCAGTCACCTCATTCTTTCAAATCAATCGCTCAGCAGTTCCACACAAATATAACCAACAAGGACCAGATTTACATCTTACAAATTCAAACCACCCAATAAAGTGGACAGGAACATACAAAACCAACCTGTGGCAAATGCTCCATGTACAACCCTCAGCTATTTGACAGATGGAAAGCAGAAGACGAGAAAGAACGTGGCCATGTTGGACAATGCAGAGAGATGTAGGCACAGCGGCCAAGAAAGAGTGGGGACACGGCAGCCACCCAGAATTAAAATCATGACACCTACTATTTGAAAATCTTCATGAAGATCAATCTGGGGGAAAAAAACAAACAAAAAATTGTTTGAGTCCAGTCTCCAGCCTCGACAATGTTCAAGTTACCTGCTGTTACAGGTGTAAAACAAAGAAATCAACATAATCAAGTGATTGTAGAATAAAGCTGAGGGAAAGTTCAAGTGTAAAAATGTCAGGATTGTATGTATATATTATACATTTGGGACTACATTAATGATATATTGCCATCAGTTAATAGTAAATTGTCTCCAACAGTCTCACTCACCTATTTTTGACAGTCTCTGGCTTTTGTATATGACGGGTCCGACCAGGTCTCCGTGAGCAGGAAGCAGAAGGTTGTTGCTTTAAAAAAATAAAAAAGTTTGTATTTTAATTATTACATTTAAAGTTTAGAATTATAAAAAAGACACATGTAACCCTGAATCTGCCATTCAACATTAAAAAACGAATTCAATAGTAAGAATGCAATAGTGTATTAACATAGCACAGCTTCAGATTTTTTGTGAAATGGGGATATTTTCCAATTTCTTTGCTCATCTTTGCCATAAACTGTTGTAATATTATGTTAATATTTTTCTCCACTTTAAATTAGTCAATCTTTTAAAACTACTTCAGCCAGAAATAAACATACCAAAAATGTATTATGTTTGGCCATTATGTTTGCACAACTCCACTGTTTTTGTTTTTTTAATCAACAAACCCCCCCCAAAACAACAATCATTTCCATTAAATACATCAAATATTTGATTATTATTATTATGCCCTGAGATGGGTCAAAGATTAGCAGAAACATTTATTTCTATGCATTTTTAGTTTTTCCTCTTCCAATTTAATGATCTTAGCCTATAATGATATACGATGATTTTCACTAGACCTGCTACTACAAAGATTTCTTTCCTCCTAAATAATTACTACCCTGTTTTGTTCCAAGATAAAAAAAAAAGAAGAATAATTTGAAGCAGAAAAAAAACATTTATTTTGCAAAGACAAACACAATGATGAACACAGAAATATGAACATTGAATATGAAACATGGGGCAGTTAGGTGTGTTGTTGAAGTTGGGAAGAGGGCAAAAGATACTGATGTGAGTGAGTGAGCAGCGTGTGTGTGTGTGTGAGAGAGAGAGTCCAGCTCAGGTGGAGAAGAGACTTCAAATGGACAGGCTGTGGTCTTTGTATGTAAACTCCACACATTTGCAGCAGGTGCTGCCAACTCTGGTCTTTCTTTCAGTGCAAAAATGGCACTGCTTCCTCACATTTACTCATGAGAAAAGGGCCTGCAGCAGCAGCACCCTGCAGATATGCAACCATTCCTGCAGCAGCTGATGAGCAGGGAAGGCGCCCTCTCATCTCGATGTGTGTGTGGGTGGGGGGGTCACCAGCATCTCTCCCACCACAGGATAAAGGTGTTGCACAGTGAAATGTCCACCAGGTTGTGAAAAGGGCCAGTGGCCACTAATTTATTATGCTTCTGCAGGGGTTGGTGCCGACAACCTAACAAAAAAAACATGCATAATAAAGAAAATTTATCCAAGTATTCTTTCTCATGATACACATCTATTTTATACCAAAAATGCAAATTTGCAACAAAAAACATACATATACGTTAGAACATTAGAGTAACAATAAATAAATGTGTGTAAAACTGATGCGTAGTGGCACCTACCTGATCAAGGTTATCGACACCTTTGCATCTGATGTAATATTTGATGGGCACATTCTTGGCTCCTCAGGGGAAGTGAGAGACCAGAGTGTATCTTCATAAATGCATCATCATCCTCCTCCACTTTACTCATCTTCAGATCAGTCTTCAGATGAGATGGAGTTGGACTACAGCTTGTCTGTTCCTACTTCTGAGGCTTCTTGAAAGTGAGTTGTTTTGCTCTTATTTTGCGGCTGGATCCGTGAGTTTTGGTCGTAGAGTGATATAAATGGTACCGTTGGACTCTGTGGTCTCTACTATCGAGCAGACATGTTTTTTTCCAACATGACGGCGCTGATTCTCCGGTGCCGCTTTTAAATTTTTACGCGGTTATGGTGTTTTCGGCTTGTGTTGGTTAGATTACTTGGCTAGTTTAGTCTGTGTTTGGTGAATGGACTTTTATGAGCTTTTAGCCGAGTTTCTGAGCTTTCTGTGGGCATGCAGCATGTCAATATTTATCAACGGTAAATGTGACTCTGATTAATGTGCATCGCGGTGCATATTTTTGCCCCGGTACCGGTGACCAATAAGCAAACAATAAGCACAGTGTGGCTTATATTAAGCTAAGGCCAATTTTGAGCAAATAAAGCTAACACCAAGTCAAAATTGAGGTTAAACGGAGCAAATGGCCAACATTATGGCAGAATTCAGCTGACAATGAGACAGCTTGTATTGAAGTAAGGCTAATTTTGAGCAAATAATTAAGCTAACATTAAGCCAAAAATGTAACAATGACACATAGTTTGAACCAAATCTGAAATTGAGCCAATAGTTAAGATTCAGGTAGAATTGAGCACAGAAGGAAGCACAGCATGACTGACACTGAGCCAGGGATACATTTGAGCATGTAATTCCGCAAACAGAGTCAACATTAAGATAACCTGACAAAAATTACTCACCATTCTGGACGGGCCACCAATCTGGACCAGGTCGAACACGCCATCTTGGAGCTCTTTGCAGCGTTTTCATACACAAGGTGATGCACCACCTGTTCGGCGTCTGACGTCATGCCGCGGTAGTTTTCTTTTTTTAAAGTTCCCTCTTTGTTTTTTGAGGTTTTATGGCGGTTGGCAAACAACGATGCGGTGCATTACCGACACAAGTTCTCCTCCCGGAACAGTTTCTGTAGTTAAACAGTCACTTTTTTCGCGTCTTTTTTTTCGTTTTGCGGCTTGTTTATGCAGCTTCTCTTCAAACTAACAGCACGGAGATAAATAAGCGGAGGAAGCAATCAGCTGACTGAAAAACACCTGCGTGAAGATGAGCAGGTGTGTTTGTGTGTCACCATTAAATCAGTCTCCTCGTTATGCCATAGCCACGATGTCTTTTATTCTGAAAATTGCTGTTTTAGCGTAAACACACAGGAACAGGTACTCTTATTTTGAAATGTTCAGAGATCTGTTGTATTTTAGTGTGGATAGAAACAGGAAGTGACTCTGACTTTAAAAACTATTTGGTTGTCTCTTAGTTTGGACAACAAAATGGTGACTTTATTTCTGAAAATTGCAGGGTTTAGTTTAATGTGGACAAACTTGTGTGAATCAAGCTTTTTTTGTCGTTACATCTAAAAGGGAGTTTGTGAAAGAACGTAAGTAAATCAAGTATCCATGCACAATTGAACCAAGAACAACTAGAATTGATTGTATCAAGATCCTTGGAAAACCATGATACAGATGGCAGTTGCTGAGGATTGTCAGTTTCCCCATGTATGAAAGGTAAGTATGCTTTAACCCATGTTGATTGATACATTATGTGTTTACATATTTTGTTATGTCAGCACTTTAATTTGAAATGATTTCCCTTTTATTAATAACAATTCATGTGAGATTCGTGACATTAGGTGAATTATGTGTACACATGTTGACTGGGTGAAAATAACGGGCGCGTGGTCAAGTAAGCATCAGAAAAAACTTAAAGACCAGGAACAAGAAACCTGTTCATCACCCCCTAAATGTTACACACTGGACATTTAAACTGCACAATTTAACTGCTCATCGTAGCTGCTCAACAACAAAGTCTTACAGTGTGGAGTGTCTTGACATAATGTATGTCGTGAATCAATGCATTACAAATATGATTCATTTGATTTGATTTCCAGGCAGGTTTGGAGTTGGCGTGAAGGCCTATTTTGTTTTCCTGAGATATCTGATTTACTTAAACCTCCTGCACTGTGCTCTGGTGTGGGGTTTCATCCTGGGGCCGACAGTATTTCATGGCAGGAGCAATGGCAGTGGTGAGTCCCTCCTAATGACGGATACATGAAGAAGAAATGAAACACAACTCCATAGAGATTGCTAAAAAAAAAAAAGATTGAAAAAGGAAAAACAAATACACAAATGTCCTGGTGTTTTACAGAACCTTTGAGATTTGGAGGCAATGATTCCATCTTAGATTTCTTCCTGGGAAAGGTAAGTGTGTGTGTCTTTGTGAAGACATTTTGACCTTGTCTGGATATTTTGGTTGGTCCTCAGAATATTAAAAGATTCTTTAAACCGAGGATAAGAATTGTGTTTTCCTCTTTACAGGGCTATGTGGATCGATCTCCGGTCTTCTATGGTTTTTATACACGAGGCTCGCTGAATCTGTCGTGTTTAAACACACCCCTGCTGTACCTCACTGGAATCCTCACCATCCTCTTCCTCAGTCTCATCATGGTGGTTCGGAGGTCAGTGTAGTCTGTGACAACACAGCAGAAAAACATACAATTCAGCAGTCACTGCTTACATCAAAGTGTGTGTGCGTGCGTGCGTGCGTGCGTGCGTGCGTGCGTGCGTGCGTACGTGTGTGTGTGTGTAAATGTCTGTGACAGAACCACAGTTGGCTTCAAGCACAGGTGGATGCTCGGGAAGCGTTACAGCATGAATGTGAGCTACAAGATCTTCTGTGGCTGGGACTTCACCATCCTGGACCCGGCTGCAGCGACTCTCAAACACAGCTTCATCAGGAACGACCTCAAGGTGCCTGGACAAACATGTACAGTAGCACCTGCATGTATGATGTCATAAAAGAATGTCTCATTATACAGTAACTGTGTAAGCACAGCCGAACTGGTGCCTCTCTAAGTCAGTCTCTAAAGTCTCTAAAAACTAGAGAACATTATAACCTCCGTGTTGTTGCAGGAGTGTTGTTCCTAATAAACTGGCAACAGAGTGTACATCTTCAAAACGCACTGTTTCAACTTTTAAAAAGCTGGACCAAAGATGATTATGATTAAATCACACACGTTTGCTTTAGTTTAATGTGGCTAAAAGAGTTGACCAAAGTGCTTTTACAAAATAAAGCCTTACAGACACACGGCATTAATATGTTACGTGTTAAGTGTTTTCTCGAAGCTCATACCAGCCATTTCCTTAGTTAAAAATCCAGTGTGTAAGAATTAGTCACATCTAATGTTGAAGGTGTTCCTCCACTAATCCCCCTTCTGAGTGAGGAAACTACGATGGCCTTGCATACCAGAAAGGATGTTGTTGTTCTTTTCTTGTACTTCTGTTAAGTCTGCTTCTGCTTTAGAGACATGAAACATATGCTTGCATCCAGCTGCTTTGGCCATTTAGGCTACTGTAGAAATGCCTCTATAAAACAAAGCCCTTAACTGGCTTAAGTACATATAGACTGCTTATTCTGTATTTTACATTTATATATACAAACATACTCATGGGCAGTATATTCAATAACTGCAACAAACCCTCCAAAATTGTACAGTGGACCTGAGTGTCAACAACATAACATTTAGACACATTTTAAATATCAAACTAATTCTGGTACAAAACAAAGTACTCTATAAATTATCTGTATACTTTACACCATAATTAAAAAAGTGCAAAGCAACTTTGTAGAATCCGTCATAAACATTTGTATTTTATTTAAAGCTTCATTACAAAACCAAAAATGTTAATGACTTCTCACCGCCCTCCTGCCGTACCTTCACAGCCCAGTTTTGACGCCCGACTGCTTTATTATTATAATAAAAACATCTCCTTGATGCACATTACTTCAACTTAAACTTTATTGTCATATTTACTTGAGACAGTGCAGTTACAGTAGTACTATGAAAATCTTATTCTGCTAACCTCCAGCAACATACGTTGGAAAATGGCAATAATAATGAAAAGCTAAAAAATGACAATACTTTCATGTCATGACATATATATTTAAAACTTTCTGTTAAAAAAGGAAAATAAAGGATGTATTGGACAGTAACTGCAGTTGTGATATTTTTGATGTCTTTCTTTCCATTTCTTCAGCTTTTTTTGGAGGAGCAGAGTTTCTCCTTGCGAGAAGCTCAGAGGACACTCGGACAGAAAGTGCGTCTCTACCTGCTCAGGTTAATCCTCAACGTGCTTGTTCTGTCTCTGCTGGGTGGAGCCTTCTACCTCATCTTCTATGCCACAGAGACGTCGCTGTACGAGGTGAGACTTTGATGCCGAGTACATCTAGTTATCCAGTGCAATCCAATCCACTTTTATTTCAACAAGAAGAAGGCTAATGAATAATAAGACAATAAGAACGTGTCTTTCTCAGAGTGGTCACCACTGGCTGGTCAGTCTGTTCCTCCAGTATCTTGCTCCCATCACCATCGCCTTCGTCAACCTGCTCCTCCCTCACGTCTTCCGCAAGATCTCGTCTTTTGAAGACTACTCTTTCACCATGCAGGTGAACACCACGCTGGTGAGGTAAGTCAAGTGCACAGGGATACGTGCGCACTGATTGTGTCATTATTTATTTTTATTTTTTTATTAATATGATTTACGTATAGCTAAGATGATCGGGATACAAGTCATAAGGCCAGAAATCCTATAGACATATACTGAACCAATAAACCCTCTAACTTACAGGAGTTAAATTCATTTCATTTCATTTCACCTAATTTACATAATTCACACAACCTATTTCCTGCCTGAACGTTTTTTAAATCAGAATTTCCAGAAAATCCAGCACTTATTCTTATGCTTGATATGAACATAATATTTGTACATTTTGTTTTCAACAAGAAATCCCATTGCAGTTTTTACAAACCGAGCCACTAATTTACTTCTAGTTGTGTTCATGCTGAATAAGAAATGAGACAAACACATGATGGTGTGTAAACTCACACACAGACACACGTATATACATATATATATATATATACACATACAGTATATACTGTATATATGTATATAAGTGTCACACTGGTGTATATATATACATATATATATATATATATATATATATACACACACACACACACACATATACATATATATATATATATATATACATATATATATATATATATATATATATATATATATATATATATATATATATATATATATATATATATATACATATATATATATACACACACACATACTGTATTTATACTATATGTGCTTACACCCGCTGTATTTTCATCAGGAGCATCTTCTTGAAGCTGGCCTCCCTGGGAATCTACTTGTTTTTCCTTTTCAAAACCACAAAAGAACGTCAGCAGGTGAGTTGAGAGTGACCTATAGACCGACCAGTATTGTGTGCATTGATAAAATATCTACCATATTGACTGTTTTATGATTTCCATCATGTGCTTGATTCTTTACAGCGTCACTGCAGGGAGAACCAGTTTGGCAGAGAGGTGTACAAGCTTTGCATTTTCAACTTCCTTGCCACTTTCTGCACTGCCTTTCTTCTCAACTACCCCAGGAAGTGGGTTCACACGCAATCAACAGTCTCTTTCTGTCTTAGTCGCGGTTGTGGTTTGAATGGAAACATACTGTAAATGCGACTGTGTGACGCCTTTTGTGAGCAGATTCCACAGCAGTGGGAGGCGTTTCTCTGTCCCCACAGTTCACCAGCCTCATGCCTTAACTCTCTTTGACAGGCTGGTGCAGGAGAAGTACCCCACGTCCTTGCTGTCCCGGTTGTCTGGGAAACAACACTTTCTGATCCCTTTCAACGTGTTAGATCTGGTGTACAGTCAGACTGTGTCCTGGGTGGGAATCTACTACTGCCCTCTGCTGCCTCTCATAGGAACTGTCACACTGGTGGCCACATTCTACATCAAAAAGGTGGGGGGTTGGGGTTTAGCAGATCTATACCAGTTATTATTCATTTGCTGTTCAATCATATTTATAAGGTAAAAGTTAAAGTAAAAAAAGTAGCTTGTTTAAAAGTTAATTGGGGTTCCTTCTTGTGTTGTACAAACAGGACAAGGGGACACACATCTCACATGAGTTGTTTAATTAAAGGCAAATTAAAGTACTGACAAAATGAAATATGTAAACACATAATGTATCGGTAAACATGGGTCAAAGGTCACAAATGCTTCAACTTCACTCACTCAGGGACCTTAATTTGTGACAATTCACCTGTCCTCATCATTCACCTGTCCTCATCATTCACCTGTCCTCATCATTCACCTGTCTCTCATTCACCTGCCCTCATCACCTGTCCTCATCATTCACCTGTCTCATCATTCATTCATCCTGTCACCTCCTCATCATTCACCTGTCCTCATCATTCACCTGTCCTCATCTTTCACCTGCCCTCATCATTCACCTGTCCTCATCATTCAAATTACAAATTAAGAACATTTTTTTAAAAAGTGCAAGTTCACAAAAAACCTACTCAATTACAGTAACGCGAGTAAATGTAATCCATTAATTTCGACATCTGGTGATATGTTCTAGTCATTGATTTTCCCTCTGGAGCTTACAGTAAGAGCACAGCTTTATTCTTCGTTTGCTTGCTTCCAAGTGTGTGGTCTGTTGCTCTGCTGTGATTTCTATCCAAACATGTCCAGTAATGTCGCCGTCTCTCACTTTGTTTGCAGTTCACTGTCCTGCGATGCTGTGTCGCAGAGGATAGAATGTTTCGAGCGTCCACATCCTCGGTGTTATTCCACTTCATGCTGCTGCTCGGTCTCATCATGGCTGCAACCACAGTGGGCGTCGACCTCTATCAGCAAGATGCCACACTGAACAGAATGTACACGTCTGAGACAGTCGCTGCTTTAGAGGAAACATCACTGCACCCAATACATATGAAGTTCCAAAGCACCTTGTTTTACTCTGTTGCACATTCCCTTCATTTTCCATGTCCAGGTGCTCCTGTGGTCCATTTGGAAATGGAGAAACGGTGTTTAACGTGGCCGGAGTGTGTGTTAATAGTCTACCGAGACTTGCAAGGAGCACCCTCAGCTACCTGGCCTCTGAGGCCTTTGCCCTGCCACTCATACTCGCTGAAATGTAAGTTCACTGAGTGAGAAAGTAAAAATAATGACTTATAAGGCATTTACCTTATGATAACTGAGCATGACTTTTTACAGGTGAACGTAAAATAAGAACAAAATATGTGATGATAATCAGTCATTACTAGCCATCCGACTTTAAAGCTGTAGTGTATAAGTCTGAGTTCACGCAATGTCGATTAAGACTTTCAGCTTCACACAACTCTCTGTGTTTTTCGGCACAGCAGGGTTTTGTTTTCGTGTCCCTCTGTGACATTCCTCTGCTGCACACAGAGTGATGTTTTAACTGTGCTATCTTATAAATGAATTCCATGGATGTGCTAGAAAAGAAGAGTCTGAGGCCACGTCCAGACGGAAGCGACACGAATCGTAAATGATCTTTTTTCTCTTTTGCTGTTTTCATCTCCGTCCACACGGAACCCCCTGAAACGACTCAAAAAAACCGCTGCAGTACACCAGGACTGTGAGTTGCGCTGTAACGTTACATTACAGATACAATAACAGAAACCAGGGGAGCAAGGGGAAAGAAAGCAGAATAATGTCTGTTTATGTTTCATGCCATTTACATGTGCATATTTAGCAACTTTACAGACTCCAGGCTACTTTTTACATGTTTAAAAAAAACAAAAAAATAAAACAACTACCAACAAATCTTCCAATTTTCTGTCATAAACCTAAATTCTTTACGAAAAGCAAATGCCCAATTCTGCTGCACGAGTGAGACACAGCGCAAATCCCTGATCTGTTTTGTTTAGTCAATTAAAAATAGGTTTCGTTTTCACGTCGTATCTAGTGTCTTTTCAGACTGACTTTAGTTACTTTTCATTGACAGTCGTTGGTAAGACTGACAAACAATCTCCAAACAAAAGACAACGAATGACAGCGCAAGAGAGAGGGAGAGCTGGGAATACCAACAGAGATAGTTGCTCAAAATATAAAAAACAAAGTAAAGTACAGTTACATTACAACACTGCTGCTCTTTGAACGTGACGTTAAATTCACTTTGTTCCTTCAGAATAATCTTAACCTCATATGTGTCACGGGGACGAGCCAATCAGAAGGCCATCGAGAGACTGAAAGACATGCTGGTGATGGTGAGAGAGACACCTCAAACAACTCCAGTGCCTTCAAAAAAAAGCATTTTTTTATTTATTTATCTGGGCAAACCTACATGTAGAAAATAATTTATACTTATATGTTTCTTTTATGCATGTGTATGTATCTTGCAGAGTAGTTCAGACAAGCGTTTCCTGGTGAAACAGCACACGACGCTGCTCAGGCGTCGCAGGGACAAGTGCAGGGCGCGTGCTGAAGCCGTCGGGGAGGACAGCGTCGTCAGTGGCTGAAAATGACACAGAGGAAAATGACTTCCACTTCCTGGCTCCTCTGACCACAGCATGAGCTGCCTGTAAATAAATGCATAAAAAAGTCTCACTTTTAGAGTTATATGAGACACAAAGATGCTAAGCGTACAGTTGTTGTGCTCTAATCCAGGCATGTCCACAGACTGTTTTATAATGTATTATTTATGGCCCAGTCCCAGGTTGGCAACCCAGCCATGACAGACAGATTCAGGCATTCACCTCCTATGATGTTATTATGATATTTGACTCCAGATGTGTGAGAAAGGCAGGATTTTTTTCATGTGTTCACTCCTGCGTGGCTTAGATTTGGTTACATTGCCATTTCAAAATGATAATTGTGGCGATGAAAATAAAAAAAATATTATAAAACAGTACAGTTGTGCGGCTCTGAAAGGACCATTGGCCCCCGGGAATCTTCACAAACGTTTGGACACCTCTACTCTAATCCAAAAACCAGAGTGCTCAGAAAAACTACACTAAAAACCAGTACTTCAACCAGGTACCGTCTTGCTGTGAGGCAACAGTGCTAACCACAATCCCACACATGAACAGTTCATTCATTGAAAAAGATTCCTGCATCAACTTATTTTAAACGGGCCGAAGTCTTACCAGGTCTTGTAAAGAGGGGCGAAGGAAAAAGATGTCGAGTGAAACTTCCTGAAGATCTTTTGTGAAAATTAAAAACCTACCTGGAACTTCGATGAAGTACAGAGTTGAATGTTTTCTTAAAATATAAAGATTCATCTGACGCTTTGCAATATCCACACAAAAGAATCGTCTCCAATTTATATTCAAAATGGTAAATTTATCTCAGAATTCCATGCAGATTTTGGATGAGAGGATGAGAAGATCATGGAAACTCATGGACATGAAACGCAGAACTGAAACAAACGTTCCACAGCCTGTAGGGTAGAACAGTTTTGTGTATTACAAACAAATAAATAGATAAACAAAATAAATCCCACACATTCACATGTACAGTATGAAAGCTTTATAATTGTTTTCAAAGATAGCTTAATATTTATAGTTATCTTCCAACCTTAAATGTTGTTGTTTTTTCACTCATTTGTGTTCACTCAGATCATTAAACTAAAGCCAGACACGCAGCTCAGTGTGTTATCTATTCTCAACACACGTACAACACCCTGAGCCTGACACACACACACACACACACACACAGCCAGAGAAACCATGTCCATCACAAATACGTAGCAGTGTTATGAGGAATCTACTTGATTTGTTGCCAATTTTGGGTGAGTAACTTGACTTTTATTTGAAAGGGCAACATAAATGTAAAGTATTTAAATGGACTCGTATTCTAACTGCAATGTGCTGTCCATTTCTCTTTCCAGCTCTGGCAAGTTCAATCATTGAGATAAGTATGTTTGTCAAAGTGGTGCTTGAGATATTGAGATCTTTTTTGTTTGTCCTCATACTGTGTAGAAGAAGAGCTGGAGCTACAGTTGAGCAAACTGCTGTAGATTCAGCTGCTCAGCATCTTTACTCTATTTTAAAGGTTCAGTGTGCAACATTTAGGAGGGTTTATTGGCAGCGGAAAAAATGAATACACAACCTGTAGGTATGTTTGTACAATTGCTTCAACGTAAAATTGCTTTTTATATGTATAGGCAAGGGGGCTCGCTTTATTGAGGCTGAAGAAAAGCTCTGCCCACAAAGATGCAACAGGAGATGTGGAGAAAGTAGTTGCTCTGTGATGCACTTGGGAAGAGAATGCGCGTGCGGGGTGGTCTCCCATTTGTTACACTCTGCAGTCTCATTATTCATTCATTTATTAATTTGTTCATCGTCTACCGCTTTATCCTCCACATGAGGTGGCGCTGGTGCCAATCCCAGCTGACATAAGACGTGACACAGTGTACAACACCCTGGACAAGTCTTCACTCCATTACAGTGCAAACATATAGAGATCTATGGGCAATTTAGTCTCATTAGATGTTACTAATTCTTAACTTTAAAAAAACATGTTCCTCCCTTTTATTTCGTTCCTTAGGTGGATCGGTGTCTGTTCAGCCAGTCCTGACTGGTCCCCAAATGGCCTATCTGGGCTCGAGGGTGGCTTTCCGGTGCATCGCAGCTGACTCTCCTCCACCGGTCACCTATGAGCTGATGCAGGATGGTGCGTTCCTCCTCGCCACTGGCACTGATCTCCAAGGAGAGCAACCTGCGTCATTCTTTCTCAAGGTCACTACAACCTCAGCGGGGTCGTACCACTGCAGGGCGTCGACTGGAGGAAGCACAGGTGTCAGCAACATTATCAACCTGAGCGTAGTCAGTGAGTACCGGAAATCACTCTCAAACGTAACCCTTAGTGCACACGTGGCACGGATCTGTTGGAATAATACACAACCCCTTACATGGACATCCTGGGTGTGTGTGTGTGTGTGTGTGTGTTTATAGGTTACATATTCAGGCTTTAAAAAATGCAGGGAGGTTTCGTCTTCTTATGGGTTGTTGGGTCAAAGTTATGATTCATTTTATATTGCATTTTTAGTAGTGATATAAAGTAGCAATAATTGTGTAGAAGTCACAACATAGTTTTTCTTTTCTTTTTGTTTATAATTATGAGCCAATTGAACTTAAACCCTTTAACACCTAAGCCTTTTTTGCTCATTCTAACCATAAAAGGGCCAGAAAATTTTTTTTTTTTTCAGAATTACTGCATGTTAAAATACTGTTTATTTAGGAAAAACACTGTAGTTGTACATGAACACCAGATTTTTGTCCTCTCTGGTGACAGAGACGTTGTTTCATCAGCTTCCTGCAACAGCACGAGTGAAATTACCGTAATAACCACATGTTGGCTTTGACGTGCAACTTCTCAGCTTTCAGAAACGCGTCGTCTGCACTACAATCTGTGTTAAAGTGTTCTACTAAAAGTGTACTTTTTGCTCAGGTGTGTTTATAAAGTTGGTGAAAGTGGTTGTGCAAGACACTCTGTATATCACATTCTTATAGCCTCTGTATATACTGTACGTTTTAACATAGTAATGGCTGAAATGCTCTGTGTTCTAAGGGTTAACCCATACCTTCCTTCTCTGATCATCTGTCATTCCCTCACATCCAGCTCCAGCATCAAACACCAGAGTGACCTCTGAACCCTTCCCCCCAGTCGCATATGAGGGGTCGCGCCTCATCCTCAAATGCACCGTCACACAGGGCTCCCACCTGTCCTATACGTGGTTTTTCAACAGGAAGGAAGTGACGTCTTCGAATTCTCCGTTGTTCCTCCTCACCGGGAACACACTGGTGGTGGAGAAGCTGACTCCAGAGCATGCTGGCTTCTACTCTTGCATAGCTTGGTCCATGGTCCAGGACATCAGGAGGTTTTCAGCCAGCACCGGGGTCCAGGTGACAGTCAAAGGTATATATACACACACATATATATATATATATACATATATATATATATATATGCTGTGTTTCGACAAAAGTATAAAGGTAACCAAGAACAATGAAGATGTATTAGAGAGTGGGGATAATGAATCATTAATTGTTGTTTTGAACTCTGCTGGTCCTTCATCGTTTCATAAGCGTATGTCTTGCCTTGTCCTCATCTCTTCTCTTGTTCATTCCAACAGTTTACGTGTCAAAGCCGAAGATCTCTTTCTCCTTCTCCAAAGAGGGAGACAGTTACCACGGCAACGTCACCTGCTGGTCAACAAGGGGGAGTCATCCAGTCAACCTCTCTCTTTCCGTAGATGATAAAGAAGTGGGATCAGTCACGACAACAGAATCTCTTGCTGCCTGGTTCTCCGTTGCCATGGTGCCTGGGCTGGATATGGGTGTGGCACGATGCCGAGTTAAAACCGAAATGCAGGAGTTGATGAGTGAGCCCGTGACTCTGGAAGTGGGTATGAGCTACACGAGACACGTAGAAGAGTTTATTGTAAACATACGTCCGTGATAATTTCCCCCTTTCTTCATTCATCTTCCTCTCTCTCCTCTCTGGTCGTCCAGTCCCAGTCGGCGGTGACGTGAACGTGGAGGTGGAATATCTCTACACAGCCGACTCCACACTGGCCGCAGCCAGACTGAGGTGTCTGTTCGGCAGAGGGACTTTCCCTCACATCTCCTGGCTCTTGAATGACTCTGTCCTTCCTTCCGTTGAGACACATGTGGACGCCCACTGTCAGTGTGTGCAGACTCACTTTGCCTTTGCCGACAATAGACAAACCCTTATCCTCACCAAGCTGGACTCAGAGGAGTCTGGGTATTACCGCTGCAGGGTCAGGGACGACTACGATGACTCTGGGCCTTGGGTGGGGAGTATAGCTGTGCTGGTCCATTATGAAGGTAAAGAGACATGTCAAAATGTTGACTGGTGTAAATCAAGTGATTTTCATCTGCTACCTCCATTTTTACCTCATGGGCTTCACATTTCCAACTTGGTATGGCATAGAGCAGCTCAAAACATCACTTCCACCCTTTTTATACACAGTCTATGATCTACACCCTGGCAAAAAGGCAAAAGAACAGACTCTTTTAAATCCAGACACCTTCAACGTGATATCATAAATACATGCTTTCACTCTTCACGACCTCATATTTTGTTCTTTTTACTCTCAATCAGACAGGAGCCTTAACTCCATGCCTCAAGCAACTCCTTCCACTGAAACAACACCAAGTAAACAAAGCACATGCATGACTTGCAGTATATGTACTAACTGTACAATACGTCACGCCTCACCAGCCTCGTCACTCTCTCACTCTCTCACTCTTAAACAGAGGCGTTCACGAGCATGACAGAGACGATCGCCATTGTGTTCTGCTGCTTCCTTCTTCTGATGATGGCAGTTGGCATCGCCTGCATTTACAGGATGTTTGACCCAAAACAAGGTGTGTGTGTGTGTGTGTGTCCAGGTATTACTAATGTTGTGGGGACCTACACCTGTTTACACAGTCATATTATGGGGACTTGTCTTCCTTGTGGGGACAAAAAGCAAGTCCCCATAACATAAATTACTACATTTTAAGGTGAAGATATGTTTTAAGGTTAGGGTTAGGGTAAGGATAGGGTCAGGATTAGGATTAGGCCAGAAGTAATTGTGGTTATGGTTAGAGTAACTCTCCACGAAATGAATGTAAGTCAATGCAATGTCCCCTCAAGTCATGAATGTTGAATATGTGTGTGTGTGTGTGTGTGTGTGTGTGTGTGTGTGTGTGTGTGTGTGTGTGTTAGTGTGAGTCAAGAAGAAATTTACAGGAAACACAATTCGATAATTTTATCGTATCTCTTCTTTTTCAGCTCGGCCACACATCGATATGACAAAGTAAGCTTTAAGTCAGTGCATCTTAGAGATCGTCGTCTCTGTAACTGAAGCAAAACCAGTCCAATGTTCTTCTTTACTCTCATATCCAGTCCTAACGCAATTCCTCTGTCTGAGCCCTGGTCCCAGTCAGGAGAACAGCAGGCTGAGAATTCCTCTACAGACTATGACGTCTAGTTTCAGGTAAACCAACCACACACAAGGTATAGGAGCCAAATGCAAGATGGATGACGAAAGTAAGACTGACAGTAGGTGAGGATGCTCTCTACTGTGCAGCGATAGAGGAACACCAACAGTCTCTCAGGGATGTAGTTGTTCCTGAGTACCCTCAGGAAGTAGAGTCTCTTTTGGGTCCTCGTTACTAGCTCAGCAGTGTGATCTGCCCAGGTCAGGTCCTCGCTGACACAGATGATCACGTCAGACAATCGACAAAGGAGGGAAATCAGAAAACAAATACAGGATGTAAAACTAAGCGAGGTACACACACTCGCAAGAACTACCAAATAAATAGGAAACTAAAACATGACACAGGGAAAGCAGAAAAACAGAGGAAACCAGAAAATCGGAAGTAGAAGAAAATAGAAACTTCTTTCCAACAAAGAGTAACCCAGGGGTCAAGATCCAGGGGTCATTCTTTACAGGTTTAAAAAAAATAAATAAATAAAAACCCAGCTGGAAAATCATTAACTGTAGTTTGGTTCTAGTCATAGAAAATAGACACTATATTTAACTTCTAATCATCCAGTTATAAATGTTTTTTACAGGAGAATCATTTCTTAGTCATTTACAAGAAAACTATAGATAAAATAGGAACTTCCTTGTGGGGAAGTGCTCTGTTTAAAGCAGTGCTTCTCGAACGAATGATCCAGCCTCATGATCAAAATTGATGCTGAGTCATTATGTTGCCAGTTGTTGTAACACACAGTGTCTTCATGCAGTAAAACATGAAATAAGTGCAACATAATGTGTGCGTAATGGTGTTTCACATTACACAATATGGTGAAAAGTAAAGGGAGAGAATGCTAAGAGTGTCCTTCAAAATAAAAGTTGTTTTACGCAGATATTTTTGAACCACACATTTTGACCTTCTGCATTCTTACTTTTGCTGATCTACTACTTTTCCTCGATTTTTTTTAAAATTACAATTGTATGTATTTTTCTCCACTTAAGTCAACAAGAAACTAATGAACAAGAAAACAAATAATTTCTGCCTCTCTTCTGCCTTTAGTGTAACACAGGAGGAGGAGGAGGAAGAACCATCGCCTTTTCACCAATATTATTATATATATAAATTATTATATATAAATGCCAATATTTCAGGCTTTTTTTTGGCCTGTAGTTGCATGTATTACTTTTCCCCTGATCTGCAATTTATTACATGTGGAAGAAGCAGTTATTATATTTGATGGGAAAACTACTGTACACTGTCTTTTATTTTCAAAATAAAATTTTAAATTTTCAAATTTTACATTTTAATCATGTGTCTGACTTTTCATCCTTTCATCTTTTGATGTTTACAGAGAGGGAGGGTACAGCAGGGAGGTGTAATGCAACGCTATCAGTTATTTGCACATGTTTCTGTGTGTGAGACGTTTGTAACTGTCAACACTCTCTCCATCGTCACAGTCACATTTGCTGCTTAGCGAATCATCATGTTTGTCGTTCACGGGAGTAAAGTCACCAGTTCTCCTTTGAGAATGTTTGCTTCTGTTGTTGTGGCCATGCTGGGTGAGCTCATCAGCACAAACACACGACAGTACACACCACAGGACACTTTCCATCGCTGTGATGTGACACTTGTTTTAAACTCTTTCATGTCTTTTCTTCCTCTTTACAGGCTTATGCCACTGTAGCAACCACAGTAAGTACATGTGTGTTTGTGTGTTTGTGCATAGTCAATTTAAGGTCCACTCCCCACAGGTTTATTGGCAGAAATTGAAATGTCTTGATACTACATTAAGCACCCTTGGTAAATTGCAGTGGGAATAATACACAACTCCTTATATGCACACCCAAGGGTGTGTGTGTTTAGTTTGTAGGTCACATCATTCTTGTCTAAAATTCTGATTCATTTTATTCTGTATGTTTAAAAAATAAATAGCAGTGGGAGTAGTTGTGCAAAAGTCACAAAATGGACAATTTTTGTTCATAAAAAACGAGCCAAGCCAACTTTGAAATGTGACATATTTCCAAATTTCACAAATTCAATCAAACAAAATGTACTTTTTGCTCAGCTGTGTTAATGTAGTTGGTGAAAATGGAAACAACAATCATGTCATCAAATTGCCTATAGGTTGTGCTGAAAAAAAAGTATATAAGACACTATATTGCACATTCTTATAGCCTCTGTATATACGTTTTGACATAGTAATGGAATAAAAAAGCAGCCTAAATGCTCTGTGTTCTATCGCCACCAGCGACACTGCCCACACATGTCCAACCATAACCCTGTTTTTGCACATTGAGAGACAAAGACTCAAAAGATCCTGTTTTATTGCAAATGTGTTTAATACTGTTCAAATGTCTTGTTCTTGTACAACCACACTTTTTTTAAGTAAAACTCAGCAGTACCTTAAAAGGGACCCATGAGTAAAATATCTTTACCAGAAAATGACTTTGAAGTCACTTTTTATAATATTACTTAAATAAAAGTCTTTCAAGTATTTGACATTTACTTTACCTAAGTATCAAAGAGTTAGGATTGAGCCATGGTCGCTCAGTGGTAGGGCGAGTTGCCTTTCAACTAGAAGGTTGTGGGTTCATTTCCTGGCCCTGCTAGTCTATATGTGTCCTTGAGCAAGACACGTAACCCCATGTTGCAGCGTGTGAATGGGTGAACACTGTAGTGTAAATCAGCTCATCGCAACTAGAGAAGCGCTATCTAGATACAGACCATAATCAGAAGATCATTTCCTCCATTACATCGAGGAAATGTAATGGAGGAAAAGGAAAAGCTGCTAGAAATATAAACAACAAAGTAAATACAGATACATGAGCGTTGTATTTGTACTTTGTAACATAGCAACACGTGGCAGAAGTGTTTGTACCTCGTTGGTGGCACACATTTCTGTCTATGTAAATGTTTATTTATTTATTTTTAATAGATGGCACATTCCTGGGGACTCCGGAACTCTCCGGCCCCTCAGAGGCTTTGGAGAACACGGTTGCTGTTTTTGAATGTAAACTGCTGCCCCACCCAGAGAATGAAACTGTTCTCATGACGTTACTCAAGTGAGTACCGATACATCAGATGTACCCACTGTATTACATTTAAATAATGCATTAATAATAATGATAGAAGATCCCTGTAATCGTTTGCCTTTTACAGTAGGGGCAGCACTGACACTTGGTTGGGTGACTCCACCTCACTGGCTGGGGAAGCTGCCACCTTCAACTTGGTAGTTAAACCGTCTCATGCGGGAGCTCTGGTGTGTCAGGCCCGAGCACAGAACAACTCCAACATAAAGCCAACTTTCAGCAACACGCACGACCTGAAGGTTTTTGGTGAGTCTCTTATTTTTGTGGGCATAGCAGCGCTGTAGATCGCTGTATGAATCCGTGCAGAATACGTTTGTCTGTCTTCTTGCTTGGTGTTTTATAGCAGTTGGCATTCGTAATGTTGCATCAACCCTTGGCGCTGATGTGCCACAGATCGGTGCCACAGGTGCACCCTTGGTGAATTGTCTTAAACGCCTTATATGGACAAAGGAAATAAGAATAAGAATTCCCACTTCACACAATAATGTTACAATTATTGGCATACTGTAATGTAAAGTGTTACCAAAAACAAAGCTGCACCCTCATGGTAAAGAGAAATATATTATTTGTTGACCATAAAATCATTATATTTACGATGGCAAAGCTCCTTTTTAGGGATCCCGGTTAATTGCCTTGTTTGTCCTACAGAGCCAGTGAGCAGTGCGAGCGTTTCCATCATGTCATCGACGACAATCTTTGAGGGGAAAGAACTGTATCTTTTCTGCACCACTGATGGAAACAACGTGTCCTTCACATGGCTGCAGAATGATCAGCCCATCTCCTCGCCTCATGTTATGTCCAGTGACCCTTTTTTGTGGATCTACAGGTCAGTGGAATCTCATTCAGCCAGGCTCACACTCTATGTGTGACTCCTGATGTTGTTGCTATGGTCCACGGTGTTGTGAGCAGTACAACTTAGTTGATTTTTTAATATATGGCATGTATACCATAGACAATATATAAAAATGAAAAATGAGGAGGCACCATTTAGTTCTTAGCAGGTAGCTCAGTGGTAGAGAGAGTTGTCTTTCAACTGAAAGGTGGTGGGTTTGATTCCCAGCTCAGCTAGCTTACATGCCTTTTTTTTAAATTTATGTATCTGTACTTTACTTTGTTACATGTATTTCTAGCAACTGTTATTTGTACTTCACTTATATTTCCTCAAACTATTGTATAAAATCAGAAGAAGAAGAGTTGGTAATGGTCTGTATTTATGTATATACAGCTTTTCTAGTCTTGATGAGCTGCTTTATGCTGTAGTTTTGCCATTCACATTTCAACATGGTTATTTGTCTTGCTCAAGGACACATATAGACTAGCAGGGCCAGGAATTGAACCCACAACCTTCCAGGTGAAAGACAACTCACCCTACCACTGAGCCAATTGTAACTCCTCACTTTTTTAATATTTTTAATTCTAAAACTCAAGTACATTTTATATCAGAAAATAACTTTTGATATTTAAGTACACTAAATGTCATTTAATTTTACTAAGTAATATTTCGACTTCGAACCAAATCAGTTATCCCAAGTATCCCTAAGGTGCTTCCTTTAAGGTACTTTATACAAGACTGGTTGTTAGGGTGTTGCCAGGAGATTATCATGATGGTTATGAGTGCAAGTGTACATTACCAAGGTGTTTTCTCCTTTTGATTTATTTTTCAGACCATTCTCTGTAAACCTTGGAGATTGTAGTATTTGATAATCCCAGTAGATTATCAGTTTAATGGTTGTTATCCACACAAGAAATCAGAAAGTCACTTATTTGTTCATTTATAGCCTTTATTTAAAGTGAATATGAAAACATTCTGTGAGACCAGCTCTTCATTACTCTGCTGATTCCTTTCTAGAAATGTATATTCTGTGTTGTGTCACCTTCAGAACCACTCAAGCAGACAGCGGCACCTACGTATGTGAGGCTTCAAACAGCTTCAACGGAACAGACTTCACCACCAGAAGCCAGGAAGTCAACGTCACAGTCAAAGGTTTGTTGTTGTTTGTTTTTTCTCTTTGGCGAATAAAATCTCTAGGGTTTGGGCTGAACATTGAAACTGATTTATATACATAGTGGAAAAGTCAGATTATGGGCCTCCAATCTCAAGGTTCTCTACTCTACCTCCTAACAACCTTCCTAAAAGGGTGCTTAAAGTATTCATGGGTTCTGTGTTCCAGCTTAGTGCTGATATTTCTTTTTCTTCTTTTAATGCAAGGGGACTCCAAGACTCTAAAATACGTTAAGCTGTATTTCTGTATGTAAAGGGCTAAAGGCTAACTGCATATTCCTTCAAGAAACACACTCTGATGCATCAGATGTTAAGTTCTGGACTCAACAGTGGGGAGATGAAATCCTCTTCAGTCATGGTACAAATCGTTTGGCAGGTGTAGCTATATGTTTCTGTTGTGTTCTAAAAGTGGTGGTCATTGGGTCGTTTGTGTACTGGCAATAGATAGTGTGCTCATTATTTTTGGTTAATGTTTATGGGTATAATAATGCCCAAAAAACAGAAATCTATTACATCGAGTTACAGCTGTTGTTAAGGAACTGAAGGCAAACTTTCCTACTGATTATTTACTGGTTGGAGGTGATTTCAATTTAACTCCTGATGAGTGGATGCATAGTTGGCCATCTAGGCACTCATCAGAATATAATAATCAGATTATAGGCAATTTCATTAACAATAATAACTTGATAGATATCTGGAGATCACTTGTAACCGGAAGGTCGCCGGTTCAAGTCCCCACCAGGTCGAAAGGGCTGGGGTACCCCTGAGCAAGGTACCAAACCCCCATTGCTCCCCGGGCGCTACTCAGTGTGGCAGCCCACTGCTCCTAATTCTAGGATGGGTCAAAATGCAGAGAATAATTTCCCTAAGGGGATTAATAAAGTATCTAAAATTTAAAAAAAATTATTAGAACAGATGAATCACTTAGACAGGCAGACAGGAACAAGGACCCTCAAACGAGCGTGAAACGTGAAAGTGGACACTGACTGGAACAGGTAAGAAGAGTTTAACAGAGGTACTGAAGCGCTCACATGCATAATTCACTAACTGGATAAACGGCAAACAACAAAATGGAGAGGAGAGCTCAAAAAAGACAATTATTGACATACTGTAATGTAAAGTGTTACCAAAAACAAAGCTGCACCCTCATGGTAAAAAGAAATATATTATTTGGTATATTTACGATGGCAAAGCTCCTTTTTAGTTTGATATACTGTAAGACCTGGCTCCCGGTTAATTGTCGTGTTTGTCCCGGTGCCAGAGCCAAGGATGGTGGTGTTTGAGGGGGAAGAACTGAGACTTGTCTGCCCCGCTGATGGAATCAACATGTCCTTCACGTGGCTGCTGAACGATCAGCCCATCTCCTCGCCTCATGTTTGGTTCAGTGACCGTTTTCTCTGGATCAACAGGTCAGTGGAATCTCATTCAGCCAGGCTCACACTCATCATCATCTGATGTTTTTGCTATGGTCCACGGTGTTGTGAGCAGTACGACTTACTTTATTTTTTAATATATGGCATGTATACCATAGACAATATATGGGGTATAAACAATAAAAATGAGGAGGCACCATTAAGTTGTTAGCAGTGTTTTTTTTTTTTTTAATGGTAGCTCAGTGATAAAAGTCTGCATGATGGTTGTATCTGATAATCCCAGTAGATTAGCAGTTTAATCGTTGCTACCCACACAAGAAATCAGAAAGTCACTTATTTGTTCATTTATAGCCTTTATTTAAAGTGAATATGAAAACATTCTGTGAGACCAGCTCTTCATTACTCTGCTGATTCCTTTCTAGAAATGTATATTCTGTGTTGTGTCGTCTTCAGAACCACTCAAGCAGACAGCGGCAACTACGTATGTGAGGCTTTAAACGAAACAGACTTCACCACCAGAAACTGGGAATTCAACGTCACAGTCAAAGGTTTGTGGTCGTTTGTTTTTTCTCTTTGGCGAATAAAATCTCTGGGTTTGGGCTGAAGGGCTTCAAGAAACACACGTTGATGCATCAGATGTTAAAGGTGACATCGAATGCTTGTATCACACATATATGTTAGTTATGGAGGTCTACTTACATATATTAACTTGTTTTCATGGTTATAAACCTCCTAATCGCTGCAAACGAGCCGATCAAAATATCTCCTCACTGACGCTCTCGTCAGCCGTGCTGTTTCAGACCGAAATCACACCCCTAGAAAGTGGACTGTGTTGTGATTGGCCAGCCAACGAGAGCTTTCCCACTGTCCTGTGATTGGCCAGGTACCTGGAAGTGACGCAATTGGTGGGCCAGCTCTCAGATACACAGCTCCCCCTCTGGCACAGTGGATGCTCTGCATCCGCTTCGCAGAGCACAGGAAAACAATACAACACTATTTTCTCAGCAGTGGCTGAACTGTTTGTTCTGAGACTTTAGGGTTTCATTAATGAGGTAATGACGCAGATACACACACACAAACGCAGCGTTAATTGGAGCTTCCGGTCTATGTCGCCTTTAAGTTCTGGACTCAACAGTGGGGAGATGAAATCCTCTTCAGTCATGATATAAATCATTCGGCAGGTGTAGCTATATGTTTCTGTTGTGTTCTAAAAGTGATGGTCATTGGGTCGTTTGTGTACTGGCAATAGATAGTGTGCTCATTATTTTGGTTAATGTTTATGGGTATAATAATGCCCAAAAAACAGAAATCTATTACATCGAGATACAGCTGTTGTTAAGGAACTGAAGGCAAACTTTCCTGCTGATTATTTACTGGTTGGAGGTGATTTCAATTTAACTCCTGATGAGTGGATGTATCGTTAGCCATCTAGGCACTCATCAGAATATAATAATCAGATTATAGCCGATTTCATCAACAATAATAACTTGATAGATATCTGGAGATCACTTAACAGGGAATGGAGGTGTTTTACTTGGTTTAAGCCTAATGGACAGGCCAAATCAAGAATTGATTACTGCTTGACATCAAACTCAGTTTTAAAACATGTGGCATGTGACATGTGTCTTGACTCAAGACATTTGGTTCTCTTTATCCTCACTTGTGTTTAAGAAATTGGTCCACACAATGTCCCTGTAACACACAGAACTAGAACCAGATGCAGGATAGTGGTAGGTAACAGTCTTTATTAGAATCGATGGAGCACTTAGACAGGCAGTCAGGAACGAGGACCCTCAAACGAGCGTGAAACGTGAAAGTGGACACTGACTGGAACAGGTAAGAAGAGTTTAACAGAGGCACTGAAGCGCTCACATGCATAATTCACTAACTGGATAAACGGCAAACAACAAAATGGAGAGGAGAGCTCAAAAAAGACAGTTATTAACATACTGTAATGTAAAGTGTTACCAAAAACAAAGCTGCACCCTCATGGTAAAAAGAAATATATTATTTGGTATATTTACGATGGCAAAGCTCCTTTTTAGTTTGATATACTGTAAGACCTGGCTCCCGGTTAATTGTCGTGTTTGTCCCGGTGCCAGAGCCGAGGATGGTGGTGTTTGAGGGGGAAGAACTGAGACTTGTCTGCCCCGCTGATGGAATCAACATGTCTTTCACGTGGCTGCTGAACGATCAGCCCATCTCCTCACCTCATGTTTGGTTCAGTGACAGTTTTCTCTGGATCAACAGGTCAGTGGAATCTCATTCAGCCAGGCTCACACTCATCATCTCCTGATGTTTTTGCTATGGTCCACGGTGATTAACTAGATTTTTTAATATATGGCATGTATACCATAGACAATATATGGGGTATAAACAATAAAAATGAGGAGGCACCATTAAGTTGTTAGCAGTGTTTTTTTTTTTTTTTTATGGTAGCTCAGTGGTAAAAGTCTGCATGATGGTCGTATCTGATAATCCCAGTAGATTATCAGTTTAATCTTTGCTATCCACACAAGAAATCAGAAAGTCACTTATTTGTTCATTTATAGCCTTTATTTAAAGTGAATATAAAAACATTCTGTGAGACCAGCTCTTCATTACTCTGCTGATTCCTTTCTAGAAATGTATATTCTGTGTTGTGTCGTCTTCAGCACCACTCAAGCAGACAGCGGCAACTACGTATGTGAGGCTTCAATCAGCTTTAGAGGAATAGACTATGTTTCCAGAAGCTGGGAAATCAACGTCACAGTCAAAGGTTTGTGAATAAAATCTCTGCGTCACATCATTCAACAAAATAACATCCTCTTCCCATCCTTGCCCCCTCAGCCGTGGTGTCAGACCCTGACATCTCCTTCGCCGTGTTAATGGAGGATTCACATAACTTTTCTGTTGGGGTCACGTGTCAGTCAGCAGTCGGTACGCCACCTGTTGACTTTTCACTCTACAACGGGACAGGGTTGGTCGCCAATGTCACAAGTGCAGACAGGCGCGCTGTGTTCAGGGTGCCCGTGGTCTTTGGCGAACACTTGAGAAAGTTCCGGTGCCAGGCAAACAATGGAGCAAAGACAGCGTCCAGTGGATGGCTGCCTATTAAAATTGGTATGTGCATTGTTTGAAGTTGCCTCAGTGACAGTTATTACAGTGAACGAAAACTAACGAAATGACGAATAAAGTATTTTCATTTGCTGAAAACTGAATTGTGTGTTTATAAAACAAACTAAAATTGAAGCGAAAATGTGTTTTTTTTCCGTCTTTATTTATTTCATACATAATCCTTTTGGGTTCAATATTTGAACCGTTGTCCACAATGTGGGACATAAGGCTTTATGCAAGTTAAACATAACATTGGTTATGTAGTTAATTGGGTTGAGTTGGTTTATCTAAGTGAATCAAACCTCTCGTCTTTTATTGGGGTTTTTTAAATTTTGCTCATGTTTTTCCTCAAATTGAGCTCCTGAGACTCCTGGCTCACACACAATGTGATGTGTCTCATGAGGGTTGTTTAGTAATATTATTATTATTATTTATGTTGTCATGTTCATGTGTGTCTTTAGTCTGGTTTACCTGGCACACTAACTGCATCCAACCTCAACAGTATTATACACATTTTGCACTTCAGGCTACTTTCTTGTAGAATATTACACTTGATTCAGGGATGGTTGTTCATGTGTCCTCATACACTCTTAAAATCTACTCCATATTACAAAAAATAACACTAAAACTAATTAAAACCATCTGATTTTTAAAACCAGAAGTCAAAACTAATGAAAAATCCAAAACTATTATAACCTTGGAAGGCGCTGACTCAGACAGCCTTATTTCCTCCTGCAGCTCATTCCTGTGATTGATGGAGACTCATTTTTTTTTATGATGTGTGTCTTTCTCCAGAGAAAGTAAAAGGGCCCGTGTCCCTGACCTACGACTACGACATCGCGGAAAACTTTGCCGTGGTTGGCGTGCGGTTGTATTGCAAGGTGGCAGCCGGTTCTCATCTACGGTACCAATGGTTCCTCAACAAATCCCTTCTACAAGACCACGGGAGCTTCTACTATGTGTTCAACCAGCTGCCAGAACAGTCCATACTCATCCTGTCTGTGGGGAGGAGCAGTGCTGGGACATACCACTGTGTCGTGTCTAACAGCTTTGACAACACCACGACGATCAGCAGCAGGGGGCGACACTTGGATAAAGAAGGTAATGTTTTATTTATTAATTAACCCTTAGAACAACGCCATAAGAATGTGCAATACCGTGTCTTATATCCTTTTTTTCAGCACAACCTAGACAATCTGATTTTCGCCGACTATATAAACACACGCTGAGCAGAAGTACTCAGAAATATGGAAATATGTCACAGTTCAAAGTCCGCTTGGCTTGTTTTTATGAACAAAAAGAAAAAGGCTCTATTTTGTGACTTCTGACTTCTTCCTGCTTCTTCCCCAGTGCTGAACCGTCTCCCTGTCTTGGTGGTGGCAGTTGTTTTTGGATGTTTCATATTCCTGATTCTCCTGGTCGGCACATGTTGTGGATTTGGAGTGATTTATAGTAAGATTTATCGTAAGACCCCCCCCACCCCAAATTCCTGTGTCCTGACTTTTTCTTATGTCATTCTTCCTCACTTTTGACATGTTACATTATTTGCTCTTCTTTCAGGGCGAAGGGAGTACGGAGATAAGTTTTTGTAAGTTATTCCTTTGTTAAATTTTGATGAATGAATAATGAATAATTTTTCAATTTAAAGTAAAAAAAATTAAAAAATGACCTTAAGAAATATTAAACATTTGCAACATCACAATAAAAGGCGTAGGGAATTAGAGTTGAACTTATCAAGCCTTACCCTTTATTACATGATGTCTTTAACACAGACAGACAGACAGACAGACAACTTTATTAATCCCCTTGGGAGGTTCCCTCAGGGGGAACATTTTTTTTTTTGCTTATTTTAACCATAAAAGGCCCATAAAATATCCAGTGAGTAAGCGCTTTTGCTGATTTTTCCAGAATAACTTTACAAATCTGGCAGTTATTTACAATTTACTGCATGTTAAAATAGTGTATTAACAAAATTGAGAAAAAAACACTGTAGTTGTACACAAACGCTGATTCACCGGCAGAAACCGATAGCACAGTTACGGTTGCGTAATTACGGTAATGCGAAGTGCTTGCGCAAATAGAATAAAAACTGACCTAAAGAAATATTAAACATTTCCAACATCACAACAAAATAACAGCTCTAAATGATATTTAAGGAGAAAAAAACTCCCAATAACATCCATTATTCATTTAACATCCAACCTCCACTATTATTATCAAGCCTTTTATTATTACATTATGTCTTTAAAATGAAGACATAATGTATTAATAAATATATGGCACTTTTGTGACTGTAATACAGTGATCATTGACATCACTTTGCAGTAATTTGCTCATTAAAAAGTCTTACTTATCTCACATCATAGTGTTTTTGCCTTGGTTACAACACCTTTTAGCGACTGTTATTAGGTAATAGTCTGTTTTAAGTGTTTTACATCATTTGGGCATTTTTGAAATCAACCAGATCTTGAATCTTTGAATGTTTTTTAGTTGAATGCACAGCAGGGTTAGTTGTTTCTTTAGACTTTGTTTGTGTTTAGATTGGATTCCTTGTGCATCTGCTAAAACCAGATGGGACAATAAGCATCTTTTGTCAGTGGCTCTCATTTGTAGAGCCCTGAGAGTAACAGGATCTCCTGTGCTTAAAGACATTTGGGCAACAGTAACAAAATCTGAATCTTACTGTCATGTTGTCATCAAGGGGTGGAGTGGCTCAGTGGTTAAGACCCTACCTTGTGTACCAAAGACATCATGGTCGCAAGTTCGATTCCACCCCTGGCTAATTGTACTTGATTCCATTGTAAGTCGCTTTGGATAAAAGCGTCTGCTAAATGACATGTAATGTAATGTAATGTTGGCCCACATTTAACACCGTGAAACAGAGGTTAACAGGAAACACGGGCAGGGAGGAGAATCATGTGACAAACAATGTGAGCTGAAATGGGGATGTGGCTATGTGTGGGGATTTGTTGCACATAATTGTATCTTACAACTAATGTGTTTTTAAGCCTGTGCTGTTTGTACAAACAAACAACAAATAAGGTGACTTTACTTGCTAAAATGCTAAGCTTTAGTGCAGCAGGAGACTTTAAAGAAAGTTGAACCAAGGACTGTGTATAAAAAGTCAAAAGCATTCAAAGCATGTAAAGTGTTCAGATTCTTATAGGGGACATCATGGTGTTGTGTCCCCAGGACCTCACAGCTGGTTGCCATTTTAACTGAATTGATTCAATTAGAAAATAGCTCATTTTATTTGGGCAAAAAACAACCAACCAACAACCTGCACCACTGCCCTGGTGAAGTCCTTAATATGACTGTAAAACCTCACTGAATATGTTCCATATCTTCAGAAGTAATGTTTAGGCCAAGACTCTTCAATTACAAACTCAGATAGATAAATAAATAAATAATTTAAAAAATAATAAAATAATTATTTTGGTTGTACCTGTACTTCCCTCGCTTCAAAGTGCATAAAAAGTGCACAAAGTTAGTATTTGTTTTCTCTTCCAAATAAGACAAACATATGTCATTTACGACCCACAAACATCTCAAAGTGGATTTAACAGAATACAAAAGAACTAACACTGCTTTCAAACCTATCAAGACTACTGTAGGAATTGATGCAGGGTCCTTTAGAGACAGTGAAAAGTGTTTCTCTAGTTATTTCATCAGTTATTTCTGGTAAAACCACAGGCTGGGCCACTATGAAGCTGGTTATGGACTGCCATTTAAATAGTCTGGGTGTAGGCTGATGTAACATTTTCTCTCACAACAGAATTTATAAAAGTGTTTTCCTTGTTCACCTTTGACAAACGTGGCTCGTCTGCACACGTGACACCTGTCTGTTCTTCTCTCAGGTTGGAGATGGAGAGAAGGGTAGTGGCCTATGAGGGCGAGCTGGTCAGTCAGTATTTCTGCATCTGCATCCTTCAAATATTCTCCCACTCATTCAGTCTGACACAACAGCCCCACCACATCATTGCTCTCTTCTGTTTTTCTTTTCTTGGCAGGACGTGTCTGAGTACAGTGACGGCGCTGATGCACTGAGGACAGTGGGTGATGGGTTTGATCAGGTGAGACCGGGTGAAACATTAAAGTTCAACAGTCAGCTTCAAAAACATGTCAACAGTGTTAACTGCCCTGTCTGTGCTCTCCTCAGGCATCTGACGCCTCTTCAGATGAATGACCCCAAATAGCGAGGCAGAAGAAGACGATTGAGGATGAACCGATTGAAGTGCCATTAGGATTCAAATAGTTTACTCCATATAAACACACACTGTTGTGCTTTGTTGTAACTGCTCATACTGAACTCACAGTGCTCAATGTGCATATGCATAACACAAAATTGGAGCAAGAAAAATGATTCAAACAATATTTCTTTTGCAATTTGTGTATTTTGATTTTGTAGTTCAAGTATTGTTTAATTTGTGAAAAGTGTTTGAAAATATTGATACAAATCTGTGTTCAGTTGTTCATCTAAAGGTTTGATTAAAATGTTCAAAAACAAGTATTTTTGTAATTAAAAAAGTATGGCTGAAAACACTGATTAAAAAATTGCTTACCAACACACAAATCATTCATAATTGCTAAATGAGGCTAAAATAGAAAAAAGGCTCTGAGTGACACTTAGTGAAGAGCCGTCTCTTCTACGGGAGCCGAGCCAAAAGATCAAAATCTTTGAAAAGAGCCGGACTTCCCATCACCAGCACCTGCCATCTCACGCCACGCCTCCTTCACAAAATCTACCGTAAGTAGGCGTGGCGTGAGCGGCGGGTATGATTCGCTGTTGAACACGCTCCTCCGACGTTCAGACAGCCGCTGGTGCGAGGCTCCTCCTCGCGTCGTCGTGTGAGTGAGAACAAGACGCAGCCTTGCCGGAGGGAGGCGGAGGCGGTTGGTTGTCAGTTGAGTTTCGCTGGTAGCTAGTGCTGACAGGTCAGCTCTAACCACTCGTTCATCTGCGGAGGACGTAAGGAAGGAAGGAATCTCCCAAACCGGAGTGACATGGAAGACGCGGTCGGTGTTAGCGCGTACGGAGCTTCGCTCGCCGGACGAGGTTTCGACTTCTACAAGTTTATCCGACAACCGCAAACTGTTGTGCGGCTACTCAGCTGGGTGAGTGAGTGCGTGCTACGTCTGTGTTTATTGAAATGAGAAGTAAAGGACATTCATAACAGCTGCGTCTGATACACCGCCGTGGTTGAAAGATTATTATGTGACGCACATGTGTATTTGTGTGTGTGTTTTTGGCCAGAATAACAACAGGCTAACTACTATAAATGCAGCGTCTCCTCCAGGAGAGCGTCATGTTGCAGGCAGCTGGTGTATGACAGCAGCAACATGGTGACAGCTCAGGTCAACACTGCTCTATAGTCAGAGGACAAAAGACAGGAAACGTTTACACACACGTTTGTATCTCATTCACAGTGAGGACATTCATAGACATAATATATGCACTAACCCCTTACCCTAACCTTAACCATCACAACTAAATGCCTAACCTTTACCCTAACCTAAACCTAATTCTAACCTTAACCCTAAAACCATGTCTTTACCCTGAAAAGGCCATTTTGAGGGGTGTCAGAATGTGAGGACCAGCCAAAATGTGTTAGAGGTTTGGGTTGATCCAGAGCCGAGTTATAAATCTCTATAATGGAGAAGTTATGCATGCAGGACGTGGCATTTGCATAGAAAGCGGAATTCATACCAAGGGAAAGTTGTCGCACACTGCTGATCACCTGTTGCTAGGCAAATAATGGCACATATTTGCATTGTGTGATCAGGACACTGGTATGCAAAATGCCAAATTAATCTCAACCAGACAGGTGTGTGTGTGTGTATGTGTATGTGTATATGTGTGTATATATATATATATGTTTGTGTGTGTATGTATAGTATGTATATATATATATATATATATATATATATATATATATATATATATATATATATGTGTGTGTGTGTGTGTATATATATATGTATATGTATGGTTGTGTGTGTATATGTATGTATGTATATATATATATCTGTCCTTGAATGTATCCTTGGAAAAATGAAACTAAAAGATCTGGATCCACGTTTGTGGGAATGTTATCAGGCAGGACTGATTTAATCTCAGTACAGGTTCATGTCTTGGATGGCTCAGGCAGCATGTCGTTTTTACGTGTTGGTTTCAGGAGGCGTTGCTTCTGGCTAATGTTCTGTAAACACACAGCAGCCGGAAAACACACAACTCAAACCTGAACAATGTGTGGTGGATGAGGACTCTGTGTGTGTGTGTTGTACTGTATTTGTTTGCGCTCTATAGGACCTTCTCAGGCATAAACACTGACCTTGTCAGGACCAGTAGTCCTCATGGACACCAATACCTGGTCCTAATAATGAGGCAGAACCTCCTTTTTCTGAGGAGGTGGACCAAGTTTAGGGCTAAGATTTGAATTGTGGTTAGGTTAGGGTTAGATGTGAACTTGTTATGGATGAGATTGGGGTAAGGCTTTGTTTAGGCTTTTCAAAATGAATGGAAGGCAATACAGTGTCCTAAGAAGAAACTAAATGTTTGTGTGTGTGTGTATGTATGTGTGTTAAGGGTTAGACATAGATTATATACTGTAGTGTCATTAGTAAACAGGGGCTGATACACAGGTAAGATGATACCCTTTCCTCACTGACCCTCTCTGTTACTTCAGGGGAATGTGTGTCTCTCTCTCGCGCGCTACTATTTTTCATTTTTCAATCCATATATTACAAAAAACAAAAAACTTAACTAAATAAATAAATAGCAAACCTACTTTAAAAACTAATTAAAACGAACTAATAACACAAAAAGTCAAAACTAAATAAAAACTAAAACTAATTAAATGAATTATAACCTTGGTATACCCCCTCCCCCCCAAAGCTGTGTTGAACTCATTTCAAACTCACTGTGGCCTGACCACCATCAAACTCTGTTGACTTCACCCCTGCTTCAGTGAGCCAGAAGAAGATACAAGGAAATATTGTTTCTCTGTTACCCTGCCTATATATCCCATAATGCACCACACCTATTCTGAGAACAAGGAAGGTCTTGTTCAATGACTGAGCAGACTCTGACTTGAATGTGCAGTATTTATGCAGTTCTATGATCTATATTGTGATCTGTGTCATGATAAGGGGTCCTATACATTAACATTAAATCTAATGATATTGAGTATAATATAGGTAATACACTAGAAAAAAACAAAAACAAATGACATGCTGCACGTAACAATACATATTAGTGACAGATGTCACGACTCAGCACTGACAGACCTTCATGATATCCACTTACTTTTTGTACATAATGTACAGTGGCCCAGAAGTGCAAATCAACAACACAAATAAGAAAACACAGCAACATTAACTGGAACACAACAACATTAACTGAAACCCAACAGCATTAACTGAAGGACGTTATGTTTCAGTTAATGTTGTTGTGTTTTCCTATTTGTGTTGGTGATTTGCTCTTTAGGGCCACCATACATATGGGACATTTTGGCATTGTTTCAAGTCCGTCTCTTTGTTTGACTTTTGTCTCGTGTTTTGGAGGTCCCCCACATCCACTTCTCTAAACGCCTCCTGCTCATCTTCTTCTACCTTTATGTCCGGCAGTATTGTGACCGCTCCCTCTTCCCACGCACCTAACAGTCCCTCTCTATCCTCCCACCAAATCTCATTATGAGGGCAGTTAGAGAGCTGGTGGCATCTCTGGAGTCACATGGCAGGCAGCTGCAGTCAGAATTAGGTCACATGGTTAGGTGGGTAACCAGAGCAGAGAGTGGCAGACCACGGGACGGTCAGAGGGATCTGGCAGCAGTTAATAGTCTCTGCTTTATAAACCACACCACGGACACAAGACATGGAGGTGTTTCCAGAATCAGTTGTAGAAAAAGAGGTTTTTTTATGAGTTAAGTTGTATTTTCTCTTAAGGTTTCTTTAAATGGACACAAGGATGTTTTCTGATTTTGTTGTACATGTACTTATAAGCAGTGACTATTTGAACCAACCTACTCTGAATCAGTATTTGAGAGTAACTGTAACCTCTGGAGTGCAAAGGCAGCTGAATTCACATGTTGTTTTCATCACAAAGTTTGTCCTGGGGCTCATTTAGAGACAGCTGAGCTCACTGTTGTGTCTTTCGCTTCAAGAAAATTATCACTGACAAAACTGTAATGGATGAAAATGAATATTGTGATCTATAATGGATATTAATAGTGTAAGGTGCTGGTCAACAGAAAAACAGAAAATTCCAGAGCCAAACTCACCCTCATTGCTTAAAAACTACCACATGCACGTGAACAGGCGCATTTATCAATGAAACCACACGCTGGAATTAACATATTCAAAAATCAGAAATATAAATTAAAGGTTTTGGCTCCGACAGTGAGATAAGCTTAAAAACCGGCAAGAGTGTCACAGCGAGCATACATGGCTGCTGTCCGCAAAAATACACTGTGGTCATACACCGCTGTCTCGATGTCCTCCTATTGTTTGTGTGGCGCATAAAACAACCACACTGCAGTTTCGTGCAGCCATGCTATGACCCCGTCCAGTCTGAGGAGGTACTATAAAATAATGTGAAACAACGTTTCTGATACGGAATAGAGTCGAGTTGAGCCGAGTAGTGCTAGAACTGTACAGTATAATGGACAAATGTCATTACTCTTACACTCTGAGTAATGGCGCACCTAGTCAAATGAGTGATGACTGAGTTCCATTCAGCTTCCACAGTTCCAGGGTGTCACACTGTCTTGATTACTTAAATTTAACAAGAGTCTTCATTAATTTTATCAGTAGCCTGTGCTTTTTCTTCTGAAATATAAAAGACCTTATAAGACTATATGGAGGCTTGACAGGCTGGAACTTGGTCTCTAAACATTTTGCTTAAATCATTATAAAAATGGTGAGCAGCCATTGTATAAAGCACGCAGTGTGGGGTTGATGGGTAAACATGACATAAACAGAATACTTTCTTTGTAAAATAAAAAAATATGAAAAGAACATCCTATGTTTATTAACTCCATTCTCTGTTTGATTGCAGTTATTTGCCCTGGTGGTGTTTGCCTGCATCACAACAGAGGGATACATCAACAGTCCAACCAGTGCTGAGGCAAAGTGTATATTCAACCAGAGCGACTCGGCGTGTCACTATGCTGTCGCCATCGGGGTGATCGCCTTCCTGGCCTGCATGGCTCTTCTGGTGTTGGACGTTTACGTGCCGTTCATGAGCAACGCACAGGAGAGGAAATATGCCGTCCTGGCTGATCTGATTTTCTCAGGTGAGTGTTGATTTTGATTTAATTCCTGGGAATGACGTTATGGTCCTAAATAAAATGACTTATTATTATTATTATTAGAAACAAAAACGTTTAACCAGCTGGTGCTTTAACACCAAAAATAAATTGGTTTTGTTACCAATTTTCTGGAAAGAAATCACAAACTTGACATCAGTCGGTGTGGATTTAGACCCGGTGCTGTAGTAAGACTATTTTTATTGATACTTTATATGACATAAATCTCAACAGTGACTCTGGTAATGTTTTAATATGGTTGGTCACAGTAAACAAAAGCAGTACTTTGGTCCGTTTTTATCCCTGTTCTAAACACTGTTCTGCACCGTTTGTCAACTTTGCATTGTCTTAGCCCTTCCAAGCAAAAACCTTTAACCAGCGAGTGCTTTCACAAAAAAAAAATTAAATTGGTTTTGAACCTGAAAAACTTGGTTTCCAGAGGGACCAATGCATCATCAGTGGGTGTGTCCATGTAAGCTACAGAGGAAGAGGAAGAAGAAGAGCGTGAAGTGGTCTCTGAAAGGGACAAAACTCAAAAACAGAGGCTCAATATGATCTGCCGTGCTGTCTCTAATGAGTATGGTGGTTCCACTTAACTAGTGTGAATGTGGCCCAGTTCTCTGAGAGCACCAAGGTTCCACACTCAGACAGAACTAGAGCCTAAACGGGAATCATGCCGGTGCGAAAGCGCTATCTGAGTAATCTTCAGGAGTTGGCTGTGTGCAAGTCTAGTCTCCTGAAGATTACAACGATATACTACCTGAGAACTTTCTCTAGTTTAAAGGCTTGAATTTAAATTTTTGAATGAATCACGTGTGACGTGACAGTTGTCACTCAAGAGCCATTTTCACAGACAAACTCGAGATAATGTGGAAAGAAACGAGTGCAGACATTCTCCAGAGTTTGCTGTTCACACGTGACAAATGAGAGTGCAGGACACTTGCTGTGGTCTCGCATGAGCTGGGAGAATCTTCAGAGAATGTCCTGAGTGACATTTGCGCTCACACATACAGCTGTAGTAAAAGAACCCCTGGTTCTTGTCGGCTCAGCAGCGTTTTAGCGTCTTAGCTCGTTGTTTTCATTTTACAGCTCTGATGAATTGGTTCAGTCTTTACTCTGCCCACCAGTCTTGTGTCTAGACAAAGAGAGCCAACTGTGCACTGCCAGCTCTGCACTAAACAATGGACAAACAAAGTTAGTGACTAAATGACCCTGTCAGTTTCGCTATCAACTGGAACAAGTTTGGAAAAAAAATGCCCCATTTTGATGCCATAAACCTTGATTGATTGATGCGTTACTTTTCAACAGATGTGTTTTGTATTCCGTAGTCAATCTGTTTTTCCCCAAAGCCAAAAAGAACTCAGTTATCAAACCAATGTTGGACATTATACCAACATTCTGACAAGAAATCACGAGCTTGACACCAGTCAGTGTGGACTTAGATTCTTTCTAAGACATAAACCTCAGCAGTGAATCTGGTAAAGTCTTGTGCTTTTAGACGTCACTACTGATTTCGACGCGGTTGGTCACAATAAACAAAAGCACTACTTTGGTCAGGTTTGAACCCTGTCTTAAACTGATTCATGTTGGAGCTTTGTATCAGCTGTGACTTAAGTTATTGGAGCATTTCGTGAATAAATATCTGAACTTTGCAAACAGTATAAATGTTGTGATTGGATCAGGATTATTTAGTTGTTTAGAGGGTTAAATATGACACAATTGCTTGTAATCACTCCACTATTGGCATTTGGAAGACAATTAGTTTAGAAGCACCTCAAATCAAATCAAATTTCAAGACTAATAAATATTGGTTTTGATTGTTTTTTCCATTAAGTGTGCACACTTTTGCTTGTACTTCTCACTGTTGCTACTGATATGATATGTGTGAGAGAGAATAATATATACTATACATTGGAAAAGCGATTATTCCTCCTCATAAATCACCCTTTATTTCAACTTTTCTCATGTAAATGTCGACGTCCTCGTACAGAAAGCTTTGATTACTTGGTGTAATACGTGACAGACGCCCTGGCCTGCTTTCCTGACATAAACACAACACCTATTATTCCTTGCTGCGTACAGTAGAGGAGCGAGCAGCAGGGTGTGCGATGACCTCACGGATTCTGCTAAAATTAAACATTCATTCACTGCAAACAAAAACAGTCCAGTCTGCCATTCCTTAAGCAGACAAAGAAGTGGTCATTTGAAAAACAGCTTGTGGTCGTTTGGACAGATGGCGACGAGAGAGGCGTTTTCATTCCGTTGACATTTTTGTTCTTTTCAAAGGGATTCATTCCTCCTGTTTTCCCCCCTTTTCCTCTAACAGTGTGGAAAATTAATCATTTATATTTGTGTCTGTCCATCTGTATGTGTGTGTGTGTGTTCTTTTTTAGGGCTGTGGACCTTCCTGTGGTTTGTGTGTTTCTGTCTGTTGGCAAATCAGTGGAGTCGCACTCATGATGTCCGAGGCATCCCAGAGGATGCTGCACGAGCCACCGTGGCCTTCTCCTTCTTCTCTATCGCCACCTGGGTGAGCAGGACTCCGGCTGTCTTGTCTTTTCATTGTATCAGCTCAAACACTGGCCACTTACTTTGATACTGAGCTATAGCTGGAGCAATAGTCTAATGATAAACACTATTTGTTGACCAGAAAAAACATTTAAAACATTAGGAGGGTTAGGGTGAGGCGACACATAGGTGACACGTAGCTTCAGAACCATCCCTTATTGTTTTATTCTGAATTAATTTGATAGCTTTTTGCTTATTGAAAAATTGCAAAACTCAATTAAAAGAAAGTTGGAAAGAAATGTGTGAATATACCAAAAATGTCAAACTGTGAATTCAAATCCGATTAGATAAAACTTGTTTGACAACTGTGTGAGATATATTTACAGCATTGAGCCGTCTGTTTATTGTCCAACCTTTGCCTGGTAACACAGCTGAAGTCATAGATGGTGCAACGTTCTCTCGGCTGGTGCGTTCAAGCACGGGTGGAAATGTCTGACTTTTGTCTCTCAGGTGTTGATACATTTATCCTGTGTAGCATTTGCACATTTTTCCAATAAGAGCTGAGCAAGAACATTCATTGATCACGGAAGTTCAAATCTGTGACTATCTTTCTGATTTATGACAGAGATGAAGGATATTTTCTCCTGTCATGTCTTCTGGTTTCACCCTCTTACTTCCAGCAAAAAGCATGTTGATTTGCGGACAGTCTCGTTGTCCCGTGTCAAGCTTTCGGGTCAGGTTACTTGCGTTAGATGGAAAAAAACATCAAAACTGGACGATACAGGAAACGCCGTTATCCGTTTTTTGATTTTTCATTTGAGCACAATATCGGGAGTTTGATACACGGATTAGTCACACTCAGTAATAATGTGAATCATTAAATCTGATCTGTAATCGATTAGGTTTCAATGTTTTCTTTCTTCTTTCTTCTTCCTGTGTCATAGCGGCAGTGTCCATTCAGTGCTCGTGGCTACTCTAAACACAGATCGATGCAGTGACGAAGCTTTACCTCACAGCACGTCTTAACCATCCATCCATCGTCTACCTCTTTATCCTATTATCCTATTATTATTTAGGGTCGCTGACATAGGGCAAAAAGCCAAGTACAGCCAATTCACTCTCACATTCACACCTACAGGCAATTTAGAGTGTCCAATTAACCTCTGCATGTTTTTGGACAGTGACCACACACACGAGGAGAACATGGAAACTCCATGCAGAAAGCCGGAACCCTGGGTCTTTCTGCTGCAATAATATAATATTTGGGTATAATATACCCAAAAGTCCTCATACCCATGTCATGAGGACTTTAAAGCATTACATTACATACATTTGAATATTGTAAGCAGTGTTAAATCAAGGTGGTACAAGCGATTCATTAAAGTATTGGTGAAAAAGTATCTGTGCTGACTGTGACATTTTAATCCCACTGTGCAGGGAATCCTATCCTACTATGCCTTGGGTCGTTTCCGTCGCGGTGTAAACGATGTCACCATCCCAACCTACACGGAGCCGCCAGCGGATCCCCACACCGCCTACCCTCCGACCTATGCGCCCACCTCCTACAACCCCACCACCTACACTCCGACCACTTACACGGCGTATCCCAGCAATATGCCCGACTCGCAACAACAGCCGCACTTCATCTCAAACCCCCAGCCACAAGGAGACTTTAGCTACCAGCCGCCCAGCTACTGAGACAAAGGGAGCTCACACGGATGAGGTGGTGTGTCCTCGGTCATCTGCTGATGCAGTGATTGGAGTTTTGCACTGCACAGACACAGAGCTTTATCACATTGATGTGGGTTTTTTTTTTACATCTAGTTTCAGCCTTATTTTGTCAGATTTGTCAGGAACCAGAGCAATGCAACTGCAAGTTTAGAGATATGGGACACAACAGTTTACTTCAAAGGATCTATGGTCAGATTAGAAGGCTTCAGGAGTTCTAAGATTAGTGCTGGGTATTAGGTAATCTGACTTTAGACCTCTGTGTAAAAAAAAAAAACCCTGCAACATTTACCTCAAATGGGCTGATCCTGAAGGAGGTAGATAAAAAATGTATCCAGGAGGTCAACAGTCACATTGTGTGACTCAACAAAGCTCCAGTCATAGTGGAGCAGGGCGACACTGGCTGTGTATCTCCCCTGTCTCTGCTGAAATAATAAGAATGTGCATTTGTACATTTTTATGGTTGTATGTGCCTGAATTATTTTATTTTATTTAGTTTAGTGAATTGCCCCCCCTCCCCCCCTTCCGTGTAGTTTAAGTGCCTTCAGGATCTACAAGTGGTTTAGGATGTAGGTATTAAATAAAAGTATTGGGTGTAGGGGGGGAGACCTTTCTAAAGCCACTTGTCCCTCTGTTATTGCTGTGTGTTTGGAAAAGTGGGCTCTGTAGAGATTAGGCAGTTTACATGTAGGTCGCCACATCACCATCAAACTGGAACGCCGGAGTAAAAAATGACTCCTTGTCTCACCATCTCAACCAGCCAAAGGACGTTTCAATCGAAAACATAACAGACTGTGTAGAAAAAATAAGTCTTGTTGAATGTACATACAGTACGTATAGTCAGTGTTGCCCTTTAAATGTATAGCTAACATGCAGATAGGAGGGGAGTGCAGATCACTTTGCACTTAAGACAAGTTTATCCACCGAGTGTGTCCTCATGCTCATGAGTAACTTATTAACTCCCAACAGCAACAGTGCTGCTCCTTCAGGCGGTGAATAGTTAACGCCTCACACTTCCCTCCAAAGTCCTGGTGACATGATGTTGATTTCCTGTTTTTGAAGGCCGTGTGTGTGCGCGCGCGTGCGTGTCTTTACAGATGCCAGATTAACACCTCAGCCAGTGATGGTGATGATAATCTAACACCTGTCCTGGCTTAATGTGTTGCTTTATTGTGCCTGATAGTCATAGTTTAACATTTCTGCTGCCATCTGGCTGCTGTAGCTTAGCTAAAGTGACCTTAGATCAGATTTTCTATTGCGCCAAGATTTGAAATAATAGAAACTGATTGTTAAAATAATTAACCATGGTGCTATTAGTGGTACTACACTGGAAACATGTGTGTATGTGTTGGGGGCGGGGCTGGGGTGATTATGTGGTTTCAGTGTATGGGGAAAATAATTTTACTGAAACCAAAATATATGGAGAACACTGATGATCATTTCTGCCATAAGGAGAGAAGGTGAACTTGAAGGGTTTGGGAGTAAAAATGTGCCTTGATGATTTTTTGGGTTAAGCAGCTATGTCTATTGAGTGATGTTGTATTGTGGCTCTCAGAAATCAGTTCATCTTTTTCTTAATGAACACTTGGAATGTGTATTTATGACAGAAAGAAATTGATATTGCATTTCTAAGTGTTGTCTTCAGCTTCTCCCTGTACAGTAATGTGATGAGGCTCAAATTTGTAGGCCACATTTTATGTTAGATTCTGTTATAGATTTGAAGATTCTAGAATGATTTATGATGCATCCTTTAGAAAAACTCTCATGCAGCTTGATTTGATTTGATTAATGTCCCCTGCGTTTCCGTATTCTGGTGTTAGATGCGTAGAAGAGACATTTTGTTTGTTAAAATAAAAATCACTTGTATGATGATCTGTCTTGATGAGACAGTCTCTTCAACAGAACAAGTTTTACATCGCAGAGAGGATAGTTTTCCATTCCAGCATGCCAGGCTTTAAATTGGTTATTTTAGTCCACTGTGGCATGCAAGGGGGGGAGGACTGGATTGTATCAACCAACATATACTTGTGTTGTATAAGTAAATTAGGAATATTGCACCAATCTGGAGAAATAGCCAAATAAATGACACTGAAAAGGCTTTGAAACCATACATTTTTACTTCAGGACCACTCCTGACTTTCCATACATATTGCAATTTGAGGTAACCTCAGCTTTGACATAAATTCATTTAGATAGAGAGCAGGAAAATGCATTTGTTTATAATGGAATAAATAAATTAAAAACCTTTATATTTGGCAGGTCTAATCTTTAGACAAATGTTAGACATGTTTAGAGATGGCAGTGAGTTGAAGGGTTTGACACTATCTGCATTGTCCGCGTCAATTAAGTACAAACAATCAAACAAACAGGTCACATAAATACAAAAAGACTACCGAGGTGTTAAAAGCTAGAGAAATTAATAAATTTCTCAAGTCTCCACTGAACTTCTGTAACGTCTTATTTTGCATTCAGTTGGAGCGAGGAGAAAAGTTTCCGGGGAACTCCAGAGTCTCCAAGTTTTCCCACGAGGGCATGATGTGGCGTTTCATTCCTGAAGGGGGCACTGTTTTCTTTGTCCTCCATTAGACCCCCATAACACTTTCTACACACCGCCTGATATTTGTCCGCACCACCAATCACCTCCACCTGTGACACGGACCAAAAAAAAAAATTGAATACAGTCTGAATTGATCTCCCCTGATCTCCCCACTCTGCAAGTTTCTGGTAAAGACACATTCGTAAAAATGATCCTTTTCTATTCTATTATCTAACCCTAACCCTTATTCTATTATTAATTTAAACAGCTGGAACAAATACTGAATCAGGAGTAAAATTGTCACCACCACTGGAGTTTTAAAGTATGATGAAGTATTACGGCCAAACTGGAGAGAAAAAAAAAGGTAATCTTTCGAGAATAATAATAATAATACAATCGTAATATTAAAAAAGCCCTAATATTACAAGAATAAAGTCCTAATATTACGAGAATGAAGTCATATAACAAGAATAAAGTCGTAAGTTTACGAGAATAAAGTTGTAATATAAAAAAAGTCATAATATTACAAGAATATGGTCAGAATTTTACGAGAATTAAGTCGTAATGACTCTTTTTAAAAAAAAAAAAATCTAATGAAATGGATTATTATTAAATAGCAACAGAACACAGATGTAACCAGCGATAGCCTGCAGTCGGCCACGAGCAGCCATTTCCTCCTCCAGTCCACAAAAGAGATGATTTTCTCCTTGTCTGTTTGTGAAGTCCTGCTGCTAAAGATAATGTGGTGCTGATGTGACAAAATATTAAGTATTTCTATTATATCTGTGAAGCCCCAATCAAAATGTAAATGCTCCACTTTGCTCATCTTGACGCAGGTCGCAGCTGATCATTTGAGATTTTGTTTGAATGATAATTACAACTTTATTCTCATAATATTATGACTTTATCTTTCAGTTTGGCTTTAATGCTCCGTCATAGTAAAGCACTTCATATGGCCAAGCTTGTTAATGCATGTTTGCCCCTGCCCCCCCTCACCTCCGTCTCTGCTCCTATCCTCTTCGTGTAGGCAGCTTCTTTGTAACACTGCATGCAGACAGCGTGGAGCTTCACCACACTCTCAGCGAGAGGCACGAGATTCAGGATGTTTCCAAATGGCTGTAGGAATGTACGGGACAGCAGAAAACTCAGTCAGGTGTGACTGCATTACAAGAAGAGAATGGACTCACTATAGTGTGGAATAATGAGCACATTATCCGTTTAAGTGCTGCTGCACAGGCGGACTGTTCCACAGCCTGAAAATGTGTTCCTTGTTTTGGACATTTTGTTGTGACACTCTTTCTGACCTTTCAGAATCTTGAACAGCGTCTCTTTCTTAACCCTTAGGGCTCACACGGCACGGATCTGTGCCACAGGTGCACCCTCGCTAAATTGCAGTGGGAATAATACACAACTCCTTATACAGACATCCTAGGGGTGTGTGTTTATAGGTCAGTCAAAGTTAGGATTAGTTTTAAGTTTATGATTAGTTTTTTTATTCTTTAAAGTGAGAGTAGTGATAATTGTGCAGAAGTCACAATATAGACAATTTTTGTTCATAAAAACGAGCCAAGTGAACTTTGAAATGTGACGTATTCATGTCATCAGATTGCCTACAGGCTGTGGTGAAAAAAAAAACTATGTGTGTGTGTGTGTGTGTGTATATATATATAAATATATAAAAGACACTCTATATTGCACATTCTTATAGCCTCTGTCTGTATATACAGTTTTAAAATAGTAATGGGGAAAAAGCAGCCTAAATGCTTTGTGTTCTAAGGGTTAATGAACTGTTTGCCAACATCCCAGAGACAAACTGACACATACTTTTCTCTGGAAAGTTCCATCCAAGGCAGCTACAATGATCGTCTTTCCCAGATTTGCCATCTCCTCACAAAACTCCACCGTGTCTGGGAACTGCGGTAACAAAAGGAGAAGCACAGATTTAGTGGACAAGAACTTCTCTCCGTCTAATAAAAATCCTGGATCAGAAACCGAGTTAAGGTAAGAGTTCCTGTAAATAAACAGCAGACATTCAAACACCATTGTCTCCCTGAAGGTTAAAAGTTTAAATGAAAAATAGGAAATATACTGTGTGTTTTTTTTTTTACTTACAAACTGTCCTTCATCAATTCCGATGACGCAGACTTGTAGTGCCAGAGACCTCACGTCTGCCAGACAGTTTGCAGGTACAGCTTCCATTGTGTTTCTAGAAAAAAAACGGACAGGATATAACTTCAACTGCTTCATCTGTGAGTGCAGTTGAAATCTTACATGCCCACTGCCAAAATCATCATGTCCCCTAAACAACGCACAAACCAGGGAACATCAACAAGTAAAAAGTAAGAAGTAAATGAAAACATACTTGTCGTGTGTGGCCATGCCCGTATCAGAGTAGCGCGTGTCCTTGGCATATTTAATCACCAGGCAGTTATACTGGGCAATCTGGAAACGCCGCACTCTCCTCATCAGTTCAGTGCTGCAACATAAACAAATGACAGCAATTCCGTGAATGTCAGTGAAACCAGTGTGTTGCTGAACATGCAGAAACGACAACAGATAATAATGATGAGAATCTTAACAGGAGTTTGGAGACTGGGTCAGGTTATTTAGATTTTGGGGTGCACCTAATAAAATTAGCAAAATGATTTGTTTCCCAGCATTTGTACTGATATTTATGTGCATGTAGTTAAATTATGATTGACTCAAACATTTCTCATCAAAATGTTGGTTTATGTACTCCAAATAATATTCAGTGTTATAGAAATTACAGTAAAGAAAATAATAATATTTACGCACATATATTAGATACCGTTTTGTTTGTTTATTTTCTTGTCTTGTCTTTGTATGTGGTTTCTATTGTTGTTTACTACACTAATCCTGTGAGTTTGTAATTAAGTCTTATTTTAACTGTACATTTTTTCCACAAGGAAACCCAAAAGTATGTCTTCAAACCCACAAACACCTCCTTCATAGTTAGTACATGAACCCGGCACAAGATAAGTTTGGGCTGAGTATTACGTGTATATTATATGATGTAATGATGTATAATGTTTAGGGACTGGGATGACTTTTGGATTCGTTTTTGAGTTTTCATTTTCTGCATTTCCACACCTTATTTGTTTTATGTATCAAATTGTTTTAAGACTGACGATGATATTATTTATTCTGCTGATATTTCATAGATGGACGAGATTATGATATAGATTATGTTGTCACTCTTCTTTAATTAATCTGTTAGACTGTTCCATAATTTAACCCCCGAGATTGAAGCACTGCATCACAACCGTTGTGATGTCATTAACATTACTAAGATTGGCTACATCAGCTGTTTATAACATGAACTTCACGCAGATGCACGTTATACTGACAAGGGGTAAACAATGCAGGAGGAGATTTGGCGGGATGGTGAAGTGTTGCAGCTCATTATTGTTGTTCCCACATCACTTTACACAGTGGATTAAATTTAAATGAACCGTCAGTCCTTACAATAAAACAGCTCAGGTACGTGTTGATTAAACGGTTGAAAAACTCACCTTTTTCCTGAAAACATGGGTCCAAAGATGACCTGCAGGGGGAAAACAAACACGGACACCTCATGAGCTCGGTCAGAGACGAGTGAAATACACTCACACAGCTTAATACTAATCTTCAGCTTTACCTCAATTAAATAAATAAGGTTACTTGGACTTAATGATATTATTTAGACTCAACAATGAGAGACGAACCTGAATTTGTCCTCGCGCTTTCCTCGGTGAGTTTGGAAGAACTCTAGGGAAATCCACACAGTCCATTTTTATTCAAAGTTTTAAACAAAAGGCAAAAATAATAAATTATAATAGTGTTATATATTATATCTATCCTCTCTGAAGCAGCCGCAACTCTTGAAAAGGTGAATGTGGCGCGCTGTGTCCAAGCTCGGCGGCGGTTTTTATACCGGAAATGTTTGTGACCAATGAGCGTGGGATAAATAGTTGTGACGTAGTTGTAACGCTGCCTTTGATTGGGTAAGAGGACAAACGGAGAAGTTTTGACAAATCAAAGCACAGAGTTCAGGGCATGCGCACTGCCTGTGTATGTTTGCAGAAGATGTAGGGTTTCCAGTTGGAGGGAAGGAAAGCATGTTTTGAAAGAAGGTTTGGGGTTCAGCTTTTTATAACATTAAACTCTGATTTATTTATATGTGATTTATTTCATATTTGATCCTTAAAATCGAAGAGGAAGTAGTTTGTGTTGAATAATCATTTTTTCTTTGATGTTAATTATTTATTTGGGGATTTTGTGTCAAGTTTATGTGGCACATAAACCATTGCTTTTAAATTTTTAAATTTTAATCTTTTTTACTATTTGAACCATAGTCATTGGGTTGGACAATGACTATGGTTCAAATAGTAAAAAAGATTGTCCAGGACAGAAAATATACAGAATGTAACACATACTGCAACAAAACAACAAATAAAATCTGAGATGTAACACAATCCAACTTTGAAATATACCGAATTAAAGTTGTGTTTGTTTAGAAACAGTGAAGAGGATGTAAACAGAAAAGCACTGTTTTTTTCCATAAGAGTATTTCAGCTATCTGACATAGTTCCCTCATCACCACAGACATGTTTTTATTTCTGTGTGTCCTTTTTATCGGTACCCACTCACACATTGATAAAGAATGGATAAACAAACCTATACGTTAAAAAGAAAAGGTGTCAGTAGGAGTAGCTGACATGTGCTTAAACTAATAAATGGATGTCTCTTTGTGCTCAGACTGTTTTCTCAGCTCCAGACATTGTGACTTATTGCAGGAAAAGTCTCTGTCCTTTGATTCTTGCCCTCCTTACCATCTGACCTTGCTTAGTCATATTTTTACCTCCTTCATGAAACAGATTTGAATTGTTGATTTATCAACGTCTGTGTCTTTGTTCTGTTTGATTCTGATTGGTTTACAGTTTAAACATCAGGGTGGTCCAAAGTCCAAAGTCCAGTCTTTCAGTAGCACTGGAGCTGAGCACGTGCTGTTTGGACATATCTGTGCGTGAACTTCAGCTGGATCAAGTCACTTTAAACACCAAAAAAAAAACAACCACAATGCACTGGACTGAAATGGATAGAGATGTAAGTGTATTCATGTATTCATTCGTCCTTTCGTTCATCTATTAATGAGTGGCTGATATATCTCTTAGGCCTCTGTGATAAGGTAAAAGTAAAAGATTTTCTTTTTTTGTAATGATCTTTTTTATTTGGAAGGACAGACAAATTCTTTCAATGTGCATTTAAGAGTTCTGTGTTTATAAGAAAACTGTGTTACGGTGCTACACTGAGGCCTTGTGATTAGAGGTTGCACGTCCTGAGTTGTTTAGGTTTGTGCTTCGGAATGTAAGCTGCTAATTTTGGAGAAGGATGAATCGTAAGTTTTGTCTCGTACACATGTTTAGGTTGAGAGCAAATGTGATTTTTTTTTCCCATCAAATATTTATTTGTAAATAGTTATTTATTGTTGGTCCAGTCTGCGTCATCCATCAAAGTAAAAGATTTCTGACAAACAAACAAAAGAATTGTTTGTCCCCATTTGTGGAACTGTTTGGTCTTCCATTTGAACTGAATCATTTTTGCTTGTTGCCCCCCACTGGTTAGTCAGTATAGTCTCTCCTGGTTGGCCTCCACCTGCAACCCAGAGAACTACGTTCACATTTTATACATGGTCTCAGGTTTAAGAAGGTGACACAGAATTGACATAGTGTTGCTTTATAAAAACAGTGGCAGGCAGCCTTACCCAACAAGAGCAGGAGAGGGCGCTGTTGACCGTGATTTACACACACACACACACACACACACACGCCCACTGGTGTTGTGGGCTTTCATGGCCGCCCGGCTCACTGGAGTCTCTCTCTGCCTCTGACAGGAGCTGGAGCGGCAGCTGTCACCGAGTCGGTGGTCGCACAGGATGTCCGCAGACGACGTGGTCAAGGCCCACGCCAATGCACTGAAGGAAGGTCGGTATGTTTTGAGGTTAGACGGTAGTTACACACTCAGGAAACAAACACGCAGCCCCGGTGGTGGAGGAGCACAGCAGGTGTCGTGTCAAATGTGTGTTTACACTACTAATGTGCACAGTTTCAAATAATATTAGGTATGTATGAGGAATGTTGTCATGTTAATGTATGAAGGTTGTGACAGATTAACAGTAAGGGAACATTCTGGGAACCAAAAGAGAACGTTCTCTAAAGGTTGTATGGCGGTTGTGACTAAGTAACGTTAGAGGAACGTTTTGGGAACCTTTAAAGAACGTTCTCTAAAGGTTGTATGAAGGTTGTTGAAAAGTAACATTCGGGGAATGTTCTGGACCCAAAAGAGAACGTTCTCTAAAGGTTGTATGAAGGTAGTGACACAGTAACGTTAGGGAACGTTGTGGGAACCAAAAGAGAACGTTCTCTAAAGATTCTTTTTAATAGCAGTACATTGTTTCAGTATATGTGTGTGTGTGTGTATATATATATATGTATACATAGATACATATATAGGTATATAGATAATGTCATTCTTTGCCACCGTGTGTTGCTCAGGTACGGAGCGAGCCCGTGCTCTGGCTCAAACTTTACTCAACGTGCCATACGGGGAGGGAGATGGAGAGAAACTGGACGTCTACATACCCAGGACCGACTCTTTGGGTATGGACGGACATGTGTGGCTTCCACCTCAGTGTCACGCTTCAAATATTCAGAAGCTGGTTTCAAGCATGACCATTTTCTCTGTTTCAGATGTCCCACTTGTGATTTACATACATGGTGGATACTGGCAGTTTCTCAGGTACACTGCTCTGCACACTCCGAAGCCTCTGAACTGTATCATAGATGTCTTTCAATTCAAGCTGATGTTCTGTGCACAAACAGCAAGGAGGAATCGGGATTCATGGCCGTTCCGCTCGTCGATAAAGGTGTGGTGGTGGTTGCTGTCGGCTACGACATCGCCCCCAAAGGTACAGTCTTTCTGTTTCTGACAAAGACGGATCATTTCAGGACAGATTTCAGTCTATCTGTGAACTTGCACTGCCTTTTCAGGTAACATGGACTTGATGGTGTCTCAAGTACGCAGGAGTGTTGTGTCTGTTGTTCAACAGTATTCTCACATCAGGTGCCTTTTCTTGTTTCCTACCCTATCATCACCCAGTTTGAGTCATCTTAATACATTGTATTGTAATGCAATTTTCTCTTTCTCTCATTCACAGAGAGTTAAGATATCACCGTATTCGTTCTAAACCTACTGCATCTCAGTTTGTGTTTGATAAATTCTCTCTGATCTCCCTCCCTCAGTGGTCTGTACCTGTGTGGACACTCTGCCGGGGCTCACCTGGCTGCAATGGTCCTCTCCACTGACTGGTCACAGTACAGCATCGCTCCACAGATCAAAGGTGAGGAGGGTTTATCAGGCGAAATGAACTGAAGTGGAAGAAAACGATGAACATAATTACAAGACTGAGGCCACGTCCACATGTAGGTGCAGGGTCTGAAGTTGACTTTGTTGGCCACATGCAACTGATGCAGGTGGATTTTAAAATCCTGATAATCTGTTCAAACCAGCCTCAAATCGGAAGGCACCCACAATTGGAAGGACCAGATCGCGGCCAATAAGTGCTGGGCGTGCTCACACTCATGTGACTGAAACACCTTAAAGCACAGAAGAAGCTTAATTGTTAAAAAATACTACATGTAGACTGGGCCTCAGACAAATACTGCATAGTTCATGTATTCATGTGTTTTCCTGAAAATTATGTTTTTTTGTTTACAATATTATCTTCCAGGGGCTTTCCTGGTCAGTGGCTTATATGACCTGCTGCCCATCCAGTCCACATATATCAATGAGCCTCTGAAGATGACAGAGTATGTAGGCCATTTTATATTTTTGGTTGTTACACACAATTCACTTTTCACAATTCACAAAGGAAATTACTCATTTGTGTACAGGTAATTATTTAGTGTTAGTTAATGTTTTTGTTAAGACGGGCACAGTAATAATATGCTCAACTTTAATCCTGACACCAATCACTGGTTCATTTCAGCTTTGCAATTACAATTAAAGGACACAAACTATTTGATCTGTGATAAAAGATCAGTCTTTATTTGGATAAGCATACTTGGGTCAGCTCATGAGACCAGGTAGTTTGTGAATCCTAACTACACCTATTTTATATTAGACTTGACTAATGGGTTTGAGTGAGTTTTTTTAAATCATGTAATCACATTGCAGTCCTGCAATTGTCATTTTCACGTAGTGTATGTGAATTATTGTTATTATTATTTTTTACTGTAATCAGACTAACAACAACATGTAAAGACATTATGCCATATCCTTCCTTAACTTGATTTCTCCTCATAATCCCCAGTTTGTCAACCTGGTGCCACGTAGTGCTATTTGTGATGTACTTTTTGTTTTTGTTTTTGTTTCATTTTTACAGACATTTTACAATAATGTTTGGAGCTCTTTTCCACTCACATGATGATAAAAGTGAATTCCATGAAAAACAAACTCATGATATAAATCAGATTGAGAAACCCTGCAGTCATCCATCAGTTGTACAGTATGTGCACGTCTGTAAAGGCCATGATAGTGATGAGGAAAGTGTTGTGTCTTAATCAGAATGTTTTGATTGTGTCATTGTGGAGGAGCATCTGGTGATCTGTCGTGTCAGTCAGTGTCTCACCCCTCTGTCCCCGGTTGTCCCATGTTTTGCAGAGAGGTGGCGATCAGGAACAGCCCGAGCACGCTGGTCCCTCAGCTCAAACTCTCCTCCTCCAGTTGCCACGTTGTTGTGGCCGTTGCCGAGAATGACTCGCAAGAGTTTCGCAAGCAGTCACAAGAGTACTACAAAGTCAGTGCTGCTTAACTGCTAACCCTAACCCAGAAAACATGCATCACTGCTATTAATATGGTCACTGTTCATCTGGATATTTTGTTTTTAGGATACAAGAACATGCATGTTATATAATTATAATATATCATATAATGTGTTAATATGTGTGGTTCCCTCAGCTTTGTGTTATCAAATCTCTGTCTTTCAAGGCTTTAGAGGCGTCAGGACTGAATGTGACTATGGAGGACGTGCCAAACACGGACCACTTCAATATCATCGAGCAGCTGGTAGATGGAGATTATCACCTAACAAAGGTACACATGTACTCAAAATCTACTAGGAATGGCATTAATTCAATAGCAATATAGAGTGTGATATAACAAAGGTTCTAGATATATTAAGGCAATGTTTTGCACTGTGCAATCACACTATGAGACACAGCACAATTGCTATGAAATACATTTTTAATACCTTATTTGTTAAATGTTTGGGGTTTTTTTGGTCATAAAGAATTTTAGAACCACAATTAACTGCTTCCATCAACTTTAACTCAGGAGCAAAAACCAATCTTTAATTATCGGACATTTTTATCATGATAATAATCAATATTATTTGACTTGAAACCTTTTTATTGTGCTCATGTTTTTGCCATATGCCCAGCCATACTTTCAGCTAGAGCTCTAACAATTACTCGATTAATCGACCACTAAATGAATCGTCAACTATTTTGATAATCAATTAACCGGTTTGAAGCTTTTTTCATGATTAAAACAAGATTTCTGATTGTTTCAGCGTCTCAAATTTGAATATTTTCTGGTTTCTTTGCTCCAGATTACAAAGAAATCATTAAAACGGAATCATTTTGGTTTGTGGACAAAACAAGACATTTGAGAACATCATCATTTCTGGGTTTGACAAACAGTGATCAACATTTTTTTTATGCTTTCTGATATTTTATGGACCAAACGATTACTCGATTAATTGAGAAAATAATCGTCAGCTCAATCGATTATGAAAATAATCGTTAGCTCAATCGATTATGAAAATAATCGTTAGTTGCAGCTCTACATTCAGCCGTACGTTTTCTTTCCTTGACCAATAGCTTTGATGTCTGTGTGAGGTCCAGGTTATAGTTTAATATTTATCGGAAATGTTTAGCTACCACAGTATTATCCTGGAAATAGCTTTTTATTAAAATAAAGACAGTCTTTCAAAAAGTTAAACCTACATTTGTGGATTACCATGGGCAGTGTTTAAATGTTAAACAGTATGAAAGTACGAATCTGCCCCAAGCTAATGGCTCTTTAAACCTGCTACTCAGTTCGATATGTAATGTATCTGTCTAGAACTTCACATTTTTACCACAATACATGTTTAAGATCATAGTGCTTAACCCTCACTTGAACTCTATACATCTTTCTAGTCTTCAATGTTTTGTGGTATGTACTTTGAACAACCACCAATGAATATTTAAATTTTTTTTTAGCTTCTCTTGAAGATGATGGGGAGGAGCTGAGGTGTCTGTTTCGTCATCTAATCTCGAGTCAACACACAAATTTACAATTTCTTTCCATTTTTGATTGCTTTTAAACTCATATGGCACGGATTGTTTTCAACATCTAGTTTACTGTTTCATCATTTGATTTGATCTCTATTCTCTCTTGTCCTAAGTAAACTTCACATGTTACAACCACATTCATGTGTAAAAACATTTTGTGCCTGAAAACGAACTACTTCAAAGATGGTGGTATAGTAGCACATTATACCAGTGATAAACCGGCTCACAGCGACAATCTGCACAACAACTGTAAGTCCTCGGAAAAGGACAATAACAAGTCCCAAAGTGAAGATTACTGTCATACATAATACAATGTGAATGATGTGTTTTGTTGTAGTCCCCACAGTGGTGATATCTCACACAGGGAAATTTAATGTGGTAAATGCTGATATATTTGCACTTTTTTCTTCTTTTCTTTTTTTTAAATTGTAATATAGTTGCAGAATACTGATAGTGAAACAGACATATGTTTATAAAAATGATGCACGTTGTTACTGCTCTCATCTTGACTCATTGTTTACACCAGACAATAAACTTCTACACCACAGTTTACTTGCTTGCTTTTTGAGATATAAGGTTGTGATTGTTATTTGTTCTCATAGACATTATTCAAGCAAAGACATCACATTCTGTACTTGCAAGACTGGGGGGGGAGAGTGGGAAGAATTGAACAAAACAACAGTTTCCCTGATGTGTCTGTTCATCCATAGTACAGAAAACAATTTTACATTGGCTATAATGTAATAATATCTTACTCAGGGTGTGTGAAAACTTGGTTTACACTATTCTTACCTTTGCCAAAGAGGTTATATTTTAGTTGTTTGTCATTTTTTTTTCCTGTGTCTGTGACCAACACATAAGTAATATGGATTTAGATGAAGTGCAGCAGGTTATATGGCTCAAGGAATAATCACAATGATATGTGACACATTTTGTTGACTCTTATTTGTGTGTTTGTTAGAAGAGCTTGATGGACTTGTTTTGCTTAGTCTGGTTGCATTTGGTGTTCCGTGGTACACAAAATTGTTTTAATTCAGCGAAAAAACGTGGTTTTCCTCTAATAACGAATCATACTATTTTTTTGATCACTCGTAAGTTTGCTGCTTTCAAGGCAGCGCACACACATGCAGTGGTTTGTGTCCTGTTGTAGTTCCGTGTCTGACACAACATCATCATCTCCACTGTGCTGTGGTTCAAAGTGCGCAGGAAATCTCTGAGCAGGAGACGCTTTACAACCGCTGAGAAGCTGGAAAACATCGAGCAGACAGTGCCCGCAAGAGCATCTGTTGGACCAGGTGAGCACAGAACCTCAACCAGCCACGAAGTCACGATGACAAAACGACGTACTTCACTTTCGAGACTGTTATTAGCAGTTAGCTGTAACATTCGCATCATTGCGCCAACGCTTGACGCTAGCAGAGTCGCGCTAGCCTCTGTTAGCCACACAGCTAACGGTTTTCTCCCTCTTTATAACTTGTATTAAACTGTTGTGACGCTATGTGACAGCGCTCTCATTCGAAAGTACGTCGGCGTCTAAACGCCCCGACGACGTGTGCAGGTTTCAGGTTGACATGTTTGTGTAGTAGGAAGCCGGTTAAAGTTTACAAGTGTTGCCGGGGCTTCCATGACTCGCCTCAGCTCTCCTCTGCCTGCGTGGCCGTAGCTGACTGGCTGTCTGTGGGCTCACCAAGGTTTTTAGTTTTTATTTGGTTTTGACTTTTAGTTTTAATTAGTTTTTAAAGCGGGTTTGTTGTAAATGCTTAGTATTAGTTTAGTTTTTATTATTTTAAGTGTTCAGTTTTTTGTATTATGTATTACCGTATTTGCCATGTGCAAGATGCATAATAAGTGCATCGTATTAAGTATTGTGTCATAGAAAAAACAATATTATGGTTTCTTACACGTGCAAATATCCCTAATTGAGCATTACATGTAAACACCCTTCATTAAATGTAAAAAAGACAATTACAGACAATTGTATTTGAAGTATAATACACATATACAGCTCGTATATACAGAAATTACCTTATTTTGTAGGGTAGGGGTAGGGTGGAGGATGTGACAGTATTCAGTATAAGTGTTGCTACCGTCCTGTAAGAAGCACAGACCTCTAAAAATAAAACTTCATGGGTGCAAGGATATATTGAGATACATCAGGACATAGCCTAAAATATTGAGATACTATTTACAAGCTTTAAAAACAAGCGGGCACAGGAATATGGAACTGAATTTAAACGCAAAAAAGTTTGCTGTAAAAGTAAGTTTGTTGTAAAGTCACCTTTACAACAAGGTATAATTAGTATTGTGCTTCTGTGCAATGAGCAACACAGCTGAATGTGTGGGTAGTGCCCCAACTTTTCCAATAATCGAATATACGATCCTTACAAGTTGTACCTCATTGTAAAGGTGATATAAATGGGAATTGGCCCAATACTGATCAAAATCACTGAGCATGTTTGGGCTGTTTATTTCTTCTTTTCGCGAGAGAAACATTTGTTACACAGTTGGAGATTTTATGTCTTTGAAACGACTCAGCACAAATGTGTTTATTACATTAGTTTCAACCCTATAAGCAAGGAAGAGAAAATCTCTTAAGAATCTGTAGAGATTAAAATGTTTGGCATGTCAGAACTTGCCATATGTAGTTACTAGTTATTCTTTTTTTCTTTTCTGTATTTCTCTACTTTTCCTTTCTCTTGTCTCACTCCTGTCCAACTGCTTATCAGAATTCACTGCTCAGATTGGCTGAGTTTTGTCAATTATGTTTTTACAATAAATTAGTCTAAAATTCCTGGGCCCCTAATGCCTTAAAAGCCTAGAAAAACTGCAAAATAAATACAAATTCTATACAAACGTCTTATTGATTATTAAAGGTTCAGATCTGGACTACAGTCCACCATTTAATGATTTCTGGCTCAATCATCATTTACTTAGTTAGTCATCAGTAATCAGCAGTTAAAGTGGTTTCTCTTTACATTTAACTCATTTATCTAACAACACCCCCAAAATATCAAGTTCCTCTAAGCCTGGTTCTTTGTAGACTCTCTAGAATAATAAAGAGAAACTTGAGCTAACAGATATTCAAGGGAGGGATTTTGGCGAGAGATGTACAGTAGATCAGATTTTCATGTGGGAGAGTGAGAGATGCCGGTGAGATGTAGAATGAGTTTAGTGGGAGGAGAACCGGGTCGCTCAGCTTGTTTGGTTTGTTCAGTTAACTCGCACACTCGGAAGTAACTGGCCCTTTAAAGACGCAGTACTGTCGTTGCTCAAGCCTGAAGGTATGTCAGCTAGTCAACTACCTGTTTGTCTGGCTTTCCTGACTGGCTCATGTTTGTGACTGAAGGTTGGACCAGAGAGAAGGAGGAGGAGACTGAGTGAGATAGAATCATTTATTTATGTGGGACAGAGGGCTTGAAGCTTGAGGGACGGGAAGTTTCTGAATGAGTTGCGTGCAAAGGAGACCGGCGAGATGGTGGCAGCTTATCCAGTGGAGAAGAGGCGAAGAAAGGGTGAATAATTCAACTGTTCATACACCAGCAGCTGTGTTTGGCTCTGTGCTGCACAGACATGTTATGTAGGCATTGCATACAATAGTGACAATAAGGGCATTATGATTGTGTGTGTAGGCAAAAGGGGTAAAGTAATACTTTTGAATTTACTTGTGATGTTATTAGAGCTGCAACTAGTGATTATTTTTTTAGAATCGATTACTGTGTTGACTGTTTATCTGGAGTTAACTGTAGCAAAGAAACCAGAAAATATTTAGATTAAGAAGCTGAAAAGTCAGAGAGCTTGATTTAATTATTAAAAAAAAACACCGAGACCAGTTATGAGTTATCAAACTAGTTGAAAAAGTAAGTTATCGCTTTATAGATTAACCATTGCAGCCTTGGATGTCATATTTATTCATCAGTATCGTAATATAGTTAATAGTTTAGCCTTGCTACAGTACACAGTGATTTGTGTGTACTCTGTTTTGCTCAGTTGCAGAGACAAAGTTTGTGTTTTGATTCTGTTGTGACATTTATTTTGAGTTGCTGAACGGTTGATTGATCTTTGAAAATACAAACAGTGAGCGTGCTGCCAAATTATACCCACCTTAAGTATTGCTTTAGCTCAACCACTCATGTGTTATTTACAGTTAACCACCACAGTTAAGAGCCCATTCACTGTAAAGCTGTAACATTAAGAGACAGTTGTAATGTCTCCGACCCCAGCAATCCTGTAAGTTTGTTTTAAGAAATAGTGCTTTATAAATTACTCAAAAAGGTTTCTGCCCTTTGTCCTGCATTAGTCACTGCACTTTTTTTCCCTCAAAACCATTATAAACTAAGAGAAACCACAAAAAGATCTCAAATATCTGCCAAGGCCACTCCTTTCCCACTGTGTCAGTACACTCCCCTATCTTAAAAAAAAAAAACAACTTAATCCTCCTTTACATTTTGAGTTATGCTGCTCAAAGACAGATAAACACAACTGAAAACATAACCTTTGTGGCGTAAAAGGTAAAAATGATCAATCAAGTATAGTATTGTTTCACTTTTTGTGTATTCCTGTCAACAAAAATGTGTTGAAAAGTGTCAGATATTTATTGGGATTGTTGTTGACATTGACTGATATCAAAACTTGAATTGCACTAAATAGTTGCTGCATAATTTTAATATGTTCACATTATACTGGATGCTGGACTTTCAGAATTTCTAGGACTACAGGTTTTGTGACAACTCCACCCAATGCATTGCATAACCAGAGGCTTTATACCCTCAGAGGGTGATTCCACCCAAATATTTGTCCACCAATAGTTTAATAAGGTGTTATTCCATCCAAATACTACCTGTCTAACTACTTATAGTGCTTAAGTTGGATTGTTCTCAAACACCTCTTTCTGTCCTGCAGACATTGTGTATGCTAAGATTTGCATGTTGCGCAGTTCAGCTGATTTATTACGTAAAATATCGATGGGGTTACTAGATTTCAAACAGATATATGAATAGAAGAGAAACAGTGTGCAAAGGATGTTTCGTTTTTTTTATTAACCATGATATGTACAGTGATTGATACAATTTTGTACACACAGAGAACCTATTTAGTCAAAATGAACAACTGGGGAAGTAAAATGCCATACCTATCTGAAAAAGTATCCTCCTCCCAGTGATGATTGAAAAGATTAAGGCCGTACTGCACTACATCCACTGCACTGTAATCACTGAAGAAAATCAAAACCAACTTGTGTTTCCACTTTTTCAACAACTACCAAATATATTTCGATCAAAAGAAACCATTAAATCATCTCATTGGACTTTGAATTAAGAGTTTTTTAGTAGAATATTTTAGTAGATTAGTTACTTTCAAAAGTGAGTTTTCAGACTAAAAGGCACACTAGGTTATATTACCTTTGCAGTGGGTTTTTAATGTCCAACCAGTTAAATTCAATTCACCATCAGGGATCCCTGACAATCTTTTTCTAGAAATTACATTACATTACATTACATGTCATTTAGCAGACGCTTTTATCCAAAGCGACTTACAATGGAATCAAGTACAATTAGCCAGGGGTGGAATCGAACTAGCGACCATGATGTCTTTGGTACACAAGGTAGGGTCTTAACCACTGAGCCACTCCACCCAAATTAAATGCTTTACCTTACTAATGGCAATGTCATGAAAAACTAGTCTCCTGGAAATGATGTCCCGAAAGTCCAGCCTCCATTATTGCAGCCTCATTGTAAAAATAAAGCTAACATGCTGGGTATGTTAGCTTTAGTTTTACAATCATAAAAAAGGAATTTATTTTTCATTATGGGTTTTACTTTACTTACATTTTAAAACTGATAATATTGGTCAGTTCTGTAAAAATATGATTGAACTGGAAGCCGCTGCAGGTAGATATTAACACTGTCCTGTCGGTTGACCTTGGTGTCAGAAAGGTTGATGGTTACCTTGGTGTTCAGTGTTCTCCCGAAACAAGCACACGTCTCATATTTCAGCAGGCAGTGCATCTGAATGTGTGCCCTGCCAGCCCCAACACCTGAAACCTCAATGTTTTGAATAACCTCCTGCTTGGAACTCATGTGACATATTGTGATCATAAATGGTTCCCTCCCTTCTCCTCACACTTGATGATTTACACTTTCAGTTTCTTTTGGGCTACAAAGGGAAAATAACATCCATTTTAGGGCTGCAATTAATGGTTATTTTCATAATCGATTCATCTGTCAATTATTTTCTGGATTAATCAAGTACTTGTGTGGTCTATAAGATATCAGTAAATGTTGAAAAATGTTTCTCCAAACCTGGAAATGGCAATTTTCTCAAATGACCTTTTTCACCAACCAAAACGATTCCGTTTTAATGATTGATTTATTACATGGAGCAAAAAAGCCCAGAAAATATTCCAATTTAAGAAGCTGAAAAATCAGAAAGTTTGTTTTAATTATATAAAAATACATTCAAACCAATTAACCGATTATCAAAATAGCTGACGATTAAATTAGTAATCGAATAATTGTTGCAACCATACTCCATTTATCATCCTATCGTAAGTATTATGCATTGGCTTCCTACACAGCTTGCATATTAACAAGTTCTGATTGAACAACAAAACAAAGCTCCTTTGTTTGCAGAAAACAAAGCAAACAAAAAGCCCTTTTTCAGGGATTAATGCTTCTTTTGCTACGACGGATTTCTGTCAGTCGGAGCCCAGAGAGGGAGAGACCTCTGCATGCAGGACTCCTGCTTCTGTTCATTTGCCATCTTGTTTGCATTGGAAGCAAACTGGCGGAGGAGCCCTGCAGGTTAAGTTTGTTGCCTATAGGAAGTCAGCACAGATCTAAAGAGGAACAATAAATAACTGGAGCCTAGTGGTAGTATGACAATAGAGCCTTGCACCTGCAAATATTGATAAGAGCTCAGGGACACAGTTGCCTTTGCCTTTTTTCAGTGAAAAACTTAGTGAAAATTATAAAAAAAAACAGGCATTCTGACTGTCATTCAGGTACATATAAGAGCAATTTAGTGTCTCGTTTAGTGTCTAGTGAGGCATTGCTTTCTTTTGTCAAAACAGTCTTGCTGCTGTTAGTCAACAGGCTTATTTCTTCTGTGTGTTGTAGTACCACTATGATTTCCGCAACATCTCCTCTCTCCTGTGGGGTACCACAAGGCTAAATCTTCGGGCCTGTTCTGTTCACACTTTATTTACTCCCATTAGGGACCATCATGAGGAAGCACATGTCATTTCATAATTATATCTTCCTCTGAGAAAAAAAAACACCATTTCAGTCCAACCACTTCTGGATTGTCTGTTGAGTTTGGGAGACAAACTCGACAGTGACCTCAAATTTGACAGACAAGTCAAGTGCAGTAACTAAAAGTAATTTTTATAATAACAATAATTCATTGCCTCTAGCTTGTTTAATATATTATGAAAAAGGGCTAGGATTGGAATTGGATTTCATCTTTTGAAGGGTCCATTCACCAAACTTAGCTAACTTTGAAATTAATAAAACAATTGACCTGTAAAAATGTTGTCAACTCTTACTCAATATTGTGTTTGTCAGTTGTAAGTGTTAACAACGCTTTCTCCTCATTTGCATTTCCGTTTGGTTTGCTCCATCCAAGGTTGTGATAATCACCAGTCCCAGTCAACGCCCGATGGTGAGAATGAAGACGACGCCTCCATGACCTCCCTCGGTGTTACCGCTCGAGGCCTCCCCTTGGCCTTGGCATCCATGACACAAGTCTCCACCTCAGACTCACGCTTTTACCCAAAATGGCGGGCAATTGCTGTGGTGGCCGTGCTGGCTTTAGTGCTTGTATTATACCTGCACCACACTCCTGCGAGAGGGTACTTCCGCAGTGGTGCTCACAGTTTGGACCTGTATGGTGAGGGAGATGACGATATCCTCAGGGACTCTCCCAAACAAACTGTACATAATGTCGCCCACCACATGAAAAGGCGAAAGTCTTACAATGACACTTACCCGTTAAGTCCGCCACAGAGAACAACAAATGGCATCCGCTACCGTATAGGCTTGATTGCAGACCTGGACACAGCATCACGCAGCTCTAGGGACCAGACATGGTTCAGCTACATGAAAACAGGTTACCTGACTGTCTCGCAGAGCGCTGACAGTCTGCAAGTGGAGTGGGACCCTGAGACCATCACCCTGGAGAGTCATCTCGCCGAGAAAGGACGAGGTATATAGTACTTACAAGGATATACACTCTGTTTTAATCAATGTGTGGATTACCTCTTCTTTTTGTTTTTAAATATATAAATTATTTTGCAGGTATGGAGCTATCAGAGCTTGTGGCATTCAACGGTCACCTGTACAGTGTAGACGACCGGACAGGAGTGGTGTACAGGATCGAAGGCAATCGGGTCATCCCCTGGGTTATATTAACAGACGGTGATGGGTTGGTCTCCAAAGGTTAGTTTTCAGTACATGGTCCTAAAGGTGAGTGATAGGAAGAGATGTTAAGGTCTGTGCTTGAGTAGCTGTGCTGTGAAGTCCTTCTGAACTCAATTAGGTTAATTAGGACTGACGGAAAGAATATGACGAAGAAGGTACTGTAGGGGTTTTCTAACTCCAAATGCAACATCATAGAAGAAGACCACATCACATATATGGTATAAAAGCTTCAACAGCAACACATGGATTAAAGTAGCTCAAAAACAACCAATGTTTTGCACTTGCCAAAAACAAAACAGAACATGTTGTCTTTTAGCTCTTTACTCGTATTGGACTGTCTTACTCAGGGGGAGGGTTCTGTTCCTCACCCTGGATTTAAGACATCATGTCCTTTATGGATCTAGAGAACACGTGTGCTTTTTTTTTTTAATTTTTAAAATTATTATTTTCCGTGACCAGCTACAGTTTTATGTGTGTTTATTTGTGTTCATGTTTAAGATTGTGGCTTGGACAGAGTGGGTGAATGAGTGTTTTCCCTGTGTAATTACTCTTCTATTGACTAGTCAAATAAACATCCAGTCAGCCAGTGTATGGGACCTGTCCTCAGTTGTCTGCAAACAGAACTCTGGGACAATTAACATGCTTTTTTGACTCATCTGTATGTCTTCTGTGTGTGCAGGGTTCAAGGCAGAGTGGTTGGCAGTGAAGGACGAGCATCTATATGTTGGTGGCCTGGGGAAGGAGTGGACCACGACCTCAGGGGAAGTTGTCAACAACAACCCAGAGTGGGTGAAAGTGGTTGGCTACCATGGCAATGTGGAGCATGATAATTGGGTACCACACTACAATGCCCTGAGGAATGCAGCAGGGATCAAACCTCCAGGTCTGCGCAGATGTTTTTATTTTGCTTCCTCTGTACAGCCTGTCATATAGAGATCGGTTAGCCAATTCATTTACCGTCCAGATCATTTAATAATATGTTGATCACGGATTTAACAAAAGTGTGTCTGCAGTTCTTCCAACAGACACACCTCTCTGTTCTCTCATAAAATCCACCATTTCAGATAGTGTACATGGCGCTTACAGCCTTACCAAGGTCCAGTTGCAAGGTGAAAATGACACCCAAGAGTCTCGCTGTTAGCCCTTACTCACTCTGCTTCCTCCCCCGCCACAGGCTACCTTATTCATGAATCAGCTGTGTGGAGTGAGCGTCTCCAGCGCTGGTTCTTCCTCCCTCGCCGAGCCAGTCACGAGCACTACGAAGAGACCGCAGACGAGCGGCGTGCCACAAACCTTCTCCTGATGTGCCCCGCAGACTTCAGCTTCATATCTGCGCGGCATGTCGGACCCCTCGACCCCACCCACGGTTTTTCCTCTTTTAAGTTTGTTCCAGACACGGACGACCAGATCATTCTGGCCTTAAAATCAGAGGAGGATGCAGGCAGGATCGCCACTTACATCATTGCTTTTACGCTTGATGGTCAGGTGCTGATGCCTGAGACAAAGATTGGGGATGTGAAATACGAGGGGCTTGAGTTTATTTAAAAAAACTACAGCAGGACTGAAGGTGTTCCGACATGTCACATGTCCATATGCAACACTGGTGCCTAAAGTTTTATGTATGTATGACATTTCTTATCTGATTTTTTACTGTGCAATAATACCTTTATAACAAAGTTATATATTTCATTATATTACATTATGATAATGAAGTGCAAGAGAAAATAGAAGAGTGGAAAATGCTGCACATTCAGAGGACAACTACAGACCTGTGAAGGACAGTGACTACACATCAGTTAGTTATTTTTTAACCATCTTGGGCCCTGTTTTAAATGATGGATTAAAGGGCTTGGCACAAGGATAATGCAGGAAACTGGAGAAGTGAACGACTCTCTGCTAAAGGGACAGATCAAATTCTACGTTTGCAGCAAGAACCCTTCACTACTTCACACTTCTGGTAGACCCTCTGCCTCCCCTGTTTGTTATTCCTCTGTCACATCAACAACCCCCCCTGTCCCAGTCTAACAACCCATAGACCCTTAACTGCACCCACATTCATGAGGAAGAGGAGAAGCACTGAAGCATGTCCCTGTGTAGGTAAACAGAGTGTATGTGCACTGTGAACGCGCCTATGTAAGCACATCTAATAACGCCATTTAAATAAGCATGAAAATACCACACCATTGACAAGGCTTTCTGCTGCCTTAAAATAGTAATGCGATGTGCCTGACCACACCTCAATTTTAATACATCCATGGGTGCACCGATGAGCACAAGTGGAAATAATCCTGGCTGATTAGATACGTCAGGTGTCCCAGTAGATTCTATGGAAGTCTGACCCCCAAAGCTAATGTGGGCGTCCTCCACTGCAGTCACTCTGCTGGTCACTATGGTCACACACATACTCAGGGCAACAAGGTCAAAGCAGGAGAGTATATTTAGAAAAAAACAAATGAATGTCCATAAATGACTTGAAATATTGACCTTACTGGAAGATGTCTTTGATTCTTCCGAGTTTTTACTGAAGTTTTGTTTTATTAAGTGTACTGTATATCCGTCAAGCAATGGTCACCCTTAACGCACATTATGTTAATCGTCTGAACATCGTCAGCTTTTCAAGATACCAGCGATTCCATGGTAAGTTAAACTTAATATATTCCTTTTGTAACCTCTTTGTAAAAAAAAGATTAAAATTGGAACTTTCAAATGTCTTTGAGTGCACTGCTTATAGTAAAGTGTTACAACATATAATGGAAAACTTCTCGCGATTAAATTGCTGACATGGATCAAAAAACCTGAGACTCACTGCTACAGAAATACACTAATCTTGTGGTCTGTTAACCACATTCAATCAAGAGTCTTTTTAAACATGACCATCCTCTCTCAACATAAATCAATTTTGTGTTTTTGTGTGTGCATGCTAATATCTGCGTTTTGCCATCTGGATGACGGCACTTGGGTCGATCCACTCCCGCCACAAGCTGAACGCGGCATCACCAAGTGTCAGTCACGACCGCGATTATGCCACATCTTTACTAAAGGTGGCACACATTTGTCTGAAAGTATTCAGGCCATATTTACAGGCACTTGTGTTTATAAGGATAATTGGTTCACTTTTGGCTCGTGTCCATCATGTCTGGGCCAGATGAAAGCCGGGCAGTACCACATCATCGCCAGAAGTGTCCTATGTCCAGATGCTACCTGGGGTAAGTGTCGTCGTCCTCCTCCTGACAACCACACTGCAGTTCATATAAATGTCAATGGTAATAAATAAAGAAAAGGAAAATAAGATTAGGTTTTAATAGTCTGTTAACAGTAATTAGCAATGTGATCAATATGGGAGATTTCCACTATGTTAACGTTGTATGCATATAAATCAAAGAAACTGCAAGTTCATTACATGATTTAAAAAAAAAAATCCTGTTATCCAAATCTTTATCTAAATTATAAAGAATTTGTCCATGACTGATATTACAGTTGGTTGATTGTTTGCATGGCGTTTTGTTTTGATCTCAACAGTCAAACCTGAGGGGGAATATTTGTGAGCAATACGTTTCACAGGCTCGTTGCCATGGTGAGGACTTCTTGAGGTAAACCGGCCACTTTGGCGAGTTTGAAGGAGCCCAGATCAGTGTAAAATTGTATCATGCGCCGATCGTTCTCCCTCAACTCACAGAACGCTCCTCTGGAACCTGTGAGGAGAAACGAAAAGAAAATGGAGGGATTTGATATTTATTTGATACAATTTTAACCTGTGGACAGTATTGAGTACAAATGTTCACACCTGGATATATGCATGACAAAGTCAAATCCATTTGTAATTGGGACAAAAAAGTTAAAAGAAGCGAGTCCTCAAAAAGTCACTTAAAGACATTAAGCTGCGTTCAAGGCACTGACTTTAATTTCCATTTCTGTTATTTTCTATTAACTAGGCCTAGTCATTCATTAGATTAAGTTGGTCAACAACTCGACAGCACTTGAATTGAATTTGCATTCTGAACAAGTTCAAGAACTATTCTTGTGTCATTCACCTTTATTTAAGGCACACAACAGTTAACTCCAGGCCCTGGTCAGATCACTTAACCAGACCAGGTCTTAATCAGACCAGGCAATTGTCCTATTATCCAGGCCTTGAGAAGCCACAGGTCAGTAAGTGAAGTGTGCACCTGTTGTGACACAGACAGAACACCTCCTGCCTGTGGAGAATATCCAGCCCATTAAAACCCAGGTTACAGGACAGTCTCTCTGTAAACAGCCTGCACTTACCACTGCTCCTGATGCAGGACAACAGCTGACCAATCATGCGCTTGGCTGGAGAAGGATCGCTGACCCGAGGAAGCACTTGAATAGTAATCAAGGAGGGGAAGTCCTCAAACACAGAGTCACCTGTTGCCCTCTAGAGGTGGGAGTTAACATACAGAGAAAAAAAGAATATTACAGCATCATCATCATCTAATGTTTTGGTAAAAGGAATCCTGCTTTAAATCACCTGAATCTTGGCTGCAGCTGGTTTGGCATCAATGAGCGCCAGTGCGTAACCACACACCCCAATATCATCCTCCAGGACAAGCGCACAGTCCGGGGAAGGGGACACGTCACCCGCTGACAGACTGCAGTGGAGCAGAGCAGCAGGGATGTTAACTTGGCGTGGAAGCAAAAATCTGATGAGAAGTAAGTGATTATTTCTGACCTGTCGCACATAAGCGGAGACTGTGTCACCTGGGGGACTTGGCCCTCTCCTGCTCTCTGCATCTCTGTGAAAATCCTCTGCACCTCCATCTATGAAAGGGAACAAGACAATAACGACACTGAACTTTAACCAAAATGCACCATGATCACGCCTAAGGATCCGACGTCTTTACCTTATCCTCGGGGCAGTACGGCCGTATGCTGTACACTGACGTCATGGGTGGATATCTGAATAAGTCCCTGTTTCCATGTCCTGGCAACATTCTCTGTTAGTATAAAAGTAAACGTTCAGTATATTCAACTTAACAGAGTGTCACTTGCAACTGCTAAAATATGCACCAACTCTGTAGCTTGTGTTCATATGTTGCTAAGGGGAAACTTTCTAAAAAAGGTAACATGAGCGCTTAAAACTTCTGATATCGATCGAAAACGTTTATGTTGTCTTTTAGAAGTCGTTTCTGTCGTTTGCCCTGAGGGATTCAGCCCTAAAATCAGTTTAAATCAGTGCAGTGTGCTAACTTCTATAATTCATCACTAAATACTCTTCTCCCTTCACTTCTGCAGACTCCGACTGTAGAACATCTCTGCATCGTCGGCTGACTGCTTACTGGACATCATCAGGCTTGTTGGATTGAAAACCAATTGAAAGGTAATGACGCTGCATCTGGTCAATTCTCTGACACATGATGGTTGAATAATCCCATTAAAAGCAGATGGGAGTAACTTTTGAAGATTTTTCTTGATATTGTGCATGTACAGTGGTAGCGCAGAGGTGGGGGGGAAGTGTTTGTCCCATAAAACTGCCTTAAAGGCAACTTTAACTATCACTCATCAGAACAAAATATACGTCTTGTCTCTGTTTTATTTTTTGGACACTGATAGACTACCTGGAACTCTCCTGAGAGTCCTCCCCTGAATCTCCAGGGTTCAGGATCATCGTTCATGAGGTGGGCAGAGGGTTGACCCCACCCTCCTACAGAAAAAACAAAGACATCATGACATTTGAAGCTAGGGTAGAGTGTGATCACACTGGTCAGTGACCAGTTACGACAACAGACAGAGACTATCCATCACGCTCTCTGTGTAATAAATGCTGCTTATTTTTTATGTGGGCTGTTGTTGACGTGTCTGTGTAAGATCCTGTGCATGACACACTTACAGTATTTTCCACATGTTCTGAGTTGCCAAGGGAATGAAACCTCAGGAATGTGCCTTATTATTGACATTGTCTTTTGTTCGTTTGAGAGGTGACCAGTTTCATTAAATATGACTTAACCAAGAGGTTCTTCTATGCCAGAACAGAACCTTTTCAGCTGAGGACTTGTGGTTCTTTGTAAACTGCTCACTCTCAAGCGCCAAAGTCCACAGAGAAAAGCAGCATTTTTAGGTTGCGTGGACACAGGTGCTGCTTGTCTGCTGCTGCCCTGTTTGGTAAATTTGTGTCACTTGCATTAGAATAGTGGGATAAACCAGCTAAACTGTCTGAATTCTGCTCACTCTCAAAGCATTAGAATAATAATAAAGCAACACTATTGTTAGAGAATGTGTGATAGTGTAGGTCAGATGTGGTCCAGTTATCCTTTACAAATGCACCCGACTGTGTAGAAGATTTTAAATTTCCTCACCCAATGTTTTCACATAGGCACGAGCCATACCCACGCCGCTCTTAATGTCGCAGATGTAGTTGTAGAGGTCGTAGAGGACGCTGCGCTTCGGGGCGTTTGATAGACGGTCAAACATCTGCGTCACCGATTCACACATGTCGTCAAACTGCTGCGCTCTCGAGCGCCACTCTGCTGTCTGGAAAACAAACCGCACGTCACGTGACGTGACGGAACGCAACACTGTGTTTGAGCAGCTGCCAAACTCACAACATTACCTTGTCTGTTTCTGCAGTGGTGGCGCAGCTGTTGTTCTTGAGCCAGTCCAGCTCCTGCAGCATGGTCCTGGCTGTGACCCCGTGTTCGTAAGGCAGGTAGAAGAGGTCCGACAGCAGCTTCAGGTCGTCCAGGGTCAGAGGTTCAGCTGTGAACAGCGGTTTCTCCCCAGGCCCGGGAACATAGCAGCTTTCTCCCATGTCTGTTTGCATGGGCTCCTCATCTGATGAAGATCCCAACACACATCGTGTCTCATTCTCCAAATTGCTTTGAAACGACACACTTAAATGTGCAATGTTGAGTGACGTTGAAGTGTTCTCTCATGAGACTCTACCTCCAGGTTGATCCGTGCTCAGGAACTCCTGCAGCCACTCGCTGAGGGCCAGGCTCAGAGCTTTCTGAGGGCTGTAGCACGGGTCGTCCTCCTCTTCGCCTGGTGATGAAGGTCAGGATTTGACACATAGGATCAACATGTTCCGAAAGCTCAGCTATGGACGAAACCTACAGGACTTCACTTTAAAGTAAAGAGCCTTGTGTTTCTAGTGATACAATACAAAATGTTGTCCATCTTCTTTTGATTTAAACAGGCAGAGAATCTGAAGTCACTTGAGTTTGACTCAAGTTTAACACATTATCTTCATAACAAGAGGAACATTTTGTGGGAATTTTGGGAGAACATTTTGTTTCCGTTTGTGAATCTGACGCTCAGTGTTCTCGAGGTCATTTGAGTTGAGTCTAAACTAGCCACTCACCCATTTCCACATCCCTCGCTCCTCCATGCGTCGCAGCCTTGCACCATGTAGCCAAAGTGTGGATGGCCACAAAGTTTGGGTAAAACTCACAGTTGGGATTGGTGAGCACTCCTCTCAGTTTGGGAATCAGCTCGGTGGGTCGATCCTTTTTTACAAAAGAGGAGACAAATTATTTTCTATCTGTAGACTTAGACCTCAGTGCTGGACTGACACAGTACCGTCCTGTATTCATCTAAGTGCTGACAGGCTTGTATTGACCTTATAGGGCCCGAGGAAAAGTCGCTGAGGGTCGTAATCGTTTGCGTGGATATTGTCCCAAATGACTGGTGCCCTTCTTAGGACAGAGGAAACCTCTTCTATGGACTCTACTGAGATTTTGTGGGACACCACTTTAGGACCTGAATCATCAAAAGAGGAGAGAGAGATTTCTAAGAAAAGAAAAGTATAGCAGTGATTGCACGTGTTGGCTTTTGTCTTCACCTGTCCAGAGTATGTCGATAACAGGCAGCAGCTTCTCTCCCACAGTCAGCAGGTAAGATGACTGAGGCACGTTGGGAGTGCATAATTTAGCACAGTAATCTAGAGATTTAGAACAGAATTCAGACAGTTTAGCTGGTTTATCCCACTGTAAATCCTTTTTTTTTTTCACATTCATTCCACCGTGCAAACGTCGTGTACATTGCCCGACTGTCTCACCTGTGGGACAGAAGAGGAAGATGTCAGGTTCTCCCAGGTGCTGGTACACCTCATTGGTGACGGCCACCTGAGCGTGGGCAAAGGAGCTGAACGCCTGTTTATCAGCTGGACACATCTCTGACTTGATGTCGTCAAACAGCAGAGAGAAGGATCTGCAGCCAAACTCCCTCACCTGTCCCCAAAAAGAAAACTTGCTTTTTTATTTTGCTTTATGCAAACATACGACACATGCACACTGCAATGATAGGCTCAGCCATTTCTCCCGGGGACCGTTGTACTGTACATGTGCGTATGTTTTGGTTGTGTTAACCCACAATGCCCTGCGTTGTAGTCTGCTTCCTGCATTTGGTTCACTTGAAGCAAACCAAGACCTATGTTTTTAAGCAGTTTTTATTTGGTTATTTTAACGATAAAAGGGCCTGAAAATGTCCTGTGAGTAAGTGCTTTTGCCAATTTTTCCAGAAGAACTTTCAATATCTGGCAGTTATTGAGTTATTCACTGACTTTCTGCAACAACACGAGTGACATTACCGTAATGACTTTGACGTGCGACTTCTCAGCTTTCAGAAACCGAAAGCAGAAACCGTCGTCTAATTACGGGAATGTCGAAGTGTCAAGTGTGAATACACTCTTAATGTTGCATTGAGTCATGTGAAAATAGTTATTTCTCTCGGGTTAAAACCTGCAGCAGTGTCAGTGGCATCAGGCGTCCGTTTTGACCTCTTTGCTGTGCATGAAATCTATTTTATCTCACCGCTGCGGGCTTCCTTCCTATAAAGCAGTGTAGTGTGAAAACAAACCTGCAGAGAGCCATAAAATTAAACACAACTGAATTATCTCTTGAGCGCCGCCCTTCTTTATCCCTGCACACAAAGTCCTACCTGTTCTAATTTTCTCTTCAGGGCGGCGACCTCTTTAGGGCTGGAAAAAGTAATATCCAGGCCAGGAGAGAGGGCATAGATGAACTCGACGTTGTGCTGTTTAGCTGCTGAAATCAAGGCCACGAGTTGTTCTGGGGGTAAAACAAAAAACAAGATGTTGATGAGGAGGTGAATTAAAAGTTTGCACTGATGAGTAAACTGCTCCCAGCTCACACAGTTTCTCTGGAGGACTCTTTAGCTTCACGCCCGATGATGAGTCTAATAAAATAACAACAGCACAATAAATTACAGCCAGCTGCTTTGTTCTCATAATCGCTGATGGTCCAAAGTCCATCGGTAGACTATGCACTAAAGAGACACCTGACACCAGAGACACGATTGTTTTAAACAGGTCAGACTTTAAATCATCATCAATGCCCTTCAGTGTGTAACAGTAGTGATAACAGAGAGAGGAACGAGACTGCGTAATTAAAACTTGTCTCTCAGCGGAGAGTCCTGCCCATTCATACTGTATTTTACTTACAGCTGCACTATTTATCCGAAAATAATTGTTTTAACCGCACCATGCAGCTTTTCACTCAACTATTAAAATGAATCTGCAACCGTTCTGATAGCTGATGAATCCGCTTCAGTTTTTCTGTTTTGTTTTAGTTCATTTTATGACAAAAACAACTATCTACGGTAATAGTAGTAGAAATAGAGAATGAAAAGAATCATTAGTTGTGACACTAGATCCACCACTAGTGTGCACTGGTGTTATTTCAGCTTCTTAAACAGGTACCAATTGATAAGATATCAGGTGTCAACCTCTATGTAGTTTTTACCATTTGACTATTTTATTGTTTTACTTGTATTTTTTGTTTTGATTCTTATGTTTTATATCTTTTTATTGCTGTGCCTTAACTCTGTAAAGCACTTTGATCAACTTTGGTTGCTTGACTAGATTGAAAACACTAACAACAGATGAGATGTCTGTACATATACATATATATATACACATACTGTATATATATTTATATACATGTGGACAAACTAAACTCACCAGCCTCCTCAGCAGAGTACAGGTCTCTCCAGTACATCCTGTGTTTGTAGTCATCTTTGGGGGCGTAAAGGTACGAGTTCAGTCCCCACTTCTGCTCCCTGTTAATCCAGACAGTTGAGTAGAGAAACACTGCATAAAAGTACCAATCATCAGTAGATATTTAATACATTATATCTATATGTATATATATATATATATATATACATATATATATATATATATATACATATACATATATATATATAGATATGTATATATAGTGAGAGAGAGAGATGTGTGTGTGGCACCACAGATGTGAATTTGAGAGGTAATGGTTGTTTGTTTCTGAATGTTTTTTGGACTGGCAACCTGCTCCAGGATGTGCCCTGCCCCTCACCCGATGTGCGTGGTGGATAAAGAACGAATAAATGTTTGTTCTACTGTATGCAGTAGAACAAATGCAACATCCTGTTTGTGTGTGTGTGTGTGGGGGGGGGGTTCTTCGTGGAACCAAATTAAAATGAACATATAACCACCAATGACAAATGACAGGACCAGCCGCTTTATTAGGTACACCACTGAAAAGTTTCAGTAACATTTGAGCAAACCAATGCATGTACACATGCAGACGTGTTCAAGACGAAGACAGTTTATTCAAGTGATTTTTAGCAGATATGATATTACCTCCCATGCTTCTCAAATTGTGGTATGTGTAGCACCAGTGGCACGTGAACTTCCTCTGATGGAGCTTGGAGGAAACTCCGGAATATTGTTCTACTGTATAAACCAGGGGATGTGATTGGAGTGGAGCTGATTTTTAACCAGAGTGTGTAGAAAAATTAAACGAATAACAAAGAAAAGGATGACTAGAGAGCAAATTATCTTATTGGGAATAAATCGGACTTTGCTTGGCCTATTTACATCACTGTTTTTTTAACATCGGTGATAGTGGTGTTCCTTCGAGAGCTCTATATTTTTGAGAAGCTCTGAACTAGTGTGTACAGATGCTCAGTGAGCGGCTGATTTCTTAACAAACAGCTTCGTTGATGGTCAGAGGAAAATGGCCAGACTTCATAATGACAGAAAAGCAACAGACAACGACTTTGACCAACAATTCAAATGTTGAAGCAGGTGGAGGACAGCAGCAGAGGACAGCAGCAGGTGTCTCTCAGTCCTAATACGTTATTCTGTGTCCCCCCGTGTACCCAGTGATGACTGCCTACATTAAAACGTGTATTACCTGTTGAACACATCCAAGTCCGCCAAATAGTTCAATAGTCAAATAGTTCACATGGCAAATAAGGTACACATATTGTACCTTTTGAAGAGCTCTGTTCTTTGCTCCATAGTCCATGGTCGCCCATAAAAACCTGAATCAAGCAAAGGTGGAGTTTAAGAGAAGTGAAAACATGACAGTAAAACTACAGGAGATGCTCAGTTACACTGACACCTGAATCTGGGATCAAGGAGTTCGTCTCTCACCTTCCACCACTCCAGAAATGAACCGGGCAGTCCCACTCCCAGGCTCACTCCCAGGCCGGGTTTTGGTCTTGTTCGGCGGCGGCATGGTGTTTCTTGAACTGTTCAGTGTAATGTCAGACAGCAGCAGCAGCAGCTCTCGTGTCACATCAGTCACTAATGGAGCCCTGTTTTATTTCACTTTGTTTCTTTCCTGCGCATGCGTAGATCAGTCGCGCTTTGACAGCCCTGTGCCGCGATACTCACTAGCTCACAGTTACTACTGCTGCTGCAGGGTTAGGGTTAGCCCATGGATGTGTTATAAGAACTGGATAGTACGGTGGCTCTGAGAGGTCAGGGCGTTGCAAATATCACAACAAAACACATTAAGAAAAACGCGCTGCAAAGCCCACAACACGGCGGAAGTGTTTCCAGGGGGCACTTGAAAGTGACACACACCCGTCTCCACACCTGCAGGCAGGGGGATCTCTCGACAGTAAACAACTGCGGCCAAGTCATGGTAAATGCATTGAAACGATCGCTAGAAATTATGGAGCAGTGTATTGTCATAGCACCTGGACGTCACACATTCTTTATGGATTATTTTATTTTGAAAACCGGATGTCATAATCCTGCCTTTCCGCTATTTTTGTGTTCTTACCTTAACCCTAATCTTTTTTTTACTTTGCATTTGCGCATCTTGCCACTTCCAGGTTAAGTCATTAGATTTAAGGGACAATTCATCTAAAAATTCAAAGCGAGAACACTCAGCTGTCCAGTCTGTTTTTAGGGGACTTTATTGGTTCGTGGTTAAAGCACCGCCACGCAGTATTTTGCCAAATAATTCCGTGAATTCTGGTGAACAATGATAAAAGGTTGAAAATCATTGAGCCTTTTTTTTAAAGGTCACAAGATAAAAGGCATGGGTTTTAAATTTCCAGGGTGTAACTTCCTTGTCACAGCTCTGATGTTTGCGTTTCACCTTCATTAAACTACGGCGTTTGCTCAGGATCAACAATAACTAGCTACAAAGAGTTTGATCTGCTGTGTTACGGACATTTAAATAATAATACATGAGAGTAACATTAAGACTTTTGGCTGCAGAACAAAGTGGTTTAATGTAAGTCCACAATAACAACGCACATGTTCACCAGTGGCTAAACAATGAGTGGCTGACAGTTTATCGGTAAACACAAGTCTTTATTTTCTTTTTAAAATACATAAATCTTTACTAGTGTTATGGAATGTAAAAAAAATTATATAATAATAATATTCAACTGGTTCCATTAATACCATGAGTTCAAATAAAGAGTGCTCCATAAGTTTATATTTACTGCAGACATGAAAACTGCATGCATATTAAGAGTCAAAACATGGAAAAAAAAAACAACAACACTGACATACAAATATTTGCTACATAAACACGAGCGAGAAAAACCCTCTGAAGTTCACGGAGAGAGTTCTTCTCATCGTTGTTGCTCATCCAGTTCACCGATGTGCTACGTGTTTAATCCTCTCTGGGCTTGTTTCAACAACGAATCAAAGTCCACATCCTTAAACCTGTTCATGGCAGCAGACGAGTCAGCGTCTCTGGACGCGTCTGAGGACAAGAGAGAGAGACATTTACAGGCTCATTCTTATGTTCAGTGGACATTCACATTATTAGAACATTAAGGTTGTGTTAGCACTGCGCCTGAGGCTTTCAAAGCAATGGTAATATAATTGTGTTTTAGCTGATGTGGATTTACTACACTGACAGCTATTTAGTGCAGGTGTTAACTCAGTTCCTAAACCCTGTTTTGACTGCAGGCAAATTGGATTTTCTTTCTTCTTCTTTCTTTCTAAGTGAAAAGCTGACGTTACTCCATACTATGTGAAATGATCAGGAATTTTATGATGCTTCCTCTGGTGAACAGTAATAGTTGAATAATCCTGCAAATGCTCTTTCTTAAGTGTCGCGAGTGACGTGTCCTGGTCTGTGCTTTTGGAGTCTCACCGAGATCTGCGTAGTTGGAGTTGCAGAACTGTCGTCTGCCGCCAAAGCAAAGGTCAAACGGCAGCTCGTCGGGCTTCCTCAATTTGTAGCCATTATCGATGGCTGCGAAGGCATCGTCCATGTTGTAGAACGTGACAAAGCCGTAGTGGTCACTGTGGGAACCAGAGGTGCACAATATTCAGTAGTAATACACACAAAAACAAAGTCACCACAGAGAAAATGAAAGCATAGTTTGAACTGTTGCTACGTACCCTCTGTCTCTGAAGTGAAGCGACACACACTCCACCTCTCCAAACTGAGTGAAGCGCTCTCTCAGTTCGCCGTGTGTCATCGACCTGCCGATACGACCCACGTACACCACCCTGCGCTCATCCTGTTCCAGGGGATTTTTTTTTAGATTCACTCACCACTCATTACTCTTCGTCTTTAAGAAACACAACAGTGACATGCTGCAGTCTTTTTACTCACTATGGCTTTAAGTTTTTGAATCCTCATCTCGTTTTCTCTCCTGAGCCTCCTGGACTCTTTGCTGCTGTGATGAGGGAAAAACAGAGTTATTACAGATTTATTACAGCATAGATCAAACGTATGCAAGATCTAATATATGTGGGTAAACAGCTGCATAATAATAGCTTCTTAATTTTAATAAAATAGTGGGGGAAAAAATCAATTAAAGAGAAGGAGAAGAATTTGGATTTGGTATGTCTAGGCAAAAAGAAAAATTACCCAATGGCGCCATCCAGTGGACACAGTTTTGTAATGACCAAATATTATACCACTGGTCATCTTGTGCTCAGTGTTTACTCACAATTAAATCCAGTATAGTCAGAAAAAGAAGCTGATATTAATCACTTATCTAAACCAGTGTTTCCTAAAGTGTGGGTTGCAGCCAACTAGTGGACCTTGGAGGTATTGCAGGTGGGCCTTAGACTATTCTTTAAAAAAAACAGAAAAGAAAATGCTCCCATTTTGCTCCCCAAGTTGTTTTTCATTCTGTGTTTAATTACGATATTAAAGTATAAGGTCTCATGTCTTAGTGTTCTCATTTAAATGATCAAACAGCGTGAGTAAAGATATGTAAAATATAAAATCATTTATTGTTATTCTAAGGTCAATTCAAAAAGCGTTTGAAATATTCCTTTTTCCAGAATCGAGCAGCCCTAATACTGAATGTGTAGTTATTTATGTGATCATTCATTGGTACGTGATATTTTAGTTTCAGTACATAAATGTGGACATGGGCCTCGTTTATTTGTCTTGGATGTTTGGACGGCCTCAAACTCTGAACTCTGAAATCTGGGAATCTCTGGCAAAGAACATTATAATATATGGACAAACCTGTAAACATCTTTCCACTGCCTGAGGCAAACCCGCGGGGACGGTGATCTGGATCTAGATTGGGACCTGGACTGTGACCAAGACCTGGATCTGGACCTACTGCATGTTGACCTGGACCGGGCGAGCCTGTAGCGTCGAGGTGGTGAGCGGGAGATGGAGCGACAGGGGGACGAGGAACAGGAGCTGCTCTCTGAGCGCCTGTGATGGAGCCTGCATATTGACAATTTGGAATGAGTCACAGAAGACAAACAAGAGAGCAGTGCTGACAAATGGTGGATAGGAGACGATTACCTCCGTCTTTTTGGAGAGCGAGATGTGCTGGAGGAAGACGATGATGAGGAGCAGGAGCAGGACGAGCAGTGTGAGCTGGAGCTAGAGTCAGAACGAGGGGACCTTCTCTGATATCTCCTCCTCTCCCTCCCTCTGTTAGGAGGGCTGGGTGGAGGGGTAGGAAGAGTGTATGGAGCTGCCTTATCGTCACTTTTATCCCCTGTAGTAGTAGTAGTAGTAGCAGCAGTAGCAGCAGCAGCAGCACAGTCTGAAAAGTGCAAAGCTCCTTCTGTGAACGAGCTAGTCTTTGATCTGGCTGTGGGTTGATCAGAGTGATGTTGTGTCACACACTTTGTGTGTCCAGTTGAGGTCTGTGTGTTCCACTCAGCAGCAGCAGCAGCAGTAGCACCTGAGTCCAAAGAATTTACCTGAAATTCATGAGTAATCTTAGAAACATCCTTGAGTGGAGAAGGCTTAGTTCTGCTATGCTGTGTAGCACCTGTCAGTGAATGATCCACAGACCTACAGTAGTCGTGATCAGCGCATACAGATAAGTACACGTGAGGAGGAGGAGGCTCTGAAGTGCTAACGTGAGTTTTCCTGGATGGTAGCGGGCGTGGGTCAATGATCTGAATGGCTTTGGATGTGGAAGTCTTGCGTTTTGCAGGCTGCTCCTGCTGAGTGCTGAGGATGATTTCAGTGCCGAGGGGCTCTGGGACGTCCACGCGCTCCAGTGGCTTGAGTTGTGGCGGATTCCTGAGAGACTGTAGTTCAAGTGATTCCACTGAGGAGGTTGTGGATATTCTGGAGGTCTTTTTTGAAGCCACGGACAGATTTCCTTGCAGCTCCAGGTGTCCGTCTGTCTGTAGGCGTGAAGCTGGAGTCGTACTAATCGCATTCTCACAAACTCTCTCCTCTTTAGCTGCAGCAGGAAGAAGAAAGAGCGATTACACAACAAACGGATGTCAACATTTAAATAAACAATTAACCAGTCGTCTTGAGCACTCACCTTGTGTTTCCTCAAACTGCTCCAGCAGGCTGGTCAGATCAGTGGCTACAATTCCTGAAGTGAAAGAACAGCAACATATAGTGAACATGTGATTTAAAGTAATTTTCTCAGAAATAACGTTTGAATTACATGGTTGTCGGGAGAGGAGAAGGAGCAGGATACTTCCATGCAAACCTCTCGGTGTGTTTATGTGACCTCAGCGAGGGCGATCATGACGGTCAGATCTCTGAATGTCATGTAAACACATTAGTCCAACTGAAATCGAGCTAGTCTTAGTTGGACTAACATACCTGGATAATGTGAGTCATAGTCTGATTACTTGTGGATGTATATGCTTAGACTGCAATAACCAATTGTTTGACCTGGAAGTAGGAGACCATGTAGTACTACAGAGAAGACTCACTTTTGGATCCAATATGATTAAACAATACAGAAAATAAATACAGAACCACAACAATCCATCTCACCGCTGTGAGCTGCTTCTTTTTCTGTGATGCAACGGTCATCAGGAAACTGATGCAATACGCACAAGCTTATAGAGAGATACAGCACCACCTACGGAGGCCATCGTCTCCCCTGCATGTATACTCGCACAAGTTTATCCGATTGCCTGTCTTAGTCAGACTATGGCCTCAGAAATGACTGGTTTATCGTTTGCTATGAATCTGTTATCTGAGTCATGACAGTTTCATCAGTTTACCTGAGGCAGATATTGCACTCTGTGCTGGACAGTCAACCTGAAGAGTGGCCTGTGTTTCCTCAGTAGAAGACACCGCCCTCTTCATCTGAATGGGAGCATCTGTGAGTGAAGTTGGCGTGGAGGAGGAGGAGGAGGAGGAACACCTTATTTGCTTCACTGTGACTGCACTTGGTAAGTGAGGAATCTTTGGTTCCAGCTCGATTTTCTCTGAGTCAGACTGAGTTTGTATCGTGGCAGGAGGACATAGCGGTGGAGGTGGTAGTGGACATCTGAAGGATACACCTGAGACTATTTTGGTTCGACTGTCCTGCAGGAGGTTGGGGCTGTGTTGCTTTACTAGCAGCAGCTGAGGTTTTTGCTCCGAGGACGACGGCAGTTTTTGAAGAGAAGACGCTGAGGATTCCCGTTGGGGTTTTTGTGAGGGTGTGGAGCTTTCAGAGTCTACAGTGGTGAACTCCACTTTAGACTCTGGTGACAAGAGGGCAGTGGCTGGTGATGCTGTTTGACAAACTGGCAGGGGGACGAGGACGGGGTTGGGAGGATCGCTACTGACCAACGATGGTTTCTTTACAGGACTTTTGATGCCTTTGGGGATCTTCACATGTGGGTGAGCTGTGGCATCTGGCAGTGGACTATCAGGTGAGAGGGATTTGGATTGAGGTCTTGGGCGCTTTAATCTGCTGCAGTTCAGAGGAGTTGATGCTTTTACCTGAGAGGAGCTTGGCCTCAGTGAAAGAGGGGCATGATGGGAAAGAGTCTTGTTTCCGGGTTTATGTTGTTGGTGATGAGTGCTAGATAAGTCTGGATATTGATGTGCTGTCTTTTGTGCCACGAAACAGAGGATGGGGGTCAACTCCGTGGGGGGTTCAGGAACAGAGGGCCACTTGGTTGCGTTGTTACCTTTTTTCTCCACCAGGGGCTGTCTCTTCTGGCGAAGCTGTCTGTACTGTTGGAGGCTCAGTGATTTTGCCTTTGTCTCACCTTTTGGTGGCACCGCATCCTCTTTGTCACACTTCTCCTCTGAGCACGTTGCTTGATGTTCGAGTGCTGGCCCAGCTGAATTTACAAGTGCCTGTGGGCTGTTTGGGGGAAGTGACACAGCCTCACCTGTGTCATTTGTCTCATTCAAACTCTCCTCTTCCGATGTGTTAAAAGAAGCCACTTGAATGGGGCCAAAGCTCACTCTTTTCTTCTTTCTGGATGGTGGCGCTCTGGGTGAGTTTCCATTCACCAGCACACTCTTCAGAAATCTCCCATCATCTCTCTCTTCATCTCTCTCCCCATTCCGCTTTGTCTCTTTCACAGGTTCCTCGTCATCTGACACAACATTTATCTCTTCATCGCTCTCTTCAGTGGGCCTCTCGTACCTCCACACCTCTCCCTGGGTGAATAATGTGCAGTTCTTCCTCTGTGTGCTCTCCTCCTCCACATGCAGCTTCAGACAATACGGGTGCATGAGCTTAACCAGGTTGACGAGAGAGGTTGAGGTGAAAACCTCGACTTCTTTCTCCACCTTGTCAGTTTTGGAGTGACAGACTGTTGGGGTTTGCTGTGTGAGCATGTGTGGGAGGCTGTTGCAGTGAATTTTGTTCACATCTTCCTTTTTTCCTCTTCTTTTATTTGTGAAAATTGTGTTTGGTAATTTGGGTCCTGGTGTAGCTCTGCCACTGAGTAAATTCACCTAAAGAGAAGGAAAGAATGGATTAAACCTTGACTGTCTAATCTTTCAAAAGCAGGAAAATTGGAAGTCACTACCAAATTGTTCAGCATATTTAGTTTAAAATGTGTGTCATAATTATACAAGTAGTCATAAGGCTTTGCATTCTTAACAACAACATAACTTTGACCAGTCGTTTAAAATAAATGGCAGGTTATTAGTGATTTGGGGACTTTCTAGCCGTCAACCTGCTGAATAACTGGGTTTTTTGAGCAGTAGAATTTATTTGTTTTCAGTCTAACTTCAACCAGCCGTCTTGCTTTACTAGCGCAATATTGTTGTCGCTTCCTGTGTACATTCCTGTGGATATAACGGACATAGTGTGTCATGCACTACAGTTTTATATCATGTACACACCACTGAAATGTCCCTGCTCCCTGTGCTGGTGAGGAGTTTGGTGTCTGGCAGAACATCAAAAGGAGACAGGGTCCCATCGTCGTCCTCCACGCTGTCCAGCATCTCGGTCAAAGCTGACAGCAAGGACTCATTCTCCTCCTCCACTCCACTCTTACCCTGGAAACAAAACACACACATCTTATGAACAAATTCATTCATTTTTGTTTGCTCAATTCATAAAGTGTTGCTTACTTCGTGAAAAGTGTTGCTTGAAAATATTGACACAAATCTAATTCCATATTAGAGCAGCAGAAGAAGGGGGAGGTGCAGGATGATTCAGTATTAGTATAGCTGCTACAATTTAACAAAAACAATTAAATGTATCGTATGTAGAAGCTTGTGTTCATAAATTCAGTTTGGCCATTTATGGTAATCGTGATAAATAACATATTTATCATTGTTTGTGTGACAGTCATCCAGGTCACAGTCATCTTCAATAGTCACACAACCACATCAATGAGCAACATAGGAGCAGGACGTAAAATCCAACAATTGGCCTTTAACACTGACCTCCGATGCGACTGTGGGATCGTCAAAGATGGACAGGATGGAGTGATCTGTGCAGGACTGTGAGTCCATGTCCACACCTTCATCACCTCTATTCAGGAGTAGCTGCAGAGACACACACATACAGAAAAAGTTATACCAAACCCAGGTCGCGTACAACACACACACACACACACATACACAGAGCTCTGGTCAATTTCTACCTTTACAATCTACCCCTTCATGTGGGCGCAACCTGAAAGTGAGGCACAGGATGCAGTGAGGCTGAAAATGAACTTTCTTAGTATAAACAGGAAGCGCTGCCTATTCTGACAAAGGCTTTGAAAAATCAGTGAGGCAAATCTGAGGTTTAATCCATGTTTGGATCGTCGCCAATGACAGTACAGTTTGGTAGAAATACCTCTACATAACGCAGGTGTACATTAAAATGACAAAGATAACAAATGACAATAGTATAAAACTGCACCACATCTTATTTTCTTTTTAGGTTCATCTATTTTAGATTCTTATTAATTCAGTCACAATGACGTGCCTGAAGACAGTAAAGTCTTCAAGTCGGTGTAGTTAAATGTGACAGTTTACGATGTCAAAGATATTTGGTTTTACTTTCACCAAGGAATAGAAATCATTGGAAAAACTGGGACCAGTGTTTTTTTCCTTCAGCCATTTTTGCATCTGGTGCTGTTTTGAATTGCTCATTATTTCGTTTACTTTTTGTTTTGTATATAAAGACAAAGCACTTTGTAACTAACATGAAGTGCCAAATAGTTCATTACTAGATTAATTAAAAGAAAGTAAAATAAACTGCTAATCAAGGGTGGACTAATCAAGGAATCCACCCCTTGTCACTGTTCTGTACAGCTTTATGAACTAGTCATTCACAGAGACTGGTTTACATATTTGTATCTTGTTATTGTATCTTAATACAAGGTGTTACACAAATGGCCGTGAAAAAAATAAGACAGAAATTATATATGTATATATGTATATGTGTATATATATATATACATATATATATATATATACATATATATATATATATATATATATATATATATATATATATATATATATTTGTGTATATATATATATGTTATGCACTAGGGCTGCAGCTATTATTCGATTAATCAATTACTAATCGATTAATAAATGAAATGCCAACTGTTTTGATAGTTGATCATTTGGTTTTATAGTTTTCTAAAGAATTAAAACAAGTTTCTCAACTTCTTAACTGTGAATATCTTCTGGTTTCTTTGCTCCGACTAACGAAGAAATCATTAAAACTGAATAATCTTGGTTTGTGGAGAAAATGAGACAACATATCATCATGAACATCATTATTTCCATGTTTAAGAAACACTGATCATTGTATTTACCGAAACCAGTACTCGATTGATAGGGAAAATAGTCAGATAAATCCATTATGAAAATAATAGTGCAGCCCTATTATGCACACATCTGTCCAGATGAAAATTAACTCTGTTTTTAATGTTCATTAATGTACACTGTCTCACATACAGTAAATAAATTCATAAGCATGCACTAAGGAAGCTAAAGGGGCGCTAAATGGAACTCAGCCAGCATTCATTAGATTAGTGACACCTGTGACTGTTCCTTGTGTGGCCTGTCAAGAATGACTACTTCAGGGAAGGTCACAGAGAGACAGACAGTAGAGCTTGTGGGACCTAACCCACTGTAACAACACGTGTAAAGACAGTTTGGACAGTTTTTAACATGTGTCCACATCTTGTGGGCACATGTTAATGAGGTTATAGTAGGACGGGGGTTTTGTTAGTCTTTTGTTTCTCGTGAAGACATTCCTTGTAATATTACTCACAGCAGCATGAGGAGGACATAGGACTGACTGAGCTGAGGGAACAGCCTCGCCTGAATATGTCTCACTTCCTGCTCCTCAGCTTTATTAAACACATTATTCTTTATAATGAAGACGTTGTTAAACACGAAATAGCTCAACATTAAGATGTTTTTTTGTGTCGACACGGTTTAAACGGCGGGGTTTAAAGCCTCCCGTCCCTGTCTGTGCCCACAGCAGTAAGTAAGTACTAGTCCGTTTCAGCCACGTGTCGCCGGCCGCACATGTGGCCTTCACACGCTGATGAGGCACGTGCCAGCGACGAAACCTGCCCGCGTGCGGTTATTCCGATGCGCAAGCGGCTAAAGTGAGGAGACCAGTACCTCGTTGGAAGTGTTGACGGTCAGAAAGTCGCCGTTGTCTGCGTTTAAATCCACATCTTTCCCTCTCCACCGCGCCGCCATCTTGCTGCACCACATGGTCCCACCGCTGGCAGGCCGGACAGAGACACGTGGTCACCGGCTCTGAAAGCACGCGGAGAGCAGAACACCGACCTGAGATCCGCCTGTAACCACCGGGCCCACGAGCGAGAGCGAGGAGCGGAGTGAGTATCTGATCCCAGGTCAGATACACGTACTATTAACGTTTAGCTTCCTATTTAAAACTATACAGACACTATTGTGAAGACCCGTATAATCTAAATGTTCGCAATGTGCTACTATGAGAAAATATAATTTAACCTCTCCCCGGGGATTAATAAAGACATGAAAGAACATGTACTATATGTTTTTTTAAAAAAAGCCTGGATTAAAGACAGACTTGCACTAAAGACAGTTTTTACTTTAATCTATGACAGATAGAAGGGGGAAAAAGTCAGGATTCTGACTTTAATGTCATATTTTCTTACTTTTAAAAATGTATTATGTTACTATAGTGCAAAATGCCTAATCCTCTTTTGTAATTGTGTAGCAAACTGATATGAACATGCCTTGATGAAGTCATCAATAAAAACAAGTCATAATTGAAAGGATGTTTATAGCCACAACAGCAATAACACCCATATTTATCCAGGAGATGAGGAACAATGTGTTTGTTGCATAGAAATAAATTTGGGTTTTTTACGTGACGCATACAAAGTTAAGTTCTTAGATAAATAACTGCTATACAGGAGAACGTCATGTAATTTACTGTTCTATAGTACACAAGTCACGTATCTGAACTTTTGGTCCATAAAATCAGAAAAAAAGTCAAAACGTTGATCAGGGTTTGTCAAACCTGGAAATAATGAGGTTCTCAAATGTCTTGTTTTTTCTTTGTTATATGGAGCCAAGAAATAAAAAAAAATTCACATTTAAGAAGCTAAAATAATCAGAAATCTTGTTTTAATAATGAAAAAAGCTCCAAACCGATTATCAAAATAGTTGACAATTACTTTAGTAATCGATTAATTGTTTCAGCTCTAAAGAGTTGATGATGGTCTGTGTTCATATCGCTCCTTTATAGTCTTGATGAACTGCTTTACATTGTAGTTTTCACCCATTTACACGCTTCAACATTGTGTTAAGTGTCTTGCTCAAGGACACATACACTAGCAGAGCCAGGAATTGAACCCACAGCCTTCCAGTTGAAAGCCAACTCGGCCTACCACTGAGCTACCATGGCTCAATGCTGACGCTTCACTTTTTAATACTTTACTTTTAAAACTTGAGTACATTTTATATCTGAAAAAAGTACAGTACATGTCATTTTAATTTAAGTAATTTACTTAAGTAATATGATAAAAAGTGACCTCAACTTCTACCATATTCCCTGTTGAGGTACTTTGTACAAGACTGCTTGTAGATAAACTGTAAGATTATGAAAAACCTGATTTATCCTTTGCTGCAAGAGAAGGCTTTATAATCAAATGATTTTAAACCTGCTTATGTTTGTTTTTTAAAAGTGACACCTACTTTTAAAAATAATGCATTATATGCTCCAGTGAATGAACGTCACTTAAGCTTTTATATGCTAGTGTAAAGTATCATGTCATTATGTCAAATATATCTTTTAAAACCGCTTAAAAGGCATTAGTGAAGCTAAAATGACGTACTGTGTTTTTACAGTTCATCAATAAGGGGGGACAATAGTGGTGATATTAGACAGCCGCTCTGTTCACTTCTGTACATTATCAGTTTAACGGTTTTGTTTTCAATGAGTTTCTTTCCCTCATGGTCGCTGGATTTAATAGACACGGAGCCAACAGTGTAACTGGGAGTTATCTTGAAATGGGAAATTGCGCGCTGTAAAGCTGTTAAATACTCCCAGGTGCTTCATTATCTTCATGGTTTATGACTACGCCAAGTGTCATGAAAACATCAGTGCACCTCTGCATCGGCATCATTAGTACCTGATGCTTAAAACAGTGAGTGGTGTCAGCGTAGTCTCTCCCTGAAGTGGTGTCATAAAGCCAAACAAAGAGTGCGTGCTGTCTGTCTGCCGCCTCCTCCTCCTCCTCCTCATCATCACCATTTCAAAGGAAAAGCATCTGCATGTTCTGATCCCCAATAGATCAGTCTTGCTGATTTTTTTTTTTTTTAATTTTTGGCATTGGTTGATTATTGTCTTGTCAAATTTCTGACAAACTTGTTTTTTATGAACCCATTTTGTGTTTTAATATTTAGTTATGACATTTTGCTTAACCCTTAGAACACAGAAGAGCATTTAGGCTTCTTTTTTATTCCATTACTATGTTTAAACATATATACAGAGACCATAAAGAATGTGCAATATAAAGTGTCTTTTATGCTTCTTTTTTTTTCAGCGCAACCAATAGGCATTCTGACTGTTTCCATTTTTACCAACTATATAAACACACCTGGGCAAAAGGTACTCCAATTTTAAAAAATCTGATTGAATTTGTGAAATACGTCACAGCTCGCTTGGCTCGTTTTTGCCAATAAAACGGTCTATTTTGTGATTTTTACACTATTATCGCTACTCTCGTATTTTAAAAAAATGCATTGCGTAAAGCCTCAAGATTTGACGTATAAACACAGATAAGGAGTGTGTGTATTATTCCCACTGCAATTTACCAAGGGTGCACCTGTGGCATGGATCTGTGCCACGTGAGCACTAGAACTGCAGCTAACAATTATATTCATTATCGATTAATCGAGTAATCGTTTGGTCCATAAAATGTAGAAAATTATCGATCAGTGTTTGTTAAACCTGGAAATGATGATCTCAAACGTCTTGTTTTTGTCCACAAATGAAAATGATTCAGTTTTAATGATTTCTTATATGGAGCAAAGAAACCAGAAAATATTCACATTTAAGAAGCAAAAACAATCAGAAATCTTGTTTTAATAATGACAAAACCCTCAAACCGATAAATCTATCAAAATAGTTGACGATTCTTTTTGTAACTGATTAATAATCGATGATACGAGTAGTTGTTTCAGCCCTCAGGGTTAAAATTAGGTCTGAACAATTAATCGTAATTTAATCAGAATCGCAGTACAGCCTGCTGCAATGTTACATTAAATATCGTCCTTACCTACACGCATCATAATCTAATCTACAGACTGGAGAAAACATCTTTGTTTCTTACAGATCTGCACCAATATCACAGTGATCATTTAAAGTATGTTATTCAAATGAAAATGAGAATAATTATGTAAAAATGACCATTCCAGCTCACAATTTCAGTCATAATAATCACAATTAAATATTTATTAAAGATCCTTCAGCCCTAGTTCAAATATATATAAGGCACTGCTGTGTAGACACAGAATTCCAGTTGTAGAGATGAATCGTAGATGTTGTTCAATAAGTTTCTTTGTATAATTTATTACATGGTTACATTTGAATAAATGGGGGGGGGGTTATTCGTTAACATGTAGACACTGCTTCACTGTGAGGAGCTAACATTACTGTGAGAACACAAGTCTTCACATCATTTTAAAAATGTGGCCTCAGAAAGCATTTGCTCCGTGCATCACTGCGAGTGAACACATTTGAATGCATTTACCGCTCGAATTCTCATGACTTACTGTTTAGCCGAAACCCTGCGTGACTTTGCAGGCACATGAATCAGAACCAGAAGCTGATTCATGACAAATCTTTATCCCCCCCACCCCTCCCTTTCCACTTCATCCTGTGTCGCTCCACACTGTGTTACCTGATATATGGTGAATAATTATTCTAAGCATCTGAATAATAAATACAGCTGTCCAAACCACTGTTTGCATTTCTCTCTCTCTCTCTCTCTCTCTGTCTGGCTGATGAAGTCCCACAGCAGCGACAGACTTCATGATCCACGGAAAAATTATATGATGATCTTCGGATGGTTGATTACATTTACATATTCAGCACGGCAGCCAAGTGTTTTTCCTCATCGTCTCTACGGCTGTGCCCATTAAACCACCCCGTTTCCAGTTGTGCCGAGACGCTCGAGTTGTCCCAAAGTAAATCGATTCTGAGTTGAAGTGTTTGTCTTTGAGAGATGAACCTGGTCAGAGACATTCAGCTTGGCCAACAGACACCATACATTATATAATAACACGAAAATTCTGCGGTGAAATTTGGATATCGTGCCTGCTTCTTGGTGCCAATGTCGTTGGGTTTATCATGGAGTATCAGTGGAGTAACATTTAAAACTTAGAGCTGGTTGCATAAGCCCCTTCCCCTTTCCAAACACCTATTTCAAACAGTCAAAAACAGGTGAAAAACGGAGAAAACAATGTTTCAAAAACAGTTTAAAAAAAAGTTGTAAATTGACAGAGAAATTACATTTTTAAAATCTCCGTTGTCTTCATTTAAAAAACAACTCCAGAGCAGAGTTTTAGCTGCTTAGGTGATTTTAACAAAACTGCAAGTCATATGAAAATGAAGGCAACACACAGGGTCAGGGTTTTAATCACCCATTCTTTATTTATATCTGTTTTCTGCACTAAATGTGCAGAGCCCTGGATTGTAGAGTGTGAGGAAGTCTTATATGCAAATAGTGACTGATGACAATACTCCAATTCCTCATGTGGGGCATGTAGAAATATTCTGTAAAAAAAAAAATTACATTATGTGAATATACTGTACATCTGCAATTATTTACTTTCTCCACTAGATGGTGATATATCAATTACCCTCTACTACGTTCTATTCACTCTCTTCACTCAGACCTGAGAAGTTGTGAATGAGTTAATTCCCAGTGAGCCGACTGCTCCATGCAAGTCTCCGATTCTCAGCGGACGCCAACAATCAGATATTCATACATGAATGAAATGAATGTAGAATTTGTTTGGCGTAATCTCGCGTAATCTTGCGTTATCTCAGCGTTTTCGCCACGAGGGCGGCTGACAGTGTGTCTGACCTGCTATCTCACACATACCAGCGAGGAGCTGACCTTTCTGCTGAATGTCACGGTGGCACATGGAGTCAGTGGCTGAACTGGATGATAAGAAAGGGAAATAAATAAATGTGTGCGTACTGATTGACAGACAAAGTTGCCTCCACATTTCTCTGTTTTATTTTCACTCCCCAGGGTCACAGGGTGCAGTGTGCGATCGCCGTCGTGCATCTTACTTCCCATACGTCTGTTCTGTGACCTCAATTTGTTCAAATTTTTGTCTTCTTTATTTTTTTTTTATTTACTGCCACTGCTATCTTTAAACACACGCACATGTGTTTGCACAGCATTCATAGTGAGGACATCCTAACGCCTAATTCTAACCCTCAAACAGCTCTTTTATGGGGTTAAAACTTGAGGACCAAGGTTATAATAGTTTGGGATTTTTCATTAGTTTTATCTTTTATTTAGTTTTGACTTTTTGATTTTAAAATGAGTTAGTTTAGTTTTTAGAGTGGGTTTGCTTTATTTTTTTGTAAAACACACTAAATAGACATGTTGTTATACATACATAAATAATAAATAATATACTTGTCAATACAAGAAGACGTGTGTTTGTGACCCGGTCGAAACAACGGTCTTTCTACATGGAGTTTGCATGTTCTCCCCGTGTGTGTGTGGGGTTTCTCCGGGTTCTCGGTTTCCTCCCACAGTCCAAAAACATGCAATATGGGCATTATGTAAATTAGACACAATAAACTGACCGTAGGTGTGAGAGTGTGAGTGAATGGTGATGGACTGGTGATCTGTCCAGGGTGTGACCCCGCCTATCGCCCTATGTCTGAGATTGGCACACCCCCGCGACCCTCATGTGGAGGATAAAGTGCTAGAAGGTTCCCTCATGAGACACATCACAGTGCTCATGAGCCAGGAGGGACCCAATAATCCCTAGACTAGATTCACTTAGATGAACCAACGCAACCAAATGAACTATATAACGAATGTTCTGTTTAACTTGCATAGCCACATGGTAAACAAAAAATAATTGAAAACATGTTATTATGAATGACTGAAAAGGCAGTGTCGAATACAACCTTTCAAAATTGCTGGCAGAGAAACAATAAATACACTTCATATGAACTCAAAAGGATTATGTATGAAATAAAATTACAAAGACCAAAACTAAGCACATTCAGCAACGTGGGGTCAGCATGTGGATTAGTGGAGCCGGGAATCAAACCCACAACCTTGGACTTGAAAGACGACTCGCTCTACCACTGAGATACCGTCGCCCCTAAACATCCTCACAGACACATGGAAGCAGACAAGGAGGCAAACACCAGACTCCTCAGACGTCATGGGTTCTTTAAAAATTAAAACATGCCAGGAGAGCACCGTGGGAGTCATCCTGCAGGTTAACAGTCAGGAAGGGGTGAGAGTCAGACGGGGAAGAGGGAGAGAGACATGAAAGGAAAGCAGGACAGGGAGAATATCCCCACAACCTCCACAAAAAAAAGGAATGAGAATAAAGTCTGTGTCTCTGCGGAGCTTTGAAGAACAGAGGGAGGGAATATTATTACACTTCCTGACAAAAACAGTGCCTTAAGCAGAAGAAGAGGACACATGAGTGGAGAGTGGGTTAAGTTGGTGTAAATGTTGATCTTATTGGGAGCAGTAGTCTTCATGGAGAACAAAACCTGGTCCTAATGAGGCACCAGACTGGACTGGCGAGCTGTCCAGGGTGTGCTATCGTCGTTTGCCTTTGGCCCTATGTCAAGCTGAGATTAGAGCAAGTGGTCGCAGCGACACTCATGCAGAGGATAAAGTTGTAGAAGATGAATGAGTGAGTGAGTGAACTGAATTGTGGTTAAGTCAAAGAGAGTCCTTAAAAGGATAGCTGTCAAATGTGTGAATGGAGATGAAAGATGAGTGACAGAAAATGCGCTGCACATAGATGCGCTGTATGAAAGTGTGTGAATGGGTGAATGACAAAACTGTAGTCTAAAGCAGCTTTGAGTGTAGGGCTGAAACAATTACTCTATTCATCGATTACTAAATGAATCATCAACTATTTTGATAATCGATGAATCGGTTTGAGGGTTTTTTTCATTATTGAGACAAGGTTTCTGATTTTTCAGCTTCTTATATCTGAATATTTTCTGGTTTCTTTGATCCATGTAACAAAAATGTTGGTTTGTGGACGAAAACATTTGAGAACATTGTCATTTTGAGGTTTTAAAAACACTGATCAACATTTTTCAAAGTTTTCTGTCATTTTCTGCACCAAACAAGAACTCGATTCATCGACAATAATTCAATAATTGACAGATTAATCCATTATGAAAATCATCGTTAGCTGCAGCTCTATATCGAGACTAGAAAAGCTCTAAATAAATACAGACCATTTACCATTTCTGTCTTCCCGTCATCATCATGATGGCTGCTGCTCAGTCACAAAGTTTGGTGTGTGATGTGTGTGTGCATGCACTTTTTTGACCTTTCAGATTGTGCATAATTATGAGAACAGTGTGTGACAAAAACATGCTGATCTTTAACATGACACCCTCTCGACAGGGGGAAAGCAGGACACACTGGAGTTTGCACACGAGGGAGGTTGTGTTGCCTTGTTTGAAATATGTCTTCTTCTTTTTTTTCTCTTTTTGTTTTTACAGCAGAGACGAGGAATGCCCTCCCACATGGTGCAGACAACATCTGTGAGTGAGAAATGAAAGCCTGAGAGAATAGAAGAGAGACTTGACATTAAACCAGAGAAAAATAAGAAAGGAGGTGAGGGAAGAACAAGAGTGGAAAATGGAGCAGAGAAAGTGAGGACACATCAACTGGAGGAGACCGCCGCACAGAACAGCAGAGGTGAGAGAATATCCGTGCAGGTATAGTGACGTACAGGTGTAGATGTTCACGGGCACACACACACACGCACACACACACACTCGGTGTGGTAACACAAGCCCGCATCAATAATGCAGCTGAGAGAAACAGGATGCAGATTCTTCCTTACATAAGAGTTCACAGAGAGCCGGCTGCCTGAGAACAGCAGCTTTCATTCTATGGTTTGTCCTCGGGCTGGATGCACACAAGATGTCTTCAGTAGATTAAGCAGCACATATGGCGTCCAAACTTCTCAAGTGTGCAGCAACAAATGCACAGGAGTGTTGCAAGAAGCCTGTTCAACCTCAGTCTTCTGGGTTTTACATTATCAAGAACAGGTTTTTCTTTTCTTTTTTTGTCAAAGTCCTTCAGCATCAATGATCAACGCCACTTTATTAGGTACATTAGTTCATCCATCTTCTACCGCTTTATACTCCATATAAGGGTCGCTGACATAGGGCAAAAGGCGGGGTCACACCCTGGACAGATCTTCAGTCCATCACAGGAACACATAGAGAGAGAGAGAGAGACAATCATCCATTCTCACAGTCGATCTAGAATGTCCAATTTGCCTAATACCCAAATCTGCATGTTTTTGGACTATGGTAGGAAACCGGAGAAACCCCACGCACACACGGGGAGAACATGCAAACTCCATGCAGAAAGACCCTTGTTCCGACCGGGTCACGAAACCCCGGGTTGTTGAAGTAAATATCCAGGTCACATGGCAGCAACTAGATGCGTTTCATCATGCGCACGTGGTCAAGACGGCCTCCTGAATGTGGAACAGTTGTTGTTGTGTCAGATGACCTGGATTGAGTGTTTCAGAAACGGCTGATCTACTGGGATTTTCACACACGAGCATCTCTGGGGTTTACATTTTAATTGATAGTATTCAGTTAATATTTAAAGTGAGCGGCTGGGCTCTCTGGGTGAAAAACACCATGTCGAGTCCATAGGTCAGGCCCCGCCTCTATGTTGGGTTGTCCTGTGTACCTAATAAAGTGACGGGTGAGTATATACAAATTGTTTTCTTTACATCCAATAACAACATCGATGCTGCAGGACTAAAACAGGACAAATCAAAACGTGAAAGCTAAATGCTGAGCTCGTCAGATATTTCCAACCACGCTTGCAGGATTGCCGTTGGCTTTGTTTGGTCAGACAAGCGCTTTGGTCCATACGGAGACATTTTAACAACCACTGGGGGAATTCTAATGAAATATAGTTCAGACATTCGTGTTCCCAAGAGGATGAATTTTCTGATGCTCTCATTTTTTTTTTCTCTTCCCCCTGTAGCACCGTCACAAGCTTGTGGTTTTATGTGAAAAGTTTGTTCAGATGATCACACAAATCTGGGACAAACATTTCTACTGTTGCACTACTTTACTTTTCGTTTTAATGCAACCATGTTCATAAGCAAATAGCTTTGCAGTGAACTAACATAACATGAGATTCAGGAAATCTACCACCTGTCTCTGCCCTGTGTTTTTAAGTTTGTTTAGTCTTTCAGGGCAAATTGATTTTAAATCTTCAGCAACACTTTAATAAAAACCACTGTAAGCCCACAGTATGTTACCTGTGCAGTACAAACTAAGTAGGTGGAGCATTTAACAGTCAAATATGCAGACATTTCCATTTGGAATTAAGCACATACTGGATTGTGAATCAGAAGTGTTTTTTGTTTTTTTTACACGATCAACTTAACAAGTTGACAATTAGTTTGTTCTGTATTGAAAAAACCACAAATGCAAGCAGGTTTTACAGATAAATGCAAAAAGATCAAAGTGAAGCAGAAAAATAGGGACTGACTGAACACTTTAGAGGATTGTTCGTAATTCTGCAGTTTACTGCGACGCGGTGGCACGGGCGCTTCAAAACGGGTCGTTTTTTTCCCCTCACCGCTTTTTCTCTGTCGTCTTGTTTTGTGTGATATTTCCAGTCTTTTGCTTTAATCTTCCTTCACTTCTGTCTTTGCTTCTATGTGTGTGGGCTTATGCGTGTGTGTGTGCGCGTGCTTGTAAATAAATAATTATGGCGAGGTGTAAGACACTGCTTTGTGCTCACGTCTGTTTGAAAGTATGAACTTGTCAAAACTGCCTTGGTAATGTGGACATATTCAGTGTGTGTGAATTACAGTTTTCATGTCTAAGTTTGTGTGTGTGCGTGTGTGTGTGTGTAGGAGCTCATCATGCTTATGCTATCCTTTTTCTGCCACATTGCCATGGCGACAGTGCCCTCCCGGGGTAATGGGGGACGAGTGCACCAGAGCTATTTATTCTCCGTCCCTCCCTCCCTCCATCCATCCATCCATCGCTCTCTCTCTCTCACTCCCTGCATCTCTGCCCTCTTCCTCCTGCAACCTCTCCCTCTCTCTCCCCTCTCCATCTCCCTCCTTCCGCTGCTCTTTCTTCCCCTCTCTGATTGGCTTAACACTCTCCTCCTCAAAATGAGATACTGCCTAATGAGACAGAGGGTGAGGAAGAGAGGGAGGGAGGGAGACAAAGAGCAAGTGTCTTTAAAAAAAAAAAGAAAAGGGAAGTAGAATTATGTGGGGGAGGCGATCTATGCAGACTTGTCTTGTCCTCTTTGAATATTATGAGAACCTGATCCCACAGAACTCTGCAGTGTCATTTTTTGGAGGGAAACATTGTTCAGTGGTTATGGCTGCATTCGCACACACGGCTGTCTCACACACTCTCATATAAATGATGTGCATTTATATATGGAAGCAGAGCTCAGTAGAGGTTATGACCTTTGTAAAAAAAAATCTGTGTTGATTAAAGCAGTGGCCGTCACCAAGTTTTTCTGTGGACATTTTGTTGTCCATGTGTAGAAGGTACATGACCTGGCACACACACAAGGGTCACACAGTAAAAGTAAAACGTGCATTTGCAAAAATGTCAAACTCTGCCATTAATCATTCCCACAACTCCTGAGATTTGCCACCTGGTCCATCTGGAGGGGGAGATAAAGCTGTCAATGATGTGTCTGTCTTCCAGGTTTTTCCTCTCCAAATGACCTGTGGCACTCACGGCCACCCACAGTCCATCTTCTACCGCTTTATCCTCCACATGAGGGTCGCGGGGGGGGCACTGTGCCAATCTCAGCTGACATGGGGCGATAGGTGGGGTCACATCCCGGACAGGTCGCCACTCCATCACAGGGACACGCAAACAACCATATAATCTCACACTCACACCTATGGTCAATTTAGAGTGACCTAATCCCCATATTGCATGTTTTTGGACAGTGGGAGGAAACTGGAGAACCTGCAGAAAACCCACACACACACACGGGGAGAACATGCAAACTCCATGCAGAGAAATGGAAGAAAACTGAGGAAGATCCACAGAGGACGATAGTTTCTAACAGGACAGGCAGCCATGTAATAGAAGTTGATGATGTGTTACAGAACACATACAGTAATAGAAGTACTATGGTTATACATATACAATTATAGGAGGGGTACAGTGATTGTGGTAGAAGTTGGTGTCAAGCAGGGATTGGATGGTGGTAGTTTCGTTCCACGCTGGAACAGGTGGCGTCCTTGTCTATCTTCAAGAAGCTCTTGAAGACCCATCTCTTCCAAGAGCATCTTCTGTCCTAGCACTTACCTTTACCCCCTCTCCTTCTGCACTTGGATCCACTGCTACACTCTCACCCTCTGCCAGTCCACTGTTCCTATCTAATGGACTTCTTTCCAAGACTTCTTCTATGTAGCTTATTCCTCACCTTGGATAAAAGCGTAAATGTAAATGTGGTGGTGACATGATTCGAGGCACAATCAAGATCACAATCTGGTGTCACATCAGTCAACAATGTAGATGACTCGTGTTCTATTAAAGTTTTTGGACAATGATGGAGCTCAGCGGCACAAAGACATAAGCGGGTGTTAGCTGGACCATTTCACTGATGATTTTGATCTTTTCATAGTCATCGCTATTAAAAATATCCCCATGCATCCTTCAGGTGTCGTTTTTTTTTTTTTTACAAGCAAGGCCTAAGAATTCTTTCTCGGCCACACACACACACACACACACGGAGAAAATTGTGCCTCTAAGAGGAAAAGACAAATGACAGAGTGATGGAGGAAAGATCAGAGTGAGATGGAGACAGTGGGAGGGAAAGGTAGAGCGGAAGAAAGGGTAATAAGGGAAGAGGAAGACGGCGAGGGAGAGGAGGGGAGGACAGGGGAGAGCAGCGGAGATAAATGGCTGAGTAGACGGGAAGATGAGTGAAGCGAGAGAGCAACACAGTGTGACATATTGCAGACAGAAAGACTAACGGAGCGAGAGAATGACTGGGCGAGAAAAGGAGACGACGGAGAGGGAGCACGAGAGAGAGCGTGAGCTGAGGCACATCAATTGCACCCCACACCCCGTCCCTTTTTTCCTCCCCTGCCCTCCCCTGCCATGTAGCAGACCTTCACTGGATGGTAACAAGCCGCTCAGACACACACACTCACACAAAGCCAGTTTTCCATTTAAACCTGTGTGTGTGTGTGTTGGTAGAAAAACAGCTCCTACATATTTTAAGGGGAGGACCCACATCACATGGTTGTTATTCCCTCAAATCTGCCTCTCAGGTCACTCAGACAGTCCGCTCTCTCTCCCTCTTTCTCCCTCCCTCACTTGCTCACTTTAGGACACTCTCTATCCCTCTTTCTCTCTCAAGCACGCACACACACACACATAGCCTCTCATTCCCTCCCTTTCTCTCCCTCTCTCCTCCCACCTGAGTTGTAATTTGCAGGACTGATGAGGGTGAGGGCAGAGCAGAGGCAGGAGCAGAATTCTCCTCACTCTGCAACACACACACACAGGCACGTGCACACACACACACACACACTCAGACGGTGTGATTCACAGACTACAGCTACAGTACAACTGAGAGAATCTGATCCTTTTGTGTGCTCTTTTTTTAACCTCTTGTTCCCCTTCTTCTCTCTTTTTCTCCCTCGTCGCCACTCTCTCTTTACTCCCTCCCTCCCTCCCTCCCTCCCTCTCTCTCCCTCTCTCTCTCTGCTCCCTGGTGGTGTGTGTGTGCGTGCGCGTGTGTGTATGTGTGTGTGTGTGTGTGTATATGTGTGTGTGAACTGTGGGGATAACAGACGCTCATGTGAGCAGCCTCAGTGGCGGCAGCAGTGACTGGTGAGAGAGAGGAGAGAGGAGAGGAAAGGAAGAGAGCAGGGATAACAGAAGCCGCCACCACCACCATCATTCTGATCGGATTCACACCAGACATGTGAGAAGATGTCCGTGGGCGGCTGCGCGTGTCCCGGTAAGTAGCTGACGTGGTGATGGTTGCCGTGAACGACAGCCCTGCTGCTGCTGCTGCTGCTGCTGCTGCTGCTGCTGCTGCTGCTGTTGCTGTTGCCAGTCACTGACTTTTGCTTGTCATTGTTGATGTTATATTTTGGTTAGTGAGTGCAGGCACTGCTGTGGCGTGACTAGGGCAGAGAGGTGCCCCAGGGCCCTGGGGTTCTGTTTGCAAAGGCTCATGGGAGGTTGCCCTCTGTGATGGCTGAGAGGATGGAGAGAGCAAAGGAAAATACCAGAATAGTTGGACCAGTGTGAAGTCTCGTGTCATTTCCTCTTCTTTATTCACTGTTACAACAGTTTGTTTAGTTTGAGGAGGAGAGAAAGACATTTGCTGGCGGTGCAGACATCTGTGCGTGAAGTTGTTGCTATGGCGCCACTAATGCCACTTCTCTTCGCCCTCCACCAGTTTGTTGTTGTTCTTGTTGCTTCTGTTGCTGGTGGACAGACTTTAAGGATGTAGCACACAGTCCTGTGCACATCAGACTCTCTAAAGTAAAGAAAAAAAAGCAAAGGGTCAAAGTGTGACATTCAAAGGGCAAAGATCACTTGCTCTGATCAAAGAGCTTGCACGATTGATTTGCACTTCTTCCCCACATAAAAGTTGCTGGGGAATGTTTTGATGTTTCACAGCTGACTCAGGAGGGTGTCATTTATGATGCATCGCAAGCTTGATGATCCCTCCTAATCAGGTGGTCGTGCGGTTTTCGTTGCTGATACTATACAGTGGAAAAACGCCATCACTGCATTAGATGGACTGACACACGCTTAACGACACACTTAGCTTAGAGTCTTCATCCTCTTTTTAAGAGTTTGCTGGACACAGGTCAGTGAGTGCACACCTGAGACGTAGAGGGGCAGAGACATATTCCTTACATCTTATATGTATTTGCATCATCAACTTCCTCTTTTGTCTCTACACCTGTCTGGATGCATTGCTGTTTTTAGTCAGAGCTGTCAGACGAGACTTCACCGCCTGACTTCATCTCTCACCTCACCCAAAAGCGAATCGACAACGTGATGACAACAATAAACTTCTGAGTCGGAGTTGTGCTTCTCATCCTTTTACATTTAAAAAAAATAAATAAATAAAACTGGCTCATGTTGAGAAGCAGCTGCAGGACGTCTGGCACACAGAGCGACCAGCGGGGAGAAATATCCGTCATATTAGAACCCCCCCCTCCCTCCCCATATTGAGAGGTGTGCGACTTCTGTGAAGGCTGAGGAACTCCCAGCAGCCAGTTGTGTTTGGGTGCTGAGCGCCTGACAGCAAACAGATAATTCTTCTCATTTCACTGACTTTAATCAGATAGAGTATGAAAGAAAAAGAGGAATCAGGAAATAAAGCACCGCTGCGCTTTAGGCAATATATTATTAAGTGTTACAGCAATTTATGTTGCCGTCTTAAGGAGAACATAAAAGTGAACCCTATATCTGGAAAATGCATTCATAATCATGACAATGGCAGTGTGTGTGTGTGTGTGTGCTAGTATTTGTTACCCGACCTTTTTTCTGACATAAACACTGACCTTGTCAGGATCAGTAGTCAAAAACCTGGTCTTAATGAGGCAAAACCTTATTTCTAAGGAACTGGTTAAGGTTTGAATTGTGGTTAGGTTAAGGTTACGGTTAGGCATTAACTGGTTATGGTTATGGTTAGGGTTAATGCTAATGTTCATGCTGTCCAAATGAATGGAAGTCAATGCAGAGTCTTTAAAAGGATAGCTGTGCAAAACTGTATGTGTGTGTGTATTACTGTATCACCCTGACTGGCCTCCTCTTCTCTCCACTGTCCCAGGCCACAGCGGGCGCTGTGGTCAACCCTCAAACAGCCGGGATGTGGATACGGATATTTAGCCAACCGCGCATCAAAGATCAGATTTCCTCCAGTGCCAGTCTCGACTTTAATCATTAGGAAAATGGAGACACTAACTGCTCCCATGTTTTGTGGTTTGGAAATTCTTGAGTTGACAGATTATTTTAAAGGTCGGAAAGTTTCGGAGTAAATTACGAGACTGGGCCAACTCATCGTGGCCACAGCTTTGCAGACACTGTATAGGGACGCTGGAATCACACAGGACTGAGGGGATTCAAATGTGAGGAGAGAAATGAGACTGGCACTGGATTTGGTGTCAGATGTCTGTGAATGCATGCAGATCGTACAGAGAGCACACACAATGGCACAAAGGGAAAGTGTAATTTGTTAAAGGTGAACTGCATTCACACAAGTGTGTTTTCAATCTCCACGCAGCAGCCCGCGCTACGAAGGCAAACGCTGCAACCTCATCCGTTAAACAAGCCTGCACAGCAGAGGCAGCAGCGTTTGTTTGGAACCAGGCTTTAGCTATCTTGCGGTCAGATTGCATACTTAATCAAAGTGGTCATGGAAATTTCCAAAAACGACGTATGACCGCACTGTTGCGCGCTCCACTTTTGCTCTCATATTGTTCTCGCTGGTGTTCCTCCTTTCTTTTCTCTTCAGTCTCTCTGCTTCATGGATCCTCTTCTTTATCCTCCCGGAGTCTTTTGTTGCCTTTTCTTATTTTTGTGGTGCCACGAAGATTAACTTCTTTTTCATCTTCAGCAGCCACTGATTTCTGCGTCAAGACAAATGTAGCAAAACGGCAACTTCCCCTAAGTTTTCGACATTCTCAAAGGACCTACTGTGATACAAGGAATGACAAAAAAGCCCGTGGACCTCAAACAATACACAATACACAAGATGAGGACACTACAGCCGATGTAAATGCGACCTCCAAATATGGAACGATCACTTGTGTCAACTTGAAATGAACCCAGCTCTTGACTCTACAGTCTACAGTGATGTAATAAGTGTACTGCCAACTTCACTCCCCCTACACTCTTTATACATTCAGAACATGACACAGAGAGTCAGCAGACGCTGCCCTGATTGACGACGATGGCAAATAAAATAGAATAGAAATGAGGAGAATTCACAGTCCCTCTGTAGCCGCTCTCCTCCTCTCCTTCTTTTCTTGTTTACATTCCAAAGCCGTGTTCAACACAGAAGGATCCTCCCCCTTCTTGTGTGGGCTCAGGGTCTGTGTGCGTGGATGCATACACGCACACAGCATGTGCCCCAACATGTGGATGACATAAACATGAGTGTGTGTGTGTGTGTGTGTGTGTGTGAGGATGTGCATTAACAAAGAGAAGTTATTATACAGTAGGCTCTGTGAAGAAACAGATGTTTTCTGCCTTGTGGTCAGTCATTTAGCAGATCTTGCGTTACAGCCCCACTTGCTGACTCTTACCTCTATTCTACCCTCCCCTCACTCCCCTTTCTCTTTGACTCCTCTGATTGCTAGCGTATGTTCTCTGGGTGGCTGGCTCCACTGAGGGGAGGGAGGAGAGGAAGAGGGGGGAGAGAGAGAGAGGAAGAGAGGAAGGGAGGGAGGGAGGAGAAAAAAAGGGGGAAGGGACTGTGCCCTCTCATGCAGAGAGTCACATGGTGTCCCTGATTGGAAGAAAATGAGTAAAGACTGCAGCTCTGGCTGAAATGGCAACAGACAGAAACGCACAAAGGCTGAGCTGTTTAGAAACAGGTTGCACAACAAGGGAGCCCTAAAGAGGAGGGTGTGATGGAGGGGAAGAGTGAGATGATACTGAGGAAAGATATGGATTAAGAGAGGAAGAGGAAGAGCGAGGGTGGGGAGGAAGAGAAAACAGGAGAGTGAGGTGATTGGGGAGGGGGTGAGGAGGGGGTGTGTAGGCAGAGAGCTGAAAAGCCAAGAAAAGCGAGGCAAGTGGGAGATGAGCTCTGTAGGAGCACAGGAGGAGTAGGAGGGAGGGAGGGAGAGAGCGGGTGAGACAGAGAGTGAGAGAGTGATCAGACTGTGTTTTTATGTTTTCTGCAAGGCTGAGCGGTGACGTGATTGGCTGGGGGCTGAGGGGGCAGACCTGACTCTGAGATCAGAGACAGACAAAATGGCTCCCACAGAACAGAGAACGCAGCATCAGGGCACTGTCATTTCCACTCACACAGCTGTCAGCAGACACACACACACACACACACACACACAGTTCTCCTTTCATACTCTCAGTGACTTCCATTCATTTGGACATCTTTAACAAAGCCTTATCCCTTAACCTTAATCATAACCAATTAATACCTGACCCTAACCTTAAACAAACCACAATTCAAATCTTAGCCCTCAACTTAACACTAGTTCCTAAGAAATTAGGTTATGCTTCATTAGGAATACTTCCATACTTCCATAAGGACAACTGGACCTGACAAGGTCAGTGTTTGTGCCAGAAAACGTCCTAAAGAGGTAACAAACACACACACACACACACACACACACACACACACAAACACTGACCTCAAAATGCCAGCATGAGGGGAAAATAAAAACATATTGGACAATAATGCTGATCTTAAAGAATTATAACACGCACACAAGTGTGTTTTTGATCAATAATTTGTTAAGGAACATTCATTCATACGTTACATAATCTAATCCCTTAATGATCTTAATCCCTTCCCTCTCTGGCTTGTTTTTATTACATGAGTGACAAACTGGCTGATGAAGTTCCCTTGTTGCACAGCGCCTGTGTTCACCTGCTCGAGAAAAACCTGCACAGGGAATTCATCCAGTGAGTGAGTGAGTGAGTGAGTGAGTACGATCTGTAGGACAGGATGAAAACAAACACACCAGCTCCCTGTGGCCACAAGAGGACGCTGCTATCAAAGGACAACCTCTGATTGTAGGTCACTTCAGTTGTTTTTTTGATTCCCCCTCTCCTTTTATTGAAGCGTGGTGAAGTCACGCCTGTAAATCAAAACGAGAACGATGGCTGTCCACAGAGAATAAGCGGAACACAGTGAAACTCCACATGCACATTTACATGAAATAAAAGCTGAGACGAGCATTGTTTTATGTAAATTGTGCTCTTATTTATTTGTTCTTACAAAGATGGTGTATCCATACCCACTTTCCTTTCTAGTGGTTCAGTTCAGATATTTAAGTACATTTTGAAATACAATAATGTGAAAAATACTTTTAATACTGATACTTAAAAATCATCTCATGGGATGTATATATATATGTACATACATACATATAAATATATATGAGAGAGATATGAAGAGCTACTTAGGCCAAATATATTATTTGTCATGAAATAATGTTACACAGTGCTGTGGATTAAAACCTTTATGATCAAATAAAAATAGTAAATTTTCTGTCTGAATAATCAATTTATGGATAAAGTAACTGCACTTAGAATTGCCTGTTTGGCTTCTGCAGATGGTAAATCAATGGATCCTTGATGACTATTTAGTAAGATTTACCTGTAAGATGTTTCCTAGGACTAGGAGTATTTTTGGTGTCACTTTTAATTCATAATTACCTGCAGACATTTAGAGCTGTTCAGCTGATTGTTCAGTTTCACCTACGATGCTGTGGATTAATAGTCATCCTCTGCTCTGACCAATCTTCCGAATGTTTCATGACATTTTTCTTCTCTCTGCTTAAACATCGACATGTCATAGTGAATTCCTGTGTCCTATAAAATTCTCAAGATGTGTTTGATTGTTGGGGGTTATTCAGAATGTGGGCAGAAGTGACAATGTTGTGCTTTCACCACATAGTCACGCAACAAGCTGCACTAAGACTAAGGCATGTGGATACAGACGGTCTGCCAAGTTATTTACTTGCATACATACTGTACATACAGTACATGCTCCACTTAATGATTAAACATAATGAGAAAGTAAACAGTTGATTAATCTCACTATACATGAGTAAAAGGATAATGTTTACTTTAAATTTCCTCTACTCTGTTTTATTTTCCTGTGATCTGACAACAAGTGTCTTTCAGTTTCCTGTAGTTGAAACTCTCTTTACAACAAGTAAAGAAATGCACCTCATTGATTTTACACCAAAGAGAGACGTCAACATGAGGATAACATGGATATCAAAGACAGCATCACTGACAGACGTGGTTTCGTAATATATCGTCCAACGAGGGCAAATACTTACTTTCTTATATGCGAAGTAGGAAAAAAAAAAAGACAGTTTTATTATCAGTTGACTGGACACAGGGTGTCATTTTACATGTAAGACTTTACTATAAAAATACAAGCCACTGTCTGAGACCACAGATGAGCTCTAAGACTGTCAAACAGCAGGTTTAGCAGATTTATTTTCTCTGTCTGTTACTTTGTTCTCATTATGTGGGACAACAAACAAAATGAGCAAAAGCTGTAGCTTTAGATTCAAGAGTTTCAAAGAGTTTATTGTCATAGGTTCAGTAAGAAAACACGTTTCTCTGTGCAATGGAACTCTTTCTTTACTGTGTCCACACAAATGCCGAGTTCAAAGTCAAAAGAAATAGATAAATAGTTCAGTAGAAATGGACAACGATAGAAAGGAAATAGACATCTGTTATGGAGAAAAGAACATTAGCTCTGCATGTTGTGCAAACAAAATACAAAGTAGATGTGCTAAAGAAAGTATATATATATATATGCAAAATGATAGTATGGGTCATGAGCTAGGTGACGTGTCCATTATTATAACTCCTGGCAGTGGGAAAGAAGGAGTTCTTGAGTCTGGAGGTTCTACATCTCACACTTGTGTACCTCCGTCGCTCGGGCACTTGCAGTCCATAGCAGTGACTTTATGTGACTAGTTTGATATATACAGATAAAGCCACTGCATATTGATCATATCTTAATTTATGAGGAGGTAATGTTTGCATCATGTTGTTGTTGTTGTTGTTGTTGTTGGCCGGAGATGATTTTAATTATTTTATTATTATGTGTCAGTGATATTTCAGCATTCATTTCATCTGATGCAGTGGAGTAGATAAATAAATGTCACCGCGTATGAAATAGGATGAAATGGAACTACTCGGTAGATAAGTATGTGAGTTTGTTTGAGCTACAGCTGGTCAGTGCTGCATTAAAGCCCATTCCTTCGAAAAAGTGACAGCTTGTCCTTTAGATGTTCTCTTGGGGCTGACTAAGACAGAGAGATCTCTGTCCCTCTATCTGATCCAATAACAGAGTAAAGTGAAGCCTGAGCTGCCAAACGCGGAGAATCTGCCAGACAGCGATCACTGAAAAGAGCCCCAGAGATGTGTCTCTAGCTTCTTTATCAAGGAATGGGCCAAGCTGTCATATTGATGTGTTTACAGTGTGTCTGACTTTAATACTACGAAGCGGTAAAAGCTATGAAACAGTAGCTTTGGTGTTACACTTGGGGAAAGAAATGTGAATCTATCTGTGAAAAGAGAGTGTTTTTTTTGTTTTTTTTTGGCCTGTTTGGGAGGAAAAGGGGGAAGAAACAACAGTGATATGATGTTGTGCTCTATATAACACTGGCTGTCATGTTTGAAGCTGGGATCAGTTTGGCTTGGGCCCTTTTCTGCAGACATACCAACATGTGACCGTCCTCAGATCAGTGTTGAAGACAGTTCTGGAGGGGAGGGTGTCTGGGGAAGGTTGTTATCAGAACTCTGGCAGATGTACGCGCCGTTCAGTTTCCTGTTGACTAGCGAGTGGAAGTGGCACGCTGCACACATTTGCACGCCGCGTGCACGAGAGCGCACGCTCACACACACACACACACACACACACACAGACATGGTGTACATGCAGGCATCTTTCTCCCACCCCCCCCTCCTCCTCCTCCTCCTGGTGCCCCTGAGCCTGACAGTCTGGACATGGGAGATATCAGAGAGAGAGGGACAGGCATGAAAACAGAGTCTGTGAGTCAGATCAGTGTGTGGCTGTGGAAGTCAATTTGAACGTGACAAAATGTCAATGTCAGAACAACTAGAAACTGAAGAAGGTAAGTTTGTCTTGCTGACCTTTTTTCCTTTCTTTTCTTTTATTTTTTTACTGTAGCTGATTCATCATCAAATCCCCGGACAAAACGGAACAAAAAAAGCCTAAAAAAAAGGAAAATATTTCAGTTTGTCTCCTGCTTTGTTGACGTCCCGAGCGACGCCGTTCAAGTTTGGCCTCCTTTTTTTCCTTTTACTAACTTTGACAAAGGTGCATTAAAATAGTTGCACTTGGAAGTTTTAAGTGTAAGCTTAGCGAAAACATCACACTGTGCACTTCGGGGAGTTTATTCAGCCTCTGCACGCCCCAGCTTTAATCACGTATTATACATGGATTTAAGGCTTTAGGTGTAAATGTGTAAGTGCCAGTGACGAAATGAGTCTGGTAAAGCGAAGGTTAGGCAGCTGTGTGTGTGTGCATATGTGTACGCGCACGTGTGTGTGTGTGGTTGAAGATAAGGACTGCCCTATGCCTGAGAGCAAAAGAGACGGTGTGTGTAAGCCCCTCAAGGCTTATCCTGATACACCTCCCACCACCACCACCTCCTCTCCATCACCCCATCACAAGCACACACACACACGTGCACTAGGGATTAACCCCGTCATGTACCATTTCAATGGGTGAGCTTTGGACACACAAACATGCACACACGCAGGATTAACCCTTGTGTGTCCATTTCCATGGATGATTCTTCAGCCTCTCTCTCCAGTTGTGACAGCATTGACTGCCCGTGTTGCCATGGCTACAGGGGCCAGAGAATGTGAAGATAGGCAAATCCACACAAGTCACCCACAACAGACACTCTAAAGCTACTACTGACGACACCTCCCTGTGGTACCAGACACACAAATATGCTGCCAAAAGCCTGACAGGAGCCAGGAGCGGTGAAGTGCTCGTGGCACACAGGTTTACTATGGTCAAACCAAATGTGTGTACAAACTCAGCCCCACCAGCTTTGTTGCCGGTCGAGTGACATACGAGCCTTTGAGGAGCTTATGCTCTTCTTATGTCCCCGGGAGGCGCCGCACTTCACCATAATCCAGACGTCTGCATTTGACTTGCACATGAATGGAAAGTTATGCGGTTGCACATCCTGACGGCGAATGTGTCAGAGCCTGTTACGAGACAGGAAACATGGCGGGGGGGAAAATTAAAGGTCACAACAAAACTTTATGGACTCTAAAATATCACAATATCACAAAGGCTTTGATTTTTAAGCCCATGTGTAAATAGTATATAGCATTTTGGTTGATGAAATCAAAAGGCAGGCATCACCACTCTAGTTCTTTCCTTTGTGGATGAATATGACAAATTGGCACGTATCATGACAAACTGATGCTAGTGTACACTCACATTATTACTACTGTATATATAATACTTCTGATCCAATATGACTTGTTCTTTTTATATACCAACTTTGACCATATGAGTGAATATTTGCCGGCTGTGATCTGAATATCATAGCTGATTGTAATTCCAGGCGATTTGAACAGATTTAGAGGCCTGTTGGATTCTCCTTTTGGCTTAGTGCTTCCTATGCGTGTAAATGTGTGTGTATGAATGAATGAGTGTGTTAAAGAATGATAGAGAGAGGGAAAGCCAGACATCATAATATATACAACCCTTGGATGTTTTCATGACATAAAACCTAGTTTAATTTTAATTCGCACTTTTGTCTGATCAGACTTTGACTATCTGCACATAATATGTCACACTGTATCTATTCACACAGGTAACACTGTAGAACCATGTTTCACAAACTTAATTATTATGATTGGAGAAGGTAAACCAGCCAAGAGATAGAACTTATAATTAATAAACTTAATATATTCTTCCACAACTCATCTGTACGTCTCAACCCAGTCTCTGTTTACATAGTTAATTATCTGTTCATTTTTAAAACAATGTTATGGGGGTGCAGTGATTTTTGATTTAGTGGTTAATATTTAAGGTTATACACTTATATAGATATTGAGCTATCAAAGTAGAATGTTTTTTTTATTGAAAGGTGGTATTATATGCTGTAACAAACATAAACAGCTGTATGTTTTGCATATATGGCTAAAGGACACATAACACTGATTCTTCTTTATCAACCACCAGCTTTGTTGTTTAATGTCTGTAAAAAGGCAGTTACTTAAAGTTTGTCTTATATATACTGTACTGTATATTAGCAAACTCATACAGCATGTGTATGTGATGTAAATCTGGCGTAATAGTAATAAGTGTAAGGGTTAGGTAGGTCGCGCAAAAATACTTTGACATTTTGACCTTTTAAAAGTGGTTTTGTTTTCTGAAAAAGTTGGTTTTAAAAATGCATATTTTCTGGATGTGTTCCAGTAAAAGTGATGAGAAATAATAATACTGTAGCTATTGTGGCTTTGCTAAAACAACACATCAAGATTGTTTCACAGTAATATATAGGGGTCTTTTTTGTCATTGCCTGGATTCAGTTAATTAGTTTAACTGTAATTAACTATTATTTTTATGAGCAAATCTTTATTCAAAATTAAGTTCATGATTTCATTTTGAGAGCAAATCTTATATTATTTTAGATATTTGTTTTTATATGCACATTATCTTTATGTATATTTAAGTGAATTGTTTCTTTTGTGACCAGATTTTTTACAGATATTTCTATTTCTATTTCTATAAAGCTGTGTTTTGCAGTTTTTAATAAATCCCCCCCCACCAAAAGTGCTTTATTTGCACTGATTAGAAGATACTTGGCCCAACCACAATTTCACAGGGGCTACACTACTAAAAAAAAGTTTGAGAAGCACTGCTCTTCAGTACAATTAGGCAAACATGAAAACCACTTTACAGTGAGTATGTGATCGTTGTTTACCCCCACAAACACACACATTTCATCTCTGCTGTTAGGGGCCAGTGTCAGTTACAGGGAAAGGATGGGATGCAGCAGGAAGGAGGAAGGAATTAAGGAAGTGAGGGAAAATGCTTACCAGACAACCTTTATGTGCAGTTGTGCATTAGTGGGGGAGGAGGAGGAGTAGTAGTAGGGGGAGTGGGAGAGGGCGGCTGGCGGTGCTGGGCAGAGGAGAGAGGAGAGAGGAGTAAATGCACTGCGGAGGGAGAGTAGGAGGAGGAGGGCCTACAGCTATTGTTCATGTCCTCCCGTGAACAAAGGGCTGATCGGGGTCCGTATGTAAACCCACAGCAGGCTTCAGCCCACTGACAAGGCCTCATGCGGGACAAAACATAACCGACTGACTCCCGTGATTTCAGGCCCGGGTCCGTCTCAGACTCTTGTGTTTGAGTGATTTTTTTTATTGATCATATTCAGTGGGACGTATTGTGTCGGTACGTTTTTTGCGTCCGTCCAGCGGGCCTATCCGTTCTTACGCACGGAGCGTACACACGGTCTATCATCACGGATCTGTAAACATCAATTTTCTGATTGGACTTCTTTGCAGGTAAAAGGGGTTCGCTTTTCCACGAACACACACTTTTAACCCGCGGGGTACAGCTGCTGGAGAGAGTGAATTTAGCTCGGGGACTTTGGCTGTTGTCGTTTTTCGTTTTATTTCGCTGCCCCTTTTCCGTTGAAAAGGGGATTTGAACGCTAAGGCGTTAGCAAGAAAGCTAACTTCGGCTAACGGGCAATTGGCTGTGTCTTGCTAACGTTAGCTTGCCCCGCAGGCCTTTATTGACAGGGTTTTAACGTTGCTCGCGCAGTGTTGTATGACCTGGGAATTGCTCAGTTGTTGTGCTCGATATACATTTGTAACACATTCGTTTTAAGTTATGTAGCGAAATTATTGTGGGTTCTCAAAGCGTCCGTTTGATGTTTTAGCCTAGCTTAAAGCCCAGTGTTAGCATTGTACGCTTGTTGCCTTTCTAATAGCCTTTGTAGCCAGATAATTCCATGTTAAATGTGCAAATGTGACTTAAATGTTAAACTTACAGGCTGAACGGGAGTTTTAATTCACATTAAAAGTAAAGCGCGATCGTAATATCACATTCTTGTCCTTATCAGAAAGTTTACCAACATAGGTTTGTGCTTCAGTATAACCTAGCAATTGGAGGGTATCCCTGTTAGACAGTTATTTGTCCCTCGAAAACAGACATGGTGGCAGTGTGCAGTGGCATATGTCCAAAACCCCACCACAGGTTATTCTTCTTATGTGGTGATTCTGGGTGAAAACTGGGTCTGTAGTTTGTGTGCCAGACTTATTAGGTTTCTGTCACTCGGCATCTGAGATAGATTTTGCTCTAAAGGTTGGTCGACGATCACTCAAAGCAGGAAAATGTGTGCATGTTTAATGTCTGTGTGTGTGTGTGTGTGTGTGTGTGTATAGTGTACTGGGAGAGGGGAACATGATTCCCAGTGGAGGAAGTGGAGTCCAGTTGATGTGATTGTGACTGCCTGTCATTAACCGCTAACAGGAGAGGAGAGGAGCTAATGGAGCTCTCAACAACTAATGGACACATAACATCGATTATTTATTTATTTATCATCCCCCATTTGTTTTTCTCTGGTGAAGCATCCAGCCCATAGCATAGTGTTGATGTTCACAGTGTAAACAACGTGTTGTTGCACATAGTGAAGGCAGCCGGGCTGCACACAATCATATATATATGTATATGTACACATATATAATGATCTGTGCTCTAAATGAGAAACTTTTATTGTTATCAATGTTGCCTCTGTATGTCAGCAGCAGACCACATGTATCTGTTCTAGCTCTGTTAGTTACAAAGACAGTAGAAACCAACTACACTGGAAACTAGTAAGTGCTGCATTCAAAGAGCAGCTGGATTATATATATTATATAATATATATAGATATATTTTTAACACAATTAACAATTTCCCCTGCTTAAAAACATCCCCTCATTTCAACGTCAATTTAAAAAAAAAAATCCATGTATGTAACACAATATACATCTTCCTTGAAGCACACTCAGAGATGTGTTTAATATGCAAAGACTGAAAAGACAGCCATAAATGAGGCGGGGCTTCACCATGGCGACGACAGGGGTCATGACCCAGTGGCTGCTATGCGTAGATGACCTTTATGGAAGAGCTGGGCAATTAGAGTACAATAAGTGCTGGAGCACTGTGTGTGTGTGTTTGATAGAGATTCATCGGTTTTGTGTGTTTCTTGGTGAATTTAGTCAATGTTGATGTTATGATGTATAGCATTCCATTTTTATTTAGGAGGATTGTATAAAAGGTAATAGAGCTGTGACAGAAGCATGTTGTTTACAGGAATCTTCCCCTTGACATGTCATGTTGCATCTTCATGTGAGAAGATGGACACAATCTGTAAATTAGTGCAGCTATTCTGGACAATTGGTGCCATTTGCCTCCATCCCATACATAAGCTTCAATCAAAAAACTAGACACTAAGGCAACAGTGTTGACATGCTATCTTATCTCACAAGGTTAAACATTGATCTAAAAAACAAATCCAGATCCATATCACTACCAAATTCTAATATTTTTCCCTGGGTCATAATAACCTACATCCTTGAAAAGAAAAGTGTTATCAAAATCTGTGCTTTACTCTTTGAGTTGTGCTGCTCAGACAGACAAACGTGGCCAAAAAACACACCCTCCTTGGAAGAAGAGCACATACCACATACCAAAATACTTATTCAGAGGAACACTTTGCACAGGTGGCATGCCATATGTCAAAATGTTAAGGAAAGTGAAAACTCTTAATTTATCTGCCCCCTAACTCAGAACTATTCCAAAATATAGTTGGTCCTTCCTTGGCCCGTACCCCACACCCAACCAACTTTCAAGAATTCAGTGGATTGTACTTTATCCTGCTAACAGACAGCACAGAAAGCAGCCTCCTTGGTGGTGATAAACAAAATACCATGTATGGTTTTATGTTTACTTTCTCGTATTTGCTTTTATAATTTAAGATCTTTTCCATCTAAGTGGTCACTTAAGACGTTTTTTGCCATGATCTAGAAGCTCTAATAACTACTCACCTAAGAGGTGACACACAAATTGAAAATGATGTTTACATTTTTCTTGTCTTTCAGGCTGTTCCTCCAAGTCATTCAAGCTGTACTCCCCTAAGGAGCCCCCCAACGGTAGCACTTTCCCCCCTTTCCACCCCGGCACCATGCTGGACAGAGACGTGGGGTGAGTTTTTATGTGTTATGTCTGTTTTTTAAGCAGTCTGCTGGGGTTCATGTTCACGTATTTGTATTATTGCCTTCCCCTCTATATTGCTATGTAAAGCTTGCCTGAAAAATGCTTCTCTTAAAAAAGTGATTGTTGATTCAGCTTGGCATCTGTTAGGCTGACTCTGACCTATCAACAAATTACTGGAAGTGGTTTAGAGGACAGAGTGCATGAGCAGCACTTCTGTGAATATGAAATGCAAATTGAGATAGTCACTGGTGGTTGATTTTTTTTTTTGGAGGTTCACTAACTTCATGAACAAATCCTGAAATGTACATTATGTTATTTTGGAGCTACACAACCTGTTTCTCTTGTCAAATTCACTAAGTAACTGATTTCAATGCATAGTTTAGTTCTAGGGACATCAGGGTGCAGGGAGCTGAGTTAGGGATCTTATGCCATAGTGGGGAACCTGTCAGGTTTTTAGCAATTGTTGAAGAGCTGATCTTATACTTTGTTAATGAATATGAACACCTCATTGTGTTGCCAAATGTGTGTTGGTCCTCAATGACTTAAGTGAAACTTTTAGACTGGCCATGTGAGACAACTCTTTAATACTCTCAGTCAATTTAAGTTGCCTTGTGTGGCTTTGTAAGGCGAGGGATTGTACCTATACAGAACTGTGTGCAGTATTTCACAGCTTGTCGTTCTGCAGTAAATAGATCAGCTGCAGTTGATGTATGTGTATTTGAGAAGTGTTTCTATTTAGTGTCTCCTTGTATCATCTAATGTGGGCCATGCTTGGCTGAAGTCCCAGGGTCATAAAGACATACTAGTTCCTGAAGTAGGGCACATTAACTCTCTAGCTGAATGTAACAATCCCTCCGTCTCTTGTTTCTTCAGTCCCACCCCAATGTATCCTCCCACATACCTGGAGCCAGGAATAGGGTAAGACATTATTTCTTGCTATCTCCAGCCATTGTGAAACAGCAATAATTAAAGTAAAGTTCAGATAAGGTTGTGGGAAGTTATATTCTTATCTGAGAAGGCTCAAATAGGTGTTGGAAAAAAAACAGAAAAGTGCAGACACTATGAGAGCATTAACATTTAAGTGATCAGGAAGTTTCCTTCATTCCACTGAAGCCTTTCATTATACAGGCTTACTGTTCTCACATAACTCCTCCATTTGTTTCCTTCTGTCTTGAAATATTTGTACAGGAGGCACACACCATATGGCAACCAGACAGACTACAGAATATTTGAACTTAACAAACGGCTACAGAACTGGACAGAGGTTTGTGGCACAGTGTTGTATGTATATTGTATGCACACACAAAGAAACAAGACATAATGTTGGTGTCTACTCTTTTCCTCATCCTGTAGGAGTGTGATAACTTGTGGTGGGATGCATTTACTACGGAATTCTTCGAAGATGATGCCATGTTGACCATTACTTTTTGTCTGGAGGATGGACCCAAACGTTACAGTAAGGAAGCAAAATCACAGCCGTCTATTCCGTTTTAAATGGGATGATATGCTGTTCCTTAGTTTTCCCTTACATCTTTTTTTTCTTCCTCTTCACTAGCAATTGGCCGGACATTGATTCCACGGTACTTCCGAAGTATATTTGAGGGCGGTGCCACTGAACTCTACTATGTGCTGAAACATCCGAAGGAGTCCTTCCACAATAACTTTGTCTCCCTCGACTGTGATCAGTGCACCATGGTCACCCAGAATGGAAAGCCCATGTTCACACAGGTGAGACTGTGTTCTTGTGCAGGGTTTACACCTCTAACAGAGATATGTTATAGTAGTATGTATTCCAACTTAAACGCTAATCTGTCTCTACATTGTGGAAAAATCCTGGTTTTAAATGATGGCCTCACAGGATGTACAGGATGTCTTCATGCAGCTCTCACATGCCAATATTTTCAGTTATAACCTTTGCCCTAAATCTGAGTACAGAAGAGCAGCTTGTCCAGTTCCCTGTTTATGTTTTCATGGTCCTCCTGCTTCATACTGACCTCCGACCTCTAAACTCCTGTAGGTATGTGTGGAGGGGCGCTTGTACCTGGAGTTCATGTTTGACGACATGATGAGGATAAAGACATGGCACTTCAGTATCAGACAACATCGTGAACTCATCCCCCGAAGTATACTGGCCATGCATGTAAGTGAATACACACGGGCACACAATCTGAAAAAGTTCAGAACAAAGATCAGTTAATTGAGGGCAACTTACAAAAAAGAAGTCTATTGAGTATTTGTTTAGCTTGGTGTATACTTCCTCTGGTGGAAGTGAATGTGCGCCAGGAATGAAGTAATCTCCATGGGCGTGGGGGCTCCAAACGTTGTTGTGGTGCTTGGTCTGACACCTCTGAATTTATGTAACCATGTGTGCTCTGTGCACACAGTGGATATATCCAGTGGAAAACTGGCCTCGCAGATGTGTCTTAATAAGCAGCTCTTTTAGAGCAGAGAGGAGTTTTTATTGCATAGTTAACAAAGCAACACAGGGAAGCAGTTCAGTGTACACATCAACTTCCCACATGTGTGAGGTGTGAAAACACAACTCGTGTGTATAGAAAGAAAGAATGTTTGAAATTACTGATTTACTGTAACTATTATGATGTTACTATTCAATATATTCATTGGCAGACCTTATCTTGTTGACTTCCTGTTTATGCACACAATTAACTGTTGAAGCAAAGTGCATTGAGAGCCAGTATGTGTTGCCTCATGCAAGTATAAACAAGTTTTATGGCTAGGTATATGTAGGGTAATCAAGTTGTGGATCAGTGTAGTTTGCCGAAGTGAATCCAGGCGTGTGTGTGTGTGTTTTTGTTCAATTGTTATAAGTAACTGTCTTCAATTGATGTCCCAGGCCCAGGACCCACAGATGCTGGACCAGTTGTCCAAAAATATAACAAGATGTGGCCTGTCAAACTCCACCCTTAACTACCTCCGAGTAAGTCAAGCACCCATTCAACAATTTTATCTTTATTGTCTTGAATATTTTTTCCTTGTTTTGGAGCAATTGTTGGTAGAATGGCGGCTTTTATAACTGTAACCGTACCTCACTCAACATTTCAAATTCTCATCATCAGTTTCACATGTTCAAATTTGCCATCTACTAGCATAATTAGTTGAGAAAAGAGGCTGTCTTCAAGTTGCTCCAGCCACATGACTTTAGCTGTTATAGCTGTTATATAATCTGCTTTGACATGTTCACTTCTAAGCCTGTGCAGTCTGTGCAAACTCTATGATGTTGGATAACATTGTTCAACATTATAATGATGCTTTGACTTGCCGGAGTGCACGCACATGTCTTATTCCTCAGCCACTGGGCAGCCAAACCTCACACTCACCAGCTGTTGGCTTACTGAGGCATAATGTGATTGACTAAATGAATGGGTAGCCCATGCATTCAATCACATGTTTGCATACCGAGTGGTGCTTATGATGAGGTTGTGGGGTTAGGTCATTTTATGTAGTCAACCATGAATCAAATGTGAATATTAGGGATGTAACGATTACCGGTATGACGATAAACCGCGGTAAAATTCCCGACGGTTAGTACCACCGTTTCAAATTTTAATTATCGTTAAAACCGTGATTGATTACCGCAAAACTCAGTGATACTGCTCATTTCCTGAAGAAGCAGCAGCACCTGAACGGCACTTGCTCAGAAGCGGGCGCGCATGTGCAGTTTCCACTGTCCTGTGACAACACGGCTGAAGCCACCTGCGCTCCAGAGATTTCCCCCCAGTAAAAAAAACAAGATCAGAAGTCTGGGCATAGTTTGCATTTTTAAAAGATGTTGACGGTAAAATAATTGAAGACAAAAAAAAAAACTCCGCGAAGGGGGGTAACACTTCCGTGACCACCACCCCACAACCTTTCAGCGAGTGTAAAGTAAGTCAACAAAAACGGGATTTCTGAATAGTGGGAAATGTCATGGTTTGTCTGTAAAACGTTCCTATTTTGTCAATAAAGGAAACCTAAGTTAAGTGTTACCGAACGTTACTCCTGTAAAAATACATGTTATTGGGTGCTATCAGCGAAAGCAAGTAGTGTGTGCAGATGACACGTACCGTAGCAGAGCAAAATTTGTTTGTTTCTGTGTTTTCTATTTTATTTTCATGCTGTGTACGACTGCTGCTACTTAATTATTATCTGACAGATCCGACAGATTGAGGATCTGTGTGTGTGCGCGCGTGTCAGTCAGTCAGATAATAATTAACAATAATAATAATAATAATAATAGTAATCATCATATAATATAAAATATATTTTTTTAAATAAAACTTTGTTAAAAGATTTCAGTGTGTGTTCAGTACTTTTTGAACATTTTGAACACATCTAACAACACCGTGATAATATTTATAACCGTGATAATTTTGGTCACAATAACCGTGATATGAAATTTTCATATCGTTACATCTCTAGTGAATATATGTCAATAAACAAAATATTTGTGAAATACAAACACTTGTATTTACTTGGATACACTTGTATATAGAAGTTGAATGAAGTGCCTCAACATCGGTCACAAGGTGATGCCGCTAGAGAGGGGGAGGCTGTTGTCTGCCTCCTGTATAGCTATAGGTTTATTTAAATTTAACAAATAAATAAAAATGGCAGTCTACGCACATATGTAGTTTAAAGTACACATAAAACTTTGTTGGAGTATTGATAAAGGAGTCCTTTTGTTTTTGTCACCCTCAAAGGTTTTGATTACACTCTTAAGTGCTGTCCACTGAGTGAGCATTTGTCAGAAAGAGTATCAGCTTTGTTGTGCTGCCTTAGTCTTAAAAACCTTGTATGTATGCAGTGTGTATGCATTTGCTATGTTTTAATTGCCCGTTCCTCTTAAAAAGACAATGAAAATTTAGTTACCTCAAAGAAGTTTGAGGTTGTTCAGTTTAATCGGTATTGGCATGGGTCAGCGTTGGCAGTGTTTGAAGCCTGTATTGCTTCTGTCCGTCAGACTGGAACTACAGGCTGAGTCTTTACTGCTTGGTACAAATGAGTCACAACCCCCAATGTTATTTAATTGAAAAGTTGTATGTGGCTGTTTGTCAAGAATATAGTATTAATTAGTCAACAGATTCCATTAAAGCTGTAGTGTGTTGAATAGCCTGTCTGCCTGAGTTGTCTGTGGTGACATTCCTGCGCTACACAGAAGCATCAGACTGAAGCATAACAGCTACACTATTAAAGCCAAATGGCAGTGAACATCAGGTTTAAGGAATTGTCCCCAGTCCTCTGAAACATGAGTGAGGTAAAGTGAATGTTGAAATATATCTTCAGGTCTAGAAATTAACCCTGGTACTCTGACATATGAGCGAGGCAGTGAGACATCAAAACTAATGTTGACAAAGAACGTTTAGAATATGGACCTCAACTCAGAGGACACATATTCCCACACCTCACCTGAAGTGTGGGGTATGTGTGTGGAGCTTTAGTGCTAGACATTTACGAACAAAATTATATAGTATCTTTCATCTGCATCATTGTAATTTGACAATTTTATTTTTATTTCAAATCTCTACAAATACACATTGCTGTTTATCTGCCATTCAGTGACACACATTAAAGCTGCTTGTCTATTCTGCCCCCACTCTTGTGCCACCATGTGCCATCTCACTATGTTTTTGCTGTTAGCATCGGTGTGGTCTGATCAGAATTTGACTATGTTGTCTTGTGTACATTTTTAACATCTGAAATGTCCGGAAACTCATCACACATGACATAGTTTACCCATCTGTCTCAAATCCTACACAGTGAAACTGCTTTCAGCAACCCAACCACTGGAATATAAACTTCTTCAGTGAAAAAAAACCTGAGTCTCTGTTGTCAGAACGTGGATTTCAAGTCCACCACTGACATGCTTGTTCTTAACTCCAGCCACTTGATCAAGTGGAGAATCTCTTCACATTGTCATTGTAATCTCTAACCAGTTTCCTCTCTCTGTTTCCACTTCCAGCTGTGTGTGATTCTTGAGCCCATGCAGGAGCTGATGTCCAGACACAAGACATACAGCCTCAGCCCCAGAGACTGCCTCAAGACCTGCCTCTTCCAGAAGTGGCAGAGGATGGTGGCACCACCAGGTAAGATAAATGACACGTGGCGCTTTTTCTTGAGAGTTTCTGACTAATCAGTGGCCAGCAGTCTGTTGAGATCACATTTTAATATTGGCTTAGCTCGCTTGGAACCTTCCTAGAACAGGTAACAAGAAAAGCACATGAGTCTAGTCGAGTGGAGTAGTGGTCGAGCTGTATAATGGAAAAGCCCCAATATTGACAAACAGACAGACCTTTATTTGTATCTGTGTATCTTTGTAACTCTCTTCTTATTTCTGCCTTTTAGCCGAGCCATCAAGACAGGCGCCTAAAAACCGGCGGAAGCGTAAGATGTCAGGTGGCAGCACCATCAGCACAGGAGGAGGAACTAACAACAACAACAACAACAAAAAGAAGAGCCCGGGCAGTGGCTTCCCTCTGTCTAGCCAAGTCCCAGTGAGTACATCACTCCCACCTGGAGTCAGCAAAATGCTATTACACCTGTGTTTATTGAAAAGCTGATTCATGGAGGGGAAATAAGCCTTGGTTTCCATTAAAGTGCATCATAAGTGTTGCACCAATATTTTTGTTTAAAGTGCACATTTATGTGTGTTTACATTCACTGCTGAGTTTGTTAACCAATAAGAGCATAATGCAGAAAGAAAAATTGGTATTTTGCAGTGTTTTGATACTGCTTCCCATCTGTTATTGTTGCTTGTTGCTTTGTTTGATACTTGTCAAGGAATCATGAACCCAAACCATCATATTCACTTTCTGCCGTTGTGACTTTTCAGACTTTTTGACTCACGGTTTTTAACAGCGTCTTTTATTCACTGAATCTTAGATTTCGATTTATAATCTGTTCCCTTTGTGGTAGGGAGTGGTAATAATAGTGACTCTAATAAGTCTAACTTTCATTAAAAGAAATTTTTTTTTGACAGAATCCACATAATGAATGTAGTCCGCTTATTTAAATATAAAAAAAAAAATCACACCAACACGTATCAGTTCATGCTCTTGTTATGACATTTGTAATTTCCATGCGTACTGAAGAAAGTGATGCTGTCTCTGCAGGACGTGATGGTGGTGGGAGAGCCCACTCTGATGGGAGGAGAGTTCGGTGACGAGGATGAGCGCCTGATCACGCGGCTTGAGAACACACAGTTTGACGCGGCCAACGGCATCGACGACGAGGACAGCTTCAACAACTCGCCAGCGCTGGGCTCCAACTCGCCCTGGAACAACAAGGCCCCGCCCAGCCAGGAGAGCAAGAACGACAACCCCACCTCACAGGCGTCGCAGTAGAGCCCTAGAGCCCCGCAAACCACTACATGAGCCCTTGTCTGTCACTCCTCAGCCGTCCCGTCCCACTTCACACCAAACAGCCGCCAGTGCAACAACAGCAACAGTCCCATCATCTACTCACCTACTGAGACATCCATGTAGAGCTCAGATTCATCACACACGTAGCCCGGAGGCTTTGAGAGAGAGCTCAGTCTTTCATCCTCTGTGCCCGAGGAAGTTTTACAAGGTTTTTAATATTCAGGCACTGTCCCACTTCCCTCACCTCCATATACAAAATGTCTCATCTGCTCTTACTATTTTTTTAGTTTGGACAATGTAGTAGCTGTAGTAGAGGAGAACTGTGCACACTGAACCATCCACACTGAAGTTTTATATGCAGGAAGGGGCTGGGTGCAGGAGAATAGTGGCAGTGGGGCTTTGAGATGGTGGAGAGTTGCTTTGGGATAACTTGTTCCGCCCATCCTCTTAACACAGCTCTCAGTTCTGGTCTGCTCTGTCGATGCTTATGTCACTGATAACGTTTGTTAATAGAGTGTGTGTGTGTGTGTGTGTGAATGTGTGTGTGTGAGTGAAACGCATGAGGAGACAAAAGAGGCAGTTTGAGTTCATCTGTGGCTTTGCTGAAGCAGACAGACCATAATTTAATATCAGTCTATAAAACTGTTGAAATTCATACATGAGAAATTCAAATTGAAATTCATACATGAGAAGGAGAACTTAAATGTGGCACTAGGGAAACATTACACATACACACACAGATACACGCCAAAACAAACGTGATGATTGAAGGATTTTAAGTCCCGCAGTGCCCGCGTCATCTCTGATTTAGACTACAGTGAATGCAGTCTTTCAACAGAGATCATTTAAAACACCCCCCTCCACACACACACACACACACACACACAGTTACAGAGTTTTTATACAGTATATATTTCCCTAGAATGTTTTTTTAATTTGTATTGAACGCCTTCATTTCAATTGTTACTTTTTTATTTTCTACCAATACTGAAAAGCTACAGACCAAGGAGCAACACAGGACTTTTATTCCCTCCCCCCATCTAAAATATATTGTTTTTATCTTTTATGTTTATAAAAGAGAAATAATTTAGTGTGGATGTTTTTATTTTGTCTTTTGTTCCATTTTTGGAGATTTGAATTTTTGTGTATTTGTGCTTGTATATTTAAGGTAGTAGCAAAGTTCTGTCTGACTGTAATAAAAATGTATTCTTACTTAGATTTACCTAAAGCCATCCTGATCTAATGTAAAGAAAACAAAAAATAGGAAAAAGGAGAAAAAACACCCATGAACCTGTTCCCTCTATCTACCCACTTGCTCTCTTTCCTCCTCCCTCTTTTTTAAAACTTGTGTAAATTAAAATTACAAAATCCCTGGGGTACAGTGGCACCATGGAGAGACAATTTTACAGTTATAGATTTTTTTCTTTTAATTTATTTTGGCAGAGATTCAATTCATGTTTTCATCGACGCAGGAAGTGAACTTTCACTGACCACCGTTCATCTTTAATCTTGTGTACTAGCTCAATGTCAAGTGAATGTGCTCACTGAATTTTAGTTGGATTTCATGTTTTGTCACTGACTCAAACTGAGATTTTTCTCTTTCCAATTTCTGTCTTAATCATTTGTTTGATCTTTCATAACCGACATATGTGAAGTCATGGATCATGCAAACATCTTCTAAAACCAGCTTAACATTGAGTTTAGTCGGCATTTTGTAGCAACTCTGAGTCTGTGGAGTCTGACTAAAAACGGCTGATGTTGTTTCGTACATTTCCATTGTGTTCCAGTGGATTCCAGCAGCAGTTATGACTGAGCTTGAATGGTGACTTGTACCTTCTCCGAAAAACCCTGTAGAAAAATCATTGTTTGATATATATTTTTTTGATTTGGTTAGTTTCTGCCCTTGATAATTAATGTATGGTACCAATAAAAAGATACATTTTCACTTTAATATATTTTGCGTTGTCTTTGAAATCAGATTTTGTTGTGGAGCTCTAACGAGTCACTGACTATGAGGAAACTTTTTTCTGCGGTCTTAAAATTGAAACGAGTAAAAATAAAACATGCAGTCAAAGCAATCGTATAAGAAAAGAAATCTGGATGGACGGATGGGTTTTTCCTCAGGCACTTCATGTTGAGATAGTGAGGTGATTGATTTCCCACTGCTTACACAGAAATTACATTTAGAAGGGATATCTTTATTGTAACAGAAAGCAAAGCCTACTACTTGGTAAACATGTTGATCGATTGGTTCATTGTTGGATTACAGCTTTAAGACAGTGGTTCCCAACCTTTTTTCCTTGTATGTGTCCAAGACAAACCAGGCCCCCGAAACCTGAACCGCCTGTCCATGCATAAACACTTATAAGTGACTAATTACAAATGTTAACATGCACAAATAAACAGTTTGTGTGTGTGGATACATTTGTAAAGCCTTGTCTATTGTATGTACATGCCTTCATTTTTCCACCTCTGAACAAACCTGTCCTCTGCTGTCAGGTGTCAGTGAAGGTGAGCTGTATGTCACACAGGCTAGAGGCTGTGCTGCAGGGTATTTCTGGGCCCTCCTCACATCTCTGAGACTTGCTGGTGTTTGGGCCTAGTGTTGATCCGGGTCTACATCCGTCCTTAAAAAAAAAAACGGCTACAAAGGAAAAACTAGGCTGGGGGACCATGGAGCCCTGGAGGAGGCGGATCACAGACAAGGTCTTACTTGTCGAACACAATGTAACATTTTCTTTAGCATACTGCAAATGTTTTTTGTCAGGTTTTGTCCAAATCTGTTCCTGTGTCTATATCAAGTGAGAAATGAGACTGCATGGTTATAAACGTTATTAAAGCAACAATTCTCATGCCATAGTTAGTTAACTACACAGACTACGAACCTCCATCCTCCCTGACATTATCTGTATTTATAGCAGTCTTTTTCTATCATTCATATAGACTTGAGTCAGGGATTTCCTTCCTGTTGAAAGATACCTCACTCTACCACTGACCCACTGTCGCCCACGAAGAGGAAAATACTAAATAATGTGATTCTGTACAATGATGTGAAAATGGAAACAATGTCACACATTTAAATAATAACTTGTATTCTTGCTTTTTCATATTATTTAGTTCCTTGGTTATTAATTCATTCATTTTTCAACATGTTTAAATGTCTTCTGTGTCTATTATTTTCATATAAGCCTCTTGAATGTCTGAAAAACCTGTTTATTCCGTTTACTGCAGGAGCAAAAGAGTAGCAGAGACTCACTTTGACACAGGGTTACACATCCCCACCGTCATGGAACTGGCAGCATCTCACCTGCCAACTATCTCACCTTCTCCTCTGAGATTTATTCCACTCACTGACTGTGTCACACTGTTCCTTCAGAGCAGCGAGGGCTGTCGCTGACACTCCCAGTGTCTGAGTGTTGAAGTCGAGCTGCAGGAGCCGATCAACGCTGGTTTTGCTGAGCCCCAGTGAAACAGCCTGAAGACCCTGGAGACCCTAACACTCACAAATTTTAGTTTGTGAACCACTCACACTCAACTGTGCTAAAGTCCAAAGAGAAAATCCACATTTTTATCTTGCATGGACACAGAAACTGTTGGTCTGCTGCCTTGTAAATGTATTTTATTTGAACTGACCGATGGAGGCAGCAGTGGATTAACGTTATAGTTTATGTCTTTTAACACGTTTAGATTGAAGCCATTAAGAGCCAAATGCAACTTTTCCACTGAGAATTTCAAATAAAACTCAACCTGGTGTGTGAATGTTTCGACTGTGCGTATGTACCAACAGCTAGGTTATGACTCTGTATAATTTGCTTTTCTTCTATTGTTCCTCGTCTCTCATTATATTCAGATTTTCATTTCCCCCTCTGTCACCTCATCCACCTCCCTGTCTAATGACACTTTAAAGAGCAGAGCTCGTCTCATTTATTTAGGAAATGCGAGGCTGCTCCACATCGTCTTTGCAAGAAATATTTCCCCCTTGTCAGTGATAAAAAGTTAATTTATCAAAGAGCACACAAGGTCAGAACATGGACGTGTCCAACAGGTGCCTTAAATGCACAATGTCATGGAAGTGAGACTGCCACAGATAGTTAGACGCGTTATTCTCAGTCAAATGAATTTGTACCAGATTGCCATTAAGCTCCATCTATAATAACTTGAGTATTTGAATTGAGATTAAGTCTGTGTTATTTTGATTTACTGAACATAGTTTGGGTAACTGTTGTGTGCATATGTGAAGTGGTGCAGCTCAGACATGAATCTATTGTTGATTGTTTTAAATCATCAACAAGTCGCCATGTGTTGCAGAGACAAAAATGTTTTTTTACACCCAATTCTGTCCTGCTGGGTTCATCTACATTTGGAGTAAAAAGAGCAGATGCACCCTCTTCTCAGAATACCACAGATGGTTTATTACTACATATTTTTTTGGAGTCCCAATTCCATTCTGCCAGAATCAGCCTGTCTTCAGTCGTAGACCATTAATGGGAATACAAAGTACTCAACATTTTGCTTTGAGGCCCCTGCTGCTGTCAAACATCCACTTGACAGGATTTCAAAAACCCTCGTGTTAATGTCGAGACTGTTTACTGCATGACGCACAGATGGTCTAATCACTTGAGTCTCCATAATGATACAGACACAGCACTTCACAAAAACCTCCACAGATTACAGAGAAAATGCACATTCACTCGCGATGCCAGGACCTGGAGTTGTTGTTGAAGGTCTCACTAATTTTTAAATTTGAAGATCATAAGACATTAGAAATACATCTATCATAGTCCAAACTGCCTTCCTGTAAGGAAATAATACATTTTTGTTGTATCCAGTTATTTATATGTGGTCAATTATTTCAACAGTCTAAATAATATGGGAAATATTTGTTCATTCAAAAGTAGTATCGATTTGTCAGTGTCTATTCTAATACTCACTGTCTGTGTTTATAGCAACAATCCAAAAAAGAAAGACATTGTACTTGGGAACTTGGATTGTAACTGGAGGGTATGCCGGTTTGAGTCCCTGGGGTACCCCTGAGCATCCCTGAGTAAAAAAGTGACTAAATCACTTTTACGCTGAGTAAATTTTAAATAAGCTACTTTTTTTACTTTAACTTGCATTCATTTTTAGACCAGTACTTTTACTTGAGTATTTAAGTCCTCTTTCCACCTCTGCTTAATTATTCACTGTAGTAGTTAGCTTGTGCTCCTAACCAGTTTATTGACAGTGTAATATGTGGGGTGTTAGGACCAGGAAGACCAACAGGAGACTACAGGCAGCAGTATGCTATGCTAGCAGATGCTAGCGCTGTCACAGGACTCATAGGTTTTTAAAACTTCAGTTGAGGTAAGAAAAAACAATCTGTATTAATCTAAAACTGAGACCTGTCTGAACAATTGAACCCAGTAATGTTATCAATAGCCGCACCCAGATGTCACACGGCCAATCAGCCTGTATCAGTGCCTTAGATTTTAGCACAAGGCAGCGTTAGCTTTAGCAGAGTGACACTCACTGAACATTATTTCCGTGAATTTACATTAGGAGAACGAACTGCTAATGAACAACGCAAATGCTGAGCGAGTGTGGACTGGACGACACACACTGTCCGTCCACTTTAACCTGTTGTTTGTCCTTAAGCTTTTAAATCCACTGAATGAGTGTAGCAGTGGCTCAGTTAGCTCACGTGAGCTAGCTCGCAGTTTATGTGCCATCATATTCATATTCGTGTATCGTCATTATTTACCATTACCGTCATATGTGCTAATGGTAATAGTAGTTTATTTACAATATATGTATATATAGAGAGAGAGAGAAAGAAAGAAAGAAAGAAAGAAAGAAAGAGACAGAGACGGAGAGAGCGCTACAAAAGTGATAGATACTTTATTCATCTCACAGAGAAATTCACAAGTGGATAATCAAAGACAATCTGAGAAAAAGAAAACTGAAGATTTCATGTACAGTGGGTGGGGAGAAGTACAATTTATTTAATCCCACCCCTTCTCCTTTAAGTATTAGCAGCTATACTTTAAGGAGTATAGCTGGTGAATGATACGCCTGGTGATAGTGGAAAAACTCTAATCCCTATATTATGATGTTTTTAAACATATATACAAAAACTAATTATAACCCCCTTCCCTTACAGTGAGTGAACACATTTAGATTGCTTTTTGTTGTTGCTTTAAATAAGATTATAGCCCACTGTAAGTCTAGGAGATCTTTGAGTTTTAGTAACTTTGACTGTAAAACATTGAGGTTGTGTGATCTCTGTGACCTGCCTTATGAATTATCCTTATTGCTTTCTTTTGCACTATGAGTAGTGTTTGTATTGTACTGATATACTTATTGCCCCAAACCGCTACACAGTAACCTAGATATGGAAGTCCTATTGACCAGTAATGCTAAGTGAATGAAGTCAATGTATTTGCACAAACTGCATGCTTGGACTATGTACATGTTTACTATTGTTGATTTCATTATTGATTTGTTTTATTCCCTATTCTCTGTATATATGTGGCATATGTATTTGTATTGATACAGTTTTATTGTGTGAGTGAGTGAAGCCCTTTTTCATTGTGGAGTCTGCAATTGTGACAGCTGTCATTTAGTTTGATAGTAAATACATAGGATTTCTATTTTCATGAAAGGAGCATCAGTCTATGTGTAATGGAGACAGGGGCTCGAGAATGAATGAAAACATCCAATTATTCTCACTTTATGTGAGCTGGCCCTCTGCTCCTGGAGCAAGCAAAACAGAGAAACTGCCACCAAAAACAACAATGAGCTGATTGTTGTCTACATAGGTTATGTCTCTGTGTCTTAGAGTAATGTTTCCTATGGCTGGGTGATATGGCCAAAGTCTGTATTTGTAATTAATGCAATTTGATATTTGGATAATATTGAGTTACTTATTTAGGAAATTAAATACGGTTAATTGCGGCTGAATAGAACATCTCAAACACTGCACAGGGAAATTACATGTTTTACCTAAAAGTGTGTTGCAGTGCATAGATGTTATGTCTATATATTTGAACAGAAACCAAGAACAAAATCCAAGAACAAAACCACAGCCTTGCACCAAACTGATTAATTCCTTCATAATTGTTTGCACAAGCAATAATTCTGTTTTTTAGTATCCTTCTGCCTCCCAGAACAAGTAATTTTTCAGCAGATTCATGACTGAATAATTTTGGTCAAATACAGTATTTACTCCTGATTGAGTAGCCTTTGCTAGTGTTCATGTTTTCGTCCAAAATATTTGTGTCCTCTGAAATGATTGGGCTTGAGGTGAGATGTACAGATAGCAGGGGGAAATCAGACGGTGTTGGCGCACTATCGCATTGCTGATTTTGGTATTTTGATATGATTTAGAAAACATAGACTGGGCTTAACCTTTAAATATACAATTTTCTGTTTTCCATACAGCTCTGATATCTACATGGGAATCACTTACATTCCTCTCTGTGTTGTTTTCAGACCCAGTCATGTCTCAGGTGGAGAAGAAGGCTGGGCTTCTTAGGAGGACGTCGTCCTCTAAAAAACCCTTGAAAGAGAAGGTGGTACTGATGTATGATGAGATATTTGCAGTGAGTATCACAGTTAAAGAAAGTCAGTGTTGAAAGTTGAATGAAAATGTATTTATGTTCAGTTGTTAACACTGTCTTGTCTGTGCTGTTTTAGAAAGAGGACCCAGCCAAAAACAACCCACGCTTCTGGGATGAGCTGTTTCTTATGAAGGTACAACAAAGAGAAAATTACTGTGTTGACATGACAGAAACTCTCTGGGGGGTAGTGTGTGCAATTATGGTGTGGCTATATCATGCACAGGAATCAGGTTAATTTTCATTAAAAAATCTATTATCTACAGACCATGTAATTACTGACAGAAAGCATCATCTACCATCATTTTTGCTGTCTTTCTTTCATGGTCCAGGTGAACCTGGAGTATCTTGAGTCTAAACTGGAGTGTGTAGATGGGGAAGAAGTCCAGCGCATTCAAGACAACATCAACTCCCTGTTTCACCACTGTGTTCAGGCTCTGGGTGAGGAGCACCAGATCAAAGTGGTCAATGCCCTGCAGGTAATCACAGCTCCAGACAGCAGCCTAGATTTTCAGCTGTGTTCCAATCACATCTTTATGATGACAATAGAGCTCCGTTAGCCGACATCACACAACCAAGGTATTGCCCTCTGGCATGATGTCCACTGCACTGTTTACACTGGACAACACATAAATCCAGCACCGGTCCCATTCATTTTTTGCCACACCTTAGGTTGCCAACATGGCAGTTGATAGGGACCGAGTCATGTGACAACCGGAGCTCCTTAGGACCATAACTGTAGTCAAATGGACCTTTACTAATTTTGTCTAATTGGAACTTATTTCTCTTGTTGTGTGTTGAACTTGAACTGTGCTCTTGTAACTCCTCCAGACACTGTGCGCACTTTTCCGTGGTGTTCATCAAAAGAACAAGTCGGCATCTGGATTTGACATCATCAACATGCTCATGGGTTTTGATAAAGCTGAACAAAGGATGAAGGTATGTGTGGAAAATAACATCAAAGAGGGGTGGAAAGTAGTCAATACTATGAGATAGTATTCATTGTCTGTCTCCTGCAGGACCTGATGGAGAGACTGGACAGCCTTCTTTGTGGCGATGGCTCAGAAAGCCTGAAGAGCCTCTGTCTCAAACTGCTGCTCTGTCTGGTGACGGTGAGACAAGACACACATCAACATATCACATGAGTTTTAACATGATCGATAGAGTTTGGGGAGTCTTTCTTGTCCTTTTTAAAGCAAAACATCATAAAATTTGTTCACAGGTAACAGACAACATTAGTCAGAACACAATACTGGAATATGTGATGATCAACAGCATCTTTGAAGCCATTCTACAAGTGAGTGACCATGGAAAGACTGTCTTTCCATTTTCTAATGTATTTTATTAATACAAAAAAAATAATTATAACTTTATCTCTCTGTCTGTTCCTTCCTCAGATTCTGGCAGATGTATCCAGTAGAGGGCAGCATGGTTATGATGCTGTGGTGCTTCTGGCTTTATTGGTCAACTACAGGAAATATGAGGTGTGTATTATGTACATGCTAACTTGGTAACTTGATATATATACAGGCTCATGAGCTCAAAAAGGTCCACAAAATGTGCCCTATTTATCTCCATTCTCTTACTTTTGCACTGTGATTGTAATCTCGCTGTGAGAGCTGCTGTTATGTCTCACCAGCAGGGAATATAATAGAAGTTGTGTCTTTCTGGTTGTTCACTTGTGGTGTGTCCTCTCTGGGAGGCTTTTTCACTTCAGTGTTGCACCATGCCCAGGGGAAAATGAGGTAAAAAAAATAGAGTCGTTAATTTGCCCATGTTGATAAGATTTTAACCACAGACGAAGCTTTATGACACTCCACCCATCCATTAGCTGTACTGCTGAGTGTTGTGGGGGCATGGGCGGAGCCAGTCCCAGCTGAGAAAAAACATTAATTAATGATAACATCAACAGAATATTTGTGTAGGTGAAATATGGACATGTCCTTATTTTGCACTGCATATAAAAGAATACAGACAAAGAAATAAACTTGCTGTCTGTTTTTCTCCTGGAAGAATAATAGTTACAGTGTGAGAGAGGAGAAAATGGATTAGAATACACCCAGCAAACTTGGCAACAATATGACAAAAAGTAGTAAAATGCATAGGGCTGCAACTAACGTTTCTACTATATCTTGAGTCGTTGAAGTTGAGCAATCAGAGTAACTTGTTTTAATTGTGAAATACACTCAAACTGTTAAATCACATATCAAAATAGTTGGTGATTGTAATCGAAAACATTGAAAACAATGCTAAATTCAAACTAACAGGTGGACGGTCTCAAAGATGTAGCTGTATTGTTTGCATGTATCAATTTGTGACGTCAGATCAGGCCCTTTAGAAAACGAGTGACATTAACGTCACTATTTGTCTCAAATGATTTACCTGATGTGAAATTCTGATTTCTTTGACAGTCCGTGAATCCATACATTGTGAAGCTGTCCATTATTGATGACGAGCCAACACTAGATGTGAGTATGTTGTTCCTTACGGTGTCTTCTTACCAGCAGAATAATAAATAGTCAGTCTAATATAAGCATCGTCAAAGTTTTGATTGAAACTCTGGATGTTTTCTCTTCCAGGGAATGGGAATGGTCGTTAACCAAGCTCTGACTGAGTATAACAGGTGAAATCTAAATCTGTTTTTTTGTTTTTGTTTTGTTTTTTAAATGATCCACTACACAGTGTGCTGAGGCCACTGGTGTCAGCAGTTTGGTTTGATGTCTCCCACACATGTTCTGTTTCCATTCTTCTGGAAAAAAAACAGGCTCTTTATTCGTTTAGCTATTTATATCTGACAGTTCTCTTTGGCAGTCAGTAATGGTTTTTGGATGAAGCAAGATTTGGAAAGTTAAATGCTGTTTATGAGTAAAGGACTTGTCTGTCTGTCTGTCTGTGTAGACAGACATGTCAAAGTGATGGATGGCAGCTGTATGCAGTTCATTGTTTTGTGTATAAACTGAATGCCCCATCAATAATAAATTGCAGACAGGAGACGGGGATGTTGAGAAAATGAATGTGAGTAAGGTTACAAGTGCTGTGCTTTAAGTGACAGTGTACATCTCTGCCTCTGCCGTTTTGTTGCCCCTTTTCTCTTCACTTTGTCATTACTTTATGTCTCTTGTCTTTGTTTCTGTGGTTCATAGGCAGTACAAAGATAAAGAGGAGGAGAACCAGGGTGGGTTTTTCTCTACCCTAACCAGTATGGTAAGATCTTATAATCCTATAGGTGTTTGATAGGATGCCCTGTTTTGGGGCCCTTTGTTGTTTTTCCACTGATAACTCAGTTTTTGTTTTGTTCATAGGTGGGCAGCATGTTTATAGCAGATGCTGATGAGAAACTCTCTGTGCAGTAAGTGTTTTATGTTCTTGCAGTAATCGCATCGTCTGGTGAGATGATCTAATATAAAATTTAGTTTATTCCAGCTATATGCCACAGTGGTTAATACACTGGTTGCAAAAAAACAAAATCTGTTTGAATAGAACTCAATGAGAAAATGAACCCACTTCTCACTTGATTTATAACCCCAGAAAACATTTTCCTGTGGAGGAAAGTCTCAATCACTAGTTTCTTCAGTTGAAAATGTCGGTAGTAATTTACGTTCCCGTTTAGAGGAAAATAGATGATAAAACCCGAGTGGACACCAGTGTGATTGAAAGCAGGTGTCACCATAATAGGGGCCTGGTTGCATGTGAGGTCTAGGAACTTCCATTTGCAAAACCTCAACCTGATCCCGGACAAATCTATGCAAATCCTGAGGTTTGAAACAGCAGTTCAGATTTTAGTGGGTGCTTTTTTGCCACTCTGTTACACCACAGGCACAAATGTCTTCTGGTATCATCAGACATCAGTTTTTATTTATAAACAAGGGTTTTTGTTGTTTCATTTCATGTTTAAGTTTCAGGTTATTTTTTATATACACAATTACATTGAATGCATATGAAATTATGTAGGTTATTTAATAGCAAGTGTACACATTATGCTGCATTTAATGAACAGAAAATCAATGTTACCTGCAGACAGAGACACAGAAGTGAACACCAGACCTGTTGACTTGATCTTTTAGTCATGTGAGGATTTGACTTTCTAATGGAAAAACACTTTAATCACCTGCTTCTCCTTTATCTGAAGGACAAACGAGGCGATTCTGCTGGCACTCTATGAAGCTGTGCACCTTAACCGTAACTTCATCACTGTATTAGCACAGGTAAATGTTATTTATGCTATTTATTTAGAATGTTGTGTTATATAAAATGTGAACAGAGCCCTTTTGAACTAAATTTTCATCACCTTTATTGAACCTGCATTACCCAGAAGAGGCTGTTGCAAAGGAGCAAGTTGACCAGTGAGAATGTATTCTTTGCTTAGAGGTCTGCATATTCCAGTTCCTACAGTAGGGTTAAAATCCAAATATTTCCAAAACATAAGCTCTTTAAAAAAAATAAAATAAAAAATAATAATAATAATAATTAAAACCTGCAGCCTGGGTTTTGTTTTTCCCCTTCTCCTATTCTAGGGCTTTGGAAAGTTGGCAAACCTTTCTAATCTTATGCCAGTCATGAAATCAGCAATGTGAACTGGAATCAGATAAAGAAGAGACAGACTTCTGTCCTCTTCTTTACATTTTTCAGAGCTGCTGGTTGGTGATGTTGGTGGATCCAATTATTTTACGTGTTTTTTATTTCATCAGTAGATTCTGAATGTCAGCAGGAGAGTTAATACTGTAATTAAAACACAATTAATTAAATGACAAAACACTCCTTTTACATCTCCTTTTTCTCTGTCTTCCTTTGTATGACAAGCTGCTTTTTTAGTGCGTAAAATAACTTCTGCCACTAACTTAGACTTGTTACCTTAAACAATTCAATATTGACATTGTCTTTTAGTAGTCCTGAGGGATTTAACAATGAAAAAGGCATTTAAACTTAAGCATTGTGAGGGGACCAAAGATTAGCACAGCTGAAAACTCTGACTGTAGAACATCTCTAAATCTTTGGCTGATAACTTATAGTAATATATAGTCGGCCTCAGTCAATTGATTACTACCAACTATTGTGATAATCGCTTAATCAGTTTGTTTGTTTTTACTAATAAAACAAGTTTTCTGACATTTCTTGCTCCATAAAACAAAGAAATAATTTAAACCGAAATCATGGTTTGTGGACAAAAGACATTTGAAAAGTGATTCATCGAGATAGTAATTGATATATTAATTGATTATGAATTGTTTTTTCAGTTGCTGCCCTAATAACAAGGGACATTTATTCCCTTTTTTTTATAAAATGTGTGTTTTTCTCCTTTTAACAGAGCCACCCTGAGATTGACATCCCAACCACCCCCACCACCCCTACTCCAACAACACCTACAACTCCACTTGGCACAACGCCACCCTCTCTAGACAGTAAGCCATACATGCTTATACTGTATATTTTAATTCCAACAGATTTAGTGTCTGTAACATCACCAATAGGTTCCTGAAAGAAACAGGTAAAACTAGATCACAAGACAGGACTTTGTCAAATTCAAAATTGTCACTTGGGATCACAAATGTAGTTGCGTGTAGACAAAAACGTTTATTTTCTATGTTTTTTTTAGGTGTCTTTTTATCCTTTTATTGTCTTTTTATTTTTCTTTGTAGGAGAGCTTTAAACTCATCAGTGCTGTGTTTACAAATGCTTTAGGTCACCTCCTCATAAACTAAATGGCACTGTCTACATACAGGGTGAAAAAAAGAAGTGCTGTGGCTCTCTAAACCTTTTGGCAATGACGATGTTTGCATCTTTGTCCTTTTGTGGTCTTAAAAGGGAGCATACATTTTTGATGACTCTGCCCTAACTCTCGTTTACTTCGACCTCGAGCAGGAACTCTTATGCTGCGATCAGACTACACAAATTCAGGCCAAAATGTGACCCGATTATGAACGTAGGGAATGATTAACAGACATTTACTGTAACGTAATTGAAGAACAGAGCTTTGGTGTCGTTATTTCTGTTTTCCTGCCTAGTCTGACATCTACACCGTGCCCCTGGATGTTGACCAATAGGATAACAGTGTGCACTGACCTGGCGTAACATACAGACATAAACATAGAGAAGAGGAAGAGGGAAGCTGCCGCTGCCGTTAAATAAATAAAATAGTGATACCAAAGAAAGGCGCTGTTGAGCTTTGGCAACATTAACCCCTGCCTCTTTGACGTCTGCTCAAGGGACAACCACGACAAAGCTAAAAAAACAAAAATAGGCGGAGGCACTTCAGCTGCCCGAGTGAGTAATGATTGACAAATCTTTCCCCCGCCTCCCCAATGACCTTTTATCTGTGTCTTGAACAATGATTGGCCCAGTGTTGCCAGTCCCCCGAACAAGACATGGCAAGAATCCGTGCCACTGTGATATAATCTGACATGGTGACCATCGTGAAAGACAAAAATATTGTGTAGTCTGATCCCGGCATTAGACACGTGTGCATGTGCACAGGAATCTCTTTAAATATTCACTAGTTCTAAAGATTATCTAAAAGGAATTAGTTGCCGATATGCTGAAAACACACTTGTGTGATAATATGCATTTATTATATTTTAGTTTCCTAAAAAGATTATTTCACTATCTTAATAACTTTCTTATCTCTCTTGAAACTAAATGCAGCAGGTGTATGTTGTCAGCGCCAGCTCTCATGCTATAACTGACCAAGTGCACATGCTTCTATCTATGGCTAGCTCTCCCTCTCTCTATTGCTTTGAACTCCAGAGCCGTTTCCTAATAAAATATTAACCTGCAGCTTCAAATACAGATGAATGTCCCACATGCAGCATGCATTACGCCGTGTCATTGGACATTCACACACGGGCCTGCATCACATGTCAGGAAAATGATCCTTTTCCTTCCACTGCTTTGCCCCATGTGATGGTGTGTTTCTTTACAGTGAAATCTTGTGATCTGACAGAGAAGGAAACAAATGAGGGTCTACGTTGTGCAGGGAGATCCTTTTTAAAAGGATGGAAATTCTTGTCTAGACAATACTACAGTAGCAGAACAAAGACATACTGTCATCAATTTTTGTTTTTAATAAATTTGGGCTACAGCTCAGGTTTTGAGAACATAAATATTTATGGAATAATTGCTTGTGACTCCCCTGTGACACCCCTATGTTTTTTTATGTACAGTATGTCCTTTTTTCCCTGTAAGTTTTAAAAAGAATATTGGCAAGACTTTAAATTTTGTATGTGCATCTGCTGTGTAGTGATGAACAACCCAGAACTGCCTCTGGATCCCAATCTGCAGACCAGCAACCTTCTCATCACCTTCCTCAAGTATGCCTCCATTGTAATGCAGGACACTAAAGGTAAATGGCAGCCTCCATGTTCTCTTCCTCTACATGTCTTGACACTCTTAGAATTCTTCATCCTCCTGTTATAGATGATCCATTTCTGTAATGTCAAATTTCTTCTCTTTCCGCCTCTGTAATTGTTGTGCAAAAATAACTTTAATTACGTTTCAATTTTCCTGTCTCTACTAAGACTCTGATGTTTGTGTTTTCAGATGAGCATCGACTCAACAGTGCCAGACTGTGCCTAATTATCCTCACCTGCATAGCAGAGGTACGGGCAGCTTATCTTTCCACATCCACCAACAATCATGTGATCTCTGCCTGAATCTTCACCTCAAGTATTTGTTCCTAATCCACCTGTATGTGTGTGTCCAAACAGGACCAGTATGCTGATGCCTTTCTTCATGATGACAATATGAATTTCAGAGTCAATCTCCACAGAATGGTGAGTTTATTGCTGGGATTGAAAGAGGGGAAGTGAATTATAAAACTTTTGCAGGTACTTTCAGCTGTGGTACTTTAAAAAAAACCCAAAAAACATAATTACCACTGTGACAAACATACTGTAAAAACTCGGACACACTGGTCCATCACTTGTGTGCAGTATTCTGAATGAATGAATCCTCACACACATACAGTACACAAGGTCCACCTTCTGGTGAACAGTTGGAGCTTTCAAGCTAAACATCTTGAGCTGTTTGTGTTTTTTCCTTGGTTGTCATGGAGATTGTTGTATTTCAGTCATGAATGATGATGATGATGATGATGATAAAGAGATGCTGGCTGCATTATTGGTGCTTAGTCACCTTTAGTTTGTAATTGTCCTGCCATAAGTTGCTATTGGATTTAGGTTGCTGCTATTAATTGTTTCAAATTCTGACAACAACATGACAACAACAGCACAATCTTTATGAGGGAAATTGACTGGTGAAGGCTACAGGATGTGACAGAAAGCTCTATAAGGTTTCCAGTAAGTGCACCTTGTGCTTTTTTTTTTATAAAGTTAATAATGGATGTCCTGTATGTTTTTCCAGCCAATGAGACACAGAAAAAAAGCAGTGGACAAGAACATCCCTTCACGGCCGCTGGTGTGTGCTGTACTAGGTATGAGGAACATTTATGATGGTCGTTTAACATGCACTGGAATTGGCTGATCAGCGTTGTGTATCTATGTCATTACCCAGTTGTCATTACCCACATGATATTATTTGCAAGATATTTTCCAGATTAAATAATATTTTCACTAATGTTTATTCCCCAGAAAGAGTCCTGCTTTATGATTTGTTAGCTTTTCTGTACCACTTTACACACATTATTCACAATTATTCTTCATTCTCTGTTGCCTTTAGACCTGATGGTGGAGTTCATTGTCACACATATGATGAAGGACTTTCCAATGGACTTATACTTGTGAGAGCACATTACACACACACATGCATACACATTCACATTACTGTTATTAGTCTCATAATGTGCTCTTTTTTGTGTGCAGACGCTGTGTGCAGATCATCCACAAACTGCTATGCTACCAGAAGAAATGCCGAATCCGATTGCACTACACTTGGAGGGAGTTGTGGTCAGGTAATGATAGCTCACATCATTTGTACCTTTATGTAACTAAACCTACTAATATTTGGATTTTAACCCTACCTCCCTCATAAAGAACAAACAGGCATAGCAACATAACATACTACTGAAAACATAACCTCCTTGTTGTAGGTAATGGATTTAGGTGCCTCCAGCACAATGAGTACCAATTATTATATTAACCCTCTTATAACAGGCCGTCTGGATTTATTTTGATTTTATGGCTGTAGAATTGTCAAAAAATGTTCAATGAGTGAGTGCTTCATCCCCTTTTTCCAAGATAACTATCTGGCAGTTCTTCAATATTACTGTGTGTTTTGACAGTTTGTTGGAGTACATGACCAAGTGTTTTTATTTTGTGGTGTACACAAACGTTCTAGGAGTTACGGTAATGAGAAGTGCGTAAACAATAATAATTTTCCCTTAATTTTTTATAAAATTATTGTAATTATTAAAGTAGGTTTTAATGGTTATTTATCTTTTTAAGGATTTAGGATCTTTATTTAAGACTTCATTGACAGTAACCTGTTACCAAGCAAAACCCATTTCATCTTGAAGTCATTGGGCCTGTTATTGTGGAAACGTATTGCATCATTGAGAGTGGATAACGAGGCTCTATAAAAAGGTACAATGCATGGCAGTGGCCTTGTCTTCAGCCTGGTCAACGCACAGGAGGATATCATTTCAGGTTGTTATGGCCCCATTGCAGCATCTCATTAGGAAATGGAGTTCTCTAATCAGACCAATAATCTGTTTAATTCCCTGAGTAACACCAAACCTCTCCTCATGGTGGTGATAATAGTGTACCATGAAATAAGACTGGAGAGAAAAAAAACGAGCTAAATTAAGGAAATAATAGAGTTTATCTTGAGTGTGTTGTTGTGCCAGCTCATGCTGGAGCTTGTTAAGGGCTTTTTTTGTACAAGCACAATTTGGTCCCTTGGTTTTCCTCAATAAAATCTGTGAAAGAACTTGATTTGGTGTTGAAAGGTTTCCCTCCTCCAGTGTTTCCATTATCTACCCTAATAGAGATACACACCGAGGAAAGCAGACTGCTGCCATATGTCTGCGGTAGATGACTCTCAGCACTCCAGATTATTTCATTAATGTGAGCATATCTTCCTCTGCACAGCTCTCATCAACCTGCTGAAGTTCCTGCTGTCAAATGAGACTACACTGCTGGCCAAGCACAACATCTTTCATTTGGCCTTACTGGTGAGAAACACCACACTCACACATACACACACACACACACTGAACCCTGGAGCCTGAGAGAGTACAGTCCATAAGGCAGATAACTTTCTCACACAGTACGTTTCAGTGCACACATTAGTTGAGCTATGGTTGTAGCTTCAATTGGACTGGTTGTCTTTTACTTTTTTGTACCGATTTATTATTTCTGGGTTTAAACCAGGGGCGGGAACTGTGGCGGACTGATTTAGTGAAAGTTCAGTCAAACTAACATGTTTACATGTATTTTAAAGGTCCGGGTTTTGTGGGACTAACACGATAACTTGTTTTTTTCTAGTTTCATGTAAATGCACTGACAGAGATGTGTATTCTTTTCCAGTGAGAAGAAGCAAAGATTTACTGGCGTCGCTTGTAGCCCAGCTGTAGTTTTTCTTTTCTTTATTTCTTTATTAGTTTGAACTGAGGAGAAGAAAAAAACAAACCTGTTGCACAGCATGAACTTACACTAATCAACCACAGCATGAGAACTGGTAATGAGTTTTAATGTGTCCCTTAATCTATGAAGCCATGAAATAATTCAAACATAATTTGTTTTAAATCACAGTATTTTCCAAAATAACTCTTTCAAAACAAACCACACAATTAAAACCAGTTACATGTCAAATGTTGTGACAGATTGTTGTAGTTTATCCACAAAACTCTTTTCCCATGTTGCACCTTTTGAGCCTGAATGTGTTGTTTGCATGTTTAGACTTAAAGCGTGCCTCCTTTCACAGGTAGTGAACCTATTTAATATGTTCATAACATATGGCGACACGTTCCTGCCCACGTCCAACAGCTACGACGAGCTGTACTATGAAATCGTACGAATGCACCAGGTCTTTGACAACCTCTACTGTATGGGTACGTATGGATGGGTCAGAGCATTTTGTTGCAGCCTTAAACCTAAGAGGTGAAAAGAAATGTTCACAAGGGGCTGCACATTCATCTGAGTCTGTCTGTTATCCTCCTCCTTCTAGTTCTGAGAGTATCAACCAACACAGGCCAATGGAAGGAGCCAGCCAGCAAAGTCACACATGCCCTCATCAATGTTCGGTAAACATGCACGGAAACACACACACACACACTCACACACAGGTACTGACAGGTGTTGTAGTTGTGATTTGATTTTCAATCATGTTTTTTTAAGTCAGTTTTATATTCACTGTACAATACATACGTACAAAATTGTCAATCTCAAAAATTACGTTAATTATTTAAGTTTTATGGAAACTATTTCATATTACACTTAAGTAATGTTGAAGTAATTGTTTTACAGTACACTATGAGATTAGATCAAAATGTTGTGCAGATTTAGCCCTAATCTTAACCAGTTCCTCAGAAATGAGGTTCTACCTCATTAGGACCAGGTGTCAGTCTCCGGAGTCTTGTTTCCATCATGGTACAGTTCGGTTTGGTACAGTGCGGTATGGTTTGGAAAGGAAAAGCCCTCGGTCAGGCTTGGTTTTTCAACTGAGAATAGTACCTTTACTTGGTAGGTGGGGTGTGTGAGGTGCCCGATGGCCGTGCTAGCGAGATCCGAAGTGTGACGTTGTACAAGTGCGACAACAATGAGCACGACACAACAGACAACAACGGAGGAAATCCAGCAGCTTGTTTATTTTTTGCTTGATTTGTCTGACGTCAAGCTTTGTGTGAGAATAGATTATGGGTATTGAAGAAACACTGGTCGCAAGGGAGTGACACTTTTCTGTCACCATTCCATTACTCTGTGAGTGCCGAAATCAGGTTATTTTGGAACTATTCCTAACAAAAATCTGTTCAGAACTGAACCTGAATCGTTCCACTTGGTGGAAACACGCTAGGAGGACTACTGGTACTGACAAGGTCAGTGTTTATACCAGAAAAGATGTAACAAATGCAAGTACACACACGGCAAGGCAAAAACAACAATATGGAATGGAATGGAATACCAAATGTGACCAAGGAACGTAGAAGAAGTCAGGGGGTTAAGTCTTGGGAACTATAATTCTGGTTGTCCGTCCCTACCCTTTTCTCTCTATATTTGTCCCCTAAGCTGGTCTATTTTTATCATTTTCAAACCTTTTATCACCTCAACCAGCCTCCACACACACATAGCATGCTTCTCCGACATTTTCCATTCCAGTAATCTGTCTTTCCACCTCGTTCTTCCCTGATGAGGTGATCCTCTGAGGTCACCCTGGCTCGGAGGCACCCGAGGGCAGAAGGAGCGCTTTTGCTCCCCACGGATTCAGCCACTTAGCTGCTCTGGTGATGGTGTAGACTCCACTGCTTAGATAGGCAGTCAGGAGTGGTTGAGGGAAGACTCGGTGATAGGAGGCTGAAAGAAAAATGAGCAGATAAATAAAACGAGTTAAAGCAAAGAGGTATAAAGAACCCAGTGAGACTGAGTTGAAATTAACTCAAATGAAGGGAGCATTTCCATTTCACTGCTATCACTTCTGGTCTCCATATGCTGATTTCCCACATGGAAATGACAGCAGAATTACCCTTATGGGGATTTTGCTGCATTTTGTCCCTATAATTTATCTGATATATTACACTATCTCACTCAGTATAAAATAAGCAATTTCATTTCACAGCTGTGTTTATTGCATCAACTTGTATTTGTCCTGTAAAGCTGTTTATTTGTTTGAAATGAATGCACATGCTGGGGAAGATTTTGAATTTAAATCCGAAACTCCCTGGTGTGCTCACACAGTATGGAAATGAGTGTTGGTGTTAAACAGGCAGTCTGTAACTGGTCCAGTTTGAAACAATGCATGTCAAAGGTCTGGCCTTTGCTGACCTTCACATTTTGATTGTGTGGATCTTGTTTGTACATAAAAATAAGTATCTAACGTATTGTGCAATGTTAACGTGTTGACTTTTGAGGTACATGTCAATTGTAAAGGGCTCCTGTTTTTGTTCCTTTAGGGCCATCATCAACCATTTCAACCCCAAGATTGAGTCGTATGCTGCCGTGAACCACATCTCACAGCTGTCAGAGGAACAGGTAGATACAACAACTCCTCCAACTCTCAGATGTTGAAGTTGCTTGCAAATCACCTTCAGTACATTCTCGGGGCCCTTTTGAGTTGAACGGTTTAGAAATTTCATTTACATGCAATGCTTTGCAAAGTCTCGGCACCAGCAGCGTTGTTCTTATGTCTTTGATCAAAGGCACTTGGATTGAAAGGGTGTGTGAAAATTGGTTGGTTTATATACAAGCGAAACTGTCTGAGTTTAACTCATACAGCATATGTTTGTAATGCTCAAACGTGTCTTGAATAAACCTGTTTACATCAGTTAGGCTTCCATTCCAGTTTTAAGAGAGCCACTTATTTTAAAACTGCATACATGTTTCACATAGTATTTCTAAGTATTTACTCTCTATTGGCGTGTTTCCACCACCTCGCCTCGCCTCGTCTCAGCTAAGTTGTGTTTCCACTAGCATAGTACCTGGTACCAGGTTCTTTTTTAAGTACTCTGGCAAAGTTCCAAGCTAGCTGAGCAGGTCGTCAAACTGCCGGCCACCGATTGGTCAGAGTGCCGTCACAGGAAGAGACGTCTGACACAAGGATGAAGCCGAACAGTGCCAATCTGTTGATCAGTTAAAAAGACTTAAAAATCCTAAAAACGTGGGTTAATCTCCAACAGCTACCAGGGTCTAAAATCTCAATATTTAATGGAGGAGTCTGGTGTATTTAGCGACAGCACTGGTGATCGCGATCACAAACCCTGCCACTGTATTTCACTCCATTGAAAGCATTGTGACAGAGATGAATGATTTGAGGCAACAACAGATGGTACATTTCAACTAAACAAACCACTTACCATACTTTCAAACCAATACCCAAAATGGAACGATTTATTTTGATCATAACTTTTTGTGCTGGATATTTTGAGCACAGTAAATGTTGCTTTTCTTCCTCGTTTCGGCAGCCACTTAGAAATAATGACATTTCTTCCTCCCCCACACAGTAGGAGACCCTCTACAAAACAAAGTGCGGACTGAGTCATTAAGCATCTGGACAGCTTTTGAAATGCTTAGTTATTTGCTACATCATTAGTGGAAAAACATGAGTCTGGACTGAGAGCTGAACTGAACTGATATGAGTGCTGCAAGCTCCATTTAAAATCCTTTTTTTTATCATTTATGTCAAATCAGAGAGGAGAGGAAAATGGCCAGGAGTCCTTTTTTTAAACAAGATGATAAGAGAGTGATGGATTTGGTCATTATACTCCCCAATTACCTCTCCACTTTTATCTGCTAGATTTATTCACAACAAAGAGCGGAAGGCAGAAGTTAGCTTTGGTGTCAGTGGCGGTGAGCTGTCACTGGTTTTATACGATTTTTCTACCCGTGATATTAACTAATTTGATAAAGTGGCTTTGTACGCTCCAGCGGTGTTCTTTAAGAGTTGTTACAGCACTTGTGGAGCTATTATAATTTGAATGTTGTCAGCAGATTTAGTTGTAACACCACAGTGGTGTGCAGCACATTCAGCTGCTGTTACTCCTTTATACAGTATATACCGATCTTAATTATTCCATATTTTATTGAAGTGAGAGCAGTGATTGTTAACAGTGATTGTTAACACACTGCAAAGCAGAATGTAAATACTGTATAACCAGAGAACCAAAAATGAAAACATTAAATTTGATCGTTAGTGTGACTGCAGGACGTTCCATCTCATCATGTTTTATTTATAGAACGGCAAAATAACTAGAGCAGCTACAATAACGTTCACAAAAGCAATGACAGCGGGAAAGCAAATCTAAAATGAGTTTAAAGAGAACGAGGGACACATATGAGTCAGCCTCACTCCTTTGTGTCCCCTGTCCTGACCAAAGAAAAGCCCAACGTTTGCACACAATTTGCAAAAGCTTTTCATTTTCTGTTGCATTTAAGGCATGGCTCCAAGGGGCTTTTAAAAAAAATAGTCAATGCCCACTTGAGGTTCCCACTGAATTTTATACTTCTAGAGCAAGAAAAGATTGCATTTTTTAGAACTGTGAGGGGAGTTTTGATCGAGCTCATCAGCTGATTCCACATTCATCATCATCTAATGTAAACCATGTTTACGTTCATTTTCCCACTCATCAGTATGTTGAAATTATTCAAAAGCAAAAATTATTCTGGCAGGCTTTTTCTTGTGGAGTAATAAAAATAAAACAAATTTCACCAGTGATAGTGGTTATTTATAAAACACAAAATAAGAATCAACTTCTTTTGTTTTTATATAACATTTAGAGTCAATATAATGTCAAATGTCACAGTCACATTTTGGGAAATTGTTTTTTGCTGATACTTGCTCTAATATTTGTAATAGTAATATTAATGTGGAATCAAACCTGAGATGGTGAAATCAAGGGAGATACGATGTGTTGAACTGCGTTTAAGGGACCTGAACAGACCAGCTCTTTGTTTCTTTACTTCTTTGCTCTCTGTCTTCCCTTATGCTCATTTTTTAATGAAGTGATGGAATCTTTGCATTTACGTTCCCGTCTGTTGTCATACAAGCCACCTGCCTGCTGTGTCTTCATTCCCTAACAGAGACACCAGAAGATGGACAACCTGCATTAAGACAGTCGTCATCTGTCTGTCTTCCACCCAAACACTATACAATAAAAACACAAGATTGTGTCAAAGAGAAACATGAACTGTGTGCACATAACCCCATCGGCTAAGTGATGCAGAAAGAAAACAGTCCACGATATAGACTTTGCTTCAAAACTCCTCTGCTTCTAACCATGTCTTCATCGCTCACACGTCCTCCCCTCAGCTTTTCAGAGAGGGAGGGAAAGAAGCGTCCGGGGAGAATGAATTATTCATCAGTGTACCATTAGAGGTTGAATATAAACACCAGTCCCAGCTGTAGATTTATTAGAGACAAATCCGAGGAAGAAGAATGTTTTCCTGCACTTCATCCGCTCTCGATAAATTTGAAAATGATGATTCAGCTGCACAAACGATTCACTGCCGGGGCCAAAGGAGAATATGTACAGTATGAGTTGTGTATAAGGCTGACGTGTAAATGAAGTATGTTTCTGTGGTTGAAAGCTGCGTGTGTGTGAGTGTGTGAGTGTGCGTGCGTGCGCACAGTGAGCTTGATGATAAGATTGTGGTTCATGCATGCCCCTGAGTGCTTCATGCTGTGTGGAGTGTAGCAGCGTCATTAATAAAATAATGAAAGCTCAGCTTAAGGGTTGTTTCGCCACTGACTGGTGGAGTGGCAGGGAGCAAGTGTGGAGAAGGATCTGCATAATTACGTCTGATCTCAGCTCACTTTACCGCGTCGGTGCAAGCGTGTCGTGCACCGACTGAGGGACGGGAAGGTGCCAGATGTGATGCTACATTATTCCAATCCTCCACATGAAATACTAAACACAAATGTTACTTTGACAGTTTGGTTTCACCGTGTGCGATGCATGAACCACAGCAGTTGGGGAGCTATGCAGCACTCGTAATTATTTTCCCTTGTATTCTTTCCGTCTCCAGGTGTTAGAGGTGGTGCGTTCAAACTACGACACGCTGACCCTCAAACTACAGGATGGTCTGGACCAGTTTGAGAGATATGCGGAGCAGCCCAAAGAGGCCGCGTTCTTTAAGGAGCTGGTAAGATGAGCAGCAAGGCATTGTGGGTGTAGAGGATCTTATTGTGGTCTATACGTGGACTGGGCAAAAGGGACCTGGGAGTGGCCGTACTGAACTAAACAGAACCACACGGAACCTTATATCTCAAAATATCTCCCATTCATTTACACTAAAGCTCGTCTGCTGACAAACTTGGTGTTTGTTAGCATTTAGCAATGATTTCTCCATAATTATGAATTACTACTCATTGCAAAACTACGTCCAGATCCAGTGTGGAACATATAGGAGGGTCTATTGGCAGAAATAAAATGTACTACCCATTATTACGTTTATATGGAGTGTATAAATAAAATAAAAATAATTTGGTATTTGTTGCCTTTAAATGAGCCTTTTATATGAGCTTTAGGTAAGGGCATTGCTCTGACAGAATCTTCACTGTCTCTCACATCATTTTCTTTTCCTTCTCCCACTGCAGCGACCAGGGTTCGAGTGGAACTGGGTCTTTCTTTTTTTCCCACCTTGAGTCAGCAACAGGCAGAGAACAAAAGTGAAAGAACATCTCCAACTAGATACAAGGACATTGCTGGCTAAAGAACAACTTGTTCAATAGCCACCAGGGGGCGACTACAGTAGTTGGGGGGGAAAAATAATTCAATTTGAAAGGAAGTCTGTGGGGGAAAATTAATTTCTCACTTAATTCACAGCATCAGAAAACATTTTTCCTGAGGAGTTAATGGTCCCAATCACTAGTTCCAGCTCTTCTTCAGTAGAACATAGTGTCATTTTTTTGTAAATTATGTTCCCATTTAGAGAAAATAGGTGATAAAGCGCAACACATATGAGTGGACACCAGTGTCATTGAGACCTCCACATGGGGACGATCAAACTGACAGACAGAGATGTACAGAGATTGTACCATGGTTTCAAGCCAGTTTTTTCCCTGATGACATATTGTGGTCATGTATGTGTTTGTATATCTCCAGGTGGTTGTGGTGAGGTTGTAGTGACATGAACGGGATTAATCCTCTCACTGGACCTGTAATAAGTCTCTGTCTGTCTGTGTGTCCCCAGGTCCGCTCCATCAGTCTGAACGTGAGGAAGAACGTCTCTTTGAACACCATGAGTCAGGACATCCTGCTCAAAGAGTTCTCCACCATCTCCTGAGACACACACACACACACACACACACACGTCAACACAAGTCATCCTCTGTCTCCTGAATGATGGAAAGCCACAGAGAGAGATTGACACAGACAGACAGACAGACAGACAGACAGACTGACTGGGTGCACATTAAGGATAAACCTGAAACTTTCCACACCTGCTTCCTTTTTGGTCGGTCCCTTTTGTGTGTGTGTGGGGGGGGTTCTTTAAGGACGTGTCTGTATTGCACTGTTTCCTCGTGTGCAATCTTACAGTATTGGCTGGACTGTTAACTGACCCATGAAAGTCTGGACTCGAGAAATTTAAACAAATGTTTTTTGTTTTTTTTAACTCCGATCATCTTCGCCACCCTTTTTCCTGCCACTGATGTTGATGTAAGTAGCTTCTGCTTCATCTCCCCGGTAATTAATCAGATCTAGTCTTACAACATATGCGATTGTGAGCCTATTTTTTTGGCGTTGAGATCTTACTCTGAATCTGAATTTTCTCCACAGATTAATGCTTGGTGTGTGAATGTTAATGTAAATTAAAGTGTTTTATCTTTTCGTGTTTGCTGAGGGGGAGAACGTTTGAGTTGAGGACGCGATATCTAAAGCGATGAGGTCTTTATTGGTATTGCAACTCAAAGCCACGATAAACATTAATTACTGTACATGATTCAGGTTCTTTTTAAAAAAAAAAAATGTTTTGAAGTGGGTGGCCAGTTCAAGTTACCATTCCACACATTCATCCATTTTAACGTTATTTTTATTTTTAGGGTTTCTTTTCTTTCTTCATTTTTTTTTGATTGGAAGCAGTTTCTGAATTATGCAATTTCTTCAAGCGTAGGCTCTCTGTTCTTTCATCTCTAATTTCTGTAGGTATATTTATGTTTCTTTTTAAATAAAAGTTGGTTTCCTACCACACTTTTCGGATTTCCACTCGTAACTTTATTGTCTAGGAACTTGACTCCAGTTAACGTGCGACCCTCGATGGATTTGGTCCCAAAATCTCAACTAAATACCTAATCTCAACCTTGACCCGAATCCAAACCCCAATTCTAACCCTAAAACCAAGTTTGCACAGTACAGTGTGAAACGGGATATTTATTGGCAGAAAGTGAATGTGCTAACCATAAAAATGTGGAATTACTTAAAAATAAAAAAATAAAAGCCTTAGAATTAGCCTTTCCATGGTCAGTTAGTGATGGGAACAACAGTTCTTTTCGGAGTCCTGAATCTTAAGAATCAGTTCACTATAAGTATTCATTCAAAAGATTTGTTCACCTAATTCAGTTCTTCCCATGATCAGAGTGATTCAGTTCAAAATACAGTTTAACACACATTTTCTGCAATTTTAGGTCTTTTATAACTGATCTCAAGTTCATCATTCTTCTGGGATTTACTGAGGCCTATTGTCCGACAGTTTGAGTCGCTGGATCACTGAACTGGTGCAGGCTAACGCACACAATGTCCGTCTGACTCGGTGAGTGAACGAATCACTTGATGTATCGGAATGCTCGCGTCGTGAACTGAAACGGAGTGATTCAGTTCTTCTGTGTTTCCTGCTTTCGGTTCAGTTCGTTCACCCAAACGATTCGTTTTTTTTAAACAAGTCACTTAATGAAGAAGTGAGCTGTATCTCACAATCCCACGCTGCTCTCTGATGTCGACCAACTAATTTACACATAAAAACTGTTGATGCACCTTTACCAAATATTTGAATCAATAAATTACATTTTTAAATGGCTAAATGTCAGGTCATGGCTGCTGATGAGGTGATGTGTCTCATGGTCAGAGAAAAGTATCTTCTCCTTCTCTTTGTTCCTCCGTCTACTCTCTCATCCCCTCATGTTGTGAAAGTAATTATCCCGTATCTCTGATAGACTTCGTCCTCCAGCTACTCACTAATGACGCCTGCGTCCTCGGGGGCCCCACGTGAACGACACCGAGAGAATCCTTTGTTTGCCAGAAGATCTGTCAGATGAAGGAGATGTTCGTGCAGTGGTCAGGGAAGGAAAGTAGAGGTCGCCTGTGAAGTGAGTGTGAAATGTGAAGACTAAGACTAAGAGCTGTGGTCCATCAGCTGTAAAAGTACAGTGTGACAAATCCACTCGTTTGTGTCTGTCTGTTAAACTGTAGGATGCTACCACAGGAGCCTCTTCTCACAAAGTAAAAACTAGTGGAACCCTCATGTGTAGTTAATGCACAGACACCTGTCGACTGCTTTACCGCAGCAGCAGCAGCAGCAGCAGCAGCAGCTGTGAGACCATAAACATTAATAACAACCTCACTCTTCTCTCACTCTGTACTCTTTGTATCTCTGTCTCTCTTACACTTAATTAGTGAGAGAGTGTGTGTGTTTTCTTGTATGGGTGTCTTTGTGAGGACATTATTGACTGGTTCCCTTAAAAGGGGTTTTTGAGGGTTAAGGATCGGTTTTAGGGTTAGAACTGGGTTTAGGTCAGGGTTCTGCACAAACGTGTGAGTGTGCACATGTGCTAACCTGTTACATCATGTGATGTTAGTACCAGTAGTCCACATGGGGACCAGCCTTGTCCTAATGAGGTTAGAACCTATTTTCTGAGGCTGGGGTTAAAGTTAGGATTACAATTAATTGCAGGTTGCCACCAATGCAGCGAGGGTTAACTGTCCCACTGCACGTTGTGTATTCAAACACCTCTCCACTCTTTTCCCCTCTGTCTTTTTTTCCTTATAATTATTATGTTATTCTTTACCAGGATTATTTTTGTGTCCTCCCTTGCTTGGTCTCTCCCGTGATTGTGCTCTTCCTCCAGCAGCTGATGTATGTCCTCTCCTCACCATAAGTCTTTGACTGTTGAGGGACATTATAATCCCTCACTCTGCTGCCCGTTTTTAAAGGAAATTCACTGCACCATTTATCCCCAACAGAAAACACTGTTTCACTTTTCCTCCTGTGTGACAGTCACAGAATTGTTAAATGATAACACTCCTCTTTGGATGATGTCATATTGTCTTTGTCTTTCACAACTGCACACAGCACACGTTAGAGGAGCTTCATAAACTTGCACTGTGAGTGGGAAGACCAAGAAATGCTCACAAAGTGGATTCTACTGCTAAAAATAAACCTGGACGTTCACTAGGACTCCACAGTTCTCATGATCGTCTTCTTTTGAAGCTTTATTATAAACAATAATAATAACAAGTTTACTGGCACTGTCAGGATAACTTAGTAAAGAAGAATCCAGGTCACCCACTCATAACAGATTGATGGATAATGTCATCAGATACAGTGACAGGCTGAGGTTCTCTGTGGCTCACACTGAACAAAAAGCTCTCAAGCCATTAGACGCCACAGTGAGCACTTTGAGTGTACATTCTTGGAGCGTTATTTTTATTTTGTCTTTGTGTATAAACTGCATGTAGGGCTGGACAATTTGGGAAAAGATTATTTTAGATTTTCTGACAGATATTGCAGTTTTGTGATTTGATTTGTTGTGATGCAGCATTGTCACGTGAAATACTATCAAAATACAAACGTATATGTGTTTATTAACCGTGTATGTATTACTTTTTATTTGAATTCACTCAGGAATGTGATTTACAACCTAAATGCAGGTCAAAATCCATTTAACATTAGGGGAACATTCAGGGAACCAAAAGAGAACGTTCTTTAAAGGTTGAATGAAGATTGGGACAAAAGTGGTTAAGGAACCTTCAGGGAACCGTCAGAGAACGTTCTATGAAGGTTGTGACAAAGTAACCTTCAGGGAACCGTCAGAGAACGTTCTATGAAGGTTGTGACAAAGTAACGTTCTGGGAACCAAATGTGCAACCAAAAACTAACGATAGGGGAACGTGAGGAAAACTTTCCATATCAACCACAGGAGAGCCTAGGGGAAAACCTTCAGGGAACGTTCCTGCAACCAAAAGGTAACGTTCCCAATAAACATTGCAGTTTTCCTTTACTTTAATGAATTAAAGTTGACTCTAAATCTGATTATTCCATCTCTCTCTCTCCCTCTCTCTCTCTTCCTCTCTTCCTCTCTTTAGTTACGTCCGCAGGTTAGCGCAGCAGAGAAAGTAGCGCCACCATCATCATCATCACCATCACACGTGAACCTCACAGAAGTGACAGCAGGTGAAGCGCGGACGCCGTGGATGTGAGCGCGCGCTGATGCTGAGTTGCGTTGGGTTTGGTTTGGAGACACGTCGGACCGTCCGAGCTTTATTGCTCACTTTACTGAGATTTGCCTCGCAGACTTCTGGGTGAAGAGACCGTGATGGATTGCGGACAGAGATGGATCCGGCGCAGATCTGGTAGATGAGCTGCGGTCTTGGCTCCGCACATATGCGCAGATCCTGCAAAAGCTGAAGAAGCAGAGGACGCAGCGTTGGTGAGAAAACATGAAATCCAGGAGTCAGGAGCAAAGTTTGACAGACTCCAGAGAGCTGGACAGATCTCATGATCCACTCACAGGTCGGTGCAAATCTCGATTTACTCTTATTTTGAAAGGAAACCTGAGCAGTTCCATGTTTGCTGCCCTGGCTGAAGCCTCCTGTCACTGATGAATGTTTGTTGTTGGCTTTTTAAATTAAACTGAATGTCTAATCTGTTATAATCTGCTACAAATATTTTCAAGATCTTAGATTTCTCAGCAATATTCTGAGATACTTTTGCACTACAGTTGCTCTACGGTGAGATCAGGTTTAAATCTCTAATTCTACACTTAACTGCCACTTTATTAGGGACACACCTAGTAAAGCTGCATCTGGTCTGGTGTGGTCTTCTTACCTGTGTAATGAGGTCGTATGAGGTCTTTCTCATGTGACCTCTGGCATCAACAAGGTATTATCATTTTTATGTGTGTCAAACATCCTGGTTGATCAGCACTTTCTGAAAAATACTCAGACCAACAACCATGCCATGCCAAAGTCTCACCTTTCTTCCTTTTTGTGAAGTTCAGTTTAAACGTCAGTGGGTCGTCTTGACCACCTAAATGCACTGAGTCGTTTTCTCACTGATTCTGATTCTGGTTCTGTGTTTACCTGCTGTTCAGATAAGGTGACTTTAAATATTTTCTAATTCTGATCACATACCCTGGTATATACAGTAGAACAGTATATCTGTGTTTCCTCAAGTACCACCAGAGGAAGCAAATAAGTTACTCGTTTTGTGTATGAATGATGATTAAATAACACATATAGTATTATTAATGTTTGTCACATCGTAGGAAAAAAGGTGATAAAGAACATCCTCAAAGCTGAAGTTCAAAACAAAGACATCACGTCCCAATATTTACTCATCACTCTGCTTTTATCAGCACGAGGACATTTCACAGAAACACGTCGGGTAGATGTGAAGACGTGAGGAGAACAGAGATGTCTGTGGACGAACACACTCACACACACCCACATGGTCAAGTTTAGAGACATGATCCACCAAAATAGTCCTTTCTGTCTAAAAATAACAACAGCAATGTATAAAAATAGAGCCTTTAATATTACACAGCACAGTGCTTTACCGTCTGATTTTAAGTCTACACGTCTAATGCAGTGAATGGATAATAATGGATGCACTAAACTATACCACTACACTACACTACACAGAACATAGGCTTTATTTAATGGCTGGTGGCTGTTGCTTGCACAGTAGTCCGTGTGATAATGTACCCATTCAGCAGCAGGTTAAACAAACAGTGGACAGGTGCATGAACACAGAGCGTTCAGGAGACACAAACAATGACAGAGTGAAGCAGCACGGTGTTGTGGTGCTTAATAACAGCCAAATAAACACAGACAAACATACTGATGAACAACCACTGTAAAAGTATCTTACCAGAAAAATAATATTACTTAAGGTATATGATGTTTACTGTACTTAAGTATCAATAATCATTTTCTTATATAAAATGAAGTTTGAGAAGTAAAAGTATTAAAAAAGTGAGGAGTAAGGCTTGTGCCATGGTAGCTCAGTGGTTGGGCGAGTTGTCTTTTGTGAGTAAATCTGCGACTGTGAAAAGTCACTATTTACACTACTGTGTTTTAACGTATTTCAAGAAGCTCAATTTTATCATGTGGTACTTGGTATAAAAAATTTGCGAGCCACTGTCCTCAGGAGAAAGGCTGTGCAAACTTGTGTTTGAGAGACCACGTCTTTGTAAAGGATTATGATGAGCACAAACTCCACGAGGAGCCGATTTATGTATTTAATGGTTGATTAATAATTTACTTTTCCTTAACAGATATTTCTTTAGTGTGCAGAATTCAGAAGGCAGAAACATTTACCTGAAAAAAGTCATTACGTATAAAACAACCTATAGACAATCTGATGACATGATTTTTGTTTCCATTTTCACCAAAAAGTGCTCAAATTTATGAAATTTGGAAATACATCACAGGTCAAAGGTCACTTTGACCTGGTCAGGAAAACACACAGTTATCACTACTAATCATAACTTTGACTCAACAACAAAAAATTTTCTTTAAAGCCTGAATATGTGATCTATAACCCCCACCAGGATGTCCATATAAGGAGTTGTGTATTATTCCCGAGGCAGTTTACTAAGGGTGCACAGTGGCACAGATCCGTGCCGCGTGAGCACTATGGGTTAAATACCACACAGCTAATGTATCGATTTCCCTCAAAATGAAGTGAGAAAGCAACGATTCATGTTTCAGAGTTTTTGGAGAAGAGAGTTTCAAAGAGACTTCACAGAATTCTGATCAAACACTTATACATGATTTATTAGCACGTTTGTGGAAAGTCGTGGAATCTTTTCAGTCGTCTTTGTTTTTGTCCGCAGAACTTCTCTCTGTGACTCCTTTGAAGACTTGCAGTTTGGAATAGTTTGAAACAGTGGCTGCAAGAGTCTTTAAGTGTGGAGAACAGTGGGGGAGAGGATATTGATCTGTCTCACAGGGCCGCACTTGTTCTCATTGATTCATCCCATCAAAGTCAAACAGATGGATGTAGAAGTGAAGTGAGGACAGACTGAGCCCCGCTCTCCTGCTGAGAAGCTCCCTCACATGCACACTGTTCTTTTTGTTGCTCTTTCCCCCCCAAGCACTTTTTGTTTTGTTTTGTTTTGTTTTTAACTTGTTTTAACTTAAAAACAGAAACGCTCCACTATCATCTGAACAACCTTCTGAAGTTGTGATCACTGGGATGAGACGATATGATGCTCAGTTTGCAGTCTGATTGTGTTCCAAACAAAGTTATAATAGTTTGACTTTTTGTTTTTCAAATGAGTTTCTTTTAACCCTTTAACACCAAGCCTATCACAGATGACATGTTAATTACACAATGGTTTGTGCTGTTGGAAAAAAATCCCAATGGTTTCTGAAAGCTGAGAAGTTGCGAGTCAAAACCAACATGTGGTTATTACGGTAATTTCACTCGCGCTGTTGCAGGAAGCCGGTGAATCAGCGCCTTTGTCACCAGAGAGGAGAGTTGGAAAAACGCCTGTACATAGTTTCCATTGTTTGGCCTGTTTTTGCACAATGAGACGAAAACTCAAACCTATGTTATTTTGAATATGTTTATACTGTTAAACTGCTGGAAGCAGCACTTACAGGACATTTTCTGGTTAAAATACGCAACAAAAAAAGTCCAGATGGACATTTTGTGTTAAAGGGTTAATTCGGCAGTTTTTATTATTATTTTTATTCAACTGTTTTCTTTTAGTTTTTATTAGTTTTCGTGTTAGATTGAGTTTTTTTTCTTTGTAATATGGAGTATTTGCCAGGTCAAAGATTCAAAACGTATTGTGTGTCATAAAAACCCAGCAATTTGACAAATGTATTTCTACAGACACACATAAATATAACAACATAAAGAGTGTTTACAAAGGGCAAAAAGACTGAAAGACGTCTGTGTGAACAGGTCAAACTGCCGGACTCTGACAAACTACAGTATTTCAGGGTCAATGCGTTTGCTTTGTCTTGTCTAAATAAGAAAAATCAACAACCTGTCAAAAGGATCTCCAGCTTATTTTCTTATCTTTAGTCTTTTGAATTATAATCATCTTATGTGTGTCTGGGTTGCCTATTGTGTGTGTGTATGTGCGTGTGTGTGTGTGTGTTTGAGGTTCTGTGTGAAACTCTGTTTGCTTTTCCAAGCCGGTGCAGCTGCCGTGTTTGATAGTGTGACGGTTTATTTCTTCAATGTCCATGACACACACACGCAGAGGTGGAAAGAGTAATGAAGTATTCCACTGAAGTAAAAGCACCAATATTTTTACGTACAAGTGAAAGTACTGCTCTAAAAATGTACTCAAGTTAGAGTAGTTACTCAGTTACTTTTTTTTAACAATGTTGTGGTTCGTCTTTCTTGTGTCGTGCAAAAAGGACAAGGGGACACAAATCTCACATGAATTGTTTTTAATGAAAGGCAACACTTTACGAATTCAAGTGCTGACAAAATAAAATATGTAAACACATGATGTGTCAGTCAACATGGGTCAAAGGTCAAAAATACTTTCACTTTCTCCTTCACTCAGGGACCTTAATTAATGCCCATTCACCTGTCCTCATCATTCACCTGTCCTCATCATTCACCTGTCCACACTTTTTTACTCAGTAACAGATGTTTGATTTAAAATGTAGTGATTTAAAACGTAGTGAAGTACTGTATGTCCAAAAAAAATAAATAATTCAGTTTAAAATGACTTTGAAAAGTACACAAGTAAATGTAATTCATAACTTTCTGCCTCTATTTTATAAACACAGAGCCAGATTCAAGGTGTCATCAGGAGAACCTCAAACAATGTGAAAGCAATCAGAACAAACACAGAGCAATAAGAGCAACTGACCTGAGCAGATTTATAGATATTTCTAATAAAGAGAACATCCTTGATTTGAGAGTTTCATCAGACATGGCCACCTGTCTGCTGTACCTGCCTGAGAGCAGACTGTGGCTCAATACTGTCCTCTGGTGGCAGGAGGGACACACGCGCGTGTCCTGTAAACTCTCAGTGAAGAACATGCTTCTCTGTGGTTCTGCAGAGAGAGAAAAGGAAGATGAATTATTTATAGTTATGTTTTTTGTCCATTTTATTAAGGTGTGTTGATTGCTACTTTGGCATCTGTTTGTTTGTTTTGTACGTGTGGGACTTCTGTTTTCAGGTGTGTGTTTCCCAATTGTCTGTTTATGTCAATACAAAGCTGTGTCTTCTGTTTCGTCACTTCTTCCCACAAAACGCTGTAGTTTCCCTATTTATAGATATATTTTATAACGTTTTCTTGCTTTTATTGGTTTTGATTGCGCTCCACGTGTGTCTGACTGGTGTTTGTTATATGTACTTTCTGTCAGAAATGAAACGGAGACTGCCCGAATAAGTGAGTTTATGGCCAACTAAGAAAAGAAAGACAAATGAAAAGTCAATGCTGAATTTATTCTGCTTTGTTCTCCAGATGTTTGGGGTTTATAGTATAAAGTCTCCGTGCCTGGATTCTCTTTGAGAACCAGAACATTAAGAGAATTAAGGAGCAGTCGAAACGTCAGATTGGAAGAGGATGAGGGGAAACTTTGAGTACTGATAAAAGTCTTATTCTACAAAAAAATAAACAGCATTTTATTTTAAATAATGCACTTCTACAAACCAGTAAACCCTCAAATGTTGCACACAGGACAAAACAGGGGAAAGTTCTATGCTGATGTATTGACAGTTGGATGAGTTGTCTTAAAAGTTATTTGTGTAAATCAGCTGTTGTTGTTTTAAAAATGGTAATAATAATAATAATAAAACAATGTTCTGAAAGATGTTTAATCCTGAATAATACCAGCACTGACGTCTCTGTCTCAGAACTCACACCGGTTCAAAGCCAGAGCAGCAAACTCATATTTGCTTTGCATCGAGTCGCAGGAACTCAGAAGTGATTCAAAGTATTTGAGCCAAGTTCGAGCTCCTGTTTCAATCTCTCTGACACAGTTTCTACTCTGTGTTTGCTCTAATCTCTGCTTGTGATTGGTTGTTTCCAGGTAATCCCCCATCCAAATCCAGTAAAAAGACCATAAAGCAGCGGTTCCTCAAACTGCTCCCCTGCTGTCGCTCCGGCTCCGGCTCCGGCTCTTCAGTTCATCAAAGCAAGTGTCTGGACAAACAATCTGTCACTATCACTCTTATTCCCACTCCCACTAGTGACTTGTTTCTTCATTTATTTGTCTTCATCCCTCCACACAGGAAGTATAGCTGACGACGGTGAACTGTTGACCGTGTGTCACAGACCGCAGGGACTCGACCGCCTCGTACAACTGACCAATTTCAACAAGATGGAGCTGCAGGTTCTTTACCGAGGATTCAAAAGTGTCAGTCAAAAAGCTTCCTGTGAATGAATGATTACACATCTGTATTATCATCATCATTATTATTATTATTATTATTATTATTATGTTCCAGCCCTTTATGTAAGATTTTAACCCTTTACTGGGCAAACAACTGTTTTTGGTAACATCCGGAGACGCCCAAACCTACGTTACCATGAAGTTTGAGCGATCACTGGAGATCTGTGATGCTCAAAACTTCTAGTGCAGTTCCAGAAAAAAAAGTGCAATCACAAGATAGAGCTCAGTCGTCTCCTGCATCTACGTTCATATCTCAGAAACTAATTTAATAGAAAGTTGTTGAAATCAGCAGGAAAACATGTAACACGTGCAGGACAGCGGTCCCCGAGGACCAGGATCAGGAAACACTGTTCTAGAAGGTTCTGAAATAACGTTTCTTTCACTTTATTTGTGTTTTTCTTGTATATTCTTATACGAAAAAGTTCAATTTCAATGAGTGCGTGTGTGTTTGTGTTTATTTAGAATTTTTTGTAACATGACAGTTGTGTGATTTCTGCAGGAGTGTCCCAGTGGTGTGGTGAATGAGGAGACGTTTAAAAGCATCTACTCACAGTTCTTCCCACAGGGAGGTCAGTCACACTCATCCATTCATCCATTCATCCTCTATACCAGGGCTGTCCAAACCTTTTTTTGTAACGGGGGCCAATGTTCCATTCAGACCTTTATTTTAACAGTAAATGTTACATACAAATACACTATTTTATAATAATTTCATTTTCATTGTCACATTCAATCACTAAAACTAAGTAAATAACTATAATTTGACGTTTTAATCAACAAATAATAATCTGCTTTACTGCTTTTTTTTTATAAAACAGTACATTTGAAAATTCATGGATAACATGGATAAATAATTATATTTTAGCATTAAAATTCTTCTCCATACAGGTGTATTAACCATTACAGAAAAAAAAGATTTTGATAATTACCAAACCTTACACTGGGCGGTCGTGGTCTATTAAATGTTTATATAATGCTGTAACAAGTCCATTCTGTGGCTCTCTGACCTTTGACCTTGGAGGGGAAAAGAAGCTGTTCCTGTGGTGTTTGAAGCACTAAAATATATATTTTTTTATCTTTTCTTCCTTTCAGATTCAAGTATGTACGCACATTTCCTCTTTGAAGCCTTTGACACTCACAACAATGGAGCGGTCAGCTTTGAGGTGAGAACCGCGACCTGGTGCCAAACGATTATCCAGTTCTAAAGCCGAATGTGGTAACATATCCTTCCTTCCTTCCATCCTTCCATCCATCTTCTACCTCTTTGTCCTCCACATGAGGGTCACGGGGGTTGTGCCAATCTCAGCTGACATAGGGCGAAAGGCGGGGTCACACCCTGGACAGAACGCCAGTCCATCGCAGGGACACATATAGAGACAAACAACCGTTTACTCTCACAACTACGGTCAATTTAAAGTTTCCAATTTACCTGCTCCCCATATTGCATGTTTTTGGACTGAAGCCGGAGAACCCGCAGAAAACCCACGCACACACGGGGAGAACATGCAAACTCCTTGTCCTGATTTCAACCATCATGTCTCATATATTCTTTCCCTTCTGTAGGACTTTGTTCGGAGTCTGTCCATCATCCTGAGAGGCTCCACCGCGGACAAACTCAGCTGGGCCTTCAATCTGTACGACCTCAACAAGGACGGCTGCATCACCAGAGAGGTGCATGTGTGTGTGTGAGAGTTCTCCATTGTGCTGCCACCTCATGTTTTTAGTCTCATGTGTTCTCCTCTTCTCCTCCTCATCCCCTGTTCTCCAGGAGATGACTGACATCATGCACTCCATCTACGACATGATGGGGAAGTACACTTACCCCAGCATGAAGGACAGCGCTCCCAAGGACCATGTTGAAACCTTCTTTCAGGTAAAAACCCTCTGATATCTAACAATGAGTTTAAGTCCTGGGCTTAGCCTTTATTTTTTTCTGTCTGGAGAGAAAATCTGTGTTTTTAGCTCACAGGAGCTGCCTGTGTGACTGAGGTAAATCTGAAGCTTGGTGATGGAGAGTGTCACTGGTGGATATTTCTCGATATTTCTCCACTCAGGGGAAACTGAGGTTTTCAAAGATACTACCCCTGTTCTAGTAATACAAAGCTAAATGCAAATCTGTGAAGTATTCCTTTAAGCAGGCATGGATTTGTCACTATCTCACACACTTCAGAACTGATTGGTTCGATTGATGTGAAGCACCTTGTGTTACATAGAAAGATTGTGAGTGGTTGATTGGAGTTGTCCTTTGAGACGCCTGCGGTTGTGCGTTGCAGAAAATGGACAAGAACAACGACGGCGTGGTCACCATCGACGAGTTCCTGGAAACATGTCAAAAGGTCATCAGACATTTAATCATACTAAATGTGACTGGTATAAACTTGCACACAGCTTTAAAGTAAAGAATAAAATGATTATTTTTCCTTTTTTTTTGCTCCTCTGCTCTGGTGCAGGATGAAAACATCCTTCAGTCCATGCACTTGTTTGATCATGTGATCTAAAGTCTGGTGGACGCAGACGCAGCGTGATTCTCCCGCCTGCTTGTCCTCGTCTCCTGTGTCCACACAGTCCTTCAACTGCCCCGAACCTGAGTGGGTGTCGTTTCCGGGGCCTCGACAGACCTTTGACCTTTGACCTGAGGGTATATGTATATATATATATATATATATATATATATATATATATATATATATATATATATATATATATATATGTATATGTATATGTATATGTATATATATATATATATATATATATATATATATAACATCGAACATGGACAGACAGAATTAAGAGATAATGACAGGTGGATTGAGGTGTTTTCAGGATTACGACTGAAGCTGTACGAACAGTCTAATAGACACTCGTTGGCCACTTTATTAGGTACACTGCAAACATCTAAAACGGCCAGTCCCACGGCACGGCCGGAACTCACTGCATTTAGGAATGTAGACACGCAGTCGAGGCGACCTGCTGGAGTTCAAACTGAGCATCAAAATGAGGAAGAATGTGGTGTTTTTGTTTGTGCCAGAAGGGATGGTCCAAATAGTTCAGAAACTGCTGATCTCACATCTCCAGAGTTTACATAAAAAAAACAAAACAAACAAAAACGCTCCATAAAAAAGAAAATATCCAGAAAGCAGCAGAAAAAGTTTGTTCGATGCCAGAGAATCAGATCAGAGGAGACGTAATACCTAAAGACGTGGATCGTGTCACTTATTCAAATAACTGCACTGCATGTATGATAGAAGTGAAAGACACAGTCGATTTTTAGCAACGGTCACATGCTCTCAAATCTCTTTAGTGTTCATATGGAGCTCACCTGGCATATTTATTATATTACTACTGTATATATTTGTCTGCATGATGTGGCCATATACAGTTCAAGTGTGAATGTAATTTTCTACACCCACATTGTGACAATAATAAAACCACACAGGTGCTATGCAAAAGAGGATAATTAGTAAGTTATTGACGTGTGTGTGTGTACTTGTATTTATATCTTTGTGAGGTCCAAACAAACCTAAAAAACTCTATTTTCTCTGCACTCCATAACTCCATAAAGGTTAAGACCTGGTTTAGGGTTAGAATTTAGTTTAGGTTAGGGTAAGGCTTACGCGGCACGGATCTGTGCCGCAGGTGCACCCTTGGTAAATTACCGTGGGAATAATACACAACTCTTATATGGACATTTCTGAAAAAAAGAGTGGAGCTAAAAATACTGACCTAAAGTAAGATGTAAGACAATAACATGACAGGCTGAGTCTGAGCAAACTGATAGAGACGGCGCTAAAGTCATTGACAAACTAAAAAACTGGAGTTGTTGGATTTGAAATTGTAATGCTGCAACACTGATGCAAGAAAAACGTGTTTTTAAGACAAACGAACACCAAGCTGGTAAAAATGAGTAATTGGTGGAGAAGAGCCTGAAAGAAACAACAGAACATTTTAGTAAAGCTTTTAGCTTTTTTCTCTCATAACAGATGTAATCAGTATGAATTCTGATTATGTTTCAAAATTACAGAGGCGCAGACAGGGTAAGACATTAGTTTTCTTTCTTTCTTTTAACCCTTAGTTCTCACACGGCACAGGTCTGTCGTTGGCCGCAGGTTCATCCTTGGTAAGTTACCGTGGTAACAATAATACACAACTCCTTATATGGACATCCTGGGAGGGGGGGTGTTTATAGGTCACATCTTCAGGCTTTAAAACATTAGTTTTTTGGTCTTCTTGTTGTTGAGTCAAAGTTATGATTCATTTTTATATCAGGAGTAGCAAAGGTTGTGCAGAAGTCACAAAATACTGTTTTTATTTTGGTTCATAAAAAAAAAAGAGTAAAGCGAATTTTGAACTGTGACTTCTTTTCCAAATTTCACACCTTTTTCCTTTTTTTTGCTGAGGTGTGTTCATATAGTTTGTGAAAATGGACAAAATCAGATTGGCTATAGGTTGTGCTGAAAGAAAGGATATAAGACACTCTATATTGCACATTGGTATCGCCTAACAAAGCCTTAATGCGCTGTTTTCTAAGGGTTCATTTCAAAACTCCTGGCCTGAACGACTGAGTTTCCAGATAAAGTTGCACTTGTCAATTTATTGTCATTTGTCATTGCATTACAGACCATAATGCACCACAGCACCAGTGTGAAGACTACCAAGACCATGAGTGTTGCACAGACGGGACAGTGGTGTTAACAAAGGTGAACACTCAGTAAACATACTCATAGACGCATCATATGTTTAATATATCCTTTATTTTTATTAAACAAAATTTCAGTAAAAACTCTCATTAAGTAGAAAGACAAATTTCCCTGTCAGTAGTCTCCTCTAGCTGTAGGGCCGTCCCCAACATTACATTATCCTATGCGTTGACTAACGTTATTAGTCAGCCTGTTAAACACAAATACGTAAAAATCGCATCACCCACGCGGCTGTTCTGCAAATGATCATCGTCACACAAACTCGTCTCTACAGGTTCTGTTTCTAATCCATTTTTCTGTTAATCTTCTGGTCATGTCAGATTACGTGAACCTTTGCCCAGTAAATAACTTTTAAAAGATGGGAAACAAATTCATTAAAAAAATAAAACAAAAACACAAACAACCCTCTTGTTAACGTCCACGTGTCGGCCGATGACGTTACGAGTGTGTGTGGGGGGTGGGGTTGAGGTGGTGGAGGAGGGGCAGCCCTTCACTGCTCTCTCCACACTTCCTCTTTTGTTCAAACAAGTCCGTGAGAAGCGGCTTTTCACCGACTCTCGGGGTCACAGCGGGGAGAAAGTCGACAGAGTATAGTGTCTATCAGCAGTGTCTGTTACAAAGTCAGTAAGGAGAGAAGGAGAGTAGGAAAGAAGGAAAGACAGAGCGGTGAGCAGGGGGCACTGTGCACGTCAAGCCACCTCCTGGCAGTGTTTTCAACTATTATTGTCTTTTTTTTGTTTCTTTTTCTTAAAAAAACGGGAAGCTACAAGATTATCATCACAAAATAAAATCTCTTTGGCATAGAATACCCACCCAGAAGCACAAGCACACACACAGTCACACGTTACTCACATGCCACACACTCGTAGAAGGTTTTCCTAACAGAAACCTATAAGCATTGCCATTGTCATTATTATAATAATCAGCAAAATTAGGCTAGAGAACAAAGTCGAGTTGAGCCCTGTTAAGATTATGAGTCCGGCACTCAGAGATAATTGCATATATTACATCAGGCTGAGAGCAGAGGCAATAATCTCTACTGATGCCTGTATTCTCTTCTTCTTTGTCTTATTATGTCCCACTCCTCATCAACTCCTCCTTTTGTCTCTCCATCTGTAATAAGGAGAAGAAAAAGACACGATGAGAAAATAAAAATTTACAAAGCAAACACTCAAAACACTACACAACTCATAGTACCTAATATTTCATTCCTCACTTTGTAACTGTCATGTATGGTAATGTACAAATATAGCTGCACCTTTGCCATGTGCATTACGGTAACACAGAGGCGTGTGTGTGAACGCTGTACATGTCGTTGCATGTTCTGGTGGCTCATTAAATTCAAACAAAAATGTGTGTAAAGCCTCCTCGATCACTTCACAACAGCAGAGACAGGTAAAGCAGATGAAGTATTTAGAAGGTGAAAAGAAAACGGTCCCTTACCATGAATATAAATACTGATTTAGAAACCTTTTGACCAATTCAAGTAAAAAAGCCAAACATAGAACAGTCTTGTTGTTTTTAATCTGTGTCTCATTCGTCATCAGTGAGACCGGAGTGCAAGGTTTATGCAACTTTTGGGTAAAAATCAAAACTGGTGGTTATCTGTTTTTTTTTTTCCATTTTCATTAGAGCACAATCTCGGAAATTGCAAAAAAAACGTGTACGCGTTTTTCATTTTATTTTGAAAATCAAACGATCAGTTTTTTCATCTTTCGTTTCATTTGTTTTGATAGTTTTCAGATACTCAGATAAACGCAGAAATGTAACACATGACATCTTAGATAACCTTACATAACCTTTTCCTGAGGAAAACGTAAGATCAGAAACAAATAGTTTTAATTTCAAGGCCCGTGATTTATAACCCGACAGCCTAAAGTACACACACGCACTGACCTTTAATAAGGGTATGGTTGTCTCTCATAGGAGTAGTCCTCGTGCATCATGTTTCCCTCCATGCCATCCATGGCCATTTCACCTGCATATCCTGCTCCGACTGGGAAGCCTTGGTAACCAGTGTCCAGCTCTGCAACAGAAACACATGAGGACGTTGAAAAGGCGTTTTTGTTTGAAATGCTTATCCTTATTTCTTAGCAATGATGAAAATATAGAGAGGATTATGACTGAGTTAAAAAAGAAGACCAGTGAAAATCAATGCATGCATAGTTTGAGTGATACAGCAGCTCTAAATGGCCTTTAGAGCAATTGCAGTCACTCCCTGTGCCAGAGTGACAGAGTGCTGAGCAATGTGCTGTGTGTGCACATTTCAGCCATAGTTACTCACCTTCTTGATAGTGTGCATCCATGGGGACGCTGTTGTGGGCCTGCAGACAGGTCAAAGGACAACACAGGTCACTCTCTTTCTCTCTCTATAAAGCTTATTTATAGTCCTTAGGTTATGAAATGTACAATTTCTAATTGCTTTAATTACAAAAAGACATTTCTATAAATCTACTTTAATGCTCAGACAGCGACACACACCATCTCCCAGGCAGCGGGGTCGTGTTTGAACAGTGAGTGTGTGAGCTCCACGGACACTCTCTTCTTGTAGTCGGTGTTCTTGTCCTCGGAGATGCGGAAGAGAACGGCAGCAGCGTAAGTAGCTGAGGAGAAAGGATGGGGACAATATCAGTGCTGTGTGATTTAAGTTGTGCGTTAGTGTGATTGTTAATAACTGTCATATCTAAAGCCAGATGAATCCAAACAGAGTCATTCTGGGAAAAAAGGTCATTGTGTCTCCCAGAGGATGGGAGTATTTATGAAGTAAGTAAGTTTGCTCAATATGATGATACAAGTCTTTGTCAGAGCGGATATTTTGACATGAGTTAATGAGAAGAGCACAGGTGTTACTGAGAACATGAACAATATAAGTCAGGTCAGTGAGTCATCATTAACCTCCTCCCAGAAACTGAAGAGGAGGATAAATGAAACTTGGCTCCCCTTCATTTGATTATTTAAACCTGTGCTTCTCTCACAGTGAACTGTCAGACAGCCCGAGGCCAACAAGCTTAAAGCGTAATGTTTTTTATTGAACTGTTTTCATGATTGGCTTCATATTTATGATACAGTCCCGGGAGTCTTACCATCATTAGCTGTAAATAAACAGCATTAATTCCATTTAGAACAAATGTGTGACACTGATTATGCAAAATAATGTCATCATTAAACCTGTGACAAAATGTCATTCTGTAGCACTGTGGAGTGAAAGTGCACCTTCATAAAATGGACACAGTTATGCCTCAAGCAAGGACCTGCACTTACAGTAAGTACAGCACGTGAGTCATCTATGACTAAATGCTGCATTACAGTAAGCCAATCACAGTGCAATATGCCAGTGTCCTACCAATGCCCTCGTTGTTGGAGTGCAGCAGCTCCATCAGAGGAGCGGACGCTCCCTCACTGTCGATGGCCTCGGCTGATGGTTTGTCCAGCGCCAGCTCGCACAGGACGCCCGCCGCCACGCGCTTCACGTTGTCCACTGGAGAGTAGAGCAGCTGGAGAGAGAGGGGGGGAAAAAAGAGGATTTTTTAAATAATAAAAAAAAAAACTCCCACACACACATGATTGCTAATTGTCAAAAAAACAACAAAGTGTCTCACCTGCACAAACAGAGGAATGGTCTGCATGTTGGCGATGTCTGCTCTGCTGACAGGATCTCTGGCCAGGATGTGCAGTGCTCCTGTGCAGCCCTCCACAATCTCCTCCATCCTCACTCCATCCTGACAACAAACAAGTAAAGAAATACTGTTAATCGAAGGAACAGAAATCAAACAGAGCAATGATGAGCATCTTTTGACACTAGTACCCGCCCCCCCATCCTCCCCATGTACCTGGTATGTCTGCTGGGCAGATGAGCCGTGTTTCTGGGCATCCTGGTGGGCTTTGGACAGCAGTGTGACGAGACGCGGGATCACTCCTGCATCCCTGAGAGGAGCCTGGTTCTCTGGGCACAGGGCCAGGTTACGGATCAGGCCGACCGCCGCCTTCAGGCAGGGAGGAGAGAAGAAGGTGTGATCATGACGCTGCTCGTTACTGGTCTGCAAACAACTTAACCTGAAGACTGTGAACCATGTTTCCCATGAGGCAGACTGGGATCTAGACACTTACTATGTCTGATAACATGGCTGCTAGCAGAAAACGAAGACACTTACGCTAATATTAACTCATAAAAACTGCACCTGCTTAGGTCTGCATTATCTTTCTCTGCTAGAAACTTAAGTTTGTAAGTCCACAGACCAAATTTGCATGTGGGACACTTGCAGGGACAGAGGAGCAGCTGGTCTACTGCTGCTTCATTTGATATGTTTGTGTCACTTGGGTAAATCTGTCCAAAAGTTAACATGTTTCAAATGATTGATGAGGGCAACAGTGGATTAAAAGTCATGTGTGCTATGATTTCAAACCACTGATATTCGACTTGCAGAGAGTTTACAAACTTCAGTTTTTAGCCAGAAAGATTGTCCAAGTGTGATAAAGGGCAACAGACATATTCTTAAGCAGGTGTCGATTGTATTAGGTGAGCCTTTAATGAAGTGGCTCAAATCTGTTTTCCCCTCTGATCCTGATAATGGATCCAATACCACGTGCAATCCCAATCTCTCCTTTCAACCATCTTTCTGTCACCGCCACAAACCGTCGCAGTTTGTCTACACAGTCTGAACTCCGCTCTCCCTCTCTACCTACCTTAATGACAGGCCAGTAGTAGGGCTGGTTGAGCAGCTTGACGATGGCGGGGATGCCATAGTGATTCCTCACGCCGTTCTGTGCCATCTCAGCCTGCTGGTGGCGTGAGGTCAGGTGGCGCAGAGCGCAGACGGCAGGTTCGGTCACGTCCTCCTTCTCGCCCGCGCGCAGTATGGCGTGGATCAGTGCCTCTACGCCGTTGCTCTGGGTGACCAGGGTTTTATTGTGGGAATTGTTGCATGTGAGGTTGGACAGGATGCCGGTGGCACAGGTGAGCATGTTGATGTCATCTGAACTGAGCAGGCCGACCAGCACCTGCAGCAGGTTGTCCATTCCCTCCTGGAAACAAGAGGAGTGCGATGTTGGGAAGTTCTCTAGGTAATAACACCATAATATTTCCATGGAAATATCCAGATAATAGCTTGGTAAAGTAAATGATATTACCATTAAAATTCTCTGTATGTTTCCCTGTATGTTTAAGCAAGATATTACTTACTATGGTAGTACCATAGTGTTATTTTACCATACAATTACTACATTGTTATTGCACTGCAATGTAAAGTGTTACTGTTCTTTGTGTGAAAGGACAAGGAAGAGGACGAGGAGTGATTGAGGACACAAACCTGCTTGGTTGCAGCATCAGACAGGTTCCTGAGGGTCCACAGGCAGTTCTGCTGCAGACGCTGGCTGGAGCCTGAGAGGTGTTTGCCCAGAGCCTGCATCCCACCTGCACAGCAGAGAGGAACGCAGCCCTCAGCAACATCTCATAAATTGTGCTGTCATGCAGCAATGTGGTTGACAAAACACCCCCCAGCCATAGCTCAGGTAAGAAAAGCGGACACACCTGTATGACAGCCTTGTGCACACAGGTGTGTGCTGACACAGACAACATATTACTTACCAGCCTCTACAATGGCAGGCTTGTTGCTGGGACACACAGAGAGGACTTTGAGCACACGGCTTGTGGTCCACAGCAGTTTCTCATAGCTGTAGTTTCTCATGATGTGAACGAGACCCTCGGGACCCGCGTTGGCGAGGATGATCAGCTGTGAGGCAGAGGGGACATGTGAATGTGTCTTCAAACAAAGATTGAACTCCCCACCAGGTGCTGTCCAGGCAGATTAACACCACTCACTCATCACTCAACCACACCCATTCCCTCTCTGTGGCATCACCTGAACCATTCTGTTCTCACGCCACACCCAAGACAAAATAAAAACTTCCACAGCCATTCATTTGAATTCCTGTAATTATATCAAATGAACTAGCACAAGAAACACACACCTTGCTCTCCTGGTTGCCGTAGGACAGCAGCTGCAGACAGTCTGTGGTGATGGCCAGGAACTTGGGGTTGCTCTTCTTCAGCAGGGGGACCATTCTCTGCAGGCCGTCGGCCAGGCGCACAGCCATCTTGGCTCCCTCCTGGTGCAGTAGCAGGTTGTGGAGTGTGGTGATGGCATAGAAGAGCACAGACTCTATGGGAGAACTGAAGGGAGGGAAACTGGTGTTAAAAGAGTGCTACAAAACCATATACCTCATCATATTGCTCAACATTAAAGGACACTTCCCCTAGTTTTTTACTTCACTTGTGACTTCCGACATTTCCCAGAATGCCAGTAAGCACCCACTCAAGAATGTGCCTAATAATAAACTGACAGTAGATGGAAGAATAATGTGTTTTTGAAGAGAAAAGGTGGGATTTAAACTCCTTTCATCCTTTTGTTTTTTTAGGTTATCGCTGGTGAGGAAGGCAAACAATGGTTTTGTGCAGCAGCACCTGAGCATGCGGACTAGAGCGGGGATGCCTCCGGACTTGAAGATGGAGAGCAGACCCTCTCTCTGGTGGGAGAGGTTGTGGAGGATGCTGGCTGTGGCCCGCGCTGTCTCCATGTCACTGGTGTTCTGCATGGCCCGCACCACTGCTGCCACCATCTGAGGAGACTGCATTAGCGCGCGGCGCGACGCCTCTTTGCGTGTGAGCTGGTTCACGATCATCGCCGCCTTGCTAACCACCACCTGAGGGAGAGATGACAGAGAAAAGGTATTAGAGAGAGTGATACATGTTGTTGAGTAAAGGGACACCTCCAAGTTTATTTTCTGTCTTGCAGTTGGATTAATAGGTAGATATACTGTATGCCTGTATGGCAAATATAACGTTTAAGTGGGTTCTTGTTGCCACCATGCCTGCTCAAAAAAGAGCTCTCCACACAACTCCTGTAGATTTGAAACCCATTACACAAATCATTTCTTTAGATGTGCATTTAGGAAACTTTCTTACATCTACTAATTAGAACTATATTAATCTGTATAGAGCAACAGAAATGCAGTTTTGCTCAATTTAAACTTGGCAAAGTATGAGTTCAGGCGTTCTCCGGTTCATCACCTGGTCTTCATCGTTGAGCAGTTTGGTGAGTTCAGGAACGGCGCGCGTGGCCAGCTCAGCGTCGTCCTGATAGTTGATCAGATGGATGATGGCGGTCTTGAGCATCTGGGAAGGCTCGGCCAGGCGCTGGACATTTGTCATCTGGCTTGGGTCCGTCTGAGTGGACAAGATGGTAGTGCCTTCTTCCAGTGTCTCTGGGAACATGGCAGCCCGCAGACGCTGGGCTCTGGTCATAGCATACTGGCCGTCCAAGTCTAATGATGAAGTAACACGGCCATGACAACACAGATTACATAACACGTATGACAAAAGCTTTAATATGTTTGCCAAATGTCCCTTGTTTAAGAGTCTTACCATGCTGTCCACCGCTGACAGTGGTGGTCATGGTGTAGTGCTTAGTGGTGGTGTAATCGCCGTCGTCATCTCTGACTGTAGTGGCTCCAGACTGGATACCCGAGTCCAAACCATACATGGTCTCCTGCCACTCTGCCACCTTCACCATGCCATTATCAACCTCACCCACTAACAAGCACAGACAGAAACGTGGGATGTTAAGAGTTGTTGGACTACAGTCATGTATGAATTGGTGTTAAGAAATCATGCAAGATATTTAGGGGTTGTATCTTAAATCGCCAAACGCTTCTCTTGTGAGCCACAGAAATATCACTTTAGGGATCAACCTTCAGTTATAGTTTGAGGAAGTGACCTCAGTATAAATACATCAGCACAATAGTTGGAAGTTGGAAAGGTCATGACCAAAACGTTTAACAGTTTCCTCTAAAACGGCTGTAGAAGATTGACCTTAACAAAAGTGAACCAAGACACAGAACAGAACAAATACACTCCATGTTATTAAAAGCAGAAAATCCACTCAGGCCAACGTTTCAGTGTCGACGCGCTCCTGAATCAAGATTCACCAAAATCTAAAACTTTTAGCAACAACCTACTGTACATCCCCAGAAAATAAAAACCCATCCTTTACTTTAGGAGTAACAGACAGAGAAACATGAAAACATATCCTGATGGACAATGATATATCTAATATGGAAAAAATACAGCTTGAGTGACTTACTGTGCATCGCCATCTCTGCCTCCTGTTCTCACAATAACGATGGAGCAAACCTAAAAAAACACAAACAAAACACATTTTAAGTCAGGATTTCGAACATTTCTTCAGTGCGTGACGGTGCTAAAAATCATCATCATTTCCATGAATGTTACGTGTTTATCTTTCAGCAAGCTCTCTTCTTTCTTACACCACTGTCATTTTGGATGTAGCACGACACATCATGCACTTCCTGACCTTAAATCGACAACACAGAGCAGTCGGAGTAACAGCAGCAGCGGTGGGGTTAGCAGCAGGAGCAGGCAAAGTGAGAGGAGAGACAGCTTCAAGTCAGGAATGCTCGTCAGTCCAGGTTGACCTTTCACCTCAAGCCTCCACCCATACTGCCGTGGGAGCAGTGTGTGCTGCTGACGCATGGCAATGAGAAAGTTGCCTGTCAGGTTTTGACAGCGGTGAGAAAGTTGGTGTGTATGCGTTCATGAAAAGACTGGAAGTCGACTTAAATATTTGCTTTCATAGTTTCAGGTATTGCAACTCCTTAAATAGACTTGTAGCGAGCTGACATTCTGAAGTATCCCGAGTAGTTTTACTCTAACTGTGCTTCAGGCTGTGCAACCACCACCATACCTGTCCGTGCAAGTTTGTTCGCTCCCTCCAACGAGATCTCGTCTTCGAAGTAAAACTGTTCACACTACATTAGTTAGACAGCCGATCCTCACAAAGACAGCAAATGGAATGTTTTTTCACAATTTCCCTGCCAGAACAAGACAAATGATCACATTTCCTCTGTGCACAGAGATCCTTTCTCTATATTGAAAACCTAAAGCCATCTTAACGCTAATTATCCTCACATATATAGCTTCTAATACAAAGAAAATTGTTTAGTTATAGCTTCCTGCCTCTGTATGCAACATGTGACTGATTATTACAATGCATTCACTGTGCTTGTTACAAATGTTTTCAGATGTTCGACTGTAACTTTTGCAGAACTCATTACCAGGGTGCGTTGTGCTGTTTTGTGTGTGTGCACTCGTCTGTGGGCGTTCACTGGTTCACAGGCACTGCAGATACACTGGAAGTGCGCACACACACACACACACAAACACGGCAACAAACAAACACAAGGCTTCAAATGACTAATAACAGAAAAATATTTTTGATCCTTGTGGTATTTTTGATCCTGTGACAGCTGGTAATAAATTAGTGTGTGTGATTTAGTTTTTTTTTCTTAAACTACTAGTAAAACAAGTTGGGGCTTAAATCCAGGATGTCAAGCTTCTATGTTGGCACAACATCGTCTGCAAACACTTAAATTACTATCTTCATCTGTGCGCACATTAGCTTCCCAGAACAAGTTCGTCATGACTCAGTCCCACAGTGTGAGGAGTGTTTTAATGTTTAATTTAGTTGTTCAGTCCGTTTTTGGAGGGAAGCACTTTGTGAAATTCTTTAACTATGCTCGGTTGTTCGTGATGTATTTTGTAAAAGCAACCCTCCCATTTTCTTTTTGCCCTCTGGCTTTGCAGAAGGATATGTCGTTTTGTGTTTCATTCCCTCAGCTCTGCCCAGCCCACTTTTTCTCCCTCAGGCATTTAGTGTGTGAGTGTGTGTACATCGCTGTAGCTCCAGCTTCACTTCCCTTATAATTTGTATAAAGAAGAGACTGACAACAATGTGTGTGTGCACTACATATTCCTCATTAGTCTGTGTAGCCATAGCTTTTTTTTCCCCTCCCTTTTTTGATGTGCTAGAAAACGTTTTCTGGGCTTGTACGAGTTGTGTACTTAATATATGCATGTATTCTACACACAGTGCGCTCCCCCGGAACCAGCTGTTCTTGTAAACTGCCCTTTTCTTGCTTTTACCTTCAGCAGGAGCAGCAGCAGTTCAGTGAGTTTCAGCTGGATTCAGTCTGGCATGAGATCCTGCAGGACCAGGCCTTGGAGGACTGTCTGTGCTTGCAGCTACATGTTGCCTTACAGATAATGCACTGACTCATCGGGCCACAGAAACTACGCTTGCTCACATGCAACCAAACAATGCCAAGGGCTCCAGTAGCTTGCTAAATTAAGGTGTGGCCTTTTTTTAAACACAAGTGTGAGGTCTCGCTCATTGAAAGTGACAACCAGCTTTCAGGTCATATGATGACAAACGTTTATGAGAAGAGAAAAGTAAAAGCCAAACTCAGCCCAGACTTTTATTTCTGCCTTCAAGCAGCTATGTTAAACATGAAGTAAAACATTTCTCGATCCACTTGTAAATACCCAGATAAAACACGGTTAACTGTGCTCAGTGCACACAAAGTCCACTCAGAAATTGGCTGTTGTCTGTAAATCAGGGACACTGTTTGAGTAGTCTTTGTTTTCCTGGGTGAGGCAGTGGATTGAGCCAACTGTTGCAATACTGCAACACACCCCACAGATCGCCTAGGTAACCGAAACTCGGCTAAGGCACTGTACTGTGGGGGTTTTATCTGCTGATCATCTGATGTCTGAAGCAATGCTCACTTATTTACTGGTAAATGGAGTTTCCTCTTGGGTTTTCTAATAATTTCCTTTCCCCCCACCCCCACCCACACAGTATTTGGTGTTGATGCAAAAAAAAAAGAAGTAATTCATGATAAAGATCAAAGAAAAAAGCATTTCGTTTTTATGGCGACAGTAAAACAGAGTATTGAGGCTGAACTCCCTGCCTGCTGATGCCTCCTGCTTTGTTCAATTCTGACCAATAGCTGCCGTCTGTGTACTTCTCTCACTGGACTTTGCTCCCTTACAGTTAATGAGTGATGCATCCTTTCACTCTCACTGTACCTTGCTCTATCACGGTCATTACCACCACTCCTTTATCCCCCCACACACTAGTAACAGAGAAGCAACACCATCCCAGGGAGACGCATATCTCAGACTCGTTGCCTCCCACTATTTTGTTAAGCAACAGCCTCTGTGGATGACTTTAGTCGAGAGAAAAGAGGAAAAAAACCCTGCTCAGTAAAAGCAGGAATGCATGTCAGTGAAAGCTGCCAGTGTGTGAGTTGCATCAGAAAAGCAGAGATAAATCCTGTTCAGCGCCTGACGCTGAAACGCCAGTGTGACATTCCACACGGACATAATATATTCAATCTGTCCTGTGTCTGACCGTAAAATGTCGTGCCTTGTTTTAGTCTTTCAACACTAAACTCTTCTAAAAGTAACTGACTGACGCACTCGCACTGACAATGGATGAGTAACACTCTTCTCAGTCATGAATACAGATTGACTATCACCCCTCACAGGCATGTCAGACAGGGAGTGTCTCCCTAGCAGCAGTGACAGGCTCTCAATAAGGGCGTGGCGGCAGATTGTGTGGTTGTAGTTGAACTGGGTGAGGCCGAAAACACCTAATAGCTTAAGGGGCTCAACAGAAATCTGAAATTTTATTCTCTGAAGGACATCTTCCCAATAATTAACAAGTTATGCAGTTTACATTTTTAGTTTTAAGTATTGTTATGAAAGCAGATTTGGACTTTGTTGGCCTAAGCTCTTCTTTGTATAACAGCAGGAATGAATCAGGTCAGGGAAGAGGCCCTGGGGGCTGCAGATAAACTCGTATTCCAGAGTGGCCCCTAACATACATTGCCGTGTTTGGAGTCATTTGTTATTTCATCACATGCCTGTTTGGCAGAAAGTGGTGTAAACAGCACATTTCCAGCTTTTTGCTGTTAGTCCCACAATAAACTCCTGCCTAAGATGATTAATCTTGGAAATTTGGTGATGACATTAAAGAAATAGTTTGAACTATATTATTTTCATCTTCTTTCCAAGCTCTCGATGATAAAAGGAATGTCACTCTCATGTCCGTATGGTAGCTATTAAGCTACAGGCAGCAGCCAGTTGTGTTATCTTAGTTAGGCTGGAAACGGCTAGCTTGTAAATCTACGACTTGTCAAGAAATCAAATGAGGAGGACGTTCCTTTTGATTAATTATTATCATGGTTATCAGAGCATTGGAGATTTGTTGTGGAGATGTGGCCTCGTCTGGCGACGTGTCATGATCCAACAGGCTTCTCGTGTCATGTTTAGGTTGACATGCAAATAAAGCAGATTATGTTACCACACATCTGTAAAAAGCTCCCAGCACCATCTGCCCAGACACACACACGAGCTATTAGACATACTGGATTTGTACTTCAGGCCCACACACATTCACACACCCTGTCGCATCCAGTATGTTTCCCCCGTCTTCCAACTCATCCTCCTCTTACTATAAACTATTTCCCAGATGGGTTTAACTCAACACCCTCCTGCACTCACACAGTAAATGACTAGCGCAGGCAGCTGAGCCTCCAGATGAGACTGCCTACATCGCATTACAATCCCTTAGAGTTGGGATTCAGCCGTCGCACTGGGATATAGCTCAACACCCATACTGACCTTTCTGGTTCACAAACCTCATGTCCCTTACCCCCCCTGCTTGTCCTACAATAGCTGTTATAGCAATCTAATGGAGGCAGCAGTGGCTAACTGGATAGTCGTTTGTTATAAATCAATAAGAGAGGATGTGAAGTGGTGCACAGCTAATGGATTTATTGTGGTGGCCCACAGGAAGTGGTGGTTAACATTATTTGACTCACAGACACTGCTGTGCCGTGTGGTCAGAGAGGGGAAGTTTACCAGGAGAATCTGTGCTTTCACAATGACTCCTACATGCTGTATACACGAAACAAAGGTGACAGACTCTGTGTGTCTGGACTGGGACAAGACAGTAGCAAGAAGAAGAATTTCTCACTCACAGAGGGAGAGAGAGAAAATAGGGAGCATTTGTGAATTTACTATAACAGGCAGTTGATAAACTCCAGACCATAGCAACATGGCCAAGCCAAAAGCCCACAGAGAAAGAACAGGCAACGAGATAACGCTGGCGTGCACTTGTGCAACGCACAAACTCAGTTTGTCTTAACGTGGCAGATGCAGCACAGCAAGCTCCCCTTTCCTTATCTCGTCTGGAAATATTCCCAACGACACAATCATCCACGGCAAATGAATAAAATAAGGAGCAGAATGGATAATGGCCGCCTGATTTACTGCAGCTACTTATGCGAGTTGAATTAGGCCAGTGGATGCAGCGTGGTGGCTGTAAACTGGTGCATCGCTGCTTACTCCCTGTGGGATCTTGCCGTGAATCAAAGGAAATGCGAGCCGTCTCGGAGGAGGTGGCTGAGTAAGGAGTGGGATCAGGTTACACAAAGCTGATAAAGAAGTGGAAAGGAGTGTACGCCATATAGCAATAAAAGCACACAACAACAAAGTTCACACAACGGCCCATCGTGCATGAGATATTGTGGGAGGAACACAATACGACGTCCAAAGACCTTCTTCCACATCTGAACAATGGATTATTAACAGTGTTTAGACTTTTTTCAAAAGATTTAATCCTGAAATGGAGCATTTCATATCCAGTCTCATGGTGTCAGAGACATAACGGATGCTTTTAGGGCTGTGATATTTGTCTCTGGACCTACAGTAATTGGGATGTGCCCCCCCTTCCATGTTGTTTAGGAGATGGTAGGAAGGAAGAGGATGAACCAAGTCTGTGATACAGACAGCACAGAGAGCTTCTGTGTTACTTTGTTTGGGGTAGCAAGGAAAAGAGTAGCCACATTGTCCCGCTGACTTGTCAGAGTGAAAAGAAAACTGGGTCTCAAGTGTCCCCCACACTGGATGCCACCAAAACGACTGAAGCACATCAATATGGCTCTGCATGTTCACTGGCCAAATTTGGTGGCCAACACTGCATCTAAAGCCCCATTTAAAGGCCTGAACAGGAGTTTCTCTTTCTTTTCTTTTTTTTACTTCCTTGCTTTGAACTGCTACTGCTACTATCGGTGTGTGGCTGAACACTGAGCTGATGTGACAGATGATAAATATTTCAGGGGGATTAGAAGCATGAGGGAGCAGGAGGAGGGTGTTTTGGAGAGCAGGGCAAATGTAAAAAAAAAAAAAGGAACCCTGAAGAATAAAAAATGAACTTAAGTTTGTACTTCAGTATACAAATCACTAAAAAGTTAATAATACAAACCAATAAATCTAAGTGACAGCTACATTCAAGTCATTTATGTTGCTTTTGTAAAATTAAAATGTATATGGGAACTAAGCCTTTAAAGACAACTATCACAACCTAGTAAAACAGCAAATCTGTGTATGAAATCATTTTTCTTCAATTTTTATTACACCTAATATGCTTATGAGTATGTAAACTAGACATTTCCAAGACATATGTTTGATAAATTAATCACAACTTAATTGTATGCATTGTCTTTAAAACATATGCACTTAAATCTTCTGTAAAAAGGTTAGAAAAAATATATATGGCAACACAAAAAAGGTTCTCCCACAAACTTTTATGGGTCCTCCTGACCCAGTCTCTGGTCTAAAACACCCCTGCGGTTTAGGCGCTGTTTTGCTAAGTAGTCAAAGGCTCAGTTGTTGCATAAGTCTCTGAACCCCTGACAGCAAGAAATCAAAACAAAGAAAACGACCAAAAAAACAAACCGAGTTATGGCATTTTCACTGAAACAGTGACGAAATGCAAAATGAACTTCTCTGAGAGAAGTTGATGTCAAGTTTCGTCAAGCTTTTCCCACTGATTTACTTCCAGTTTCAGCCACACCCTAACTGTCCTCACTTTCCCCAATCTCTCATATATGTGTAATTAAGGGACAGAGGAGGAGGAGGAGGAGAAAAACAGACACCACAGGACTCATCAGAGTCACTGTGTGGAGAACTACAGCTCAGCCAAATCATCCAACTGTGAAAATATTCTCTTTTGAGTCAGAGCTGGAACACATTTCATGCCAGCACTGTTTGAATACATTGAGGGTGATGAAAAAGTTATCCGTGGTAATGTATTCATGAGGAAAACAGTCACATTCAGCTTTTTCCAGCAGGCCGTTAGACTGATGCGATACGAGCTGACTTAAAATGACCAACCTGGCAGACTTTCATGCAGCTTTTAAAAGTGCAAAGGAAGCAAACACGAGAGAGGGACATTTTCTTGCCCTCGTTGGATGCAACCGGGAGAACTGATGAAAGTAAATAATTAATTTCCCTGACTGTCATGGGCTGTGTTCAGCTGGGCAATGCCAGCTTCACTTGCTCAGCACTTTACCACAGTGCTCTGCAGGAGGCCTCTGGCTTTATGGTTTGTCAGTGACAGCAGCAGAAACCGTGTGAATGACTGGGTGTTTGTTTAATTACGAGATTAATCTTTAACAAAGGGGACCCAAATGGTGGATTAAATTAACACCTTCAAGGGATATCTAGTGTATAGTTTACTTGTGTTACAATTAACAGATTAATGTTTTGGTAACCCAACGATTAAGGTAATCACCAGCTATTTTGATAGTTGAACATCAAACATGAACATTTTCAGGCAGGCATAAATAAAATAATTTGTTTTTGAAACATAAAAAGGCAGCTCTTAGGTAATCAGGACTACTGATCTCAGTACATACATAGGCACTATATCACATTTTTATTCACATATAACCAAACAAGTCCTTGAAAACTCTATATTACATACATCTTCCTTAATGAATATACCTCTAAATTTCCATGTTTTGATAAAGAAAGTGATGATTTCAGATTAGACAGATTAATCTATTATGAAAATAATCTCTCTTTTTAAATTTAAATTCTAAATGATCAAATAATAGCAACTGGTCAAAGGAGATAAGGAATCAAACACTAGGCGTCTGAGAAGCAGCAGGGTTGAAATCGGCTTTGTCTTGACCACCAGTGTTGCCTGGTGAAGATTTCCTCTTAAGCCCCAGGAAGTTACTATGACTCCAGTGGACATATCGATACTGTAACACCATCTTCACTTCAACCTGAACCACAAAGACCCCATGCCGTCCAGTACAGGAAACATTATCTCTGAGCGTCCCGTTCTCCATGGGAACACCAAAACACAGGAGAATGGTGATACGCAAACTCAGAGTAGGTCACACAACATGTGTGCTGAGTGGTTGTAACCGAGCCGCTGGAAAGTACTCAGTCATTCACCACTGGACAGAGACAGAGACGAGGTAAGAGTGTGAATCCATGGAAAAAGAAAAATCTCCCAGCTACACAAAGAGGTTACGGTATATGAAATACACTAATCCCCTTTGGAAAGTGTAGTCCTATTTATAAACTGAAGGATCTCCTGGACTCTTGCTCTGCTAATGTAGGACAGTATCAGGGAATTAAGCAGGAGGGGGGGGGGGATTATCACCGTGCTGCCACAGCTGTAGCCGCGAAATCTACAGTAAGTCACCCCCCATCCCTCCGTCGTCCCACCACTCGTTCACCCTCTTCCCTGAGGCCAGATGGGAGCAGCTTTCCACCCAGCCAGGGTGCTGTCTGCTGATGCATGATGTGGTGACAGGGGTCAAGCTCAGTGAAGCCTGTCTGGCACAAAGTATTGGCACCCAGTCGTGTTCAACCTGACACACATTCACCAAGCTCAGCTGGACGCTTGCACTGGTCTACAAACCAGTCGGCTGACACAGACCTTGTTTGGTGATTCTGTAACTTCCCAAAAACACAAGTGTGTGATTTCAGAGCAAATATATATTAAGCTTGAGCTTATATCACGCATTAATCCATCAAATTATGCACCTGAAAACATAGCACTGATGCATAAAGAGTGAGTGATTATGCTGCTGTTTATGTGTAAACAGTGGGTGACAGAGTGTACATCTGTTTTGAAAATCTGTTCTGAAAATCCTTCACCTCTAGGAAGCAGGTGTAATCTAGGTGCATGTTTGATTGCAGATGCAGAAAGAGCTGTGGAGAAAAATTGTGGTAGTCTTCTAAACACGACACAGGCCAAGGAGATGCTGGGAGAAACAGAAATTCATGATTTCTGTTTTTGGACGATGGCGTCTTCATGGTGGGTAAAAAGGTGGCCCACGCGTTTTTTTGCCCAAAGCAAACATCGAATGCAGGTAATATAAGCTGACACCATTGTGATTTGTGTTATCCTGTCCACTTGAAGCTATTTCCCAATGGGCTCCATTAGCGTATCCACACTTTTGATTGCACTTACCACAAATGGCAAAATACAGTGACAGAAGAGGTGCAGAAGGGGAGGTATGGCGCAGTTGCAGTTTAAGCGATGCTCGCAAACGTCAGTACTTCTGCCCCCTAGTGTTAAATGAGGGATTTTTGTTGTTCCCTAGTCAAGTTGACTCTAATTACACATATTAGAGTTGGTGGTGAAGGACACAGTCAACAACATCATTAAAAGCAACCAACAAAAGTCCCCACAAAATTTCAACTGGTTGCTGATCTCTGTGCATTCACTCGTGAAACCAAGTGAAAGATATTTGTTCCCTCGTGTTGACTCTCCTGTGAGAGCCAGAGCATTTGCACAGGTAATGACATCATGGAAGGTTCAACAACACCTGGAGACATCACTGCTGGCATGAGCGGTGGAGGGGCGTGGACGTGAGCAACGGCAACCCCCAACAAGATTTACGGGCTGTGATTCATCATTCAGTGTCATATGTTACAGATGTGCATGAAAGTGATTGATGACTGGTATGGCTGCTGCTGGATTTCAGAAATCAAATTGAATTATATAATTATATACATAAATAATTGGACAATGAATTAAATAACAACCAGCCTCCGCTAATTATTAAAAAATCGTCAGCTGATTAATTTGTGTTCTTCTATTTTAAAGTATTGGATTCATTTTGCGGCACATTTTCCAAATCAATTAGTTTTCTACTTATGCGCGTGCATACTTTGCGTGTGTTATGTGTAAGTTGGTTGTAATGATGGCGTTACTCTGCTGTGTTAAGAGTTCATAAATGTTTCCGCGTCCTATATTGTTAGATGCAACTGCAACAGCTGTTGGGGAAAAACCTGTTTCTCATTCCAAGTATAGAATAAAAATAAGGCAAAATGTCAGCTTTTTCTACACAACATTATTTCTACACAACATTATAAGTACACCTTCTGATTTTGTGGAGAAGCTCAAGAAACGCTGGTACATTTGCTTTGGCCCTGCCAGTTTACAAAAAGTAAACTTTGGAGTAAACTCATGATTTATCGTTGATCATATTTACCTCAATATTATGGAGAGATGTATTGTTTGGATTCACTGATGTTGAAACAAAGGCTAATTCACAATTCTATTTGATAAATGTATCTATTATACAAACCAAATTTGATATTCACGAATCCAATGTTTTAAGATTTTTTTTTTTTTTTTTACAATGTCTCTTCAATTTGTGACAATTTGTACAGTTAAACATTTTGTAAAGTTATGTAAAAATGTGTGTTGTATAAATGTTTTGTATTTTCCATGTAAAATACTTATCCCCCTTCCTCCTCATACAATTCAGACTATTTATGGGAATGCTTTTTTTTATTCTGTATTTCACATACTTCTGTAAAGCGTTTTTTTTAAAAAATCAAAAACAATTTTAAAGTCTGTAATCTCGAGAGATCTGTAATCTCGAGAGATTTAACGATCTCGACTCAAACTGACGCGAACAGCCTCTTTCTCGCTTCACCTGCTTCCCTCGCACGCGCAAACTCAAGCGTGCACGCGCGTACAAACTTAATCGACCCAATTGACAAGTGTGACGTCAGAGATAATGATCGATATTGGGGCCACCCGTTGCTGCGACTGGACACGAAGAGCTTTTCGGCTGTTTTAGGTGATAAAAACTGACTATTTTGGTGAAAGAAACTTCTCGACGCAGCAGCAGCGCAGCGGCGGCAACGGCCAGTTAAGAGGCATGCGGAAATGAAATCCAAACACACACACACACACACACATAACGACTGGATTGACACCTAAGTATGTAAAATATGAACATTTAAACAAATAAAGTAGCCCCGCAAAACATAAAGCGGGACATAAACCCTTACACGCAGTGAAGACGGACAGAAAAACAACAGTGTGCCACTGACACAAAGACACTTGGAGGCGTTTAAAGACAGTCGGAGAAAGAAAAAAAAACAAAACAGATATAGAGTGAATCTTACCTGTCGAAAAGCACAAGCGTTTTAAAAAATATCCCTGCGTAATGTTGTTTTTTCTCCTTCAGGACGGGGAGGTTTTCAGCGTCTCTCTCTTTCTCTCAACTCCAGTCCGCTGCTGCTGCTGGCAGAGACAGTCCGATGTGAACAAAAGTGAGTAAAAGGAGCGTCACCTCAGAGTCGGAGCCAGACTCCGCCCTCCTCATCCCGACCCCACCCTGACTCTGTGGGTGAGTGACTCTGCTCTGACTCTGTGACACTGTGTGTGTCAAACTATTCTGCTCTCAACACTGTGGCGAGTTTCAGTGTTTTTAAATGTCATCATCAGCACCTTAGTTTATGCCAAGGTTATTATAGTTAACGAAAAACAACAACAACCGTCACATACATTATATTAGTTCACACACAATCCTTTTGGTTTTCACATAAAGAGTATTTGTTTTTTCTCTGAAAGGTTGTATTAGAGACAGCATTTTCATTCATTCATAATAAAATGTTTTTTTGTTTACAATGTGAGAAATAAGTCTATGCAAGTTAAACATTCGTTATGTAGTTAATTGGGTCTAAGTCAGGGGACTCAGGGGACGCAAGTCATGGTTTTTAATATTATTCTCATAACTCATTTCAACACAAACAAACTGAATGAGCTTGAAGAAGGGATTGGATAAAAATGTAAGCAGGTTTATGTTCAATTATTGAAACCTTTGGCAAGCTACTTGGAAAGGGACTTGGAGCTCACAAGCTACTTGTTGGAGGCCCATGATCTAAGTGAATCAAACCTCTAGTCTTTTATTGGGTTTAAAGTTTTGTTTTTCCTCAGCTTGAGCTCCTGAGAGTCCTGGCTCACAAACAATGTGGTGTGTCTTATGAGGGTTATTTATTATTATTTATTATGTTTATGTGTGTCTTTAGTCTGTTGGCTATTTGATTTTTTGATTTGACACCCTAACTGCATCCAACCTCAGCACTATGATACCCATTTTGCTGTTCAGGCTAATTTCTTGTAGACTGTTATATTTGATTCAGGGATGGTTGTTCATCTGTCTTTTGTTGGGTTTTAATGACACATAATACTTATTATAACATTTTGAATCTTGCACCTGGCAAATACTCCATATTACAAAAAAATAAAATAAAAAACCCCCCCCAGCATTTACCCCCCCAAAAAAACTAAAACTAATTAAAAAATCTAGTATGAACTGTGGTCCTCAACCTCTCATGATTGCTCTTGAGAGCAGTGGTGGAGAAAATACTGTAACATTTATTTTTGAATTTGACCACATCCATATGCATATCCAAATCCTTTCTTAAACATTAAATAGCCAATGAAATACACCAGATATTAACATCAAAGTCAACTTTAAGTTCAATTTTCTTTTATGTTGGAGAATTTTGCCATGGTTACAGTGTATTCACAGTCACTGTGTCCTGTGAGAAGCACAAACAGCTCAGAGAAACATTAGCCTCAAATATAAAAGATATTATTTTTAAGCCATATCACTCAGCCCTAGTTGGAGTATTTATACAACGCTCTACTACATTATCAACTCACCTTTACGTCATCTAACATCATCTAAACAACACTATTCTTAAAAAAAGATTCTTAAAACAATAAACAGAGATTCTGCTGCAAGATTGATTTTCCTTATCACAGAAAACCCACACTGTTGCTCCATCTTTTATGCTATGCAAGGGTAAATGCTATTGCATTTCATTTATTCAACTCTCTTTTAATGTACCACAGTAGCCGACACAGACCACATACCACACAGCAGTGTGTACTGTGTGTAAACGCAAAGTACAAAGCTCAGCAGACATTGGACAATGAGCCAAACACCAAAGGAGAACACAGTAGAAACTACATGAACTGCATTAAAAAAATACCCAACAATAATAACATTTGAGCATGCCGAGCTTGCTGATATTAGTCCTCTAGTATTGTGATTTTGTTTGTCTTTACTGCACGACACTGCCTTGTACTCAGAGCACCTGTGTGACCACACCTTGATTACAACACGAAACCAAACCAGTGAGTCACAGCAGCCAGGAAACAATGCACTGTCTGAGGAGCTGCTGCTTATACAACGCACTGAGATACACACATACATACACACACACACACACACACACATTTCTGTGCAGAATTCGTAGTGAGGAGACTTACAGACATATTGCATTGCTTAGCTCCTTATACCCTAACATTAACCATCACAATTAAGTGCCTATGCCTAAACCTAAAACCAGGTCTTAACCCTCAAAGGGGCGTGTCAAAATGTATCAGAACACACACACACACATACACATATTATTCTCCTTTCTCCCTCGTGTAAATATACTATGCAGTTGAGTGATGCAACAAATAATCATTCAATCAATTAATACAACTAATACACAACTAAATGTCTTGTCAATTAAATGTTTGTCCATTTAAAAAAAATATCAAAAAAATCATCTAATTGATTATTTGAAATTTGCTAAGGCGAGGGTGCTAACCACTACACACGTGTGTGTGTACGTGTGTGTGTGTGTGCACATAAGTCTGGAGCAAAGAAACCCAAACAAAAACAAAACAACAAACTTGTCTAACAGTGTAAGAGGCTCAGATCAGGTCAGGTTGTAGACGGTCCTGCCTCGGGCCACACTGTATCTGCTTCTTTCATGTGTGGCCTTTGTGACATGTGTCATCTTCTGCTTCTTCCTAAAAGAGACGTGTATGGAGGAGGACAAGGCCCGTCAGGGCTGCCGCTGGTTACACAGTAGGCCTTTTATGACAGAGTAAGTGTGGACTGATGGCCCTTAATTTAAAAATAGCTTTAGGACTTGAGGTTTCACACGTGTGGCTCGAGGGTGTTGATGTTTATTATGGGACACTGCTTTGATATTTCCAGACTTAACCATCTGAATCTTTTGCTCTTTAAACAAACTGGGTCTCTCTCTCTGTGTCTCTTTCTCTCTTCGACTTGTTTTGGCTTTCTCACATATTCCTGGAAAAGTGGACACAGAGGCGGCAGTGACATGAATGGTGCTTTTGTTTTAAACACAGCAGTGTCTTTATTTTGAAAAAGTATCCAGGATTTAAAAGAGTGGGCAGCTCACTCAGACTCTGATGAAAGCAGAACATATTTTTATAGTTTCAGCCCTGACTTTATGTTTACTTTGACATCATCTGACATCATTATCATTTAGAGGATGCCAATATATGATGCCTGTTTTTATTCTTTTCCTCCCTAAAAAACAACCCATAAATAATCACAACCACTACACAGAATTGAACTACAGTTACATGTGAAATCGGACGTCTCACAATCAATTTCATATGGCCCGCCACTTAATGTCACCAATTATAGTTATTTTTGTTTTATTAATAGATTAATTAATTTGCATCATAAATACATTTATATTGTGAACTATTTATGCCTACATATCAAAACAAATTTTCAGTATGACTATGCAAGCAGAGGGAACACAGGACACTTCAACTACTCAAAATAACATAACATAAACAGTCGACAATAAACTAACTTTTACTGCACTTATCACTCATTTATCAAGTTTCTGAGATCAAATGTATACAACTTACATAAATAAGTAATAACTGGCCAAAAAAATGTCAGATATTGACCTGATTAATTAAGCAACCGTGCTTACAAAGCCATTATGTCCATAATATCCAGAGAAACTGTGAATGTGCTGTCGGCAGGAATCAAAATCATTTGGTGTGGCTGACGTTGGTTCCAGTCGTGCTCTGTATCCTCCCAGCAAACGCAGCATGAATCTCACTGTATGGCCCAGTCCGTCTTTCATTCCAAGGGCAGGAAACACTCGTAGTATGATGTCCCTGCTTTACAATAGTGGCCTGTTTCACCCTCACCAATCCTCATACCCCACAGGAAATGGCCCCATTGTCCTTGGGAGAGGAAGTGGCCTGGAGCAAGCAGACCACTCGCTCAGTGGGCTGATGGAGGCTGTGGTAAATTATTAATCAACACCTATACTGTAGAAACGGAGGACATGCAGAGATAGTGCTGGCTGTCAGGAATATTTGGGAACAACAGACAACGGTGGAGCTGCCGCAAACCACCTGTATGAGAAGAAAGCTATGCACTGCGGCAGTTTCTGTGGATGTGACACTTAAAGGGAAAAGTGTAAAAATGGAGCTAAAAAGCACAGTAAAATAGAACAAAAGTAGAATGACAGGATCAAAAATATTATGACAATAAATGTTTTAAAATTAAACGATACAGATAATCAACACACACAATGTCAGATAAATAAAGGAGCATTGTTGCTCCTGAAAGAGTAGCCTTGATAGTAGCCAGTTAACTGATTTTTAGAAACAGAAAACAACAAACATTTGTTTAACACAATCCAAGGTTCAGATCTTCAATTATCCTTGAGTAATTTATCCAGAACAAGCAACACTGATTTTGTTAAACCTCTGGACAGAAAATCATGCAGTACAGTACCTAAAGCTTTAGTTCGACACATGTAGTCGATTGGTTTTTGAATGAGTACTTTCATGTATAACATATTCTCACATTTTATGAAAATATCCACAACAGATTAAACTAATAATGGTGAACCCTTTGCTTCATTGCTTCATTCAGACGTTTACCACTAGAGGTAGACAGAGACTCACGATCAGTTTACCCTGAACAAAACCAGAGGTCAGATCAGGTGTGTGTACATGTCTCTAGTAGGCTGTAACTTTAACTCTTAGAATAGGGAGCATTTAGGATGCTTTTTTCCATTGCTATGATAAAACGTATGTACAGAGGTTATAAGAATGTGCAATATAGAGCGTCTTATATCCTTTTTTTTTCCAGCACAACCTATAGGCAATCTGATAACATGATTTTTGTTTCCATTTTCACCAAACACACCTGTGCAAAAAGTACTCACATTTTAAAAAATCGGATTGAATTTGTGAATTTTTATGAACAAAGATAGGAAAAATATATTTTTATTTTTTTACATTTAGTTGTGATTGTTAAGGTTTAGGTAAGGAGCTAGGGAATGCATTATGTCTATGCATGTCCACGCAAAGAATGCAAAACCAGCATGTGGGTGTGTGTGTGTGATAAAAAGTAATTAAAAAAGCAAGGAAATATAAAATCTCCACCCTCTTCTCCCTGGAAACTACTGCAGTAAATGATGGGCAGGAAAACAAACTGGACACTTCCTGATAATCTTCTATTGTCATTTAGGGGGAAAGTCCCAACACCAGTGACCTTCATCTTTCTTATTTATTTATTTGTGCAGTAGGACTGATATTAGGATGTTAGGATGTTGTCTGTTCCTCACATTCTGTCACACATTAAAATGGCTTTTTTAGGGTTAAGTCTTGGTTTTAGAGTTTGGGTTAGAATTGGGTTTAGGTTAGGGTTAGGGTCAATGTTAGGATTAGGCATTTAGTTGTGATGGTTAAGGTTAGGGTAAGGGGCTAGCTAATGCATTGTTTATGTCCTCACTACAAATGCTGTGTGTGTTTCTTTGTCTGTAGGGAGTGTTTCATATGTCTGTGCACATTCTCAGGTGGGTTTGGTGCAGAGCTCCTGGGTTCTGCACCAATAGCTCAGCACTTGCTCCAGTCACATGTGGGTGTCCTTACTAGTTTGAGGAGATCCAGATAAAATAAGAGGCTGTTAAAAATAAACTGCAGATGTTCTTGTTATGGCAACCACAACAATCAGACAGATGTCCAGCAGCTTGTGGAGAACTCAGTTCCTGCTGGAGACGGACCAGCTTAAGATATGTGAGTAAATCATCAACTCCTATGAGATCTTCAAGCATGTGTTAAGGATAGCAAAAGTTTTTTTAAATTTTCATTTACTGGCAGACTGTAGTTTTTTTTTAATTTTGGCTTATTTTGGCTTTTTCTTTACATACCCTCACAATGATAGAACAGACTTTCAAACACACACACCACAAACATACTTACAAATGACATCAGACTTAAATAATAAATAAATGGAACACCAGCAGCTCAGTGAATGCTGCAGACTATACAGAAAGCAAAAGCAAAAGCAAAAGTCTTTAGAACACAGATAATATTTATCAGTACATTTCTGCATAACGCACACACAGACATTAAACAGGAGCAGACCAATAATTGCTTTATACATAAAAGCACACAACATACTGTAGAATCATGTGAGATTTTCCGTTTAGCCAATGAGCTGTTGCCATATTTCATAGAAAGAGTCAGTCTTATTATTTTAATGTGTAAACTGGCAGATTATATGATCTGTCGCCATGTGTGTATGTAACAGTGTGATCTGTGTCAGATTGTCAACCGAAAATATCCACAGGGTGTGTGACGTGATTTCTCTGGCCTAAAATACACTGCATGTGACCAGTTGCTGGTATCGACCCTTACTCTATTTCCACATGAGGGAATATAACACTACAAAGGTCACATTATTATGATTGAGTACATTTTCGTATTATTTCACCTTTTTAAAGTCTATTTTAAAACCTGAAAGATTTAATTTACCATGTTTTGTTTAAAGTATTATACTTTGCTGCACAAAACAAAACAAACAAAAATACTATATTGTCATTAACCCTTAGAAGTGCCATCAAAAAAGTTACGCTAACACACCTAGAGGACCAAAAATTAAGCTATACAAATTGTATAATAATAAAAAAATTCAAACCAACATCAGTCCTTATCATACATATCAAACATTAATGAATTTTTAGTTGAAGTTTTTAACCCTTAAATTGGAATGTTTTTATCATGATGCATCAACAATAGTGATTTGAACGAGTTTCAATGAGGACATTTTTGTGCTTAGTGGTGTTAGTGTGAGTATTTTAGTTAATGTCGTGGACAATGGACTAAAATTAAAACATACATGAAAAATCTGGCATACATTTTATGCATGAAAAAAATGACAACATATTCTAGAAATTAAAATCCAAAAACACAAAAATGTGTCTTGGTGTGTTTAAGGGTTAAAAAAAACTAGACTTTTCTTGACGTTTGCTGCTGGGAAAAACGAGTTTGAAGACAGAACCACATGTCCCATGATGCCTCGCGGTCAAGCGATGACCAAATGGAACACAGCAGCAGCAACAGCAACAGCGAGGAGCCACTTTGACAGCTGAGCTTCAAGTTTGCTGAGGGCAGGTCTCTCTCCGGCGCCGCCGACATTAACGACCTTGAACAGAGACACAAGTCAAACAAACATGTAAGTTTTGAACCTGTTTTTCGCCTCTTTCTTCGCTCATGTCGCTGTCACTTGTCACACAGCTCTGCTGTTTGTTTCTGTCCAAACTTGGTGAGGGGAAATTTCCACTCCTTCAGCGGCAGCAGGAGCATGAGTAGCAGGGTGGGATATCCGTCTGTGGTGGAAGTGTTAATGTTGCTATTAAAGTGAACCAAACATGGACTGTGTAGGTAGCTGCTCCTTCACTGGAGTCACACATTAATCATTGGTCTTTGGTAATGAGACATGAATGAATTGCTCATAATTGTGCTGTTTTAACCTTTATACAGTAAGTCTTTACAAGTTTGCGTGCACATATAAAGACGTTGACACTCGTTTTCCATTACTCTTTGTGTTCACACTAAAAAATACCCAGAAACCAGAAAAGTGAACAAATGAGATGAACGACGAAAATGAGGCGTTTAGTAATAACAACAACCACCCTGATTTACCCTGGACACACACTGTTTGATCCAAGAAGACTAAGACAAACAGACTCAGAAACAGTTTCTATCCATCTGCCATCACGTTTTAAATGTTGCTAGACTAGATATTTTGATCTAGTCTATATACTTCTACTACATTGTTTACATCTCTTTTAATCACTTAATCAATCATGTTTTCATAGTTCAGGACATATGCAATATGTCTGTGTGTGACTGTCTTTCTCAGTTAGTTTAGGATTTAGGATAGTTTCATTTTAACATATTTACATTCATCCTTTATTTTCTTACATTTCTATAATTTGTAAATGCTTGCACTGGAAAACCTGTGCAAACATTTTCTAATTTTGCGCAGGTTTTAGTTACGTTCAGATTCTGAATAATAATGATGGTAATAATAATAATAATAATAATAATGCATTTAATGTAGTGATGCAGCTGAATGTGCTTTACACAGTCACATAAAATGCAATGGATTAATAAAAACAATAAAATTAAAGCAGACCACAATAATTAATATTAATAAATAATAAATAATAGTAATAAAATATGGTACCGAGATAGTGATGTAAATGAATTGCCACATTACAAAAAAGAAAAAACAAGTGTTTATGTTTCTTTATTTCAATGGTGGTAGCTGTTCTAAGATCAATGGGAGGGTGTTCCACACAAACATAAAAAGCCTCACCACTATTAAACTATAGGAAAATAGCTGAGCAGCAGTAGTTCAGTGAGTTAGATACATGGGTTTAACTGTATTGTAATAATAATATTTGTATTTATATGGACGTTTGTAACTTGCTTTTGTCAGACAAAGATAAAGCAAAGCCGGAAACTCAGGGACAGAAAACAAAATGTCAGAGAACAAATGGTGCCTTTCATATATATAAAAAAGCCTCCTCTGTCGAGAACACTTGTGACTCCACTGCTTTGAGGTTAAAATAAAATGTCCTTGTGCATCCTGCAGGAGGTACAAACAATAACCTGTGTATACTTTAATTTACCCCGCAGATTCAGAGAGTGCGCACAGGCCGACAGAAGGTGTACACTTCTCTTTGTGTGCACATAGGTTACTGTACTCTGCTGGGAAATGAATGGGACCTTTGTGTGTGAACCACTGCACATTATTCACTGTGACTTCAACACAGCTAAGATTTAACGTACTGACAAAGACTGTGCTTAACACACTGCAAACACAAACTTCAACTATAAATCTGTGTTTATCATGAAGTAAGAAGCACATGATTAGTATGACTATTGTAGGAGGAATTCTGTCTCGGCCTGTCTTTGCCTTTCCTCCTTCCTTTGACACTTAAGATTTGAGAAGTGATACTGAAAAGTTTAATAACTCTAGTTATTTTAATGTCTATTACATTTAAATTATTGTCTAATTAATTCACATAATGACTCTCTTAGCTTTTCACTAGTAATGTTTTGTTTCCATGTCTGTGGTGACACAGACATGCGTTTTACATCACAGTGACAGAGGAGGGAAGGTGAAAGCGTAACAGCTAAACTAGTAAAGTGAGACGGCAAACGTAAAGTTAAAGAATTATCCCAGGTTCTCTAAACATTAGTGAGGTGAAACAAAGTTTCAAAATATAGACCTTTAGGTTAAGGAATTAACTTAACCTACAAGTGTGGTCGTGAGGCACTAAAACGAATGTCGAAAGAGAACGGTTGGAATATAGGCGAAAGAAGTCCCTCACTGGAGCTTTAATAGAGAATTGAAAATTTTATTTCAATTTAGAATTTATTTCATTTAGTTTGTTTTTGACGTTGCTAGTTTGTCCAGACCTGTAATTGCTGGAACGATTCCTGGACTCTTCTGATCATGTAACTCTCATGTTTATTCAGAGAAACAGATAAACAAAAGCCTCTGGCAGAAACACATATTTTTCTTTTTAAATAGCGATTCAGTTGAGAGACTTCAGATAAGTTGAGGCATTTTCATACATCATCTTGTGTGATGTAACTGAATATTTGAGCTGTTATATCATGACTATATCAGGCTTCATGTTAGGAACCAGAGTAGGCAGACATTATGCTTCTATTTTAGAACAAGTGGAAGATTTGTAAGTAAGTAAGTAAGTAAGTAAGTAAAAGGCCTTTTTTGGTGAACACTTCCTAAAAACATACTGAACATTATAAGCTGTTGTTGTGTGGCAATGAAACTACACAAGGGAAGACATTGTCTGCATGTGTTTAAACTGTTTTTAATTGTTGTTTTGAATGAAGCAGAACAGTGTGATTTTTGTCCCTAACATTACATTAAGCCAGATTTATCAGACCTGTGTGAACATGAGTGTTTTACTAGTGTAAAAAAAAATTAGGATTAGAAATGCCAAAGTAACAAATTGCCACATTTTGATGTAGCTTCTTACTGTGTGTGACACCAGTGGTGTAGAGATTGTGCTTGTGATGAATGCTGAGGTATCGTATTCAATTTTATCCCAGCTTTACAGTGACTGATGCAAATGAGTGTGCATGTGCACGTATTAGGAAGTGGTAAATCCTGACCTGCTCCTGCATCACAGTCACCTGGTCAAGGCACGGGAGAATATGAGATTCTGGAGACGTGATAACCTTAAGCAAAGTGTAACATGATGTCACAGTATTGCGGTTACACCTCAAACCTCCTCCCTTTGCCGTCGCTGACTAACTGCTCGCCCGACCCGGAGGGGGAGGAGTCGTGTTACACAATGCTGCACCCAACCTGAGTGATTCCTTCATTCAGTTTTTTTTTTTGATGAGTCATTAATAACAGCTCTGCAACCTTTAAGTGTTAAAAGAGCCATTTTTGTCTCTTCTCCACCCAAATTAATGTAAATCTGGAGCCACGTTTTATATGTAGATATATATATAAAAAAACATGGTTTGTTTATCAATATCACATTTTGACGCAGATGCAGGATTTGACGCATATTTTATTGAACCACTTTCATTTATCGCCTTGATACCTAAAAAAATAAGTGTTCAATTTGAATGAAAGAAAGAAAATAAAGATGAACAATTTTTTTTCAAAGCTACAGAGAGCCACTGCAGAGGCATTGAAGAGCCACGTGCGGCTTTTGAGCCACATGTTGCAGACCCCTGCTTTTATAGCCATTTCGTATTTTTGTATATGAATATTTTTTGACTTAAAAATATGATTTAACAATTGTAAAGGTATTAAATTAATCTTTATTTCTGTTATATCATTTATACAATAATTGTTTTTTTGGTAATGTATTTTGCATGTTCGTCATGTGACATGAGAGGGGTTGAAGTTGATGGGACGCATGGAAAGGAGGGCATGGTGATGAAAAATGTGGTGCGGTTGGATTTGGACGGATAGTTCCTTTTATTCTGTGCCAAATTATATTTTTTTCTCCTGAGTTTACATTTCATTTCAAACACTTGCAGTTCAAAGTGCTTCACAATAAAAGCAAATATAACAATAAAACACAACACATCAAAGCAAAGATGCAAATATAACAGTAAAATACAACACAGGTTGGAATAAATTAGGAAAAGGCTATAGAGTCGAGAGGTTAAAACCCTGTTTCAACTTTGAAATAATAACTAAAAATGCAAATAAAACAACAGCGCAGGGTGGAATAAAAAGGAGCTAGACAAAGGACAAGTTCTAAGTCTAACAAGGGAGTTGTGTTGTCTCACAGTTGCACAGTGCATAAACATAATATATATTTATATGTGTATATATATATGTATGTATGTGTGTTCCAAACCTTTGTAATATTGATATTGAAGTAAAGTATATAGCTGTATATATTGTTTATGAATTATTGCCCGGTCTTACCAGCATGTCTTTACTCCTCCTCCTCTCACTCCTCCTTCAGCTCCACCTCCTCCCCGCCTCACTGTTGCTCTCACACCCTCTTTTTTTTTGTCCTGACAGGACGCACTCAGCACAGGGCAGAAGCCGGCCGGTGAAGCAGCATTAGCAGCAGAGGTTGTTTTATTATTTGATGGGGGATACACTGACTTCACTACCTCTCCTACACACAGACCATCGTATGCTAAGAAAACACCTGCAGCAGCAGCACAGTGAGTAAAGTATTTTTTATGTTTTTTTAAATGAACACTAAAACTGGTGGGCTCATTCAGTGTTATTAGCATTTTTAGCATGGTGTCTCTATTTCTGTTGCCAGTATTGATTGGCCCTGATCGAGCAAGAGGCTTTTATTTTTGTTTTTCCACCTATTACTTACATATGTAAACACTAGCTTTAATCCACGTGATTTACCCAGTGTGTGCTCTCTCAGACCCTCTGACGTCCTGACATCCTGCTTTATTTATTTACTTTGTATTTGTTTTACATTCTGCTGCTTCTGTAGTCAATATTAGACCAAATGCATACATAGATCACACATATCATGTGAGAAGTTGTCTAATATTACATATAATATTAGACACCAGTGCGTTATAAATCATGTATAGACAACAGCTGGTTGTTCTGACTGGAGGGGTTTATACTGCATATGTAGAATAACTGTTTTGTCTTTTCTGCTTGTTAAACACAACCACTTTTCACAGTGAAACAGGTTATTATCTCAGGTAGGATTTAGAATTGTTACTGGGCCTCATGTGCATGCAGAAATCTGTGTGTGTGTGTCACAAAGACACAGTAACTACACAATGAATGTATTACAGCTGAGTGTGACACTTCAGCTCATGGTTTTGGTTCCTTTTAGTTTCTTTTTAGTTACATATTCAGAGACTGGAGAAAAGTGCTTAGGTCAGGAAATAGGGGTCAGATTCAAAAATGATTAAAAGACAACAAGCATGTATTTCAGGATATTAAAGCCATTGAGTAAGATTCAAATGTTTTCCTTCAAGATTCAAATGTTTTCCTGAAATCTTCTTCACTATCTGTCCTTTTATTGTACCATGAACATAATGGTGTATTTTAAAGCCACAATAAATCCTGCTAACTGGACTAACTGGAGGCACAAAGCAGGCTTTGGATTATTTCTGATGGTAACATACAGTGTGGATTCATTAATCTTAACCTGGACTCTCTCAGTAGTCTTTCAGTTTGAAAGGTCATGGCTGTCAGAAACTCAGCAGCTTGACTCACCTTATTCTTAACTCTTGAGCATGAATAGCTGTTATTCTTGCCTAAATCTTAATGGGGATTAAGTTGGATGGATACAAGATGTTTTCATTTCCCATAGAAGAGCATATTTAAAGTGCTAAATGTTGAGTTTACAAAGTGACTGACAGGTATTTTGGATTTTTTAGGACCACTTTCTTTCTATGTGAAGTTACTGTCCAGATTTAGCTCTTGCAGTTGTCAGGGTGACATTCTTGCTACTATTAAGGACTCCTGTACACCGGCCTGTTGTTTCCCACGCCTGTTTTGTCGATGTATATACATCCTCACTTTTGTCTTCAGATTTGAAGCCTAACTAGCTTTTTATAGGATTAATTATTGGTGCGTAATCATCTGTTGTCCATATAAGCTGCTTGGTCTGTACAGGTCCATCTGCTGTACCTTTAAAGCACACTATAATGTGGCAAATCTCAATATTTGTTTTGTGTCTGACATCACATCCTGCTTTTGTCACCATGCTGGCTTTGTGCTTGTGTTGCACAGACCTTTTGTCTGTTGAAAAAACTATTTTTCATTAAATCATTTAAGAGATATCAGCCCATGTAACCTCTGAATAAAGACCCTTGACAGTCAAGACCCGGCTTGACTGACTGCTCGTGAGGGAGTTTGAAATTGTCAACTCTCGCGTGCTAACTTCAGAGTCACCTTTATGACTGATATCACAAAATGCCTAATAAACTTGTCTCTTTGTGGTAACTTGACATGGCGTATGACTTGGCTTGTTAATTGTTAACTTATCTTCTAATTCAATGCTATGGAGGGTGGCAGCAGTTCAGAGCACCTGTCATTTGTATTAATGAGAACACAGTGTTTTTATGAGATAATAACTGATCTGAGACGCTTATTGACGAGGCACAATTTTAAACTATATGTGCATAGCTTTTAATTTAATTGTGATTTGGTGAAATAAAGTGCTGTTAATTCAGTGTTTTTCAGGGAAACCCCACTATTTTAGTCTCAACATTTTACAGGAAAGATTTTCAATAAACAATCTATAATAAGAACCCGGACATCAGAATATTGCATTGATTGCCAGTTTTATAAAGATGCACATTACCTGTCAAACGTTGCGCTGCTGTCAGATTGGTCCATAAAATGTCTCGTGATGAGGACTGTGCTTGCGTTTGTGTGTGTGTGTGTGCAAGCAGGTTGTATTGTGGGTTATTTGTGGACTCCGATTGTGAGCAAATGCACGTCCACTTATTTCCTTGCACTCACATACAATAGATCCACTGCTGGGTGATCATCTTATCCTCTCTCGGCTGATTAGGCTCAAATATTTATTCCTGTCGGATGATGTTCCAATCTTGTCATTTTCCACAGATACACTTGAAACCAGAAGTTTACATACACTATATAAAAAGACGCATATGCTTTTCTTCCCCTCACTGTCTGACATGAAATCAGACAGTCACTTTTCCTGATTTAAGTCCGTTAGGATTACCAAAATTATTTCTATTTGCTAAATGCCAGAATAATGAGAGAAGGATTTTTTTGGTCACATAAAAGTCAGGGGGAAATTATGCTTTCCCTCATTTGCATTATATAGATTCTATTAAATTAGATGGATATGTAATTAATCCTTCACAGGAAATTACATTTGTTACGACTGGTCTTTCACATGTAATGACACACAACCACTCGTCATATTAAAGCACACCTGTCAAATTAGACCCTTTTGCAGATCCAATATCATATGTCAACCAGCTCATAAAATGGATGCAGTATACAGAGGCAGTTGGTTGTTTTTCTATATTTAAATATCATCTGAAGAACAAGTAAAGGGTATGCTGACATGTATTTGGTTAAAGTTAATGATACAAACAATAGGAAAAAGTACTGTTTTATTACAAAATATATGACCTGAACAATTATTAAATCACAAAGTCTGCAGTTTAACTGTTCTCTGTTCTATGCCATTAGAAAGTGTAATGTCCAATACTGCAGAAAATGAAGACATTCAAGTCATCATCCTTGCATTAGAGCAGAGTTCTCAAACTTGTGGCCTGCGGATTCCCAATGCGGCCCTCCAGTCTACTTCATTTATATCGAGTTATTAATGCATGTTATTTTGTGAGCTATGCGTCGTTCCATATCAACAGGGACACAGCTATATTTTCATTGTGATATCATGATGGAATTTTGTGATATAATTTTAAACTCATATCGGCCACATACAACTACGGAATAGTTGCCTTATTCTGGCCAGACTAGATGCTCAGTGACCCCAGGGTCATTTGAGTTTAAAAACCCTGCATTAGAGTGTAGTAGTTACTATTTCGATGGTATCTTATGTGGTAATGCTCCATCTTGTTTTAAATCTATAACACCTTAATTATTGAACTGAACCTTGACTTAAGTTAAATCATAATCACAATTTATTGATCAGAAAAAAAAAGATATTCTACACAAATGGTACAGCCCTGTTTTAATTCCATACTAAACTGACATAAGACATGATTTTCACTTCTAAAAAGCACTCACTAAATGTACCTTTGCTCAACTACATTTGATTTTAAGTCATAATTGTAGTAAACTCACACTGTTGTTCTGTCCCAGCCACAACAGAAAATGTGAACTTTGCTGCACAAATGAATTTGTCGATCTTTCCAGTTTTCCGATCCTCACAGCACCGTTTGTCTGATTCTGTCTGACCCCCGGCAGACTTCACAGCACATGTTAATGACTTTTATCTCGTCTCAGTAACCCATGTCTCAAATGCTACCCTCTATCAACCCCCGTCAGTGCAGACGTCCACTCTCCCTCCCCCGCCTGACTCCCTCCCTCTCACTTTAACTCATGTGTGCGTCTGCTCACGTACACACCCTCCAGGAAGGACGTTGTTTGCAGAGAGACCCAACACTGAGCTTTTCAAACACCCTTTACCTTACTTCAGTTCAGGTTTAGTCCAGGCTCCAAGGTCAGAGGGAGGATATCTGCTCCACTAAAGAATGAATAAAAGTATCGACGTGACATGAAGCCAGTAGTAAAAGGCATTATTGTCACATTTATTCTGGTTACAGTTAACTTAAAACAATCTCCTCTGGCATTTTAAGTCCATTTTGCTCATTTTTCCCCCCTGCTCTTGCTCTTTGTGAACATGGTATGCTAATGGGATCTGCACTTCCATTATGTTCTGTATGAATGAATGAATGATGCTCCTGCTGATCACTCAGCTGACTGTTTGGGTTTGTTTCCCCTCTGGCATAATGCCGAGCAACGGACGTATAAAAGGCGAGAACATAAAGGGAGGGAGCGATGGCTAATAACCACAATCCCTTGCGTTGCCCCTAAGTGACTGATGGGGTCTCACTTGGCTGCATGGTTAACTAACCAACTGTGTGTTTCACTTACTGCTAAATTGAACATGACAGAGAACTGATGTGCTAACATGACATGCTTGGACAAGCCTTTTTTTTAATAGCTTTTAACCATAGCTTTTGTTTTGAATGCATGTGAAATGGATAATTTTTTACTCAAACTTGTCTGTGGCAAGTGAGAGAACCTTTGCTCTTTGCTGATTAAAGTTTAATTGTCAGCAATGGTTAAAAGGTTACAATAGTTTTGGATTTTTCATTAGTTTAGTTTTAGATGGTTTATTAGTTTTTATTTTTTTTGGAAATGCTCAGTTTTATTTTAGTTTATATTAGTTTTTTTGGAATGTGGAGTATTTGCCAGGTGCAAGATGCAAAAAGGTCATTTTTATTTCACCTTTATTTAACCAGAAAAATCCCATTTAGATTAAGAACTTCTTTTTCAAGGGAGTCCTGGCCAAGATACACTCAACAGTTACACATTTACACAGTTAAAACACAAACGGAAAACAAATAAAGGAATTTAGATTGAATTTACAAGCACATTATGAAGTGCATGTTGAGGAGTCGGCCTTCAGAACTCTGTTAAGATTTGAAAGCATTCAATGAAATTAACTCAGTTAGTTTCCAGTCTTTCTGCAACATATTCCATGCAAAAGGTGCAGAATGGACAAAAGCATAACACGTTATGTTTAACTTGCATAGACTTATGTCCCACATTTTAAAGAAAAACACGTTGAAAACATTTTATTATGAATGAAAATAAATAGAACTTTCAGAATTGCTGGCAGAGAAAAAATAAATCCACCTCATATGGACCCAAAAGGATTATGTATGAAATTAATTTACAAAGAGGACAATTAAGCACATTTTCACTGCAATTTGAGTTAGTTTTAAGTTGGACTTGGCTAATTGGATTTTGCTGTGGTGAATAGAGGAAAGCAGTAGAGGTGACGGGTGATGGTGATATTAGTGCTGGGGGCTTTACTTCACACAGGTAAAGATGTGGGTGTGTTATGATGTGTACACAGCTGCAGTCATCAGCTGTGTATGTCATGTGCATGTGCCCGCTCTGTACTTACTTATCATGGCTGTCTAGTTTAGTAGCTGTTATTGAAAAGGGACCTAACCCTTTGCCCTCTGGCTGGCATATTTTATTGACTGTAATAAATGGGTGAAGCATCAAGTCTCCTTTTTTTTTCTTTACTAGCAACCTCTATGTGATGTCAGTTCATGAGGAAATCTTTCTTATCTCTGTATTGATAAGTGACACTTCTTATTAAGGAAAGGCAGATCATTTATGAATTAATTTGTTTTTACTTGTTTTATGCACAGTATTATGTGTACCTAATAAAGTGGCTGGTGGGGTCCTCTGCAAGGTTATACTAGTTTTGGATTTTTCATTAGTTTTAGTTTTTTATTAGTTTTGACTTTCTGTTTTTTAAATGAGTTGTTTTGTTATATATATGTATTTGCCAGGTGCAAGATGCAAAAAGTTGATAATAAGTATTGTGTCATAAAAAAACCAACAAAAGATTTAATGAATCAAATTTACAAGAAATTAGGCTGAAGTGCAAAATGTGTAACATACTGTTGAGGTTGGATGCAGTTAGTGTGAAAGGTAAAACAGCCAACAGACTAAAGACAGACATGAACATAACATAAATAACAATAAATAACATCCCTGAGACTCTCTCGGGAGCTCAATCTGAGGGAAAAACATTAGCAAAAAAAACACAAAATCAAAACAACAATAACAATAAAATATTAGAGGTTTGATTCACTTAGATCAACCAACTCAACTCAATTTACTACATAACAAATGCTATGTTTAACTTGCATAGCCTTATGTCCAAATTGAAATCATTTTATTGTGAATGAAAATGTAATCTTTCAAAATTGCCAGTAGAAAAAAATAAATACACTTCTTATGAACCCAAAAGGATTATCATTCTGGCATCAACAAGGCGTCTTTGCTGAGAGAACTGCCACTCAATGGATATTTTATAAGGCTCCATAACTCTGTCTCATGGGCTTATTGCCCAAATGAGCACACATGAAATTGGTTGCAGGGGAATGCAACAGCTTGCAGTTGGAATTATTCAGATAGTGGCAGTGACGGGTCTGCAAGATGGCCTCGATCACTACACAGGGAACCAATGACAACCAATACAGAAGAAGGGGTTTGCAGGAACATGTTGTCAACAGTGTGCTAGGTTTTCTAAAAGTCTCTTTGTCCACCTGAGGCCATTCATTTATCAAGCACGAGATAGTAATGTACACTCACCTGCCGCATTATTAGGTAGACATAACACCGAATGATGTGGGTGTGGTCTTCTGCTGCTGTTGTCCACCTGCTTCGAGGTGTTCAGTGATAGTTTTCTGCTTACCTTAGTCGTGGTTATTGGAGATATTATTACCAGTTACTGTTGCCTGTCAATCATTTCAAACCAATCTGGCCATTATCTTCTGACTTCTCACATCAATAAGGCATTTTCACCCTGAGAATTGCCACTAACTGGGTGTTTTTCATTCTCTGTAAAACCTGGAGATGTGTGGGGAAACCCGATAGCTCAGCAGTTGGTGAAATACTTACAACCATGACACGTTTAAAGTCAGTTAAATCACCTTTCAGTCCCATTTCGATGCATTTTGTTGTAATTGAAAAGTGTACCTAATAAAGTGGCTGTTGAGTGTTGATATCATGCAGTATATACTGTACAATTCCATATACATTATGAATCAAAGCCACATGCAGTATGGTACATTGTGTCTGTACATATGCTTACAGTGTGAAATAAGACTTTTTGTGTGTATTTTAAATACACACGTACAGTACCTCTTGTTGTGTGTGTTTATAGATGTGTTACATTTATGCAGAGGAACTCGATCCGTGTGCTTCTTCAGGCTCTTGTAACTTCATCCGTGTGACCCTGAAACAGACTGGAGGCTCGGCCCTGCTTTGTTTTTTACTCAAAGGTTCTTCTGTCTGACAAAAGGTTATTGGAAATTGGGGAGAGTTTCGATCTTATGAAAAATAAATGAATCACATTTGGTTACATAATTAGATGTTCTAGAAGCTGAGGTAACAAGTTCAGGTTGGAGTATTTATTTACACTCACTTATTTACGGTTTTAAATGAAGGAAAGGTAGTGACTGTGCATACTGATGGTACTTTATGTCACTAAAGTTTGCTGTTTGGTATAATAATGAATTATTACTTTATTTGCTAATTATAATGTAACAATTAGAAGAGACAAAGAAAAACCAGGCAGATGTGAAAGGGTTTGAGTGACATTTTGACTTCATTTAGTTTTTGTGGCACTAACTAACAACAAACTAAATCTTTTCTTCTTCCTTTTTTGTCTGTCCTTTTTATTTTCTTAGTCGTATTCTCAGCCGGCCAGAGTCTGATGCCCTGGAAACGTTCTCCCTGAGCCACCAGGGGGCCTCAGTCCCACAGTGGCACACCAAGCTTTGCATTTGTCTTCACCCTGAACCCTTCAGCCCCAGTCGAGCTGTCCCACCCTGCCTCCGCTTCATCCTCTCCTTCTCCTCGCTCCTGGCCACCACAGGCTCACCTGGACCGTCAGTCTTTCTTCTCCCTCCATGGGGGGCGGGAGGAGGCGCCGGGGGCCCTGGATGTGGAGCCCCAGCCTCTTCAGTTTGCTCCACCTGGGAAACTCAAGGACCTTGAACAACGGCCCTGCCATGATGTGTCAACTTCAACAGGTAGATTACAGTATATGTTAAAAATGATGTGCATAGGTAATAATTGCCTTTTAATTGAATAATCATCAACTGATGCCAATTGTTAAAAGTGTCATTGCCCAAATTAATTGGTCTATGTCTAATTTTGAGCAGTGTGCAGTTTAAAGGGCAGTTTACTTGGTCAAATGAAGAATACACTTAAAATCATTATGATATTGCTATGTTTGTTTAATTCACATTCTATTACAGAGTCGGATTAAATTTGACCAGTTTTTCTTTTATTTATTTGACTTTTTCAGATCTTTTCCTCATAAAACTTGACCAAAACTCAGTAAGTTGTGGGGCAGTGTAGGGCTTTTATTTCGTCAATCTTATTATTTTTTTCAAACGTTTCTGTTGTTGTGGGAATGACACATGTATACTCAGATCCTCTATCTGATGATTGAATAACACATTTATCTCTGGAAATTAGTAAAAAACTGTATATTTTTTGGGGTATTTTTTGAAGAATGACGATGATGTAGCATCTCACATTTGTCAGCAGAGGGCAGTGTGCCTTTATAAGTGATATGTCAAGTAATAGTTACTAAAGTGCTCCTTCCTCTCTGTGTTTCCTTTCCTCTTCCACAAACCCACACACACACACTCAGACCTTTGTTCAGACGTGCCAGAGTTGGAGATCGTGAGTCTGTTATCAGAGGCTCGGCCCAACTACACTCTTCGAGCGGACAGTGTGTTCGGCTATGACAATGACGACTGGCTGCGCACCCCTGTGCTGCCACGAGAGGTCACTCTGGGACTCACCTATGAGCAAATCGATGAGACATACAAGTACTTCTGTAAGTAATATTTTTATGCATCACTCAACAAAAGGTCAAGGTTATGGGTCAAATGGGTTTTGTGGCTCCAGATTAATTATATTTGGCTGACTATGTGAGTAGGTGCCTCTCACTATCTACAATTTGACTTAATATGAGAGCAAATGTATGATATTTAAACATATTTTCCTCCCTGCTGGTGTTAATATACATTGACGTCTGCTGCCTTCATATTGAAAGGTTTTTACTGAGGATCTGAACATAAAATAATCCGTCTTTTTAGTTAATCTATCCAAATATTATTTGGATAGATTAACTATGCCGACTTTAGCTCCGTGTTGAAATTTTAAGCTGTAACAACCCAAGGATGAATTTACAGGGAAGTCAATTTGAGTATGCAGGGATTTTCCCCAACAGTTCTCTCTGTAACGCTTGAGGGCTCAGGTGTTTGCACAAGTGACGTTGGAAGGTTTGTTAAAAGTTAATGTGTCACTTTTCACTAAATGTTTAATTTTATGATTGAACAAATTTCAAAGCAAGATATAAACATTAATGAAATGGCATCTCGGTCATTACAGATAAATGAAAAAAGTGTCTGAACTCACAAATAAGGAAACATTTTTGTTTGTAAGTTGCAGATCCTTACAGAGATGTATCGTAATGTTGCTGTTTTTCCAAAAAGGCAACTTTGGTGTGGCATTTTTTTCTGTTTGCAGGGTTCTAATTTCTGTATCGCGAGACAAATAGGAACTAAGATACTTACTGTGATAATGTACAGATCAAACAGTGGAATTTCTAATTGATAATGAAATGAAAATCAGTTTTAAAATTTTATATTTTTTCTTTGATACTTTTGAGGGAGACCCGGCCAAGAAGACTCACCATAACAAAGTAATGGAATTATACATTAGTATTATTATAGAGTGCCTGCTTGCATTGCAAAGCAAGCATCTATTGTTATTCTTCCATGTTTCTTCTTCTTTTTTCAAAACTTGTCCCGCAGTTTTGAGAAAACCCCTCACAACCTATATCAAAATGTGCACTTTGAACAGGAATGTAACCATAGCAACAAAAATCGCAACAAACTGCGAAGAATTTCCACATACACATGAATAGAAAACGGCCTCACAGTGTCATCATACTTTAACGTAGAGACGTGGTTGAAACCTCAAACAGGTCACATGACTTGGAACTTTTCTCATCTAAAGTTTTGATCTACTACGGATTTTAAACAACCTTAGTTTAAGTTTTGTACTTTTTTTTGGACGCTTGCAGGGAGGGGGAGGGGAGTGTCCAACCAGCTGTAAGAGATTTACACAAAAATATTACATTGTCTAAATGCATGCACGATCAAAATTTCACCACGCAATTTTCTAGTTATTATTATTATTATTATTATTATTATTATAAAACAGTACAAATCAAAAGAAAAGTGTGTTCACTGTGTTGAACTCACTCAGGGAGACAAAGTCATTAAGCTTCAATATGTTGTGAAGGTTTTTCCATGACCACAGAGCAGCACCAAGTCCAGAGAAAATCCTCAGAACCTGGTAGAGCAGCGAACTATTTTGTCATGTCAGGGACAGGTTAAGGGTTAGGGTTAGGGGCTATAGAATACATTAAGTGTCCTCACTAAGATACTATTTTTTGTGTGTTTGTGTTTGTGTGTGTGTGTACGGCCGTCCCCTCTCTCCTCTAATGACATTTGTGAGGCACAGATGTCAAAATGTCAGCAAGCCGATTAACCTAGTGTCACTTGGCGTCTGAAACAGTTTCCGCTGCAGCTCTAACACATATGCCACCACACTGACCTTGCACCGCTGACATTGTTGGCATATCTGTTGCCGTAGCGACCCAGAAAATGTATAGGTTGTCTAGACCTGTGGTATGATTAGGCATGGTTGTGACATCCTCATGGCTATTATGTCGTGTACATGAGTGATTCTTTTATTATTTTTGGTAACTTCTGTTAAATAGGAATGGGTTAATCAATGATTAAAGGTGTACTATAATTATTCTGAATCAGATTTGCCAAGTAGGAAATAATATACAAGTCATTTTGTTTTCATGTAGAACAAACACACTCAGAAGAAAGTATGAATACAGATTGAAAAGGACTCTGATTAAATAAGGAAAAGAAGAATTTTGCTCATGTAGAACTTGAACTCATGAACACAGACTAATATATTATCATCATAACCCTATCTCCTTTTTACTACACTGTTACAGATGTTATCTGGTAACAAATCTGTATATTTTATTAGTATATTGCCATAATATGACCTCCCTATTACTAAATTTTTACCATACTATTTCCATGTAGTTCCTGCACTGTAACACATCACAGAGACCGGAAGAGCTGCTGATCTGATTTTTATATCACGACTTCCCTTTCTGCTGAAGACTGTGGAACATATGTTGATAATGAGACCATCCATCCGTCCATCCATCTTCTACTGCTTCACACAACAAAAGATTCACTCAAACCCTCAAAGTAGCATGGATTGCACAATAATGTGCATGAGGAATTTCATAATATTTGATTTGTTTTCTTATGAAAATGACTCGCGTCCCAACCTTATATTTGCAAAAAACAAATTGCTTAAGGTGCGAGTTCTGCCAAGAAAATGGTGTTGACATGTGTCCTTGTGCATTTTTAAGTGGTTATTCAGAAATCCTGGCCATTTTCTAGTGGGTAACATGGTATATGACATACTGTATAATCATGTAGAGTACACTTTTTATCAACATGACTCCAACTTCCACTCCAACTTAATCTCACTCTGTAGCTGCTGAATTATGAAGTGGATAAGCCAGAGATCACACTTCAGTGACCAGCATGACATGTGTTATTTTGCTTGACAAAATGAAATAAATACCATGGCAAAAGCCACTGATCCAGAACAAAGAATAGACTTTCTGGGAAACACATAACCTTTGAATCAGCTCAGACTTGCAGTGCACCAGAGGAAGTTCACTTGTCTGTTTGAATTATAAACATTGTCCTGCAGCATGGCTTGCTCTTGTTGTGTGTTGTGGGGCGGCCGTGCAGACTGTGAGCAGCACGACATGTCAGATCTTTAATAAGTAATGACTGTTTATGGATTAGATCAGCTGGATGCACACAGTGTGAGTTTCTGTTGAAGTCGTGGGCGAACATTGCAGTTGGTGACCTTTGAGGACGTTTCTTAGGCAAATATTTTACTTGTGCTATCAACTCATAGTTGGCAGTGCCCTCGGAATGTATTACTTTTTAATCAAACTCTCCTTGTTGCTTTTCTTTCTATAACAGTATTCATTGAGTTCATAGATCTGTATTGCATGGTTCAATAAAACACAAAAACCCTGGTGATGTGATGTTTAGAGAAGGTAGAATCAGCACTGGACTGGACTGGAGTTTTGACTTTTGTTTGTCATGTCTTTACTTGTTATTGTAGTCAGAGTACCTGAGACTTTACTTCCTTATAGCTTGTATTCCATTGCAGAAACTTAAGTTACGATGTTGTGGTACAGCAAGAGCACATTAGCCATTCCTCAAATGGCTGATGTGATTTTCACATTAACAGTATGCGTTTGCTGCCCACAAAGATTATTTCCTCCTCAGAGTCAGAAAAACAGAATCCAGGAAGGTAAAGGGATGGAGCAGATGGTGAAAGTTGCATCTCCGCCGTCTCTTGCGTGCAGCATTTGACCTGGAAAGAGTCCGTTTGTGTGTGAAAAATGAATGAGGAGGTTAATATTTGATTGTAAGAAGCTGCTGTGTCTGAGGTTACCGGCTGCAAAGAAACAGAACGGACAGTGGAGTCTGTGTTGTTTTATGTAGTATGAATACAAAACTGTGGGAAGGCGAAAATACTATATCTTGTGTATCGGGTATTGGAATTTGAATAATTTGCTATCTGTCTATAAAGGCAATCACACCTGATCCTGTAAAGGTATGAGTTGTAAAAGGACATAAAAACCCTATATTAAAGCAGTTCTTGTCATGAAGACAACGCAATGATCCTTGCAGAGGATCCTTGCAGAGACACAGTCCAGCTGTTAGTAATACATTCCTTTATTGTCATTGTATACATGAACACATTTATATAGATTCAGTGCTTCAAAGATGCTGCCAGTGTCTGCAAAAATGAACAGCAAGTTAAAACTTGTCGTTCAGAAATGACATCAAATCCCCTATAACTGAGCTTAATCTTCTAAAATAATCATGATTTGAATGCACTGTAAGGCAAGGCAAGTTTATTTGTACAGCACTGTGCACAGAGCAGGCAACAAATAAGTGCTTTACAACAGGCACAGAAATACACGGAAGCAAGACATGAAAATGACCGTAAAATTAAAATAGACATTAAAATTATAAGAGATAAAAGTGTGATTTGAAAATGTAAGAGAAAGGCTCAGTAAACAGTAAGAGAGGGAGAAATGTGGGAGAAACATCTTTGAATGGATGGACTGGAAACCCTGATGTGGCACAAGGCAGAAAAGACACAATTATAATCTTAATTATAGTCTTTTCTAGTGTTAATTATCCCCAGTCACACTCCCAGTCATTATGCAGCCTCCATCAGACCCCTGTTCAGTAGTGTCTGTGTCTGCAGCAGTATTCTGCAGAGCCCCCCTCTCTGTCTGCTGTTACGTACGTCTGGAATCAGCGCAGCTGATTGGCTCTGGCGGAACCTACCATCTCCCTCACTTCACACGGGTGGGTCGTGTCTGAGCATCATCCTTTTAAAATGCACTAGGTTTCTTGGCTTATTTAAAATGATAGATTTGTGTATAAATGATCATCTTTTTGCTCAGACAGTCTGTGCAGTCAGTGTCGGCGTTTGTCGCCCACAGTTGAGATTGTTCTCCCCTTCCTCCCCCCTCCTCCTCTTCCTCCCCTCTTTCCTTACCCGGTAGTCCAACGTGGCCAGGTGAACGGAGGCAGGCGTGACGACAGATGGCCCTTACAGTCTGAGGGATTATATATTAACACCAAGCAGATTCCCTTACACACCCTTGCACACATACACACACACACATAGGGGTAGACGCCCACTCACGTAGGCTGCTGGATACTGTTGTCATATACACACACACACGCAGCTGCAGAATGATGGCAAAGGCAGAGCTGGCTTGTCACAGCGCAGACAACACACAGTAGAATTCAAAGGGGGAACGAGTGATTCTTTTAAACCGATGGACTCAGAGGCAGAAGGGTGCAGCTTTTCTCCAGTCACCATGGAGGTGTGGAGCTCCTCTGCATCCGAGGAGGAGGAAGAAGAGAAGAGCACCTTCAGCTTTGGGGATGATCCAGCGGAGGATGAGAAGAAATGCCTCCATGGCAATAACAATAATAACAACAACAACAATAATAACAACAACAGGGACGGCCTTTGCAGGGAAGTGACACAAGGTGAGAGGAGGCGGCGAGTTGAGCTCTTTTGTTATTCAAGTGCTTTAATTGTCAATAATGCAGTGGACGCTCTGCAGGTGGAGGGTGTCACTGACGGCTCATCCCACAAATGATGAATCCTCTTAAACAGAGTGTTTGTTTGTATCTAGGTGTTAAGTGTTAGTGAGTTTTTCCCTCAATGTGGTGAAGGTCACTAAGCATGTGTGTGAGTGAGAGAGAGAGAGAGAGAGAGAGGGACAGAGGGACAGAGAGAAGGAGACTACATGCTGCAGCAGCATAATCAAACCCACTCTACGTTTATTTCACTTGTCACTGGCAGATCTGTGGGTCTGCGTTTTTTCTTGCGCTGCTGTGGTTATTAATCTGTGGAGGTCATGGTCTTGATCATAGGAAAAAAAGATATTTGAATGTTGATAAATGAATTACACATTTACCCATTGGCATGATTCACATGTTCTATTAAGTGTTCATTTAATTTACAAGTATATGAAATGCGGCCCACAACTAACGGTGACTTTCATAAATAAATAGGTTGATTATTTTTGTTGATAAATCAATTTGTTGTATTGTCCACAATATGTATTTTGGTGTTTCCCCAACCTCGAAATGCCTTGTTTTATGCACAAACCAAAATTATTCAGATTTCTTTGTTGTATGGAGCAATTAGTAAAGGAGTAATAACGGAATAATCAATGAATTGCTGCAGCCCTAATAAATGAAACCATGTTAAATGAGACTTTACGATGTGTGATTGTTAAGGACAAACACTGTGCTGCTGCCCTACTTTCTCTCGTGTCATTTCAGGCTTTGCTGATGGTACAGTACGGAACATTTTGTCCAACACATCCACAGACAACCTTTTTTTGTACGCTGTTGTTATAAAGGCATTTTGACTGAGTGGCGTGTGTGCGCCGCATGTGTGTGTGTGTGTGTGTGTGTGTGTGTGTGTGTGTGTGAGCTCATATTCTCCTTGAGGTCTCCTCTAAATGGGGGTGTTCGTTCTTTGTCTAAATGGGCATGTGGCTGGCAAACCACACAAAATACTGCGCCATACGCACCCGGGCACCCAGAAAACCAGAAAACCAGGACAAAAAGTTTCCACTGCATTAATAAGTTCAGGGTGACTGTGGGGTGCATTATATCACACTTATGTACTTAATTATAATTCATTATGATGATGCATCCACACAGTACTCTTCTTTTTTTTTTTACTGCACTATAAGCCAATGTTTATCAAGAGTTATTAATATACTTAAAATCTGTTGTCATGTGCATATATTTACTATGATTCTGCAATAATCTACTAAATTAATAATCATCAAATGAGTGCTGAACTATTTTCCTGTGTTTTAAATAGGAACATTTTATGTTTTCTCTGCTTCATATTATAAAGAAATCATTAACACAAATGACAAAACAACACATTTGATATTTGGGAAACCCCTATTAATCTTTTCTCAACATTTTCTGACATTTTTGTCGACCAAACAACTACTCACTTATTCTGGATATTGATTGTGAAAATAATTGTTAGTTGCGGCCTTATTATAGATGCATCATAATGAGTTATACTTGTCTGCATAGTGAGTTATAATGCATCATAGATGCAGGCTTCAAAGACAGTGTTTGCCTTTATATAGTTATAAGTCCATGTAAATGAGAGACTATTCACTACGTGAATTCTCTATGACATCTGACAGATTTACTGTAAAACAAACGGATAGACAAACTTCATCTCCCCGTTAATCTGGTCAGCTGTGCCTCTTTAGAATAAAAGAGATCAGCAGATCAATGTGACTGCGATACTTGGAGCTCATCCATGTCCGTCTGATCCCTCACAGTGTAACAAACAAACGTCACAAGTAGCTTCATCCATAGGAACAGTGTTAACCTCGCTCTATTTAGCTCAGCACAAACCCTAAGACCTCACGCTGGCAAAGAGCTTCTTGTAGTTTGATGCGTGCCAAGGTTGAAATAGTTTTAATAATTGTTTAAAATCATTTTTATTTATTTTTGCCTTTTTGCTTTCAGAGCGGATTTGCTAGTTTTTATTTGTTTTTATTTCTTTGTAAATGCTTAGTTTTAGTTTAGTTTTTTTGTAATATGGAGTATTTGCCAGGTGCGAAATTCAAAAAGGTCATAATTAAGTATTGCATCATAAAAACCCAACGAAAGATGCCATTTTTAAGGTTTATTAGGACAGACTAAAGACACACATGAGCATAACAACATAAATAATAAAAAAATATTTTGCTACTTTTGTTTATATATTTATTTCAGTTCACCATTCTTTTTATTTTTATTATTTTGTTCACTGTAATGTGGCGGTCATGAGCACCTCATGAGAATCGGTGAATGAACACATTAGGTGCTTGTTTACTCTCAGATCACTGAACCACAACAAACAAGGAAATATTTCAAATGAATTTGACAAACACACAAACCACCCCTTGGTAAATAATAAACAGTGGTTTTACGTCCAGTAACAGACTGATTTGAGACACAACTGGACCTGGACAGTAGAGACTGTAGATCACTGCTCAGTCACAGCAGGACACTGCCACAATCCTTTTAACTGTCCTGCTGCTGACTTTACTTTTAGCACAAGTGTTGCTAGCTTTAAGGACATTAGCACATGAATGAAATATTTCATTAATCTTTACTGATACAGAAAATAATTAAAGACTGTGATGATTTAGTGTTTTTGAGCAGTGTGTATGTATAATCCAGGCTAAAAGGTATTTTAAAGCCATTACTCAAATTAACCACCAGACTTTCTATACTAACACGTCATTTAAACTGTTTACATTACTTTTTTGTATACCATCACTTTGACTAGTAGGATGAATAGACACGTCAGCAGTCTTGATGATTGAGACTTCTGTCATGCATCATGTATTTGTCAGTGATATGAACTCAATGAATTTAATGCTGAGTCTTAAGGCTTATTTTTGACCTTTGAAAGAGCAGAAATTACCTTTGTTTTGCTGTTGAACAACTTTCAATCATATCACACCATCACTAGTTAAGGTGGCACAGTAGATATTAACATACTTTTTCTGATCTGACTCAGATAGAGCGACCTACATCCAGGAAGCAGAGTCTGTTAAAGAACAGTGAGATTTCAGTGTCATTTTGAGTATGAAAATCTGATTTCTACCTTCTATAAACCACCCCAGAGAGCTATAGACTGTATTCATATTGTATAATTCATGGCCCAGCTATAGTTTACTGTGCAGTAGTTCAACCCAAGGTTAGTTTCTTTCCCCTAGCCTGATTACACACTGATAGATTCCAGACCACATTCCACTACCTCAATCTAATTACTTTACTGTATGGCAGCTACACAGTACATCACACCTTTGTTTTCTTCTGAAGTGAGATTACACAGCTGATTTTGGATGAGAGGTATGTACAGTAATTTATGTACAGTAATGGCATTCATAGCTCCATGAAAAATCAGAGAGGCCACTTAACCTGTGCTCACACAGCACAAATCAGTGCTGCAGGTGCACCCTTGGTAAATTGCCATGGGAATAAGCAAGTGTGTGTTTATGGATCACAGTGATAATGGTGCAGAAATCACAAAGTAGACAGTTTTTATTTTATTTTATTTTTGTTCATAAAAAAGAACCAAATATCCATATTTTGAGAACTTTTTATCCTCAGCTCTGTTATTATAGTTAGTGAAAATTAAAAAAAAAAATTTTTTTCAACAGATTGCTTATAGGTTGTGGAGCGTCTTACATCCTTTTTTTCCATATTATACGTTTTAACATAGCAATGGAAAAAAGCAGCCTAAATGCTCTGTCTTCTAAAGGTTAATATAATATAATATGATATGATATAATATGATATACAGTTTATAAAGTGAAAAATCACTTACAGTTGTCCTGATAAAATCTGGATAAATAAACTATGGCTAAATGATTTGATTTGCAATTTGATTTGTGATATAATTCAATATAAGTGATGTTACTGTTCATTATTAGCATATTTAAAATATAATGGCACATTAACACCACCATAACACCACAACCTCAAAATGTTTATGACTCTATCCTATTAATTCTACATTTTAGAATCTGCAGAGAAAAAAGAACTCTCAAAAATGGTAGAATTCAATTGCAGCCTTTGTGATTGACCAATTGTGTTGTTTTGATTTATGATTAGTCAGACAATGATCACTTTTAAGAGTTTGTCAGTGCAAGATTTGTGTGAACTGAACACGTAAACAAGCCACTTCCCAGGATGTAAACAAAGTTTGACGGTCACCTTTGACGGTCACCTTTGTCCCCTCCATGCTGGCCACGTCCTGCTGGTGTGAACACTTAGTGAGTTTAAATCTGGCAGTCTTTACCCCTGAGCTTCAGGAGAAGAGGCCGTTATTACTGTCTTATCTTGGCTAAACAAGATAACACACTTAAGAGGATCAGTATGTGGAGATGTTGTGGTCTCCTTGACTCCACACACTCATTCATGCATTCATGAATGAGTGTGACTTCATGATTTTTCATTAACGGGTTAATATTGAATAATCATTCTGGATGAGGGCGTGTGTTGAAGAGCAGCCTCACTTCTTTCACTTGTTTACCTGATCATGTTATCAATTAATGATAATAATAATTATAATTATAATAATAATAATAATAATAATGCTCTTTTTAATACTTGTGAACCCTAATCTGTTTTTAAGTTAATTCTGGAAAATGATCAGAAACAGGAATGATCACAGTGAATATAAAACAAAGAAACTATATTGTCTTTTATTTCAGACGGAGGTCTTCAAGCCGTTTTAGTTATTTTTAGTGCTTTAACGGAACAGAAAAAGTCAAAAAGCGAAAGATAATTATCGCCCAACTCCTGTCTGATGGAAACCCTGGAATAGGACATTGTGAAGATGTGTTGTCGCACTTTATCCTCTTCCTCCATTCATTAAATCCCTCTCTCTCCCCCTCCCTCCCTGCCTCTCTCCCTTAGTGCTGTGCGCGGACAGAGTGGGCCAGGTCACCAAGACGTATCATGACATTAAAGCAGTCACCCACCTGCTGGAGGAGGTAAGAGAGACACTCAGCAGATGTACAGATGAGGATTAAAGAGGATTAAACGTCTACGCCTCACTGTTTGTGTCCGTCTGTCCATTAGATTTGGTTAAAAGACACACGATAGCAACTGCTTTTCTCACTGAAACTTGTATTGTGTAAAAATCTCAGTTATATGTATATGTACATGCATATAGTTGAGTTAATAAAAGTCATACTTTGTTTTACTTTGCAGAAAGAGCGCGATCTAGAGTTAGCGGCACGGATCGGTCAGTCTCTCCTGAAGCAAAACCAAGAGCTGGCGTCGCGCAATGAAATGCTGGACGAACATCTTGAAATTGCAAAGGAGGAGGTATATAAACGAACTTCACAATACACACACTTATGTCACAGTCTGCAGAGCTCATGTGGTCATGATTTTTGTTCCAGATAGCACAACTGCGTCATGAGCTCTCGATGCGAGACGACCTCCTTCAGTTCTACGCGAGCACCGAAGAGATCGAGAACGCGGAGTCGCCCTCACTGTGAGTGCGTTTACATTCACAGATGTTCAGAAAGGTCCACTGGTAATATTTTGCTTTGTGAAAGTCTGGGTATAGACCTTTTTTTGCATTATTTTAGATAACATTTTGATTAATTGTCAGTATATTAGCTATTAAGCTACTAAAGGGTAGAAGAATCATAAAATCAAAAAATTAAGTAAAAAGGTCATATAAATAAAGAGGGAAATAAATAAAGTGAGGTTAAATAGCAGGTTAAATTCATAGGTCTTAAGTTGCTGCGTCCTTCATTTTCAGTCATTGATACGACTAAAGACTCCACTTACTTTCCCCTAAGAACAAACAGCGGCGTAATTATGATGTGAGAGTTCCTGACTGAGCTGTCATATTTGCAGATGCAAGGAGTAAAGGTTGGTTGTCTAATGCATGTTTTTTTTTTCATCTTACAGGATAAAAAGGAACGAATCGTGCAGTTCACTCAGCAACTTCGTCCACTATGACTTCCTGCACCAGAAACTGAAGGGCCTGGAGGAGGAGAACCACAAACTGAGAATAGAGGTATACTACATCACAAACTTCTCACATAAAAGAGAATGGAAGGAAATGTTGCTCATACAAAAAAAGATAAAAAGCCACCTTCAAATATACATGTATCCTACAAAATCAAGTAGCCCATGTGTGTAAAACTGGTTGGAAAATACCCGAAATGCTGTGTGTGTGTTCACAAATACTAAAAACTCGACCTGATTATGTCATTACTGTAATAAGAGGTGGAACAGATCCGTGCTGTGTGACCACTAAGGGTTGACATGAAAAACAAAACATCATGATTGTTATAAATTGTAAAGGCCCATAATCAGTATCTTAACTCTTATATCTTTCAATATCTGTAATTTTGACATTATCATTACAGGCGAATGAGCTCACAACAGAGACGACCAACTACGAGGAGCAAGAGCAGGAGCTGATGATGGTGTGTGTGGAAGAGCTCTGTAAGTGTCACCATGTGCACTGAAATGAGTTAAAAACAGAGTAACTAGTAACTCTGGGTGAATTTATTTTGCGACTCGTGTGTGTTTCAGCCTCCGTCAACAGGCAGGTGGTCGACCTGTCAGAGGAGCTCGCCCGTAAAGTGGAGGACTGCGTGCGACAGCAGGAGGAGATCAGCTTGCTGCTCGCTCAGATAGTGGACCTGCAAGCCCGCTGCAAAGGAGTGAGCGATAAACACACGTCAACACTCACATTTTCTCTATTTGTGAACATGCACATAAGGAGCAGCTAAATGTCCAGTGTGTAAGAATTGTTGGCATCTGCGAATGGTAACAAACTGGACTAAAGCAAGGCCATAAGTGCATTTTAAAAGGCTTATTTTTAGGTTATGAAAACCAAATAATTTATATTTTCAAGAGACTGTTCAATGATACAAATATATTTATGGGTAGTATATTCTTATTCTCATTATTTATATGCTGCATCCATCTGAAAAAAGGTGTAAATCCCATCAAACTGCTGAATTATCAGCTTTTTTGAGCAGCAGAATTCACACCTGAAACTTTTCATGGGGCCTTCTTTGCGTTTTCAGTCATGCTCTGACTCAGTTTGCAGCCGTCTCACTTGTGCATTGTTTGCTGTTGTCGTTGTCTTTCTTGAAGTAAAACAAATAACTTCCTGTGTGCAGCGTGAAGTAGCCGCTGTGAGCTGGAGCTGTTAGGCTTAAACAGCATAGTGTGAACGGCTTGAATCCAACAGATTTAAGTATCAACCAAACGTGAAATTGCTGCAAAACTGTAACTGTATTCATTTTTTTTTCAGCTCACCCATGAAAACGAGGAGCTGAACCAGCAGCTGAATTCCTCCCGTGAGAGTCAAGCAACGCTTAAATCAGAGGTAAGATTCTTACTGTCCAACGCTCAGTCGTGTTTTCCTCTCTCTGTGGTTGAATTGTTGTTAAGCTTCAGATCAACACTGTTTGGTTTCCCATAAACCTTTTCTCTACATCCGTATCTCCCCAGCTCACCATTTTTGGTTCCCAGAACGTTCTGGGAACGTTACCTTTTGGTTGAGGGAACATTCCCTGAAGGTTCACCTGTGGTTGATATGGAAAGTTTTCCTAATGTTTTTCCTAATGTTCCCCAACGTTGATACAAACTCCCAGAACGTTTCCCTAATGTTAATTAGTCACAACCTTTCTATATAACTAATATTTATATTTTGTACATATTTTGGTATAAATATGTACAAAATATAAAAAGTATAAAAAAGTGTACACGAGATAAAAATATAATCAATCCAAAATAGAAAACAAACTCTCAATGAAAAATAAAATCAAAAATCAAGCTTCTATATACAGTGCTTAAAATATTTATTACTAATAAAGACTACCTGTATGTGTACTGTATGTGTATGTGTGAGTGCTACAATATTTTTTGTTTCATCTCCCCCTGTCTTCAGCTGAAGGACCTGCAGGACAAGTACTCGCAGTGTGAGGACATGCTATTCGAGGCCCGAGAGGACATTAAAAACCTGCGGAACAAAAGTCTGCCCAACAGCATGGTGCAGAGATACACTGCCCTGGCCTCTGTCCTCCCCATGGACTCATTGGCAGCTGAGATAGAAGGCACTTTCCGTAAAGGCCTGGACTCTCCGACTCCGTCAGAATACAAGTGAGTGTGTTGCATGTTTGCGTCCTTCATGGCTGGAAGCTGTGTTGATTGTCTCTTGTACCAGAACAATTTATTTCTTCTTGACACATTGTTGGCATAAATTCATATCTGTTCTCTGGAAAGGTGGGTTGTTATCAATAACAGTGCAAGTCAAGTATGATGTTGACTCCACCTTTGTATTTTCCATTATGTTTTAGGGCACAGTTGTTTCAACGCCAAGCTCCACTCAATCAGCGTTCAAAACAAACTGACATCTTCTTTGTTTTCTTTCTGTCACATTGCGTGTAAAAACTTTTTTCCAAGAAAGACCCAGTCAAGACAAGGTTAAGCAGTTGTGTAACAACAAATAACTCCAGAAAACAATAACTATAAAGTAGTAGTTGTAAGGTTTTGCCTATATTTTAATATATTCTTTATTTGTTTGTGTTTTAGGGCAGGTGCAATACTTTAATCTTTCTTATTCTGTTATTTACATTCTCTGATTTATGTGTCCTTTGTAGGCCGTTTTCTGCAGCTGTTGAAGCACTTTTGTGAAAAAACAAAACAAAACAACTTATTTAAAGTAACGATTAAGTTATACTGATGATTCATCACTGACTTGAATAAATTCAGAGGTTTTAATGACCACACACTGTGCTTCTCCCGACAGGAACCACCCGTGGCGCGTGTTTGAAACGGTGAAGGTGGTAAACAAGGCCGGGAGGCTGCGGTCTCGGTGTCACTCGCCTGGACTCCCAGGCTCCAGTCCGGTGTCTGCTCGCTCCAGTTCTAACAGCACCCCGAGGACCAGCTACTACGGCTCTGATAATGCCAGCTTTACCCTGGAGGAGAAGCCCAGCTCCAGTCACACACAGAAGGAGGACAACAGGTATCTGCGTCTTTGCATATGGAAGGTTACGTTTTTGTAAAGTTTGCTTAAATTGAAGGAAAATCACCTTCAGGTTTGAAAGAGTTCTTACGTTCTCTTCCTGTAGCTCTGTCGGGCCAAAGCGTCTGGGTCAGCCCGGCACACCAGGAGGCCAGGACCTTGAAGCTGCTCTGTGCAGCCTGTCTGTCCGTCAACAGAACCACTCCTCTGAGCGGCCTTTCTTTGAAGTGGAGCGCGAGCGCAAACTCCGTGCCCTGGCAGCAAATTGTGAGGAGGGCGAGGGCTCCAGTGGCTTCCTGACACCAAACAGCATGGTCTCCAGCCCGGCAGCATCAACAGGCACCAACTACTCCAACGGCAGCTCGCGGCAGTCCTGTGGATCCTCAGGAGGATCCAGGTCTTACCTGCCAGACCGCCTGCAGATCGTCAAACCTTTGGAAGGTAATATTTCAGTTGGTAAAATGAGATGGTACATACATCTCAAGGCACTTAGTAAGATCAAGACATAATCTCAGAATTACACTACAATCCAAAACTTTAAGACAAAACAATCAAGAACTGTGTTTACAGCTTAACTCATTTGGCACTAAGGTAAAAACAGTTAGGTTGCATTATAGTTGATTCTCTTGTAACGTCTTTGTTTTATTACAACATTCTTTGACCGCAGCCGCTCCCTTGTGACTTTCAGGCTCAGTGACTCTACATCAGTGGCAGCAGCTGGCTAAACCAAACCTGGGAGGAATCCTTCACCCTCGTCCTGGCGTCCTGACTAAAGACTTCAGGGAGCTCGAGGTGGACATACAGCACGTCTACAGCCTCAATGACCTGGAGGAGGATGAACCGGACCTGCCGCACTTCTCTAGAGCACATGGCATGGGTAGGACTCATTTCCACAATCTCTTTCATTGCTGCAAAACATCTAATTTTTCATGATAGCAGTACTTGTGTGTGCATCATTCATTGCATTGTGCTAATTTAGCTTCCGTCCTTATTTGCTGCTAAAGTGCTTCATTCATTGTCTGTGTTGCTCTCTCCCTCCACTAACTTGCAGTCGCTCCACCCGGTCCCAACCTCCCTCAGACTTCTCCCACACATACCATTACCACCTGCCAAGTCCTCCAACCCTCCCTTCTCATCCCCTCCTTCTCTACTAGGTAAGAAAACTCACTTGTCTTAACTTGTCTTAGGTCATTTTCACACCTGATAGCCTGCTAGAGTCGGTACAATTGGAGTTTGTTTTCACACTTTCACACTTTAGTGAAACGAACTAAACTGTTTGAATAACATATTCCCCTCCTCGCCTGAGGTGGCGCTGCATCAAGAGTTACTGAAGGAGAAGACAAGACAACAATAAAACAAGAAAACTCGCTCGTCTGTGTGTAAATGCAGGAAAACATCTGTTCCGTTCACATAAGAGCAAAACATGGAGCTGCATCAAACATATGACACATGTACGCTGCATATCTTCTGGCTGTATTCACCCACAATGCCCTGCATTGTAGTCCGCTTCCTTCACTTGAAGCGAACGGAGACCTACATTTTTAGGCGGACCAGAGTTCGCTTCTTTGGTTGCGCATCAGAGTTTTCGATCCGCACTTTCCGAGCAAGCAAACTAGGGTTCAATTAAGAAGGGCTAGTGTGAATGCACCCTTAAGGCCCTGGTAGGCCGAGGAAGCTGTAGCATCGTTCTCTTCTTCATCGTTCTCCTCTTTCCTATTCACTGCGTCCAGACTTGTACTGCCACCCGATGGTGAAGTGAGATATTACAGGACCCTGACGAGTATACGATGCGCACTTTGGTGCATGCGGCACGTGCGCGGAAGTATACTAGGGCCTTTAGTGTCTTCATTTCACAGCCGTGACTGGGTGGTCTCCATAAATCTTGATTTGAGCTCATTCTGGGTTTCATAATGTACAGTAAAATCTAAACAATGAGACGTGTTTTTTTTGCAGTACCACTTTCATGAAACAAACATGGACGTTCCAGATCCCCTCTCTTTCTTCATTCTGCGGCTTTATTCATCTCTTTACCAACTTCTGCTCTTTATCCTCACAGTGGCAGAAAACGTCTGTCGAGGCTCTTTCTCCAGCTCTAGAAGGAGCGTTCGGGGCAAAGTAAGAGTCAGGGGTTGATGCTTGATGAATGCTCCATTTGAAGTCTTGAATATCAACAACAGACACACTGTACCCTCCCTCCCCGTGTGTCAAATGTAATAACATCCCGGTTAAAACTGTAGTGCGTAACATTTAAATAGAAACAAATGTCAAGCCGTTGCCAAACAAGTTCACACGATGCTGAATCAGCCCCACGCGTCGAAGCAGTGTTTAGATCCTGGCATTTCCGTGCCGCACACAGGAAGTGATTTGTTTTATGTCAATACAGCAACATTGTGCTATAATTCCAAACTGTTTGGAGTAAGACACAGAGAAGCATCCAGGACAAGTTGCCACACAAGTGAACTCACAAAACCCTGATCATTCGACATTTTGAGAGGATAAACGTTCCCACAAACTCTCAGTCAGGTCTGATAGTATTGCAGGACAGAGCCTGTTATCAAATGTTTTTTGTGTATTTTCAGCAACGCTACAAGATTTCTGTTCACAAAGAACTCAAAGTTACGCCCTGCAGCTTTACCGGTTGAAGGTTTTTCCTGTCTGCATCTTAAGAAAACGTGTCCGTGGTCAAGTCCATACTTTGTGGGAAATGAATGTCCTTTGCTTGTGTTTAATATTATTATGCCCTTCACTTTGTACTAACACCTGAAATAAAGTTGTTTAATTGTGTCTCACCTGCTTGTACTTGTCTGACCACATTTTAATGTCTCTAACAGGTTTTTATCTGATCAAACTGAAGCGACTAACACTAACGCATGTTCCTTTTACGACATTGACTAACCACAAAAATTAACCTTACCTCTTTTTAATGAATGCATTTTCATGTTTGCACAGCAACAACAAAAAACATCTTCGTTTTCTTATACATCACGTTTTATGCTTGTGTTATATAGTTTTATATATATATATATACATATATATATATGTATGTGTTTTTTTTCTGTGCAGCCTTCACTCTTTCGGCCTGCCATCTTGTGGGAACTCTGAATGCTTGAGCACTTCTTCTCCAGCCGAGCAGCAGCAGCAGCAGCAGGAGCACTTCGGCCTGGGAGGTGCTGCTACAAACATAACCACTTCATCATCACCGGGGCTCGTGCAGCTGCTGCAAGAGCATGGCATCTCAGCCGCTCCTTATCCCCACCATCACCACCACCATCATCATCACCACCATGACCAGCGGCAGCACAACAACCGCGGCGCCACATCTGCATTCACAGCAAAACGTGGAGGCTCGTCACCAGACAAGGATGCGGGAAGTCACGTTTTTAGCTTAAACCTCGTGGGGAAGCTTCAGAACCTCGGCTTGCACAGAGTGGCGGCCTGGGGGATGGCGGGCAGCAAGAAGGGCCAGGAGAAATGAGGAGAGAGTCGTCGTCTGAAGGTTCTGATGGGACGGTTTGCACAATGACTTTGCATGGAGCCATGTGACACAGCGCTGGTGTCTTGAAAACTGAATGTTCTGGAGCCATACCTTTGAGTTGTCAGTAGTGTATAGTACTGTTCTTTTCTATGACGTCCTGTACAGTGGATAATAAATGGTTGCATGTGTGAGTGAGTGAGTGAGCGAGTGTGTGTGTGTGTGTGTTACATCTTCATCTCAGGACAATCACCTCGATCACCAGTTTGTCTGATGAACACATTTCTTTTTACACGAGGAAGCAACATCATGGCTGGGCAACCTTTTATACTATTTGTGTATGTCATTTTACCTTCACTCGTTTGTGTTTTGTTTTTGTTTTTTTTACTTTCCAAAGTAAGGAAATCAAGTCTGCTACTATATAATAATAATAATAATAATAATAATAATATTCAGCCAGTTAAACCACAAACCAAGCCAATGCCGTCACACTGAAGATCTTTCAGATGCACTAAATTAATTACACTTTGGTCTTCCTGTTTATTAGCTGCTATAATGAGAAAAGCTTGTTGTGTATGTTATACGATTGTCAGATCTAAAAAATGATGAAGCACTGCAATGCCATCTGCTCCAACATGCAGATGAGAGCGCACTGACTGAGCTAGAAAATGCTCTTCACGTTGACATTTTTGCCCCACAGGCCGTCACCTGTTTTCACTGCAAACACTGTCACCTCAGGACTGCTGACACTATTATTATTATTACTCTGAGTCAAACCTCAGCAATAAAACAATCCCCGCGTTTTGGAAGCAATATGTGAACCGACTGAAATACAATCGTGCTTGTACAAAGCAGGTTTCTGTTGGGATATAAATGAAATGAAACGTTTGAAGCGTTTTCTTTTACGGTTTCGGTGGCAAATCCGTATAAAGAGAGGTCGTTATTATTTAATCAGCATGTCTCTTCGATCACTGGCAGGATAAAAGTGTAGCATAGTGTGGATTTTAAAAGGGAAGAAATCACAAACACGGGTTAAAATAGTTTGTGTTAATCAACTGTTTTCTCTGCATTGCTGTGTGTGCTGTAGTGTCTGCTAGTATCACAGCTGTACAGTATATACCAGTGCGTGTGTAAATTCAACCACCTGTGAATAAAAAAAACCTTGCATTTTCAACCAGTACAGTTTTTTTCCCCCAATGGTAGAATCATCAGATAAAACAACACAATTGTGCCAAATAATTTATTTAAAAAGTTGCAGGGACGGTGCAAGCATTTCCATAAAAGCTGAACATAAACCAGTGTGAGGTCCACGCTTGTTTTGTTGTGACTCATTCCGTGTCTCGGCGTCCGAAGTCCACCCAGCCCTGGTAATCACGATCTGGCAAGCACTCTGTATTTATCATCTCTGTGAACAAACCAGTCCTACATGAACCACACACACACACACACAGCTCAGTGCACATGCAGTATATGACTTTTACTCTCACACACACACGCACACTCATTTTCCTTCAGAAGACACAATCAAACACAACAAAAACCCTTGCACACCCAAACCCACAGCATACCTGAAATGGCTTGCATTATTTGCTTGGTCATAATCTCTCGTTCATCCTCAGATAGGTGTGCCCGTCTCAGCATCCGTGCAGACTGAGTCTGAGGTGCCAGATCCTGTCTGCGAGACCAGTCCCTCGTCTTCTCCTTGTCGGCCAGAAGCTGGTGTAGTGTGCTGCTCTCCTGAGACTCTGCAGGCGCAGAGTCCGCACCAGACACAACCAGTGCAGCCAGCAGTGCAAACATCACAAGAACCTTCCCTGACATGTCTGTGAACACAAAGATCACATTCTAGTAGCTGCTACTAACTATTTAGAAATAAATACAATGACAACTGTTACCTGTGAAGATGAGGAGAGGAGAGGAGAGTAAGTCCAAGAAAAGAAAAGTGGTGCCTCTGGTGCTCCTGGTGAGCGGATCCACCCTTTTTATACTCTAAACTAAAGTTTGGTTTGTGATGGATACAGACTCAAAACACCGAGTGGTAACTGTGTTCACTGATTGATCGGGAGACGGATGCACCGGCAGGATGTGCGTACAGGAAATGATGGACCACTACAGAACATACATTGACCCATTATTGTACTTTTCAGTCACCTGGAAAAGGCCCATTTTTGTCCTGCAGAGACAATAAAACAGATCAATGTATTTACTCTAGGAGTCCAATACTCTTTTAGAGCTTCTCTCAACCAACACCAGGCATGTTGTAAATATGCTGCCACTGACTTCTGAGTGTGTGTGTGTGTGTGTTTGTTTGTAGAAAGCTGTGAGGACACATTTTGGCTGGTCCTCACAACTACTGCATTAGGGCTTTTTGAGGGTTAAGACTTGGTTTTAGGACTAGGGTTAGTCTAAGTTTTTTTTTAGTTTAGTTTTAGTCTATCCATTTAATTTAATTCACAAATAAACAAAACAATTCTGATATAAACACAATACTGGCCAAGTCTTGTATGAAAAGGAGCAGAGAGAAGAATAGTCTTATTTCCTGTTCTAAGTGATCAATTTACATTTGTATATAAAACAAAATGACAATAATATACACAAAATAAAGTCCAACACAGCCACCCACGGTCCTGTTTTACAAAAGTTTAAAGGAAAAAATACAAACATAAATTTGGTCATATTGAAGTTATTTAAATTGAACACATTTCATTGTATTTCCTGAATATACTGGTTTTAATTTAATTTTTAAATGTAATGTTTGATGTAGATTATTTGGTTTCTTTGTTCAGGTTGTTCCAGAGATTGATTCCTTTCACGGAAATGTGAAATCTTTTCTCAAATCTTTTCTGGATGTTGCTTGGTAAGGTTTTTGTTTTGTTTTGTTTTGTTTAAAAAAAATGAGATTTAAACATAATATGGAAAAATATTAATTCATGCAATTTTAACAGATTTAATTGTTGTTAAAATGTTTTATATGTTTTCTACTGATTTAATTAGAGTGGGATTAGGGAATGCATTGTTTATGAGTGTACTCATTAAGGATACTGTACAAGAATATGTGTGTGTGTGTGTGTGTGTTAGGCAACAGGAGCTCAGACAGGCTTTTCTGTTGTGGCTCTGGTTCATCAGATCTCTGCATTCAAAGCATCACTTGTGACTAATCTTATAACTAGAAAGGCAAATTAATGGTTTTCCATTACCTGAACTCATTTGTAACAGGGTAGACCTGTATCAGTAATAGATTCATGCATTTTGTGTGACACTAGTGGTGGATTTTGTGGCGCATGTGTGGGTGTGGCTTTACAGAGTGCGTGTGTGCAGTGATTTCATGGTGATGGGCTAATCTAAAACAGGTGAGCTGGGCATGATTTCAGCCAGTTTAACTACCCCTCCACACACTCTTTTTGAGTCTCCCTCTGCTCTTCTCTGTGACAGTGTGGTGTGTGACGTGGGCTGGAGTGTCTTGGGACGGTGTGCACGGATTTCATTCAGATCTAATAAAGCTGCAGTGCGAGCAAAGCCGCAGATCTCCAGATCTGACATTTTCTACTTCCTCAAGACTGATGAGACACACACACCCATCTGTGCAATCTGATAAAGGTCCCAGACGCCACGCTATCGACAGTTCACACTCACTCACACACACACACCCCACATTTTGACTGACGCTCATCACTGCATCTTGACTTCTCAGCTATTTGTCAAAAAAAAAGGAGGACGTTATAAAGATACCAGTAATAATAATAATGCACTTGATGAGTGAGATGATGAGTTTATTGACCTACAGAACAAATGTTAGTGGTTGAGTAACATTCCATAGAACCATAATTACTTGTTCATTAGATTTGATTGTCATTAAATCTGTGGTGCTTTTACTTTTAAAAAGAAACAAGCGTTTATATTATGTTCACACGATTGCCGATTCTGTCTATCAGCTCCATACGACTCCATACGAAACTTATCAACTGGATTTCGCCGTTGAGCTGTGACAGTCTATTGCTGCACACAGGAAGTTATTTGTTTTATGTCACATAGACACGTGAAGTGAAAATAAGACACAGCAAACAGGCTGGAGTGTGACTGAAAACACAGAAAAGTTATTTCTACCTTGAGATTTCTACCATTTGAGATCTCACAAAACTTTCAGTCAGTTTTTAGAATGGTAGTTTACATCTTTTTTTATTATTATTTTTTCTACCTAAAATGTTTTGTCCCTTTAGGGGCTCCGTAGAGTACTAACAATTGTGCAGAAGTCACAAGATAGATATTTTTCTTCTTCTATCAAGTGAACTGTAAATAATCATCATGATAATGTTTACCTTCTCCAGGTAGGAGGTCAGGCGTTCTGCATGGTCACTTTCTCACTCACCTTCTGAACTTTGAAATGTGACGATTTTAAAAAAAAATGTGAGTACCTTTTGCTCAGGTGTGTTTGTATCGTTGGTGAAAATGGAAACAAAAATCATGACATCAGGTTGCTAAAATAAAACCCAAAGCATATAAGACACTCTATATTGTACATCTCTGTATAATAAGTATAGTATACTGCACACACACTGGTATAGAGACATTAGATTAAGAGTATGTGAGGAAGAGGATGATGATGAGAGGGCAAATCATCTTACTGGGACTAAATCTGCCTCCTGTGGAAAATCTGTAGCCGACTTTGCTCCACTGTATTTTAACGTTGGTGATATTTTCTGATTAGTTAATGGTCTCAGTCATGAGTTTGAGCAGAAACAAAAGCGTTTATATTTTTTGTTGAGCGTGTGTTTACTTTTGAAAGTAGTTTTTTAAACTCTGTGTGTGAGTCCTTATTGAAAGAATAAATAGGCTACACCTGTAAAGTCGTATAGATTTTAATTTGTAACGCTTTTTTGTACACTGTAACACCTGCTCCGTGAAATGTTTGACTGACAGTGCTGGAAAAAAACAATTATCTTCATCACCTTGTGATCAGTGTCATGCTGCTCAACGAGATACCTGATATCCACAGAGCGTTACTAATGCTGATCCACACCTGTTTGCTTTGGAAGGGGAAACACATTACCTGCGTTCCACACATAGTTGGGACACGGGACGCGACGCCCTCACTGTGCTATAAAACACGGAGCTTCTCACGGTCACAGGCCACTGCTCTTGAGTCTCTCCAGCTCTTCAGCATCAGGTTCCACCTGCACGTGCTCCACATCCTCTCATCATCATCATCCTCTCATCATGTTCAGCCAGTCCCGCAGCAGCGCCCGCAGCATCTCCAGCGCCAGCAGCTCTCTCAGCATAAGCGGGGGAGGGATGCAGATGGTGGGAGGCGGACAGGTCCGCATCTCCACCGGCGGGCAGCTGCGGGGGCGCGCGCCCAGCGTGTACGGTGGCGCGGGAGGCTCCGGGACCCGCGTCTCCCAGGCCTACTCCATGATGTCCAGCTATGGCTCCGGGTCCGGGTCCGTCTATGGCTCCGGGTCCGTCTATGGCTCCGGGTCAATGGCCACGTACGGCGAGGCCGCGGTGATCACCAACGAGAAGGTGACCATGCAGAACCTCAACGACCGCCTGGCCTCCTACCTGGAGAAGGTAAACAACATCATCATCATCATCATTATTTACAAATGTATGCCGTTATTACACGTTTAATGGTGAGTTGATGCTATATGGGTAAGAAAATTATATGTTCAATTTTAAAGATAAATGAATAAAATTTTTTCAAAAAGGGCAAATTAAGCACAGACTTAATGCATTTACAGCTCCTTATTCCAACCATAACTTTACCCTTAGAACATAGAGCACCTGAGCAAAAAGTACTCACATTAAAAATAAATTTAAAAAATCGGATGTCTCATTTCAAAGTTTGAAAAATGGATCTACTACTCCCATTAAAAAAACCAAAGTGAATCATCAGACAGATGATAGTAGATGATAGCACAGATCTGCCCACAAGGTCAGAATGTCCTTATTTGGTGCAAATTCTTATTCCAAGTTAATACATTCTACAGACATTTTTTTCACAGACATTCCACGGCTGGAGCATGTGTTTTAAACGATTATCACTCTTCCCCATTTTTTCACTTGCTGATTGACATTTTCAAAACTCTTTGTCTAGTTCTCTAGGCTGACATGCAGTCAGTTGGCATAACGAAACGCATCACTGCTCCTGAAGTAGCTTTCAATCTTTTCTTTTTTTATGTCACGCACACACACACACACACACACGCACACACTTCACTTCACTTCAACTTGGAATGGAAGTGATAAGTAATAAGTGTGGCTGCAAATGATTATTTTCATACTAGAGACATTTTCTTCTCAGAAAATGTTGACAAATGTTTATCGATGTGATCTAAATTAAAAAAGATGCCTTTATTCGTCCCACAAGAACGGAAATTTGCTGTGTTACAAGGTAGAAAATAGAAGAAAATATGTGCAAGAAAAACAATATTGAGACAAGATAAACGACAGTTTTTGGTGTGGGTGTGGTCTTCTCACAGTCTGACTGCAGCAGGGAGGAAAGACCTGTGGTAGCTCTCCTTCACACACTGAGGGTGCAGCAGACTGAGGTCACAGTGTCCTGGCCTTCTTTATCATAGCTTGTGGAGATGCTGCTGCCACTGACTCATAAAAGCTCCTCAAGAGAGTTTCTCAAGTCCTGATATGATGATGTTCCCAAATGTGTGGACGATCTTTAGGAAAGTGGTAACATTGCTCAGGTCAGACTATAGAAGCCACTGCAGGAATGACTTTATTAAAGGAAAGGAAACACATTCATAAGTGTACGGTGACGACAGCAAGTGGTGCTTCAGAATATGAATGGACGTGTTTTCTGTGTGCCGCCCTGGACCTTTGAGCCAGAACGAAAAAGAGTTTTAATGTCTGTCAGTCGGTGACACCAGCCTGTGGTCGTGTGTGCAGGTTCGCTCTCTGGAGGCAGCCAACAAGAAGCTGGAGCTGCAGATCAGAGAGTACTATGAGAAGAGAACCTTCATCGCCAGAGACTTCACTGGCTTCTTTGCCACCATCACTGAGCTCCAGGCCAAGGTAGGACCCACACTCTACACATCACGCACACGGGAGGGATGAAAATCCCACTCTTTGCAAACGTCCTGAAATTTGAAGTATTGTTAGTTTATAGTAAGTGTCTGTTAAGTATGAAGAGTGTGTTTTATCAAAACTTCCACTTTAAAAATGTGGAAAAAGCAATTATAATATATTCCAATTATGAAAATACAAGAAGGATTTGAAGTTTGAATGGAATGTATTGACCTGAAGGGGTTTAGAAAGTGGACAGAAGTGCTGCTGACATTAAATCACTGAGGAGGAATTATAATTCATTCTAAACACGAGGGTGAGCAATGCATTTGTTTTTGGAACGTTCAGCCTATTCTGGAACTTAACTGTTTTTATTTTAATGCGTGGACTGTTCAGACCTCAAGTGGACGACAATATAAACTGACTTCCATAAGTAACAAGTGGCCAAATTGTTTATTTGTTGTGTACTTTTGAAACAACATTACGTAACTTCCTGTTATCTTCTCTTCTTTTAGATCGCAAGGAGACATTCAGAAAATCAAAGTGTCCTTCTCCAGATTGACAACGCTCGGCTGGCCACTGACGACTTTAAAATGAAGTAGGTTCAATTCCATTATGTTACTTTACAGTAAAATCTGTTTTACACTCTCCAAACAAGTTCTTCATCTGAATAATATATAACTCTCAGTTGGATGTAAACTGTATGTGCTGGACTGTGTACAGACTATATATAGTCCATGATGAGGCTAAACAATCAACAATAACCAACTTCCCTGTGTAGATATGAGATGGAGATGAACATGCGCTCAATGGTGGAGGCTGATCTGACTCGTCTCCGTGGCGTCCGGGACAGTCTGAGCCTCAACATCAGCGACCTGGAGATGCAGATCGAAGGGATGAAGGAGGAGCTGGCCTTCATCAAGACCAACCACCAGGAGGTGAGAGGGAAATGTACCTGTGCTGTCACAGCTGTACGAGTCAAGTGCAATGGCGCCATCTGCTGTTGGTCGCAGACACTATTCTGGTTAACCCTTAGAACGCAGAGCATTGAGGCTGCTTTTTTTTCATTACTATGTTAAAACGTATAAACAGAGGCTGTAAGAATGTTCAGTATATTGTGTCTTTGTGACCTAACCTATTATTTCCATTTCAGTTTCACCAACTATATAAACACACCTGAGCAAAATGTACTCACATTTTGAATTAATCGGATTGAATTTGTGAAATATGTGTAATACGTCACATTTCAAAGTTTGAAAATAGAAGAACGGTCTGTTTTCTGCACACTTATCGCTACTCTCAAAAAAGAAGACATAAAATGAATAAGAAGATGTGACCTATAAACACACACCCTTAGGATATTATTCCCACTGCAAACTTTAAGTGTGAACCCCCATGTGCGTATAGTTCCGCCCCCTCTCACCAGGTTGCCCTTTTGCTTCTGTGTCCTGAGACACATCAGAGACAAATGTAAACACTGCACAGTTTGAGCATAACACAGGAATAGTGTTTGTGTAACTCTTTCTCCAAAACTGTTCCTCGCTGTTGAGCAAACCTGTCACATATTCATGGAGATCCAGCTCGTGCTTCTGTGTGATTTTTATTTTTTCATGTCATTCAAAAAAACCAAAAACTTAAACGTGCCTTTTCTGTGTTGTGCAGGAGCTGCGTCTGCTGAGGGCCCAGCAGAACGGTTCTGTCAATGTGGAGGTGGACAGTACAGAGTCTGTTGACCTGACACGGGTGCTGCAGGAGCTCAGGGAGCAGTACGAAGCTCTGGCCATCAAGAACAAGCAGGACATGGAGAAATGGTTCCAGCTGAAGGTGAAATAGGAGAGCCTGAACGTTTCCACGACAATAATAATAATAACAGTGTGAAAAGCCAACGTCAAGATGATTAACTCTCAATGTCTCTGTCTCTGTGTGTGTAAAGATGGACGGTCTTCAGGTACAAATCACGACAGTCACGACAGAGGTGGAGTCACATAACACACAGCTTTCAGAGCTGAAGAGAACATACCAGAGTTTGGAAATAAATCGGGAAAGCATCATCACAGAGGTACAACTGCTACTACTACTAATAATTATAATGATAAGGAGAGAATTAAAGGAACAAAATAATACATAGAAAATTGTGCGAGCCATATCTCCTCAGGTAAGTTGTTGATGCCAAAATCTGTCACTTTTACATTAAAGCCTTGACTTTGTGACCTTAACCAAGGATCAAAGAGAAGTGGCTTAATATGCTCACATCTGCAGACGATTTCTTTTCAGGCAGAAAATTCTCTCCTTTTTATTCCTGATTAAACTCATCGCTCGTCCTCTTCACTGTACGCCCTGCAGATGCAGTGTCTGCAGCAGAATTTGAAGGAAGTGAACAGTCGCTACAGCATTCAGCTCAACCAGCTGCAGGTGACCATCAACACGATGGAGGTGGAGCTGCAGCAGCTGCGGGTCTCGCTTGAGCAGCAGAGATCTGAGTACAACCTGCTGCTGGACATCAAGATGAGGCTGGAAATGGAGATTGCAGAGTACAGGAGACTGCTGGAGGGAGAGCAATACGAGAGAAAGTGAGATCAAGTGTTTGTTTTAAGAGGTTGTGAGTCCACGGCTGGAGCATGTGTTTTAAACGATTATTATTTTTCCCCATAGGGCTGTGGTTATCAGCAAGGTTGTGGAGGTGGAGGTGGAGGGTAAGGATCCTTCTCCAGTCATTGTTATCACCAGCTTTGTAACAACACTTTGTTGTTGAGTTGTCGTCATGGTCTTTGTCCTTCCCCTCCACAGAGCATAAACCCCATATCGAGAGGAGAGTGAAGACCATTGTGGAGGAGATCGTCGATGGAAAGATTGTCTCCTCCAAGGTTGACACCCAGGTGGAGGACATTCAGTGACAGCCCTGCTCACCTCTGCTGCAGCTAAACTCACAGTGTTACAATCATTCAGCCTGTACACAGCTCAAGTAATATCTGATAAAGTTAACTGCAAAAAAGTTTCTATGCTGGGACGATCTTTAACCATTGTTTCACCTCAGTATCATGTTGCAACAAGTCATGTTATCCACTATGGCAGATGCTCTAACTGAAAATGAAACAAAATTAAAGGCCATAAAACAAAGATGGAGATGTGTGTAAGTGTGCTCATTTACAAATGTGCAGTGCAAAGAAATCTGGATTTAAATAGCATAATCATCAACCGTTCTTGAAATATGACAATTTTAAAACATGCAGTTTTCTCAGTTTCAGGTTAGGCACAGGTGCTGGGGGGGCCGGGTGGGGGGAATTAGGGAGGGGCTTGTGAGTCACTCTGTATTGAACTGTTATTCTTCCACCTAAAAGTCAGGCGTGAATCTCCTCCCACAGTTTTGATCAGGAATGGCGTGCCATTACTTTTTAGTATTTCGATCAACCATGCCAAAATTTGACAAAAATATCATGTTTTAGTTCGTCGTCCAAAAAGTCACTAAAATGTCTTAGTTTAGTATGTTCTCCAAAATTAGACAAAAATGTTATAGTTTAGTATGTCGTCCAAAATTTGACAAAAATATCATAGGAGATAGTATGTCGTCCAAAATTAGACAAAAATGTCATAGTATAGTACGTCGTCCAAAAAGTCACCAAAATGTCGTAGTTTAGTATGTTGTTCAAAATTTGACAAAAATGTCATAGTATAGTTTGTCGTCCAAAAAGTCACCAAACTGTCATAGTTTAGTATGTCGTAAAAAATTTTGTCAAAAATGTCATAGTTATGTATGTTGTCAAAAAAGTCACCAAAATGTCATAGTTTAGTATGTTGTCCAAAATTTGTCAAAAATGTCATAGTATAGTATGTCGTCCAAAAAGTCACCAAACTGTCATAGGTTAGTTTGTCGTTCAAAATTTAACAAAAATGTTGTAGTTTAATATATCATCCAAAATTTGTCAAAAATGTCGTAGTTTAATATCAAAAATGTCGTCGTTTAGTATGTCGTCCAAAATATTCTCCCTCTCTTCTAACCATTTTCTGTAATCTCTTTGGCAAAATTCCCAGTAGATCAGCAGTTTCTGCAATACTCAGATCAGCCAGTCTGCCATTAACAACCACGCTACATTCATTGTCAATTACATCACATTTCTTCTCCATTGTGTCGCACAGTTTGAGCTTCAGCAGTTTGTTTTGGACCACATCTACATGCCAAACTGCACTGACTTGCTACTATGTGATTGGCTGATTAGATATTTGCATTGATAAGCAGTTAAACCTAATAAATTAGCCAATCGATATGTTTAAGCTTTGTGTTTAATACGCGATGATGTACCTCCAGTCACGACTGGCAGTGAACAGCGTCACAGCAGGAGACTACAACCGGCCACTCCGCATCTCCAACTTCATCAACGAGCTAGACTCCGGCTTCCGCCTGCTCAATCTGAAGAATGACCCGCTGCGGAAGCGCTACGACGGTCTGAAGTACGACGTTAAGAAAATTGAGGAGGTGGTGTACGACCTGTCCATCCGTGGCCTTGCCAAGGAGTCAGAGTCTGGAGGGGGAAAGTAGAGGTCAGAAGTCGTGATTGGCTGTGGGAGATGGAGGAGGGCGCAGTTGCTACCCAGAGCTGGAACCTCTCCACGGCTGCTGCAGATCGGAGACCTTATCTCACCTTGAAGGCTAGACCCCGGGATCTGCCTGATGCCCCAGCAGCCAACGACAGACTGTGTATATGTGCAGGAAAGTTAGTGCGTGAGTGTATGCATGGTTCACGTGGATGGCAGTCTGTCAGAGGGGTGGCAGAAGTGGGGAGTTTGAGATAGAATCCCTCATTCAGAAGCTCAGCGACTGAAGTTTGGTTGGTTGTTAATTGTTTTTTGGAAATCTGTGTCCTTGGCATCATCTGATGCAAATGGCATTTTTCCTGAGTTGGTTTTGCAACTGTTTCTTATTTGCAACAATTTCCTTTTATTGAGTCATAGTCATTTGGTGTTCAGTTCATACAAGAGGATAAGAAGAGGTTGCTCCTGCTGTGCAGAGCTTACGTTTGTTTCGTGTTCATTTGCAAAAACAAAAACGTGAAATGTGTTTCTGTTTTTCACCAAATTCATCAATGCCTGGTATTTCTTGGGACTTTGTGTTAAAGGCTCTTGCCTGATTTTGGACATTTGGTGCAAGATTAAGATCATTGAAGTTTGAAGCATATTCTTCTTTCCATATTTCTGTTTTTCTTTTAATTTAATACACAGGATTTTGTAAATGAAGCTCTAAGAGAGGTCGAGCCAAAGAAATGACAAAGATGCACCTCATATGTTATAAAGCTACTTTGCCAGTTAGAAACCTATTATTACAAAATATTCACAATATCAAGTATTGCTTGGTCATGTTTTTCCCAAGCGTTTCTTCATTTGTTTCTCCTCGGCATCACTGCTTTTTGTTCATGTTGACCATCTTGCGTTCCTGTTTCTGGAGTAATACCAACCTGTGCTCCACCTGTAATGTGTATATTCACGTCTTTGAATCTTTTGTCTTAAAAGATGTTTAAAATAACTGTAAACCCTCTGTTTTTCTTCTTACTACATCTCAAGCTTTATCAGATTTTAATACACACACAAGAAAAAGGGCCAACGTTGTATTTAAAATCCTTTAATGGAATTAATTGAGGGAAATAATACATCAGGTCATTCAAATGCAAAAGAGGAAAAGGAAAGTCATGGTATGCAATTCAGTAGTTATTTTTAATACATTTTAAAAAGAGTTCATCTGAAACATTTTCCTTTAACAGCACAGGAGTGTTGGTGTTGAGCAACTCTGCCCTCAAAAAACAGTGATTTGCTACTTTTACTGAAGTGCTACTTCATTGCAAACGTAAAACAGCGTTGGTCTTAAATAGCAGTTTTGGTTTGACGGTGTCAACTGAGATCAGCTTCGGTCGACTGGGATCCTTCTTAACATATTTTTCCAGCAGTTGCCTCTGGAAAGTCTTGTGTTACTGAATTATAATAAAGTGCATTAAACAAAATAAAGCTGTCACAGACACAAATAAACACAACCACTCAAAGAAGAGAGAGGATCAAAGTGGTCACATATTATCAGCAGCCAAAGACTGCCAGAGGAATCTTCACGTTACATTTACTATTGACCTCAACCATGTGCCAGCAGAGGGCAGTCTAGTCCACATCTCGGGGATAAAAGCTACTGTGGCTGGTTGCACACATTTCAGTCAACTTAACAGTAATTGAGTACCAAGGCACAACAGCTCATTGCTAAGTCACACAATTAAAACTGTGTCATGACAAAATGGTTTGGATATTTTTTTGAAATTTTGTAAACCAGTATATTCGCTGACTGACACAAGTCACCAATGTTGATAATCAACTGATTGTTTAAGCCACTTATTCACCTGTTTCTCTTATGTTGATTATAGACTTGTAGAATAACTTAAGGGTAGCAGACTAAATCGAAACTATTTTTGGACATTGTATAGACCAAACAAATACCAGTTTATCTGTCCCAGAAATCCAAGGTTTAGAATCTCGGCATGTAAAGGTCCAGCGTGCCATAAATACTGTGCAGAAAGGAGAACAACCTCCTTTCTGGTATGCAGAGGCCAGCATCTTTCCCTGATAACAGAACTGTAACAGAAACCCAAATTGTTCTACACATTTTGTAAAGTGCGTCATTGTTATATGACAGGTGTGGTCGCCTCCTTCATAAAACGAAAGAAGAAACCCTTACGTGTATTTACTTTATAAGAATGACGAAAAAAAAACAAAATGTTTTATTTAAAATCCCCAAAACTGCCAAATTATTTCAACAGGAAGCAGCTGTGCATCGCGCATGTGCAGAACAAATTGGGTTTCTGGTACAGATCGGGTAGCCAGTGAGTCTTCCATTTGTTCCAATCTGCAGTGTCACCATTAGATGTCACAGATCCTTACACACTGGAACTTTAACCCACAGTGAGGAAACTGTAGCGTGTGAGATAATCGATTAAATGAGATGTTTACATAGGAGGTTGACGACACTTCTCTTCAGCTGCTTTCATGGCACTAAGATGAAGATAAGGATAACATTCAATTTTGCCAACAAACATATGAGCATATTTGAGACTTCAAATTGAACCTACCACGTGAAACTCGAGGGAAATAAAGCATCTGATGCCAAAGGAAATACAGTGAAATGAAAAACATATGCAGTAGCTACGAGTTTTGAAACTGGCAGATATTATTGCTGTAATGTGAGTTCTCATTTAAAACACAGTGATACAGGAGGTCTGCTCAACTGCATCTCTGGCAGTGAAAGTTGCTCTACCGCCGACGGACAGTGGAGGGCGGCACGCAGAGAGGAGAGGGCTGTAGGACAAAGAGAAACCACTGAACTGAACAATGCTGTTTGACCACATCCTCAACACTTCATACCAAAACCAATGGCCCCCCCCCCCATGTACTGTCTTGTATAAAAGGTGACATTACAATTTTTCTCCTTGCAGTCAGTCATGTTCAGTCATGCCATTCAACAGCTCACACCTCAGCTCTTTTTTCTCCAAGAGCAAACACTCTTTACAATCAAGCTGACCAACAGCCCAAGTTTTTTGGTTGTCCAAGACTGACATTTTTTTCAGCTTTAAATTAAATCCTCATGACAGTAGCTCATAGCACTTATAGCTTTTGTAAAAAAAGTAATCTTCCTCTTAGACTTTGAGAAGAGATGGGTTTTTTTTTGTTTTTCTTTATAACAGTGGTGTCACTCAAACTTTTCTTGTCAGATTTTGCAGAAGGAGGAGTTAAGTATGTACAGTGTGACAAAGGCGACGGATGGTTGGTCTCAGGAGCGGGTCTGGCTTGTGTTAATCATTATGTTCGGCAAAGCGTTGCGTCTTTTCCTCCATGTGCCCAAATCTCGCGTATACCTCTTTAACTGATGGAACCACTGCTGCGTGCGCGATTTGTCTGAGGCGCGAAAAACAAATGACTCCCGTCGAATATCGAGCACCTCAAACGTGTCCTCGCAGTCAGGATCCGTTGACACCACACAGTTGCCCAGACGGATGGGCTCTCTCAGCACTGTGAACTTCCCGCTGCTTTTGTCCTTGATTAGAATCAGCACTCCGTCTCGGACGCTTTCGCCACCACCACCACCACCACCCTCCCCCTGATCTCCACGTGCCCCTACATCAGTGCCCTGTCCTGGGGCTTCACCCATCCGCTGAGTGCTCACCATCAGCAGACTCTGAACATTTTGGAACTTGAGGGCCTTGCTTCCCTTCCTCACCCACTGACCATCTGCTGGCTGCGACAGTTGGAGTGGTCCCTCCATGACGAAACGGGTGTATTCTCTGGCCCAGCCCACCGTCTTCATCGACAGCTCTCGCATCTCAATGTTGATCACCTCCCGGTTCTTGCGACTGTCGCGGCGGAAGGAACGGAGGGACCAGCTGACGCCGTTGCCCTCCTGCTTAGTCTTCATGTTGATGTGCTCCAAGTGGGACTCCACCCGACTCTTGGCCTCACGCAGACGAGAATAGTCGGGGTGACATTCGGGGGTGACCTTACTGATGCGGCTCAATAAAAGTGGGTATTTGGTCACGCGCTGGAGGGGTGCCATGAGGAAGGAGCGCAAGTTCATACGACGCAAGGCTGTGTTGTCATTCTGGGAGACATCAAGGAAGATTCTGAAAAGAGAAACAGAAAAATACAGTTTCACTTGGGAATGTTCTAATCCTAAGTATTCTGTCTCTGTTCTTTTGTCTATGTCTAACTGTCAATGACTGCGACAACTAGGGTTTGGCACTGATGGCTTTGCTCTTCATGCTCCCAGGATTGGTGAAGCAACATGCTAATCCAAACCAAGGTTATAATAGTTTTGGTAATTTTTGGTAATTTTTGGTAATTTGGTAATTATAGTAATTTTTCATAAATTTTAGGGTTAGGGTTAGGGTTTTTTATATAATTTTGACCTTTTGTTTTTTTAAAATTAGTTTGTTTCAATTAGTTTTAAGGGAGGGTTTGCTAGTATCCTCCGATACCGGGGGTAGCGTCACCAGCAGCGACAGACACTTCAATAATAAACACATACATGCCGCATACCCACAGAACAGTCAAACTCGGCTAAAAGCTCATAAAAACATTCTTATGTTCACTAAACAGTTTGTATGCATCGGGTGGTGACTTGAGCATTTGGCAAAGCCATGTATCCCAGAATGCGTTTTGGCGGAACGTAGCAGCAGTGAATGCAAATATAAACCTGAAATAAATATTTTTCTGTGTCCCGGAACGCAGTTTTAAGATCACTTGAGGTGAAGAATTAGTTATTTAGAATTCAAACATGTGGCTTGTGTATTAAGATATTAGGTATTTATAGTTTGACAGCAACGTTGTCAGAGGTGAACAGCTCCGCCTCTGCGGACGCTGGTGCTCACAGTGCCGCGTTACCTCGGCCTGTCCTGATGAAATTATCCGCTGGCTCAGATGCTTGGTGTGATCGATGGATTTGTTGTTGACGCGTTATTTAGTTTTTAATGTAAACGTTTTGACCTGACAGTTAGAACGTTTGTATATTGTTAATGTTTAACAATTTACACTTTAACTTTGAATTATATATATATATATATATATATATATATATATATGTGTATATATACAATATGCCATGTGACCATTTAATTCACACATTGAGTGTCGACTTGTATTATTGTTTAATTACTAAGCTTATTAGCTAATTAACCCTTGTGCGTCGTTATGGATATTTTTGTCCATTTGGGTCATCCTTTTGGCTGTTTTAATGCATATTGCACATTTTTTTGTAAGAAAGTCCCTCTCTCTCTTGACAGATTTTGCAACTCAAATTTAAATTTTTCAAATAGATCAATACAACACTGTGGAAACAGTGATTTAGTAATTAGAGTACAAAAATGTCCACTTTAATTATCTGTTATAAAAACGTTACAGATTCATATTTTATGTCCTTCAGACAATAGTAAATTAAACTGACGCCTGGGGGTTAAAATGTCCCTTCACATCAATGTTTCTATAAAATACAGTACATGATCAAATTAATAAACAAAGGCTATAAAATCTGTGTTATCCGATTCGCCCACTTCCTGCAACAGCGCGAGTGAAATTACGGAAGTAACCACATGTCGGTTTTGACTTGCAACTTCTCAGCATCTTTGGCAACTTCTTAGCATGTTTCCGCACAAACCGTTGTCACGTAATTACAGTAATGCAAAACGTGCTTGCGCAGACATGTCGTCTGCGATAAGCTTGGTGTTAAAGGGTTAAACATACAGTGTGGAGCTGATGGACTTTATCAGCATTATAGTGTGAACTAATTTGACAATCTGAGAGACATTTGATTATGTTTAAAAGTTACACCCTACAATTTATTGACTTGATTGATGATTTTTACCATTTTATTGTGCAGGCCCTTTTATACAGATGCCATTTGGACGTGCAGGATAAAGCACACATGCATGTAACAGATCACAATATTTGTAGCTGTGTTCAATTCATGTGAGTCAGGACAGTGTGGTGGTGAACCAGCGCACACCCTGAAACTGAGCAGTCTAAATGAAACGTGGTTAACATTGTTGTCGTTGTTTTTACACCTGTGTTTTTTTTTTCAATGTGATTTGCCAAACGGCTGTCTCTGCAGAGTGCACATTGACATAAGCCACAGAGCTCACTCCGAAGAATATTTGGGTTGAGTTTGTTTTACTTAACAAACACACACAGAAGCACCATTTTGGGTTTAATCATTGAAAGAGAAGAGGCCATGTGTGAATTCAGAAGGCCGTTTGTCTGCTCTCGGGGGCAGCCTACTTTTAGTATTACTCATCAAACAAAGTTTGTTTGTGTCCAAATAGAGGGTTGTTGGTGTGCTGAACACTGACACACTGTGGCTGCTCTAGGCAGACTAAAATCTCAGAGAATGTGGAGGGTGCCATGCCATGCTTAAACAAAATATGTGCCTTGGCAAAGTGTATTAAGATAAGATAAGATAGTCCTTTATTTGTGCCGCAGCGGGGAAATTTACACTGCGGGACTGTACATAATCAAATAAATAAATGTATATAATCAAATAAATTAATGAAAGGCAGAGACAGGTCATTGTTTTGAAGTTCAAACTCAACTCAAATTTGTTGTGGCAATAAATACCAGTTGGCCTGGTTCATTCATTTTGAATAACCTGGATTTCAAATAATCATCTCATCAATGAAGATGAGATATATTAATAGAAGATACTCTCATTTCCTATGTTTCTGCTCATTCAGTCCATTTGCATGACAGAAAAAAGTAATTTGTTAGTCCAAATAGAATTAGACTTTTAAAATGCAAACATGTTTCACCAACTGGACTGACATGGAGACCAATTTTAAGCTCAGCATCAGCATCACCATTTGCATATTTTTAAGTTAATGGATGGCAGAATTAAAATTCTGGCAAATTCTGTATGCTGTTCTGTGGGCTAACAGCATAGAGTTGATTTATTTAATTTCATTCACAAATAAAAAAAACACTCAAATACAATTGACATACAAACACAACATTGTCCAAGTCTGCCCCTTTATCCCAGTGAATCAATTTACATAGTATATAGACAAAAAGTCTGTTAAGTCTCTCTCTCTCTCTCTCTCTCGACAAATTTTGCAACTCAAATTTCAATTTTTCAAATACATAGATTAACCATACTCTTAAGTCATTAGAGTACAAGAATGTCCACTTTCATTAGCTGTTATAAAAGCGTTACGGATTCATATTTTATGTCCTTAAGATGATAGTAAATTAAATTGATGCCTGGGGTTAAACTGGCGTGAAGGGACACTTCACATCAATGTTTCTATAAAATACAATACCTAGCTGTACATAATCAAATAAATAAATAAACAAAGGCTATACAATCTGTGTTATGCTATACAATGGAGGAAATTCCATGATGCTACAACTGCAAAAGAAACCCTTGCCTGATACTTAAGCAGGCATTACGCAATGCTCATTTCACAAGCTCTTTGTGAGTTTGCGTGCATTTACTGTGTTCAGGTCTATGTGGTGATTTAACAAGCTCTGAAGAACTAAAATGACTTTTAAATCGCCAAAAAACAAAAAGACACCAAAAAGAAATGTGTCATAAAACATATTAGAAATTCAGAACATTACATTGTCGATTCAGTTGTATGTGTGGAAATCTGGTAGTCACCGGACAGCCATTGATTTTCTAATGTTTATTTTATCCTCTGGACGGAGATAACCTTCAACAGACCTGAACCATTTCTCAACTGCTGCTGGGAAATAATTTTTTTGTGTTTACATACATGTGTACAGAACGTTTGGGAAGAAGATGATGAGTCAGTGGGGAACTGAAGGAGGGAGGTGAGAGGATAAAAGGAGCAAGCTGTGGAGCAACCATCTACATTGACAGCCGCACAGGATCAGGAAGGATGATGGGTGGGACTCCGCTGTGGCTGCTGGCCTCTCTGGCCTTTGCCTCTGTGACTTCTCTGGTTGACGGCTCTCCACTGTGAGTAGATCGGCCTCACCTTTATCCTGCCTGAGCTTAATTTGACTCATAAATGCGTTCAATGTGCAGTCTGTCTGATTATAGTGTAATTGGAGCAACAGCCACATTAGGTATTCCCCATTTAAAATAACTGATTCAGCTCCATTTAACTTGTATTATACACACAAATAGCTGTTTTCTAGTATGCAGTTTGTGCCACATAAGACAATGTAATCTGGTCTTGATGAAATGATGCCATGTTTGTGAAACGATTGTCCTGCGTTTGCACAGTGATGTTACAACAGACGATGATCCGTGATGAACTGATGTACAGATCTCGGTGTACTGAGTGTTGAATCAAGAAAATCCATAGATGACATAAGTCCATAGACTGATAGACTGACTGAGCAAGAAGCAGCAAATCAGCAAATAAATCTTTTTTCTTGTTAATTGAATGTATTTAAACTCAAACACAGACTAAGATTTATTCATTTATTCATTTATTCGTTTATTTATTTAACCAGGTATAAGAACCATTGAAATTGAGATCTCATTTACAAGGGTGACCTGGCCAAGATGTCAGTTATATATATATATATATATGAATATCACAAACACAAGAAACGGATTACAATAAATTAAAAATAAAACAGTGATTTAAAAGTGCAAACTAGTTGACAGTTAAAGAGCAGGAGTTTTTAAGAACAATTTTAAGAACACAGGCACTTAAAATGGAGCGAAAGGCTTCGCTTGAAATTAGTTTTGTCATTTTCAATTCAGATTAGAGAGTAATCCAAGCAGAGGGGGCAGCAAAACTGAACGCTCTTTTCCCCAGATCATTCTGAACATGAGAAACAGTCAAATGAAAGATGTCTCTGGAGCGTAAGGTGTAGTGGCTTGTTCTTCACAGAAATACACATAAATAGGAGGGAACTGAAGCAAGAAGAGCCTTTTAAATCAGAGTCAGCAAGTGTGTTGATCTGCGTACACTCAACAAAGGCCAGCCAGATCTAAGATATAGTTTTTCAGTGGTGTGTGAGGTGACTACAACCAGTTATGAAACACAAGGCACAGTGATAAGAATCCAAAGACTGGAGACATTTGGCTGAAGCACTCCAATACAGGACGTTGCTATAATCAATCGAAAGGAGGGTTGCTGATACAAGAAGCTTCTGAGGTCTGAGGGAGAAGCAAGATTTATTTTGATCATAGAAGTCAAGCTTCACTCTGAGAAACTAAAAATGCCTGTGAAATTGAATGAGAGCAGCAATATATTATGGTGTCATCAGCATAAAAATAATATAACTTGACAAATTGTCATATAGACTGTTGATGTAAATGGAGAATAAATGGGTCCAGAGGAACCAGCCACTGGAATACACTGCGTTCTTTTAGACAGATCATCAGCAAACCAAGTGATTGCTTGATAAAAATAAAAGCATAATTCATGGTGCAGTCTGACAAGAGTATTTTATTTCCTGGTCTCTATAGGAAGGTGATGTCTGCCCCAAACATGTTGCGTGTAGGAACAATAGAGAACATCTTTGTGGAGTGTCAAGACTGTACAGGGGGAGACATACAGGTTCACATCAAGGTGATGAACCATCCAACCAAGCTCATAACGCTGAAGACCACAAGTGTGACCCTTAACACTGGAAATCAATTCCAGGCACTTGGACAAATACAGGTAAATGAAACAATATTCATTCATTTCCAATAATGAGTGTAGTTGGGAGATCTACAGTGTAGTGTAACGTTATTGTTCTCATTATTACAAAGAGAATACAATATTAAATTATTATTGAATAAAAATAGCTTTCTGGACTATTTCAAGATGACAATGTCATGATTGTTTGAGTTTAAATTGTAAAAGTTCAGAGAGCATGAGACATTATTTTCACACATGTATTAGCCACTACATAGTCCAGACCATTCTGACTTGACACAGTAGTCCAACTCTCCCTTCATAAATACAAAAAAATGAATGCCTCTAGATTGATATAAATGTTGTGACATTATATTGGCTTGTCAATATGAGGTGGCCGTTTGCAAAATTTGCCATTTTGCTGCTGTAAAAAATGAATTTCCCCTTTGTGGGATCACTAAAGTCTAATCATATACACCTGTCCTGCTCCTCATTACTGATTCCTCTGCTGCCTTCAGATCCCCGCTGAAGAGTTTAACAGGGATCCCACCGTGAAGCAGTATGTCTACCTGCAAGCTCAGTTTCCTGACCGCCTGCTGGAGAAAGTCGTCCTTGTGTCCTTCCAGTCCGGCTACATCTTCATCCAGACTGACAAGAGCCTCTACACCCCCGGCAGTAAAGGTGCGTTCAGTACAACATCAGTGCTAAACAACACACACACATTTCTGTGACAGTAGTCCACATATGATAGTACATCAGAACACACTGTGTATCACTGTGTGGATTTATTCATGACAATTTCTAACACTCTGCATTTTTAAAGGGAATCAGTCTAATCAGCCTCTTTCTCTTCCTGTCAGTTCTTTACAGGATGTTTGCAGTGACACCTCGTATGGAGCCCATTGAGAGTGATGGTCTTAAGGATTCTTCCATTGACATTGAGATTATGGTATTGCATTTAACTGCAATGAGAATACAGAATCATTTTACTCTTCAGTTGCATACAACAGTGTGTCAAGCCTCTTGGGCAAAATAGCCAAGTGACAATCATTGAACTGACAACCAAGGATGATCATTTGTTCCAAGTCTTGTTTGTGCCACAATTTTACTGCACTCATTTGTAAAGATGTCTGGGTCACTGTTAATGGTTTCATTTTGGGGGTTTTTGTGTTGTGTGTTTTCTTTTTTTTAGACTCCTGAAGGAATCATTTTACCTGTTGATTCAGTCTTTCCAAAATCAGGAATCCATCCTGGCGATTTCCAACTTGGTGAAGTTGTCAGGTTAGTTTGATTTTGTTTTAATATTTATAAATTTGATCAGAAGATATTTACCACTCTCATAACATCTCATAAAAATGTTATAAGATCCAGGGGATAATCAGCATAGCTTCACATGGACATTGGTAACGAGAGGAAACAGCCTGACACTGTTGGCTGTTGCCAAGAGACTTAAAATAGGCTAGTCCAGCACATTGTCGAGTAAAAACTATCCATTGATCTTTATCATAAACAGAAATATACACAATCTTAACTAACCTGTGTGATATAGCTATATTAATATTATAATTTATCTTTAGTTGGTATTGTTAGAAATGTAGTCTAAAGACAAATGTTGGTTTAAATTTGGAGACACACACAACATGACAAAACAGTGAGACTCCTGAATACTTAGCCTGTGTATGTGTGCGTGTGCATGCACAGTTTTGGAGTCTGGAAAGTGGTGGCCAAATTCCACAAGAACCCACAGCAGAGCTACACTGCAGAGTTTGAGGTCAAGGAATATGGTGCGTCCCTTTTACCTGAAGTTTACCTTTTAACTTATGATGTAAGTATTTATTCACTTTCTGGTGTTGGACACATAAGTTTAATTTATATTTCCAGTGCTGCCGAGTTTTGAGGTGAAGTTGATGCCTGAGAGCTCCTTCTTCTATAAGGACAGTCCAGAGCTCAATGTCAACATCAAAGCTACGTACGTATGTTTTTTTGTTTTTGTGGCTTTCAGAACTGGAATCATTAAAGGCTGAGTGGAAGAGAAAATAAATCATGTCATTAAGAGGTTGTGTTGCTGTTTTTGTCCGGCTTCCGTTGAAACTGTTTTTTGTGGTTTAAGGTATCTGTTTGTTAAAGAGGTAACTGGCACAGCATACGTGGTATTTGGGGTTGTGCATGAAGGTCAGAAGAAGAGTTTTCCAGATGCTCTTCAGAGAGTAGCGGTGAGGACATTATGTTTTTTGAGTTCAGACTATACATGTGAGACTAAACTATTTAGGATGTCCAGTTTTACAGTTGCCTGTTGTCTCCACTAGTTAAATTATTTGTGATGATCAGAATAAATCAAGTTGATGGTTTTTTTTGTATTTTGTAGCACCTCTAGATGTCCACTTATTTTTTTCTACGTCATATTAGATTGAAAATGGTGCTGGAGTGGCCAAACTGAAGAGAGAACACATCACACAGACCTTCCAGAATATTGACCAGCTTGTGGGGAGTTCCATATTTGTAGCAGTCAGTGTGCTGACAGAAAGTGGTAAGAAAAACACACATGTGTCACATGATCATGTTTGATTTTAATATCATTGATTATCAATAACAAAATGTCAAACACCTTCTGCTAAAGTGTTAGTGTGTGTGTTTCTACATCAATTCAACAGGTAGTGAAATGGTGGAGGCAGAGGTGAGAGGCATCCAGATCGTTACATCCCCCTACACCATTCACTATAAGAGAACGCCCAAATATTTCAAACCAGGAATGTCCTTCGATGTTTCGGTAATGCATTTACTCATAATTTACAATTATAATATATAACTAGTACCGCAAGCGGTAATGAACGGGTTCGAGCTTGAGTCCTCTAGCTCATCTCCCGTTCATTCACCGCTTGCGGTACTAGTTATTTTCAGTCATACTTATTTTCAGCTGGGACTATTTTCAGCGTCCCTGTGGTATGTTAGAGGGATCTTCCTGTTTAAAATGGCCGACTTCCTGTTGGGTGAAAGGTGAATGGTCCTTTGACTCACATATCAAGTTTCTTGAAGATCGGACAATGTTAGACTTTACTTCCTGTTTCGGGAGTTCTACTTCCTGTAGGGAGGTCATCCTTTACAGACTTGTTCCGGACGGGTCTGAGGTCTCACATATCAATTTTTAAGTGGATACAACAATCCCTGTTAGAGCAGCATGAAAAACTGTAAATGTAATTTTGTCTGCCGTCACCAGGGGGTGCTGATTTTGACATGGAATATTTTCTTATAGATTTGTATGCAGGTGCCTCCATCATGTGGCGAAAAAAAGGTACTGCATGAAAATGAACAAACGAACCACTCAGTTGAATGAATCCTTTGCAGTGTTGCCATTGCAACACCTTTGAACGATTTGTTATCATATTCAGCACGCATCATTTACCATGTGTTTTGAGTGTTTTCACCAATTGAGAGTTTGATACGATGAACTCTGTAAAAGTTATTACCGAAATTGTGAATTTGTTGTATTTTCTGTTACCACCAGGAGGCGCTGGTTACAGTTTTTGCATAGGCATCTTCAGCAAGGGCCCATCATCGATCGTCACAAGTTTGGTTAAGATCTGACCTTCCATCGCAAAGTTATAAGAGTTTGTTGTGTGTTGCGAAGAATCACATTTTTTCTTGTACGCCATGATACTTACTGAAAAGATTTTGATACCTTTGGATCCTCAACTTGTCCACAGTGACCTCACCAAGTTTGAAGGTGATCCCATGAAAGTTGGAGGACACGTCTGTTCAAATACTATTAGTGCGAAATGGCCAAAATCGGCAAAAAATGTACATTCAATCCAAGATGGCGGCTTTCCTTTTTAGACCATTGGGTACGCTGACTTTTTTGACCGTCCCGACCTAAGGAACGCGTGTACCAAGTTTCGTGCATGTACATTAAACTTGCTCCCCAGGAGGACAAGTTTTAGGGGTTATAAGAGTTTTGCCTTTTGTTGTGAAAAATATGAACGAACGCCAACTTTGGCGCCCCCTATGTTGTACGCCATGATACTTATGGAAAATTTTTCAATAACTTTAGATCCTCAACTTGTCCACAGTGACCTCACCAAGTTTAAAGGTGATCCCATGAAAGCTCTAGGACAAGTTCGTTCAAATACCATTGGTGCGAAATGGCCAAAATCGGCAAAAAAATGAACTTTCAATCCAAGATGGCGGCTTTCCTGTTCGTTTTAGAGCATAGGCTACGCTGACTTTTGTACTGACTTTTGTACATTAAATGTGCTCCTCAGGCCCACAAGTTTTAGGGGGTGGAGCAGTTATTTGCCCCGCCCACTTAAAAAAAACGTGATTTACTTTGGTGAAGAGGAAGAAGAAGAAGAGGAAGAATAATCCTTACGATTACAATAATAATAATATAATTCCTAATTACTGAATAATTTAACAGTTCAGTTCAATATATTCTTATTGTTTGGCTGTTTGTTTCTTTCATGGCAGATTGAAGTTGTGAATCCAGATGAATCTCCAGCTAAAGGTGTTGCTGTGGTGGTGAATCCAGGTGAAGTGAAGGGTTTGACTGCAGCTAATGGCCTTGCAAAGCTTACCGTCAATACAGAGGCAAGAGCATCAGATCTGAGAATCACTGTAAGTTTTTTTCATTTCCAGTTATACTTTGTTTATAATGGAAGCTTGATATCTACTGATATCTACACTAAAATAAAGTGGCACCATGGCCAAATTCTGCAGCTTCATTTACTTTACAATCTGATTAACATAATACTGTCTAGATGGACTACCATTTACAGATTAGAGAAACTGTTTCAAAAGTATTCTTCACATTTTTACTAATATCGCCATTGAACGGTCACGCGGTCGGTGTAGCAGCAAGAGCCCTCGCGTTCGAGCCCCAATTGGAACAAGGACCAAGTTTGCATGTTCTCCCCGTGTGTGTGTGGTATTCTCCGGGTTCTCCGGTTTCCTCCCACAATCCAAAAACATGCAATATGGGGATTAGGTAAATTGGACACTCTAAATTGACCGTAGTTTTGAGAGTGAATGGATGAATAGTTGTTTTTCTCTTTTTGTGGCCTTGGACTGGCGAACTGTCCAGGGTGTGACCCCGCCTATCGCCCTATGTCAGCTGAGATTGGCACAGCGCCTCCCGTGACCCTCCTGTGGAGGATAAACCAGTAGAAGATGGATGGATGGATGGATGGACATTGAGATTCTTGTTATTGATCGCACACACATTGGCAGGAATACCATTGACATTCAACCACAAAACCCAAAACAGCAAAACAAAACATTAGCAGCATGAAACATCTCCCACCCTAAGTTTCCTCCATGAGCAACTGTGACACCCACGGAAACAATCCCCAGCAGTGTTGTGCTTTCCATTAGATTCCAATTCCTAATCATGACTTTAACGTACATTAACCATATTTGACATTAAACTTTTTTTGAAAAAATGCTGCATACTCTACCTTTAACTAAGCAAGATATTGTCTTAAAAACCTTTCAGTTCAGTCAGTAGTTCACTATTGATATGACTGGATAGAACAGTACAGATCTGGGACCTTTTGAACCTGTAAGAACGGCCTATCCAACGGTCTATGCTTCTCCTTGAAAGTGAATAATTGGCTGTCAGTCCAAAATATACTTGCATCAGACATGTCAGGCTATTTGTATTTTTATGTGTACCTATGTGTTTTAGTATGGCCATTTATGGTTTGTAAATCGTGTATGATTCTGTTTATTAACCTTTAGTGAGTTCATTCATCATAACACGATTGGTGGGAGTGTAAGTGACTAGCTTATTCGTCATTCATGTTCCTTCGTTTTAACCCCGGAACCTCTATGGCTATTGTTGAGGTCAAACAGCCGTTTGCCTTTTGTCCGAGTCCATTGATGCGGTGAAAGGAGGACCAGGAGAAGACGGAGTAAGAATTATACAGATTTATTGCGCAGTTTGCAAAGTGCGGAGAATAGTTCAAGTACAGTACATGTATCAATGTCGTGTACAAGAAGAGTCTGCTCATGTCTAGGGGTGTTATCCTATATAGTCTTCAGGTGAGTCGCCGCCTTATTTGTGTGTGCGTCAATGTAGAGTGTAGAGTGAGTGCATGGTACCCAAGGCCGTTTGTGAGGATGTGTGTGTGTGTGTGACTGCTTCAACAAGTATATGTGAACAAGTCCAGATAAAGTCATGTTCGTGCGACTAGGGTGTTTTTGAGAAAGTGTAACTATGTGTATTATATGTTCTGTGCTCACACTATCATCTTTTTTACGTCCCGTCGCTGTAGGCGAATAGCTTATTCGCTATTCACGTTCATTCGCTGTTACCCCGGAACCTGTATGGCTGACTCTTTTGTTTACGTTTCGTCACTGTATGCCCGGGAACACGCTAGTCTGCAGCTGTTCTTTCTCCCGGCTTTCCACATCACCCGTACCTCTGTTCTGGAGTAAGTTAGCGCATTATCTTGGTTTGATTATCACACTTATTACTTGCCTGTACTTTCTGTACATAATTAGACTTACCTGCGCTGTATTTGTGTGTCGTTTTTTAAGAGCCCATCAAGCTAACAGCAAGTTTGAAGCAGTCATGTGTGAGTTTTGCACCCTTGGTAAACGGAGTGAGGTGTGTATCTGGTATATTATGGGTGTGTGTAAATAGTAAACCAATTTGTACTATAAGCCTAATCTAATTACTGTTGTTTATTTTTTTGAAGCACAGTATTTCTATATGTTTTATGGTTTGATTGAATGCACTGTGGAAATGTGAGTTTATTTTTAGTTTTCACGGTGCTACTAAATAAAGGAAATTGCACCAGTCAAGACTCTCTGCCATTATTATGTACGTCCAGGGTTGCAACAGTGAAAACTCATCGCTAGTCATCCACCACGCCAGCGTCTTCATCAGCCAGTGGACACGAACTGGCTGATGATGTCCACCAGTTGTCATTGTTTGTTAACCTTGCTATAGCCACAAAGTGTAAATGTCTGATGTGAGTGGTATTACACAATTTAAGTATAAGTTAAAGTCACCACTCATCTAAATTTGAGTCCAGGCATAACATGATAACTTGATAAAACCCAAACAGATATTAAGGTTAAACATGTCATAGTACAACAGCACTAAGAACCCATTCGATGCAACCATACATCTACCCCAGATATTGCCAAGAAAATGGATGCATGCTGAGATTTGTGACCTCATCAATAAACGACTTGAGAACATAGATGAGACTTTCAATGACCACCTCGAGAAGGAGAGAGTGAGGATGATGCTAAATAAAAAGGAGTATGGATCCGTCTTTGGAAACTCAAAAACAGAAACAGTGATCTCTGAGTCCTCACAGAGATCATACGCTTCCTCAAGTGCTACTTCCAGGTCCTCTAGCAAACGTGCAGATGCAGAAGCGGACCTCGCAGCCAAACTAGAGCAGGCAAAAGCTATGCAAATAATTCATACCCAACAAGCAAGACTCGATGAATTGGAGAGCGAATGGAAATTTAAAGAAACGCAAATGCTAGCAGAATTCAAGCAGAGGGAGGCTGAAATGAAATTAAAGTTAAAAAAGGAAAAAACAAGGTTACAACAGCTACATGCAGACAATGAAGTAAAGGTAGCTGTCGCTCGGGTGAGAGCGTATCACAACTTTAATGGACGTGAAAGTGTTTATGAAGAGCCTGACCATACAATTCAATATGGCTGCCACAATGCTGAATTGAAAACTCTATTAGATCCACATGCCAGGCCATTCCAGCCTTACCATACACTCCATGAAGCACAAACAGCTCCAGAAGAAGCCAGGTTAGCCCAGGCAATTGCAAGCTCACTTACCTTAAGCCGTCAACCTGTCCCAGAACCAACGACGTTTACAGGTGACCCTTTAAAATTCATAGACTGGAAGATATCCTTTATGGCTCTCATCGGCCAGAAGCCCCTCCCAGTAAGTGAAAAAATGCTCTATCTCAAGAGTTATCTTGCTGGGGAAGCACGCAAGGCTGTGGAAGGATTCTTCTACCGAAACTCCGAAGATGCATATCAGGGTCTTGCAGGATAGGTATGAAAGCCCATTTGTTGTCCAAAGAGCCTTTAGAGACAAGCTCATAAAGTGGCCCAGGTTAGCCGCAAATGACCCACTCAGAGAGTTCGCTGATTTCCTTCAAGGTTGTGTTGAGGCCATTCCTCATGTTAAGGGCTTAGCCATCTTAAATGATTGTGAGGAAAATCACAAGCTTCTCAAAAAACTACTTGAGTGGATGGTGCGTAGATGGGGTCATACTGTTGTTGAAGAATTAGACAAGTCTGGAGACTATCCAAGTTTCACACAGTTCACAGAGTTTATGCAAAAGGAAGCCTGCATAGCTTGTAACCCTATTGCCTCCCCTCTTCTGATGAACATCAAACCCACAGAAGAGAGGTTTCCTAAGAGAGCCAAAGCACTCAGTACAAATGTTCAAATGAAAACCTCCCCTTCAGGAGAACTGAAAACCTCATACTCCAAGCCAAGGCCACCTTGCTTAGTCTGTAAGGACGAAACACATGGTGTTGCTAAGTGCCCTATGTTTGCAGCCAAGTCTGCGGACGAGAAGAAAACTTTCATTCATGAAAATCACCTTTGCTTCGGGTGCTTAAGGAAGGGGCACATTACTAAGGACTGCAAGGGGCGACACACCTGCAGCACATGTGGTCGACGTCATCCAACATGCTTGCATATAGAGAGAGAAAAGGCACCTGCGGAAATGTCAGGCGGAGATCCTGTAGTCAGAAGGGACCATGCAAGCAAAGAAATCCACAAGGTTATGGCCCATGCCTTAACACGGCATGCTTCTGCCACCTCCAGCATCGTTCCAGTTTTTGTGTCGTCAGCTACGGTGCCTCAGAAAGAAATTCTAACTTATGCCCTACTTGACAAGCAAAGTGACTCAACATTCATCTTGGAGGATCTAGTGTCTGAACTAAACGTGGACACTCAATCAGTGCAACTCAAGCTCAGTACAATGACAGCCGTCAACACAGTCATAGCAAGTAAGACTGCCTTTGGTCTACAAGTTAGAGGACTCAACTCTGACACCTATGTCCAAATAAAGCAGGCATACACACGAGACTTCATCCCAGTCGATAAGTCCCACATAAGTCCCCTACCAAAAGTACAGCACTCCAGTGGTCTCATCTCAAACACCTGTCTAACAAGCTACCACCACTACAAGACTGTGAGGTGGGACTGTTAACTGGTTATGATTATCCATCAGCTCTAGCTCCCTTGGATGTCATCACAGGTAGTGTAAATGAACCGTTCTGACAGAGAACTATGCTCGGCTGGAGTATTATAGGGTCATCCAACCCCCATTTAGATAGACAGGGAAATCAAGTTTCGTGCACCGAGTTGCAGTAAAGGAAACGCCACAAACCACTGATGTGCTGAAAGTTCTAGAATCAGACTTCAACGAAAGGAGTTATGAGCACAAGTACGTCTCTCAAGATGATGTTCGCTTCATACAACTACTTAGTGACAATATCAGGCAGAAGGAGGATGGACACTATGAGATGCCCCTCCCTTTCAAGGGCAGCAGTCCACCAACACTACCAAACAATAAAAAGCTGGCTGCTATTCGGTTGCAACACCTGAAAAGGAAATTAAAGGCCAACAAAGAATATTACGACCACTACACCACCTTCATGAAAGAAACAATCAACAAGGGTGATGCAGAGCCAGCCCCCTCTGTTTCTGAGAGAGAGACCTTGTGGTATATCCCTCATCATGGGGTTTACCACCCCAAGAAACCAAGCACACTAAGAGTCGTTTTTGATTGCTCAGCAAAGTTTCCTGGCATCTCTCTAAACGACACTCTACTGACAGGTCCTGACCTAATCAGCTCTCTGGTGGGAGTTCTGTGTCGCTTTAGAAAGAAAGCAGTGGCTGTAATCTGTGACATCGAAAAAAAAGTTTTCGTGTGTCTCTTGTCTGTTGTTGCCTCTGTATGACCCACTTGGGTTTGTTGCTCCCTTCACCCTGAGTGGAAAGTGCATCCTGCAGGAACTCAGAGGCAATGGATGGGACGATCCACTTCCTGAAAATCTGCGTCCACGGTGGGAGGAGTGGAAGAACGGTCTGCAAAAGCTAAAGGATGTCACCATACCCAGATGCTACCACCCTCAAGACTTCGGTAACATTGTCAGAGTGGAACTGCACCATTTCTCAGATGCTAGTAATATAGGTTATGGTGCATGTTCCTACAATAACGACAAAGACGAAGTCTATCGTAGTCTTGTAATGGCCAAAGCTAGGGTTGCACCCACTTAAGTTGTAAGGATCCCAAGACTGGAACTCTCCGCAGCAGTTCAGCTAGGATTTCAGCTAGGATGAGTGTAATGCTGAAAACTGAACTTGAGATGAAAATTGACAAGGAATTCTTTTGGACTAACTCTCAGGTAGTGCTTGCATACATCAACAATGAAGCACGAAGGTTCCATGTGTTTGTTGCAAACCGTGTTCAAATGATAAGAGAGAATACTAAACCAAGTCAGTGGCACTATGTTGACATGGCACAAAACCCAGCCGACCATGCCTCCCGAGGTCTTCATGCAGCAGACATCTCCTCAGCTGGTTGGTTATCAGGGCCCAAGTTTTTATGGGAACAAGAGGTGTTTCGAAAACCTAGCCCTCCAACAGAGCTACTTGTTGGGGATCACGAAGTTAAGGTACTTCAAGTATTCGCAACTCAAGTCAGTGATCAGAGAGATATTCTAAGCCGCCTGAGCCGGTTTTCCACTTGGACCATGCTGGTTAAAGTGGTTGCAAGAATCAAGAGACTAGGGTCGAAGCTAGAAAACCACAGCGACCTTGTGACTGTCCTAGAACGTAGGGAAGCTGCTGAGGTGGTAATCAAGCTTGTCCAGCAGCAGGCCTTTCCTCAAGAGCTAAAGGTACTGCAAAGAGGTTCACAAAGGGACAGTCTTCCAAGCTCGAGTTCTCTTTTTCGTCTTTAACCCATTCTTGAAGGGGGACTTCTTCGTGTAGGTGGAAGACTGAAAAGGTCAACCCTCAGTCAAGAACTAAGAGAGCCCTAAGAGAACGCATTGAGGTCTCAGCACCTTTTACATTCTGTGGAATGGACTGCTTTGGCCCATTTGTCATCAAGCGGGGCCTTAAAGAGTGCAAGAGATATGGCCTCATCTTCACGTACCTGTCTTTTCGAGCGGTCCATATTGAAATGCTTGAAGATATGTCTACGGACGCCTTTGTCAACGCTTTGAGATGCTTCATCAGTCTTAGGGGAGCTGTTTGCCAACTCCACTGTGATCAGGGCACAAACTTTGTGGGAGCCAAAAATGAACTCCGAGAAGCTCTCAAGCAATGTGACATCAAAGTACTGGAAGCCTTCCTGGCAGATAAACAGTGTGAGTTCATCTTCAATGCCCCTTCAGCAAGTCATGCAGGTGGCGTATGGGAGCGTCAAATTCGGTCCATTCGCAATGTGTTGAACATCACCATCTCTCAGTGTCCAGGCAGACTAGATGATGCCTCGCTTAGAACGTTATTTTATGAGGCAATGGCCATTGTCAACAGCCGCCCATTGAACGTTGATGGAATCAATGATCCCATGTCACCTGAACCCTTGACTCCAAATCATCTCATCCGAATGAAATCAAGGTGTGCTTTACCACCTCCTGGAAAGTTTGTGAAAGAAGACATGTACACTGCAAAAAGGTGGCGCAGAGTACAGTATCTGAGTGAGCAGTTCTGGAGTCGATGGAAAAGGGAATACCTCCTGAATGTGGCTACAAGGCAAAAATGGCATGTACCCCAGCGCAACCTGAAAGTGGATGACATAGTCATTATCAAAGAAGACACACTTCCAAGGAACCACTGGCAACTAGGCCGAGTAGTTGATGTTACAAAAGGGATGGACGGTCTAGTTCGCAGAGTCAAAGTACAAGTTGGGGAGCGGAAATTAACAAAGAAACAGGATCATCGCTCTAAGCCCTCTATCATTGAACGGCCTATCCAAAAGCTGGTGCTTCTCCTTGAAAGTGAATAATTGGCTGCCAGTCCAAAATATACTTGCATCAGACATGTCAGGCTATTTGTATTTTTATGCGTACCTATGCGTTTTAGTATGGCCATTTATGGTTCGTAAATCGTGTATGATTCTGTTTGTTAACCTTTAGTGAGTTCATTCATCATAACACGATTGGTGGGAGTGTAAGTGACTTGCTTATTTGTCATTCATGTTCCTTCGTTTTAACCCCGGAACCTGTATGGCTATCTACTTTGTTTACGTCCCGTCACTGTAGGCGAATAGCTTATTCGTTATTCACGTTCATTCGCTGTTACCCCGGAACTTGTATGGCTGACTCTTTTGTTTACGTTTCGTCACTGTAAGCCCGGGAACACGCTAGTCTGCAGCTGTTCTTTCTCCCGGCTTTCCACATCACCCGTACCTCTGTTCTGGAGTAAGTTAGCACATTATCTTGGTTTGATTATCACACTTATTGCCTGTACTGTTCTGTACATAATTAGACTTACCTGCGCTGTATTTGTGTGTCGTTTGTTAAGAGCCCATCAAGCTAACAGCAAGTTTGAAGCAGTCATGTGTGAGTTTTGCACCCTTGGTGAGCGGAGTGAGGTGTCTATCTGGTATATTATGTGTGTGTGTAAATAGTAAACCAATTTGTACTATAAGCCTAATCTAATTACTGTTGTTTATTTTTTTGAAGCACATTATTTCTATGTGTTTTATGGTTTGATTGAATGCACTGTGGAAATGTGATTTGTATTAAATAAATTCTTTCTGTTTATTTTTAGATTTAACGGTGCTACTAAATAAAGGAAATTGCACCTGTCGAGACTCTCTGCCATTATTATGTACGTCAAGGGCTGCAACAGAACCTTTAAGTTCAGTCGGTAGTTCACCATTGATACGACTGGATAGAACAGTACAGATCTGGGACCTTTTGTATTTCTTTACATTGCTGTGTTTGTAAACCTGTGTGTGTCTCTGATTTTAGGCAAAAACCAGTGATCCTCGTATTTTAGCGGAAAGACAAGCATCAGCCACCATGGTAGCTCTTCCGTATAAAACTGAAAGCAACAGCTACATCCATATAGGTAAATAAAATCCTGAAATACTGTAACTTCAAATGGTAAAACACATTAATGATGACAGAGTACCATGAAATCTTTTCATTGTGCAGAACTCATCACAAAATTGTTTTTCACAGGTGTGGATACAGCAGTGCTGCAGTTAGGAGATAATCTGAAGTTCAACCTCAACTTGAACAGGCAGTCAAATCAAGACACTGATATCACATACCTGGTGAGCCACATGCTATGACCTACTGATCGTTCTGTATAAACTTGTGTTTGGGTCCATTCTGATGTTTTAATCTGTGTCCCCAGATCCTGAGCAGAGGTCAGTTGATCCAACATGGCCGTTACAGGACAAGAGGACATGTACTGATTTCACTGATCGTTCCCATCATCAAAGACATGCTGCCATCATTCCGCATCATAGCCTACTACCATCCAAATGACAATGAAGTGGTATCAGACTCTGTCTGGGTGGATGTCAAGGACTCCTGCATGGGCTCAGTGAGACACACAATATTGATATAGTGGAGTTAAACTAAGTAAATTAATAGAATACAATATTTATAATGTTTATAATGTGTAATAATGATATTGTTGTTGTAATGATAATAACAATAATAATAATAATAATAATAATAATAATAGTGTGTGTGTTTGTGTGTGTGTGTTCTGCTTTAACAAACACAAAATGTTCTTTTTTCTTTACAATCAGCTGAAGTTAGAACCATTGACACCTGCTGCATCCTATGAGCCTCGAAGTACGTTTGATCTGAAGGTTACTGGAGATCCAGGAGCCACAGTTGGACTGGTGGCAGTTGACAAAGGAGTCTATGTCCTGAATAACAAGCACCGCCTCACCCAGAAAAAGGCATTTTATTTTCATAAGTTTTCGTCTTTGAATATATTTGAAAGGTGTACAACATAAAAAGTGTTGTAAAAAAAAAAAGAGATAATTTTTAAGTATATGTTTGGTCCAGATTGATACATTATACGACAAACTAAATTTCTCTGTGAAAATGTCTTCCACTCTGTTCAGGTGTGGGACATTGTGGAGAAATATGACACAGGCTGCACCCCTGGTGGAGGAAAGGATGGTGTGAATGTGTTTTACGATGCTGGGCTGTTGTTTGAGTCCAGCACAGCTTCTGGAACTCCTTACAGACAAGGTGACACTGTTTTACTCTCAGATCTTTTGGTTTCTCCTTTTTCTCATTTAACGATAGGCAACATTGTTTTGGAAAATAATTTGGTGCAGAAGTTTTGTGGGCCTCATTTGAGATTGACTGTCAAGTAGCCAGTGTGCCCCCTACTGAAATAGAATGAGAGGCACTGTTTCTTAAATATAGACTTCTTCTTCTCACCACCTTTGTGTTGAGCTGACAACAGTTTTCTTGAACTACTAAGAAGATTATTTGACATTTGTATTTTGGGGAGACAAAAAGCTTTAATATAAAGTTGAAACCGTTCAGTATATAAGGCATGAAATGTAATATTTTTGAATATTTATCTGTAGCTTGTAAAACACGAGCGTAGTCTGACCTTGTTTTGTCTGTGTTGCATTTTCAGAACTAAAATGTCCGGCCCCCAGCAAAAGGAGAAGAAGAAACACTATTATGGACGTCACAACCAGCTTAAGTAAGAACCACAGCTCTAAATCATCAGTGATTTAATGTGCAGTCACATTAGGTATTTTATTGTCTGTAGTTTGACATTTTGACTGACTTTTAAGTTTATCCTTATTCAAAACTTATCATTGTGGGTAGAAAGAAATTCTTTGTCACCATTCATCCTATAACCTCTGTTTCTCTCCTCCACAACTGTCTTGCTTTCTAGTAAGTCAGTATAAAACTGATCTTCAACGTGAGTGTTGTCTTGAGGGCATGAGGGAAACCAAGCTTAGATACACCTGTGAGAGGCGCAGTGAGTACATCACTGATGGTGCAGAATGTGTTCAGGCCTTCGTGCACTGTTGCAATGAGATGACACACCAGCGAGCTGAGAATAAAGAGGACCAACTCCTAAATGCTCGCAGTAAGAGATGGGTGACAAGGAAGGGAAGATATCCATGATTGAAACAAAACAAATATTAAACCTTTTTAATGTCTTTTTAAAGGTGAGGTTGAAGATGACAGTTACATGGACAGCAATGAGATAATGTCTCGCACTAAGTTCCCTGAAAGTTGGCTGTGGACAGACATCAATCTGCCCTCTTGCAACACACCCAACTGGTAAGGCAACACACACACAGACATACACACAGATATCCACACTCATGACACCACTAAAATCCTAACAATTGTCTTTGTTTCAGTGCATTTGAAAAAAACTATCCTTTACCAGACTCAATCACAACCTGGCAGTTGACTGGCATTAGTCTGTCAACAACCCATGGTGAGCACTCAGTGAATATCTGTTGTTTCCATAGACCGTATATCAACATGGACATAGTCTAGAGATTTGTGAATTGGACCACCACCATGACAGTTTTTGCAAATGGACATTCATCAGCTGCTACCAGGCACCTATTGGTAGATACCAGCTGTCAATTACACAGGTGTCCACTCATATGTGACATGACTTTTATATCCATTTTACTCTAAATGGGAACATAATCTATTTTTGACATGATATTCTATTGCAGCAGACCTGAAAGTAGGCACTGAGACCATTAATCCTTGTTTACTGTCATAATCAATATAATAATCAATAAGTGAGTGTAGGATAATTTCCCATAGACTTCTATTGAAGTTTATTTCTTTTTGCAGCTATCAGATGTGTCCCTGTTGGCTTACTGCTACTCACTTCCCAGGCTTCACTTTTCAAATTAACATTCCATATACATTCTATGATTGTACCTGACTATTGTGAAATCTCTTTCATCTAATTCTCCTTCTTCTTGAAGGAATCTGTGTCAGTGAACCGTTAGAAGTGATTGTCAGGAAGCCCTTCTTCATTGACCTTAGACTGCCCTACTCTGCTGTCCGTGGAGAGCAGCTAGAAATTAAGGCAATCCTCCACAACTACAGCCCTAATCTTATCACTGTAAGTAAAAAGGGAAAAAGAAAGGTTTATATGTGACTGGTTCTTCTCTATAGCCTCAAATAACAATGCATTAATGCATTAATTATGAAAACTGTGTATCTAGTAAATTTAAATGTCCGTTACAGTCAAAGCACTGTCAAATAAGCTCACACAATGTCATATGTTTCATATCAGACTCGCACACAGTAAGTGAAGTGAATTATTTTGTTCAGAAAACCCGGTCATTCAGCTTTGACGGGAAACACGCTTTTTGCCCCCACTTGACCCTGCAACACCAGTGTACACACAAACACACCCTCAGTCTGGTCTGATAGTATTTCTTGACACAAAAATTCCCCATAAAAATTAAGGACACAGCATACATATGTTACTACAAAGAACGACCAAATGCAGAATAATAACGGCAACAACAAAAACCAAACATTACACACTACAGCTTTAAATTAGCTGTGGATTGTTATGTGTTATTTGATTGATATTTCCTTTATTGATGATGACTAATGGAACCTGAAAGTAAAGGAAATATCTGTAAATGTGAACACTGTATTTCATTTGCAGCTGATTCACTTTGTGGTGTCTTGTCATCTGTGTTCATACTGTATGCTCGTAACCTTATTCTCCTCTCTCCATCTCAAGGTGCGTGTGGATCTGTCTGAGACGGATGATGTGTGCAGTGCAGCATCTAAACGTAGACGATATCGTCAGGATGTCAAAGTCGGGCCTCTGACTACACGATCAGTACCCTTCATCATTATACCCATGAAGGACGGACAATTCGACATTGAGGTCAAAGCAGCTGTGAAGGACTCGTCGCTCAATGATGGAATCATGAAGATGCTGCGGGTGGTGGTAAGAGAAACAGACGCCATATTCAAACGACAACAGTGTCAAGATGTTCTTTAACATTAGATGACAACAGATATGTTGAGTATGTACACATGTGTAAGAGTCAAGGTCATATTTAACATCTCTACATACAACAGCAAAATAATTTGTTTATTTATGTTCTCAAGAAGGAGCCACACGTTAGAGGTTAGTGCTGTTGACTTGTGGCAAAAAGGCTCAGGTTCAAACAAGGGCTTTCCTACATGGAGTTATCATGTTGTCCCTGTGTGTGCGTGGGTTTTAGAATATGGTCTATATCGCCGGGCAAGTAACACACAACAACCAGCTATTTGTCTACAGGCTTCCTTCACAAAATCCACACATGATGATACACCTTGTTGTTTTCTAATCTGATGCCTCAGCTGTTTGTATAACTACTGACAACAGAGATGTATTTGGGTTAAAATATATCTTTTTTTTAATGTTAAGAGAAATCATGAAACATTGTATGTCTACAAATATGGAGCTGTATATCACAAAGTCCACAGTGAAAGACAAAAGGCTTGTGTCCTCAGTATGTACACTGCTTTATGCTAACAGTCCTATCATGCAGAGCTTATTTACACATTGTCTAAAATGCAAACGCTGTCCACATCGAGCTGTCAGTGACACAAAACAACAATGATGCTCACTGTAAAATGGGTTCAAAGGTGATTTCAAAAAGAAGGAGTCGACAGCAAACTGTCTTCTCTTTTAGTTCAAATGTAGACACTATAAGCAGTTGAAGAACTGTCAATGAGAAAATGAATTAATAAAGATATTTTATGAATATTTTAGTTCTGAAATACTCCGACTAGTGCTACTTGAACATATCATCAGTGATGAACCCGGGGTCATAGGGTGTTTTGGGTCTTTGATCATTTGTTAAAAGTGCTGGTGGCAGTGGCCAAACCAATTCACTGTACCACTGTTATGTCTAACACCAGTACATCAGTTTGACATGTTTTTTTAAACGTTTGATGACACATAATGGTAATTTTGCATTTCATTGCACCTTATAGTAACCGGCCACATTGCTATAGACCAACATATACAGAGAAGAACAAACTTAAAACATTAGACGTGATTATAATGTTTGTGTTGTTGTTTTTCCAGCCTGAAGGTGTACTAATTAAGTCTCCACAGACTATAATTCTAGACCCCTCACACAAAGGTGCCGGTGAGTTCATTCATTGAATGCCTCCACTTTATAGTCATTTTATGTTGTGATTGACTTAAAATGACTCCCCCACCCCCCAAACTTTACGTTTCTTTCTCCAGGAGGTAAACAAGAAGAAATCCTCAATAGTGGAATTCCAAAGAAAGACTGGGTTCCTAACACACCTACAAGCACACAGATCTCTGTGACAGGTGGGATATCACATTCTGCATTTTAAACGTTACAGACTTACACAGTTAAATCAATGTGCTTTGTTTTTTAATACAGTATGATGACATTGTCGTTTTTTTGCTTGTGTCTTCATGTTGATTGATAATGTTTTGATTTGTCTGGTTATGCATGTGCAGGGAGTGAAGTTGGTCCATTGGTGGAAAACGTCATTAGTGGGAAATTGATGGGTTCATTGATCCAGCAGCCACACGGCTGTGGAGAGCAGAACATGATCTACATGACTCTACCTGTCATCGCAACCATGTATTTGGACAAAACTAACCAGTGGGAAACTGTGGGCTTTCAGAAACGAAATGAAGCCCTCCAGCATATCAAGACTGGTGAGATCACAAAGATGTTTATTTCATTCCTCTCCGTGGCAGAAATTGTGTCAAAACAAACAGTGTGGTATGGATAACAAACTACTCCTGTACAGAGCTACAATAATGACATGGAAATGAATGTGTTAATGTGTCACAGAGACACATACTCAAACATTTTCTGCACAACAAAATAAAACTGACATACTGACATAAAAAAACATTCACAGATTTGCAGGGCTCCTTCGATGAAGAAGTCAGTTGAACAGGACTACTCAAACTAACCTACATGTATGATGCATGGACTGAATGGCACTTGGTAAAAAAATATTGTGTTTTGTGTGTCCAGGCTACAAGAATGAGCTTGCCTTCCGACAAAAAGATGGATCTTTTGCAGCATGGCCCAAGACCCAAGGCAGCTCCTGGTGAGGCATTCAAACATAAATGAGCTCATATGTAAATGTTTCCCTATCCTCGTCTATCTCTGACAGTCTGAGGGTGGATGTATTTTTCATGTGTTTAATGTAACTTAACAATCACCCCCTCTCTTTTCTCTCAAAGGCTCACAGCTTATGTTGTCAAGGTGTTTGCCATGTCCTCCAACCTGGTGGAAATGCAGAAGGATGTGATCTGTGACGCTGTCAAGTTTCTGATTCTCAATGCACAGCAACCTGATGGCATGTTCAGAGAAACCGGGAAGGTTATCCATGGAGAGATGATTGTGTGTGAACTCATTCCAGTGACATCATCAATGACAAAAAGCTCATTGGGATGAAAACAAAATATGTCACAAAAACATTTTCTGTGTGCATGTGTGCAGGGTGATGTGAAAGGCTCGGATACAGATGCCTCCATGACGGCGTTCTGCCTCATCGCCATGCAGGAGTCACGCCAGCTATGTGCTGACACAGTTGGTGTGAGTACCTCACTTGCATGCATTGTATTGCACCACTATTATAACGTTACATACTCACTCCACGTAAGTGATGGACAAAGCAGAGTTCTGTGAGGCACTGATTAGTTTTTCATATCACTTAAACATGATAAGAAATAAATTAAAGCTTGAATGACCCCGCTGTTTAATTTTCTGGTGGTTCAGTTTTGATTAGGCAGATAAATTACAGAATGGTCAGTCGTGTGTTTTTTGTATTAGCTGTTAGCTATATAGCTGTGTGTAGAGAATTTGTTTGTTTATTTTTTGGGGTCATTAACTTGTCATTAACTTGTCATTTATACCCACAAGAACAGTGCGTCTCTCAGGTCTTTTTGCTCCAGCTGTGTCTATTAAAGTGCGCACATTCCAGGCACCAACAGTGAGTGGTATCACTTTGATCCTTTTCTTATTTTTCATTTTTCGACTGCATGGGATGTCACCAGCTGCGGTAGGATGGCCAGGATGTTTAGAAGCAGACAATTTTGAGGGCACCTTTTCTAACCCCCTCCTCGCTATAGAGGTCAGCAGTGTGATCCTGAATATTGCTGAACTTCCCTGCTGCTTCGGTCAGTGAGTGTTGAGTTGAGCTGTGGGCCACGCCCCTCCAGCCTGGATACACTAGGTTGAAGCCTCTCCCAGCCTGAATGCACCAGGCTGAATGCCCCAGGTGAAGGTGATTCCCTAATCAAGTGAGTTTGGAGTCACACACACACAGAATCACTACAGAGCAGCAGTGGAAACAAGCAGCATGAGAGGAGGAATGAGAAAGTGGATTGGACCAAAACTGTGCAAAACAAAGCTTTCAAGGAAGACACAGCCGGTGAGCTTGAGCTTGTTGCATCGTGTATGTCTATTGTTTGCAAGTCATTTTAATGATCTGATTGTAAATTATACATGTTAGTGGGTAAAACCATGTTGGAAAACATAGTTAAAAAATGATTTCATGGTAGTTAAACACAGTTAAAACTAATGCCTCTTAGAATCATGTGAGGTGAATGCAATTCAAAATGTTACGTATTAAAAAATGATTAATTCATTCCCTAGTTAAAATCATGAGATCAACTCAAATTCCATACTGCCATATTGCATGTGATTTCTGTATTTAATTTGTTTATTAAGATATTGTTAGATTATTTACTACTTATTTACAAGGTTTGGAGTGTGTTTATCTCGGTTTCATTTATTAAAATGGTATTTTGTTTGTGTTTAAAGGTTTTTCACCTGGCTGTAAACACTGCATCAATTTTCTAAACAAAAGAAAGAAGAAAAAGAGAGCAAGTGTAACGAGTGGATTCCTGTAAAGTCTTCCTGAACAATTAGCAGCCTTTTCAAGTGGGGAGTTTTGCACACTAAAGCCTTGCCATAGTGAGGGACTTGACAGTGAGGGAATGACATTTATTCTGAGCCGCCTATGTGCAGGTTTGCAGCTACAGCTTCCAGCATATCCGTGCCAGCTGCTTCATCGCTCACCCATCGCCACGGGACTTGGTGACAGTTTTCATGCCATGACTTGTGCAACTTGGATTTAAGTGAGGTGAATTTGCACAGCGTCAACCTCACTCTCTCAAGAGGCAGGAAGTCAGCAGTGACCTCAAGCTGCCTTTGGGGCTCCACTCCTGATTTTTGGTCTGGGTTTACTCCCATAGCCTTCCCTCCTCCCCAAGATACCCACAAGGCAGTGGGGCAGAGGTTGGCGGACACCAGGGTGTGTCCATATGCCAGTGGGCCTGCACACCGTGCCTCTAGGGCCCACTGCTACAGTACTACTGACGCATACCCTGTGTGCAAACACACACACACACACACACACACACACACGGTGCAATAACTGTGAATTTAATTAAGTTTAGTTTGACTTTAATTAGAATTGTAATTTTTTTTTTGCTACAATAGACCATGGAAATTTGACACAATGAAATTGGAATTACTTAATGCAAATGCATTTGTCTGTACCATGATAACAGAGAATTCATGGTTTAATGAATTCTCAAATAATTAACAAAATAATTGTGTCAATTATGTCACTTATGGTACTCATAAATCGCTTTTGAGTCACAGAGAAGATATGCTACAACATTCAGGTGTATAAGTGGATTACTGTTCTCTCATCCTCTCATCTTTAGCATTAGATACATCCTGTCACACTCATTTCTCCCATCATTTTTCCCTTTTTTACTTTCCTGATGTCCAGAGTCTGCCTGGAAGTATTGACAAAGCCGTGGAATACCTGAAGAGACGTTTGTCCAGCCTCACCAACCCATATGCTGTAGCCATGTCGTCATACGCCCTGGCCAACCAAAACCAACTGAACAGAGAGATCCTCTTCAATTTTGCTTCCCCAGGTGCAGTTACAGTTTTCCAATACAAGAAAAAAACTAATAATACACATCAAGGAATAATTGTTACCATTAGATTAGCCTGACACATTTATATAGTGACACATTAATGTTAGGATTTTAGCCAAAGATATAAATATTGTAGGTTTCTGTCCCACTCACTGGGAATTCATTTTACAAGATTTTTTTTCAGAAATATTAACGTGTTTATACTAAAAACAGTTTTTTATAAAACTTCAGATATTATTCATAATATCTGAATTGGCCTTTAAAATCCTTCCTCAATTGAGCTCTCATGTCTGCAGGTCAGAATGTGAGATAAACTATTCTATATCAGATGACATTTGGCACAAGTTCTACCCCATAATAAAAGAAAGTAATTTTTCTTACAGAGTTGTCCCACTGGAATGTTCCCAAAGGACGTGTTTATACATTAGAGGCCACAGCTTATGCTCTTCTTGCTCTGGTCAAGGCCAAGGTGAGTCTTTGCGAGTTCATTACGGGTCCTGAAAAATATTTAATATTTTGCCATTTTTCACTAGAACTCCTTCCATATGTTTGAATTAGAGACTATCAGTGTCTAAAGCTATATTTACCCAAATATTTTCTCACTGATCTTTAATTCAGGCTCCACCTCTCATTTTTGTTTAACATGTGCTTTCTTGATTCGCTCTGGACAATACTTTATATGAATGAAACATTATTCTCTTTGCATACAACCCACCTTGAATCTTTATCATGAATTGCTCAGGAGAGAGTGGGCTGTTTAATACAGATTTAAATATCACAATGATGGTTTGGTTAATTTACTACTGCAGACCTTTATATGGTGTGCTTCAAACCTTTTCTCACCTTCTGTTAATAAAGGCCTTTGAAGATGCTAGACCTATTGTGAAATGGTTCAACAAACAGCAGCAGGATGGTGGAGGCTATGGCTCAACTCAGGTAACAGGACATCCCAACTTGACCTCTAGCTCTTTTGTTTCTACATAATTTATATATTTAATCTTGTTTTCTTCTTTTTCTGTCCAGGCTACTATAACAGTGTACCAGGCTGTAGCAGAATATTGGTCAAATGCTAAAGAACCAGAGTATGATCTGAACGTGGACATCCATTTGCCTGGCAGGGCCAAGCCAGATAAGATCAGCTTCAACAGGAACAACCACCACACGACCAGAACATCAAACGTGAGCATGTACGCTCTGTCACACACTCTGTCAGTGGTTGTCATCAATCCTGTTTTTGTGATCATCTGGTTTCTTTTGTTATTATTTTGATCCTCACAGTTCAATGATATAAACCAGGATGTTAAAGTGACTGCGACAGGAACTGGAGAAGCAACACTGAAGGTAAAAAAAGCATGCTTCTGTTTTTAATCATGTATTAATACATTCTATTAAACCCATGCAATATAAAAATGCACTTTGTTCCTGTGTTAACAGATGGTGTCACTGTATTACGCTCTGCCGACGGAAAAAGAGAGTGACTGTCAGAAGTTTAACTTGTCAGTGGAGCTTATTCCAGGTCATTTTATGCCCTCTGCTATTTGAAAATGATTCTGTGCCATGACAAAAGAAGACATGCTCATCTGGTTTCTTGCTTTTCCAGAGAAAATGGATGAGGATGAGGTGATATACAAACTGAGAATAGAAGTCTTGTAAGTACGGCTAAGAAATGATGCTGGTGTAAAAGGTCCAGTGTAAGACTTTTACGAGGGCTTATTGCCAGAAGCTGAATATACTATCCATAAGTATATTTGTATCATCACTTTAAAATAAAAATGCATTTTTTGTATCCTTGGAATAAGCCTTTTATATGTACTTAAGGCAAAGGCCTTTCTTTACAGAGTCCACCATCTTATGCAACTATGTCTCAAAAACAGCCTGAATTGACTTCAGTTTCACATTTTGGAATGGGAGCTCGGTCCCCCACATGAAGCCAAAATATAACTATTAAAATGTCATTAATTCTTACACACTGGAACTTTATTACAGGACATTTTCTCACCAGCCCTGGTTGCTTTGTTACTTCATGTCTTTCTCACTACGATTGTGTATTGTTTAATCGAATGTGTCCATTTATTGCACAGATATAAGAACACGGATCACGATGCAACTATGTCAATCTTGGATATTGGCTTACTAACTGGCTTCACTGTCAACAAAAATGACCTGGACTTGGTAAGATTTTTACACACTCACTTACAATTCAAAGGTCAATGAACATGAAAAAACATGATGTTCATGGCTTTGAAAGGTCTCTGACTCTATATGCTTGTTTCTAGTTGGCCCAAGGACGCGCCCGTACCATTGCAAAATATGAGATGAACACAGTTCTGTCAGAGAGAGGTTCATTGATCATCTACCTGGACAAGGTATAATAGAATAGAAAAATGTTCTCTCCTCCAGAATGGCAACGTTGGTTTTCACTTGATGAACAGAAACGGCCAAAAGAAGGAGTTGCCATTTTACTTCAAATTATAATTTTTTTAATTATAATCAGTCTTAATTGCAATCCAGGGTTTTAAAAGACATTTTTCAGTTTCATGTTTGGCGCGTTTATTTAAGGCTCACATTTGAGCTTTGTCCTGTTTTGAGAATCTCCCAGGATTTTATTTTATTTTATTTTATTACAGCAACAGCTTACACTGAGTAGTAAGAATTAGCAGGGGCTAATGTAGCTGCTAACTTAAATGAACACATTCAGTGTGGCTAAATGTCAGAGTGACTGAGCATCATGTGATGTGCATTGATTTTGGAAATATCACCCATGGGTTATTGTTTTTTAAAATTGAATCAGCACCCGAGTATTGTGATAAATATCAAACTGTGATAAAAGCATATTGTCCCAGACCTCTCAGACAACCTCACTTCTCATCTTTCCTTTACATTTCTCCACAGGTTTCTCACACACAATCAGAGGAGATCACTTTTAGGATCCACCAGACTCTGAAAGTGGGCGTCATGCAACCAGCGGCTGTATCTGTCTATGAATATTATGACCGTAAGCCTTAAAGACACTTGGATAGATCTGGATAGAGAGTACATAGACAGATTAGCAGTGTTAACAGTGTTGGATTGAATGCACATTTCATCAAGGGTGTCTTTATCATTGCAGAAACACAATGTGTGAAATTCTATCATCCAGAGAGGAAAGCTGGGCAGCTGCTGAGGCTCTGCAGAAATGAAGCATGCACATGTGCTGAAGGTAAACACTATAGTGTCTCTCTGAAGATGCAGCTGAAAGTACTGAAGGAACTCATAATAACTACTAATATCATGCTTCATTAAAGAACTGATCATTTATCATTCTGCTGTTTACAACATCACCTCCTCATCCTCTAAATACTTACCCTCAGTAACACTAGACGTCGTCATGATCTCCACTTCCACTGTCACACTGATGATGTCCAGATCTACATTCCTACCAAATCAGTCACCTCTGCCACCCACACGAGCAACAACTGCCTCACTGAAATAAAATATGGATGCAGTCACACTTCTATTAACTTCTACTAAAATAATTATCATTGGCTGTAAATTCCTCCACAAAATGTATTATTATTGTTGTTCATATCATTAACATCAGTAGTTAAGTATTGCATCTCTATAAATCTGGTTACCTCAAAACCAATTCATGATTAAAAAATATAGATATGGTTGAGGAATGTGTTTCCCACAACCTGCACTACACTGGTTACAATGGTAACGTCTGTATTTCCAGCACCTTCCTAATCTCCATGACCTTTATATTACAGTTTTGCCATTCACACAATCATACAGTGCATCCACAGTATGTGCAGCATTTGTTTCTTGTCCAGAGACACATTAGCATGTAGACTTACTGTTATTGTTTGTATCTTTACTGTGCGTCTGCTGTTTATTTCCAGAGAACTGCAGCATGCAGAAGAAGGGTAAAATCAGCAATGATTTACGCACAGATAAACCCTGTGAGAGTACACCTACCAGCAAAATAGATTTTGGTAAGACTCAGTGTGAATGATCTGCATTATTTTTTTAACTATAAATGAACAGAATGTTTGTATAAGAAGAGGTTCATAAGTAAGAAAATCATCTGCCACTTATCTGTCCTCAGTTTACAAAGTGAGAGTGGAAGAATTCACAGAGGGTTTGTCCACTGATATTTACACAATGCGGATAATGGAAGTGATCAAAGAAGGTGGGTGTGAACTGCCTAAAATGTATCACATTATACATGAAGGTTTTAAATCCCCTCATCTTATTCTTGGCTACAACGTAAAGCCATTTTCATAAAATGTCCAATTTTTCCTTTTGATTCCCCTTGTGGGAGAAAATGGTAAAATAACAATCATGTTTTACACTAATGCTTAATCCAGAATTCTCTTCTTATTTTGAAATTCAGGAACTTATGATGTTGGTCCCCAGGGTAAACTACGTGCATTCCTCAGTTACCCTCACTGCAGGGAGGCTTTAGATCTGGGTAAAGGGAAAACGTATCTCATCATGGGCACATCAAAGGATATTCACAAGGACCAATCGTAAGTGTTTGTGTGATAAATGTGTTCTTTATACTCCTGTTCTATCAATGAGTGTCATACTAAACAAACTGTGGTGGTTAGATCTTGTGTCACCCGGCAACATTATCATGCTGCACACTGGAAGTGATTTGCTTTATGTCAAGACATCATGTGAGTTCATGATACTTCTTCTCTCCCCACAGGTATCAGTATGTGCTCGGTGAGAGAACCTGGATCGAGTACTGGCCCACAGACGCAGAGTGTCAAAAGGATGAACACAGGCCAACATGTTTGGGCTTGGAGGAGATGGTCACGCAGTACACTCTCTTTGGATGTCCACTGTAGTACAACAGCAGAAAATCCACTGTCTTTGTTTCTTTTTAGTTTTTACATGTTTTATGCAAAAATTTAACTGTTATAAAATGTAACAGATCAAAAGGTTACTCTGTGTGGAATAAACTGTAAAGTCTTCATCTAACTGTATGTGTGTGGGTTTTTTATACATTAAGTTTGGTTAATGCACAAAATTAAATAGGTGATTACTGTCTGGGGTTTTAGTGAGAAATTTAGTATCAATTACTGTTCGGTGTGTTTTATCTATCACCACAGATGCTAATAACAAAGGAAAACTTAATCCAAAAAACATTTACCTCAAACTTTTTATATCAATGTGAGTTTTCAAATTCACTTGAGTGCATTTACATCTGGTTAAAGCGAAACACAAATCCCTCTGTCTTCATACACTAAAAATGTTTTCATTTTGTTAATTCACTGTATAGTGTATGGCACTGTATTCCAAACATTTTATATGACAATTATAGAATGTATATTGTTTTATGCAGTATATTATAAATCACAACAGCCTCTAGAATTACTGATACAAAGTAAAGAGTATTTATTCAATGTATGACTTCTGTGTCTTAGATAATGACAATATGGACTCCACTTTGCAGGTTTTTGTTACATAAATCAACTTTAAAAGTGATGCCAAAGAAATCCAAAGTGCAGAGCAATGGCGAAATGTACTGATCCAGTGTTGGATGTAGAGCAAGATAAACAATAGATCATCCAGTGTGTTTAGAGTCCATGATTAGACAGGACAACCTTATCTAAAAAAAATGATTCACCCTTGTCTGTTTAGTTTTTTGCAATTAGGCTAAAACTTAAACACATTCAAACAAATTCTCTATTTTATTTATATACTGCTGAATGCTTGACTATATGTACCCTTCATCCATTCAAACATTGTCCTTACTGACAGCAAATGTTCAGTCTATTGCCCAGTGGTGTCACTCCAGCAGTTTGCCCCGCCCCCTCCTGATTACACACACCTGCTGACAATTAAGCCATGTGAACCTTAAAAACTCTCTGCTTCCTTGTTTCAGTGCCAGTGTGTTTTCGCCCATGCCTGATCACCCGAGCCACAGATGCCACAAGTTTTTGATCCTCTTTGTGAGCGACGCTTTCTTTTGTAAGTTAGTTAGTCTGTTAGCTAATACCTTAGTTAAGATTTATAGCCCCTTTTGTTTTCCTCCTTGGGAGAGATTTTCTGTTTGTTCGTTTTCACAGCCTTTTAGGAACTCCAATCACTAGGATTGTGACTTACCTTTTATTAGACAGATTGATAAGATCCAATCATTTAGATTGCGCTTTATTTTTGACCTCGTTCTTTGTTAGTTACAGATCGCCAATCAATAGGATTGTGCTTCAGAGTTAGTCTTCGTTTTGAAGTGTTTAGAGCCGTGTTTTCCTCCGTTTGGAGAGTTTTCTGTTTAAGTTTTACATGATAACCATAGTCTGAGTTTGTTTCCTCTTCGGAGTGATTTTTTTGTTCCGCGTTTATAGTTCCGCAACGTCTCTTTTGAAGATCGTTGTGGTCTCCATTTGTTGTTATAATTTTTCATAGCCACGCTTTGTTTTCCCTCCGTAAAGAGGATCTGCCTTGTGTTTTGTTACGAGTGCCAATAAAGACAATTAAAAGGCCTCTGCGTCTGAGTCCTCTCTTATCCGTCTTGTCAAGTGGCATGTGGACAAGAGGAGCCAAGGACTGAACCAATGACTTGGGTCAGTGACCCGACCTGCCCTACTTCCTGAGCACAGCAGCACAAACCAAAGTGACCCATTCACCAAGGACCAGCCACTGTGCTTTATCCACCTGAGGCTACAGCATAAAACGAGTGAAGGTCCCTCAACGCACACTTACAAAATGTGAGGTTAAACTAATTTTTATGGAAAGAGGCTGCAGGGAAGTGGGGATAACATTTACGCCTTTTTTTTTTTTTGGTTGGTTCAATTTCACAAATGAGTGCCTCTAAGAACATTCTGTGTGCTGTAACATATCAAATTTATCATATCTTATTAAATTAGCTCAGCTGGTAAGAAGTTGCACTTTGAGTCCCTGGTTTGAAACTGACCTGTAACGGACAGCTATATGCACTCATCTCATCAGCTATATGCACTCTGTAACAGACAGCTATATGCACACAGCTATATGCACTCATTGAAACTGACCTGTAACAGACAGCTATATGCACTCATCTCATATTATGGTATTTGACTCGATGTGGAAAGAATGGCATTTTTTTTCATTCATTTCCATTTAAAAATAATAAAATAATTGTGACAATGAAAATTTAATTTTTATAAAACAGTGCATTTGTATGTAAATGTTACTGTTTGAAAAAAGGGGAAAAAAGATTGACTTGGCCCCCAGAAATCTTCACGTTTTCAAATATGGCCCTTGTTTAAAAAAAAAAGGTTTGGACACCTCTGCACTACACTGTCCCCTCATTTTGCGCTAGCCTAACATTTTAGTTTGTGCTTCTGGGAAAGTCTGTTAAAACAAAAGGGAACTCGACTGTGTCTTTATTTGTATTTATTTAACCTTTATTTAACCAGATAAAAGACCCACTGAGATCAAGACCTGTCTCACTCGATTCCCAACAGAGCTCAGCTGAACTGGGAGAGAAACAAATCATTTCAGTAAGTGATTCAGTTCAGTTCATTCACCCGAAAGAACAAATCGATTGCGACCGACACAACACTATCAGACAGTCAACATGGCGCTGTATGAGGTTAGTGTGTCTTGGCAAGGGAGAGAGCACATCTGCAAAATGCTGTTGCAACCTGGCCACATTTGCTCTCTGGGACGGTGAGAGATTGTTGTCACAAGGGAGCAGGGCTTATTTGGTGGAACCACCTCATCTCTCTCTGATACCGCACTGACCAGTGAAACTCTCCATGCTTTGAGGGGATTAGGGTGGTAGATCTATGTTACCCCACCCCTGTCAGAACACACAACCTCTTAGTCGACCTTATCAATTTCTTCAAGGTTCCTTTGTGGTCACACAACCTTTCCACTTGGTGACTAATATGGAGCTGGAAGAAGGAAGTAATACAAGCACTTTTGTCTTAATTGTCTTAATCTATCCCCTCTGTTGTACAGGTGCAGTTGAGGTTCCTGGGCCTGGAGCAAATTCTCATGTGATAATGGACCCAGTGTGTGGAGTTTCGCTCTCAAGTCCAGGATATATTAAACCTCATTTTTACCTGGGCTAGGACCAACATCACAGTTTTCCTTTTATATTGGTCCAGTGTAGGAAAGTCTACTGTTTCTCTGTTGTATTATTTACTAGCCCATTTACACCTTTGAGTTTCGTTTTAGTTTGTCCTAGTATGCTTTCCATACCTACGTTACGTCATATCCTCTTAACAGTGAGGCACGTTGATTCCGAGGTGGTGAAACTATGGTGGATCCGTGTGCGTTCATGCAGAAACGTGAGTTTACCTGCCTTGTTGGACAGTGAATACTGTCACAATAAGTCAATGGTCTTGTTTTCTTGCTGTTTGGCTGTTGTATTTTCGCTAGTTTAACTATGTTGATCCAGAAATCCGTGTTTTGTTTCACTCGCGGTTAAATGCCATCTGGTCGAGTACTGCAGTGGTTTATTTTGTCCGCTAGGTGGCGACATTGACCATAAATTACTGTGTTTTGGCACGTTACTCAGGGATGATGTGTTTTGAGTTATTGTAATGCTGTTCAAGCCTGTTAAACTGGTGATTAACCCAGGATGTTTAAGTCTAACTTAATTTGTATATTTTTGATGATTATATAAGATTAATAATCATATGCTGTTAATGTTATTAGTCGATTATGATGACTGGATACTACAATATATAATTATTTTTCTTTTACTTTAGGACCACACATACACCCATACATGTCCACTGACCCACCTGTAACTCCAACAATTAATTATTAAAGAACATTAAGGAACCTCTCTGTGTCCTGCTGATCAGAGCCCCTGTCCTCAAAGTGCTATCAAGCCAGCACCTTCCCAGAGTACCCACTCACATCCAGCACCCCTCATAGTTTTCTGCCAAACAGCAGTTCATATGGAAATAATCCTGTAGAGGCATGGGAAACCTCCTGCACTGCAAACAGAGGATCTAGCCACCTATCCCAATTGCAGTCATCCTTGTGCACAAACTGTATATCAAAACTGAGTGAATGTGGTATACAGGGTAACCAGCTGACATTCAGGGTGCATCAGGTGGGAGCTAATCACGGCCTTGACACTATGCCTTACCCCCGATATCTAATTTCTACTGGCACAACAGGATATTTGTGAACGTCCCCATGCACACACTTATGAACCCATGATGCCTAACCAAAGACCGAGTCAAATCAGGTTTTGGGGAACTATAGACTTTGCACAGTCAGAATCCACCATTGCCCAATGTACAGTATACCACCTGGATCCTTACTGGAATGCTGGGGGCACTCTCTGAGGAAGTGTTGGCCCCATTTCCAGCAGTCCTGCTTTGTGGAACCCCAGGTGAGTCAGGGGCAATGTCCGTAGTGGCAGGAACCTGGGACAGAGAGAAAGAAGATGGAGGATAAGAGGATTAGAGCATTGAGGGGAGGGGAAAGTCTCTGGTGTGAGTGTGAGTCCTGGCTTCCTGTGGGAGGCTGGCATTGGTCGGACAGCTGCTCGTGGCTGTACCTTTGCTCCAGGGCCCCTGGGGTGGATAGTGATCTTCCGCCTAATGCAGTTGCCAGATCCCCAAGGCAGTGGCACTCACCGCCCCCGCTGGCAGACCCTCCACAAATTGCTCCAGTAAGCAAGCAAGTATGTATGTATTGTTCTGCTGTTTGAATGGTGGCTGGTTCCAAGTGCTGCAGCCTCATTACCACCACCTACGGTGTTGATAAATGAACATATGTAATACTTTTAATAAATGCATATATATTGTTATTATTTTCACATTTTAAATATTGAACTTCATTTATTAATTTATTTCTATTAAAATATATATATATAAATAAATATATTTCAGCATTGTAGAGTAGTGTGTATATATATATATATATATATATATATATATATATATATAAATACTCTATAAATATATAACGTGTACAAATATATACTACTCTACATATCTAATATTTACATATTGTATTTAAATACAGATACAATGACCATGCTACTTTGATATAAATCTAAAATTCAAAGTTAAAATAAATAAAACATTAATATTATTCAAACTTTCAGGTCAAAACATTTCCACAAAATAACACGTCAACAACAAATCTATGGATCACACTGAGCATCTAATGACAGCGACGTCTGAGCCAGCGGATCATTTCATCAGGACAGGCCGAAGTAACGCTGCTCTGTGCCGCACACAAACTATAAATACGTCAGATCTTAATACATAAACCACATGTTTGAATTCTAAATGACTAATTTCTCGCCTCAAATGATGTTAAAAATTTGTTCTGGGACACAGAAAAATATTTATTTCAGATTCATATTTCTATTATCTGCTGCTATGCCCCGCCGAAATGTATTCTGGGATACATGGCCATCCCATGTCGCCTCCGATGCATACTTGGTAAAAATTCGGCAGAGCAAGAACACTTCCGGGTTTGAGAACCGTACTCGCTATTTGCTTACTTGAGAATTGGAACAGAACTTGGACTGAGGCTGATGACGTTTTCACAAGTACGGGAGTACGCAAGTACGCACAAGTATGGATATTGAGAAAGGACTGCCTTGTTGTGTGATGCTTTTCCCCCTGCTCCAGCCACGAATGCTGAGATAAAGAGGGTTGATTAGTAAACTCACCCCAGCTGAGCTAATCAACTTGCCTAGTGCTGCTCCTTTCTGAACCAGCTCTGCCATGTCTCTCTCCTACAGGTGACTGCCCAAAACCACGCCTATATCCACACTAATCTTAATTGTTGTGGTTCATAATGTGTCAAACTTAATTTGAACATAAAGTGTAACACAATGCAGCAAGAAGACCTGGGATCACGACCTAGTCGGAACAAGGGCCCCCCCTGTGTGTGCCGGTTTTCTGCAAGTTCTCTGGTTTCCTCCCACAGTCCAAAAACATGTAGATTTTGGGATTAGGCAAATTGGACAGTGTAAATTGACTACAGGTGTGAATGTGAGAGTGAATGGTTGTTTGTCTCTATATGTGGCCTTGTGATGGACTGATGATCTGTCCAGGGTGTAACCCGCCTTTTGCCCTTTGATAGCTGAAATTGGCACCAGCGTCCCCGTGCACCTTATGTGGAGGATAAAGCGGTAGAAAGTGGATGAATGGATTGTATAGTTAATTTGAATAAGACTGAATTGGGAAGTTTATGTAACCTATTGAGGATTTTCCTAAAAATCAAATATTAATATACTAAAAGAGCAAATTCAGATTGTTTGAGCTGAATTTTTTTCAAAAACTGTACAGTAAAAATGCATGATAATAGCCATAGTCAGTGTAAACAAATGAGCATTTTACATTTTATGTAACCTATTAGGAGGAGAAAGTAGAAAGTACTGGATGTTTAAGATTAGTAGATTTCTCTACTAAACAGAATAGTGCATCTGTCTGAAGGAATAAAAATTATGAGCTTAAGTTAAAGAAAAGGAAAAAACACAACATAACATATCCCTCCTAAGACAACAATATCCTCACATATCAACAGAAAATACAGCAAACAAGATAAACATCAGCATGTTATTTGCTGGCCCCCCCCACTGAGCACAATGCAATGGCACCATCTTGTGGCTGTAGCAGATTCCAGACAGGAATATATATTGTTACTAATGGACTGGATAAGCCAGTGAAAAACCTCCCTAAACACCAAACTCAATCTCTGTAGATCAATGTTAATGTATGCTCAATACTAAATGTCCCTTATAGACCTCTTATAGACCTTAGGATTATACACTATAGGATTTTCCTTTATTAAAAATCAAATATGGGGAACATTAGTTTAAGCAGACTTTTCTCTTTGGGGTTGTCTTGGTTGTACATGCTGATGTATCTGATATCAATTCTCTGTTTGCAAAACATCTGGTACATTTTTGTAATGATAATAATCTGGTATTGTCTAGTAAAGTATTTTTTATATTGATGATTTGTCAAAACAATTGAATGAATGTAAAACAGGCTGTATTGTGGGAAACCAAGTTGTCAACCATCTCATGTATGCTGATGACCTTGTTGTATTCTGTCCATATACTGCAGGATTACAACAAATGCTAAGAATATGCACACAATATGGCAGAGAATTTGACATTAACTATAATGCTAAAAAAAGTAAGGCCATGGTAGTGAGATCTAGGGAGGACAGGAAATCGTCCTTTCCTACTTTTTATCTCTCTGATGGCTCCTTAGAAATGACAAAGGAACTAAAATATCTTGGCCATGTCTTTTCTGATGATCTCAGAGATGACAGTGACATCCGTCGTCAGTGCTGTAAAATATATGCACAGGCCAATATGCTGTTAAGAAAATTCTCTGTGTGTTCCGTTGATGTCAAATATGCTCTGTTCAGGGCCTATGTCACCCCCCTGTATACAGCTCATCTCTGGTCTTCCTACAGAGTGAAAAGTATGCAGAGGCTAAAAGTGGCTTATAATGACGCCATGAGGTTGTTGCTACGTGTTCCTAGGTGGCACAGTGCCAGCCAGTTATTTGTATCTTCTAATGTACCAACTTGTCCGGCATTGTTGCGTAAGCTGATGTTCAATTTCATGTGTCGTTTGGACCTATCTGATAACTGTGTTATCAAGGCCTTAACCTGCCCCATGATGGGATATCGGCTCACATCTAGGCTTCGCAAGCACTGGCACAATAATTTGCACCGTTTCTTTTAAACTAACAGTGACAAATTACTGTATTTTATATTAATTGTTTGGCTGTTTGTCTACTTGGTTTTGTCTTGTATGTTAAGTGTGTATGTGTATGTGTATGAGAGTGGACCACTTTTTCGAGTCCAAATAAAGATTATTAATTTTCCTATATTTTTTGAGAAACTGTACACTAAAAATGCATGAAACTCATTGAGAACAAGACTGCATTACATTTGACACCTAAAATCATTCTGCACAGCCTTAGAGCAGTTACAGAATCTCAAGACACGATAGACCCAACAAAAACAGTCTCTAAAGACCTTCACACAGAGGCCGTCAGTACCTCGTGTACTCTACTAATCACACAACAAAAGACCAACCGGGACTCACAATACCACGGCTGGATGAACAGGAGCTCACTTTCTGATTGAATGCCATTTGCTGGTATTGATAATTGCAATTTTCTTTTCTCCCTTAAACCAAAATTGAATGATACTTCTCTTAAATGATACTCTTTGTTCAAATGGCTTGGCTGCTTGACTGCATTTGTTTATCGCCCTCAGGTGGACCCCAAAGTGACACCAGTGATTCAGCCCCTCAGACGTCTACCGCTTGCCCTCCGGGATGGTGTTGCAGCCAAACTCTGGATTTGTGTAGCTAGGAGCTCACCACTCTCTTCCATGGCTCAAAGGTATTCTCAAAGTTGGACCTATGACAAGGCTACCTTCAAGTGCCCCTCCACCCAGCCAGCCAGCCGGGAGCCGACCTCTGTCTCTCAGGTTGCTTCGTTCCTGGGAGTGACCATTTATTACCTGTGCTTCCTGCCCCACTACTCTGACATGGTAGCATCCCTGTGTCAACTACTGAGAAAGGATGACCCATGATCTTGGTCATCAGTATGCACACAGGCCTTCTCTACACTAAAGACACAGTTAACCTCTTCCCATGTCCTTGCCCAATTTTGACTCTTCTGTCCCACCAAACTACTCAGCCTTGCCAGATGATGAGGAACCAGTCCTCATTCAAACACTGTACACACCTCAGCAGCCTGTAGTCATGTTCAAGGACCTGCAAGCAGAGTCAGACAAGAACCCAATACTGTCATCTGTGTTTCAGAGGGGCTCTGCACAATCATCCCAATCAACCTGCGTGTACAGAAACCACATACTAACTAGCTGGATGGGGACATCATCGTGATCTTACCACACTTACACACTTACATTCCAAGTGCTATGAAAGCATTAATTAATAGTCCTGTACTCACTATAAGCAAATGTTTTATAGTTTGCCACAAAATAAATCCATTGAATGTGGCCGTTTTACTCAAGTCTCAACTTGTATAATTGTCTAATTACTAAATCTAAATTTCAAATCAATGTATCCAAGAGCAATGGAACGATACAGTTTCTATTAAAAGAAATGGCTGCAAATAATCAAATTAATTGTCATAAAAATGGCTATGAAAAAATGTGTGTTATTCAAAACACCATGAATTCTATAATGCTGCAAATCCAAAAGAACCCCTTGCCTAATTTTGTAACGTTAATGTTAATTTCACTAGCTCACTGTGAGTTTGTGTGAGGTGCACTGGCAGAGAAGAACCCAAAAGCATGACATAGACAGAGGATTGATAACTTAGGAGATGGTGAATGGAGTAGCCATACCCGTTGTCCAGAGCAGTGGCGTAACATAGTAACAACGGGCCCCAGTGCAAGCTTTTATAACCCACACACACACTGTATGTGGTATATATTACACAGCAATGTTGTTATGCCCCAGTCCTAGGACATAACAAGATAAAGCCTCATCTTCCCCAAGTTCCAAGTGACCGCTAACAATTTTTAGTTGTATATTCAGAAAACAAAATGATGTATATACAAAAGTAATTTAAATAACAAAATTAGATGACAATATATTTTAACTGAGGTATAGGCTTCAGGGTTGACTAAGGCCAAAATAACAAACAAAAAGTTGCCTGTCTAGAAAATAATAAACCTTACCTAGTCAACCTTAAGGAAACCAAATGACAAGGTCTACAAAGCTGAAGTTTGACCGGTTACGTGCTGCCATTCTGCCCTCTGATGTCCACCATATCGGCTCCTTATGTAGCAGGTGGTGGAGTACAGCCAATCGAGAGCCAGGGCCCAGAAGCACTCCACCAATCCTGGCACGGCAATGGCACACACCTATTTGCCTCGGAGATTGAAGACTAAAAAAAACGCAGGGCACACACAAAAAGCACTCACAGCAGTGTGAAATAAAAATAATGACTACAGTCATAACAATGTTTTTTTCACTTTGGCTATTGTACTGGAAAGATAGAAAGCAGAGGTCAAAGGGGAAGTGATCAGAACCATGGACAGCACTTGGTCAGAGTGCTGAGAGGTAAAAACTATAGCTGTGCCTCAATAGTCAAGGCTGCAAATGTCCATGGATGATGTGTAACAGTTAGGGGATGAAGTAGGCCACAAGGAGTTGACCATCTCTCTGTTTTCTTATTACAAGGATGTCCACCAGAATCATTGTCTAAGCAGGGCTAAGGTGTGTTTCAAACCTGGATGACAAGCCACAAGACAATCTGGCAGAGGTAAGGTTATAGTAAGTTCTTATATATACACAGGCTTAACGAGAAGGGAGGGTGGAAAATTGGCCGACCAGTTTTTTCCACCAGAGCAGGAAGTAAAGGGAGGAGGGAACTAATAAATCAGTCACACCTGATAGCGGAGGAGAGAGAGGAAACAAACTGAAGTTTAGCTTAAAGAAGCTGGAAGGTGGAATGAATGCAGGAGTGCAGAGTGCAGAAGAAATATTGTGAAGTTCAACACTAAGAAATTTAAAGTGAAATACAGTTTGGTGTGTGGAATAAAAACAAGAGGAATAAGATGATCCCAGGAGCAGGAGACCCTGATGATCTTTTGAAACCTGCAGATGCAGAGGCTGAATTCTCAGTTGGAGAATTATAATAATCCTAATCCATTCATATCCCACTGAATTGAAATCATATCAACCCCCCCCCATCTATCACATCTCTCTGAACTGATTTATATGGATTGTCCCCTTGTTCACCCTTGCCCTCCTCCGAACAGAATCAAACTGAACTGAAAGGACATTGTTATTGAAAAACTTGTTGATCTTTTTTGATGCTTTCTCTGATGATTGTGAATTGTGTTTTGAGTTTGTGGGTTGGTCTAATTAAATTATTGTTTTGAAAATAACATACACAAAAGTAACCATGCCTTGGTTGTGTGTTCATGTTATGTTGGCATCCTTTCTAACATAGAAATAAGCTAATGGGGTAATATATGAAATTATAAAAATTGATAACTTTTCATTGTTCTCCTGTCTGGTGCCCAACATTACTTGTGTTTTTGAGAGGCTTCTACACTACAGGCAACTAATGAGGCATGGAACAACAGGTCAGGGAATGAGCTTAATGAATAGGAGGGCAGGATCTGAAACAACAGGTTTTCCCGATCCTTTCTATGCCTCATCATGTATTAACTGTGTTTGATGAGGTCTATGTGCTGATTTAGCAAGGTCTGAAGAACTAAACTGACTTTAAAATTGGACAATTGCTTCATAAATTCACAATTGCTGCAGAAATAGAAAAGCAGAACAGCATTGCATTGTTGATTCAGCTGTGAGTGTGGGATTCTGTTAATCACTGGACAGTTATTGATTTTCTCATGTTTATTTTTTCCTTTGGAAGGAGATAACCTTCAACAGACTGGAACCATTTCTCAACTGCTGCTGGAAATTATGTCTTTGTGTTTACATACACGTGTACAGAGTGTTAGGGAAGAAGATGATGAGTCAGTGGGGAACTGAAGGTGGAAGGTGAGAGGATAAAAGGAGCAAACTGTGGAGCAACCATCTACATTGACAACCGCACAGGATCAGGAAGGATAATGGGAAAAGTGTTGTGGCTGCTGGCCTCTCTGGCCTCTGTGATTTATCTGGTTGATGGTTCTCCACTGTGAGTAGATCTACTGTACCTTTATCCTGCCTGAGCTTTAATTGACTCATAACTAAACTTTAAAGAGTTCAAATGTGCAATCTGTCTGATTAAAGTGTAATGGGAGCAACAGCAAAATGAGGGCTTCTGATTAAAAAGAAATATGTGGATACAAATTAAAGTTAAATTCAGCTCTATTTTACATAAAAAGAGCTGGTGTGTAGTATGCATTTTGTGTCACATAAGACAATGTAATGTGGTCTTTGAAATGATGCCAGTGTGTTTGTGAAAATATTGTCCTGCGTTTGCACAGTAATGTTACAACAGCCGAAGATCTGTGATGAACTGGTGTACTGATGGTGTGTTGAATCAAGATAATCCATAGGTGACATAAATCCATAGAAAGATAGATGACTTACGTCACAGCAAATAGTATTTTTTCTTGTAAATTGAATGTATTTAAACTCAAACACAGACTAAGATTTCATTCTATTTATTTAACCAGGTAAACTACACATAGAGATTAAAATTAATTAGTTTTGTCATTTTCAAGAGTATTCTAAGCAGAGGCGGCAGCAAACCTGAACGCACTTTTCCCCAGTTCAGTCCGAACAAGTGGAACAGTCAAATGAAAGATGCCACTGGAGCATAAGGCGCAGTGGCTTGTTCTTTGCAGAAAGATACATAAATAGAAGGGAACTGAACCATAACTAAGATTCAGCCAGTGTGTTTATCTGTGTACACTCAGTGAAGGCCATCCAGATTTAAGATATAGTTCACAGTGGTGTGTGAGGTGACTACAACAAGTTATAAAACAAGGCACAGTGATAAACAGAATCCAAAGACTGGAGATTTGGCTGAAGCACTCAAATACAGGACATCGCCACAATCAAAGGTAAGAAGGTTGCTGATACAAGAAGCTTCTGAGGGAGAAGCCAGATTTATTTTGATCGTAGAAGTCAAGCTTCACTCTGAGAAACTAAAAAACTAAGAAGTCGAAAGCCTGTGAAATCGAGTGAGAACAGCAATATATCATGGTGTCACCAGCATAAAAATGATGGAAGACATTTGACAAATTATCACATAGTTTGTTGATGTAAATGGAGAATAAAATGGGTCCTAAGACCGAACCATGTGTCACACCTTTGAGGCCTTAAGAAAAGGGGAAAACGAACCAGCCACTGGAAGACACTGCATTCCATTGGACAGATAATCAGCAAGTGATTGTTTGATAAAGACAAACAATAAAGATGTAACGCTAACATCCCTAACATTACACGGTGCAGTCTGACAAGAGTATTTGTCTTTTCCTGGTCTCTGTAGGAAGGTGATGTCTGCCCCAAATGTGTTACGTGTAGGAACAACAGAGAACATCTTTGTGGAGTGTCAAGACTGTACAGGGGGAGACATACAGGTTCACATCAACGTAATGGACCATCCAACCAAGCTGGTGACCACATCTGTGACCCTTACCAGTGCAAATAACTTCCAGGCACTTGGACAAATAAAGGTAAATGAAACACTATTAATTAATATCTGAGCATGAGTGCAGATGAGAGATCTAGGGTGTATTGTTTGCATTCATTTTCTCATTACAATTACACAGCCCAGCCAAAACAAATGTCACATAGTCAAATACTCCACTTAGTTCCCACTGTACAAGCCTATGAGACCATGTTATGATGGGGTTGCTTCACTTGTGCAGGTCAAGTTTTAGCAACTGTAAATTTACTGAACAACCAGATGTTCTAGCATATTCCAAGTTCAAATTGTGCAAAGGAGCATGAGACATCATTTTCTCACATTGGTCACCACAGTGTCCACATGCTGGAGAAGACTTGACACAACAATCCAACTCTCCCATCATAAATACCAAAAAAAAAAAGAATTCAGCTGTGGATTGAAGTAAATGTTGTGCCATTGCATTGACTTATTGAAACAGTGCCTCATCTGACAATAATCATCTGTCACTGCATTTTTCATGTATTCTTTTATTGTGACAGGTGTATATGATATGGTAAAACCAGGTCTTTAAGGTATGATGAGGCCTGATCATTAAGTGCTTTGTATGTGAGGAAGACAATTTTAAATTGTATTCAATTTAAAATCGGTAGAGAAGCTAACACTGGAGTGATATGGTCTCTCTTTCTAGCTCCTGTCAGAACTTGTGCTGCAGCATTTTAAATTAACAGGAGGATTGCAGTAATCTAATCTAGATGTAACAAAAGCATGAATAATAAAACAATATTAAATTTTAACCTAATATTTACTTATTTTATTTTGAATAAGATGTTTTTATCTTGAGTGCTTACGCTGTTTGTATGTTGTATTTGTCACTTGTTTACCTCTGACCTCTTTGCTGCTCTAAAAAGTGAATTTCCCCAGCGTGGGATCACTAAAGTCTAATCATATACACCTGTCCCGCTCCTCATTACTGATTACTCTGTAAATGCTGCCTTCAGATCCCCGCTGCAGTGTTTAGCAAGGACGCCACCCTGAAGCAGTATGTCAACCTGCAAGCTCAGTTCCCTGACCACCTGCTGGAGAAAGTCGTCCTTGTGTCCTTACAGTCCGGCTACATCTTCATCCAGACTGACAAGAGCCTCTACACCCCTGACAGTAAAGGTGTGTTCAGCACAACATTGGTGCTAAACAACACACACACATCTCTGTGACATAGTGTTGTGTTGTTTGTGAATGCTTTTTTAGAAAGAATGAATCGTTTGGGTGAACGAACTGAACTGAATCACTTACTGAAACAGTTTGTTTCAGCTGAGCTATGCTCTGTTGTGACTCGAGTGAGACAGCGGCCCGTGGTAGTGGGCGGGGCAAAAGTGATTCGTTCACTGCCGACACATATGACGCTTTTCCAGCACGCAAAAGCACCATATGTTCCATATGTTTTTTGCTTTTCCATTAGCGACAGTACCTGGTATTTTTTTAGTACCTGCTCTGACAAGGTTCCAAGCGAGCTGAACCAATACTATGTGTGAGAGCCACTCAAAGTAATTTTGTAGCGTTAAGTTTAGTATATGTCTATGTATATGTATGTAGTATGTGTAATACATGGTTAATATATTCAAGTTTATTTGTGAGTGTGAAACTGATTTGTGTTGGATAAAAGCATGTTATATTTGAGCTTTACGACAGTTAGGGGAGGTTTTAAGGCAGTTTGGTCACGTGGGCAGTAATGTGAGGATATGGAGGATTTTGCACGTGTGGATGTATAGAAGTTTTTGACCGTGCGTTTGTGCATATAAAACTGAATAAGGAAGCAAGCAAGGGTCGTAACTTGGACTGCAATATTCTGGTACTGGACCAGACCTTTGTTTTCTTGGTTTTTGTCTTCAAATAAATCGACGTAAACGTTTACCTGCCTCCTGTGGAATACTTGTGAGTAACATTGGGTTTCTCAAAAATAAATAATCGGACACGAGTCAGAAACAAAACCGCAGCAAAATAAGTGGCCGTAGGAACTTGGACTGTGGTATAAACGGCCACTACACTGTGTGTACACCGACAGACTGCCGGCCATTGATTGAGTGTCATCACTGAAAGAGTCATAAGCGCGGCATCCAACACAAGAATCAAACCGAACAATGCCGAACTGTAGATGAGTTAAAAAGACTCATGAACCTCACCGCACATCACTGCTGCGTTCAGATCTCACCACCTTTCATAGTTTCTGTTGCATGTTGAAACCTACAATATGACAAAAACAGCAGACTGAGACGTTTCAGTTCCTCTCACTGTTAGGAAACAGTGTGTGTACTGATACATTAGGTGATTTGTTCACTGACCATACTGGGTATTAATCAGTGTATCAGTGCACTGAATGTGTGATTCAGCAAATCCAAAAACAGTGTCGAACTGGAGATCAGTTCAAAAGCCTAAAGATTCCAGAAAATAAAATGTAAAATGTGTGAAAACTCGAACTCTTAACATTTAGCAAGTAAACTTCAGCTGTGTTGCAGAGTCAGACGGAGTCTGCACTTGAGTTATGCAGGAAGAACTGAACGATTCGGTGAGCGAATCTTTTGAACAAAACTTTTTAGTTAATTGATTCTAAAGACTCAGTATGCCGAAAAGAACAGTTTTTCCCATCACCACTGTGACTAGTCCACATATGATAGTACATCAGAACACACTGTGCATCACACTCTGCATTTTTAAATGTCTAATCAACCTCTTTCTCTTCCTGTCAGTTCTTTACAGGCTGTTTGCAGTGACACCTCGTATGGAGCCCGTGCAGAGGAATGAGATGAATGACTTAATTGACGTTGAGATTATGGTAATTGACATTGAGATTATGGTATATACTGTACATCTATGCTGACGACACTGTTATTTATACATCTAGTTCCTTCCTGACTACTGCATTGTCTTCATTGTAGGCCAGTTTCAATTACGTCCAACACACTTTTTCTAGTTTCCTTTTAGTTTTAAATACAAACAAGGCAATCGGAGATGGCAGACTTCACCCCATACACATAACAAGTCGGTCTATATGTGTAACAGACTCTGTGGCGTAACGGTAGAGCGTCAAATTCAAATTCTAACAAGCCTCTGTCGGCCTCTGTTGCTCATATTGCAAGCAAGTGAGGAAGCGCACACACAGAGACACCACCACCAAAAACTCTACCTCACTACCACTCCGTGGGGTGAAGTAACAAAACTAAATGCATGGTTTTCGGCATTATTCTTGGATTTGCTGAGACTGATTCTGACAGCTGAAACCGCTGAAGCAGGGCGCATGTTTGCTGAATGGATTGTGATTCAGTATCTCCAGCTTTCGGCAGTGCTGTCATTAAATACACCAAACTCCTCTGTAAAAATTGAGATTTTAGAAATGTTCTTGCTAAACACTGAAGATTAATGGACATTTTCGGGGAAATGTATTTTTAACTGATCTAAAGTTCTGTATTATTGGATATGCTGAGGCTGATTGGGACAGTTTAAGCTGCTGAATCACTCTCGCACATTCAGCATAACTTTATACACCAGTGCACATACCATTTCCTCACAGTGAGAGGACCCAAGAGGACTCAGTCTGCTTTTGTTATATTGTAGGTTTCAACATGCAGAAGTGCAAACTATGAAAGGCAGCGAGATCCTTTGAAAAACAATTCAATCTTGCACTACACTAAATATTCACTGAAACGTTTGTCTTTATTTATGTATTTGTATCGCTACGCTCCTTTTTCACATTATGTATTCACTTGAAATACAATACCTTTGTTTGTTTCCAAATTGCCCGAGTGTCGTTTAAAAGTGCCCGTCCTCGTCCTCCTGTCATCAAATTGGCAGCAGTACGTTTCACTTTTTTTTAAAAACGGACAAAAATGTACATTTGTCATTTGAAAATCAGATGATAACATAATCAACAACAGCCTAAACATCTCGCTCTCTCTTTCTCAAACGCACACACGCACACACCTCTCTGTCTCAGTGAGTGTGTCAAGCTTCTTGGGCAAAATAGCCAAGTGTCTTGGTTGTGGCACAGTTATACTGTACGAATTTGTAAAAAGGTAATGGTTTCACTTTGTTTTTGTTTGTTTGTTTTTAGACTCCTGAAGGCATCACTTTAGCTGTTGAATTGGCCTCTCCACTATCGGGAATCCACTATAATGATTTCAAACTAGGTGAAAATGTCAGGTTAGTTCTATTTTGTTTTTACAATTCAAAAACATGATCAGAAGGTCTATACCACTCTCATAACATCTCATAAAAATGTTATAGCATCCAGGGGATAATCAGCATAGTGTACAATATTCCTGTCTGAGCTAACATCCATTAGTTTCTCTTTCACAAGCCATCCCTGAGATTCTTGTTCACCTCTGTTGTCTCTGTAAACGTCACGCTCTGACACATATTAATCACCACAGGAATATTGCTTCCCAGTTTTTGTATGACGATTTAGCTCTGCTGCTTCATCACAGCTTTCCCTGCTTGAGAGCTCTGCTGTATAAAGTCTCCCAAGGCTCATAGTCATAGTTAAGTCCTGATAATGGTCCTAGGGATGGTCAATATTGGTCAGTCATAATGAGATATAACATTGGCCAGTAATTGTCATTAGTAGTCACAGTTGTCTCACTTTGACGGTCATACCACATAAATTTGAATATTAGGTATGGTCATCTGTGGAGAGAACATCAGCCTTCTGGCTTCTCCCTCTCTGGGGGTCACCATCGCGAACCATCTATCTGCATATTTGTCCGTAGAGTTGTTGCTATTTTTTTTTTGCTTTTTTTTTTACAAAGTGACAAAAACTGTGTGGACCCTGCAACTGTAAAAACAAGTGTGTGTGTGTGTGTGTGTGCGCGGGCAGTCCTGGAGTCTGGAAAGTGGTGGCCAAATTCTGCGACAACCGACAGCAGAGCTACACTGCAGAGTTTGAGGTCAAAGACTATGGTGCGTCCCTTTTACCTGCAGTTTACCTTTTACCTGTTCTGTTAGAGTAAGAAAAAAGAACAAGAACTCATAATGTAAGTATTTACTTTCTGATTGTACTTTTCTGATGCACATACACATATACATTTCCAGTGCTGCCAGGTTTTGAGGTGAAGCTGATACCTTTGAGCTCCTTCTTCTATGAGGACAGTCCAGATCTCCCTGTCATCATCAAAGCTTCGTACGTATGTGTTATGTCTCTGGCCTATAGAAACCAGGGGTAGCGTGTGTGTGTGTGTGTGTGTCTTCCAACTCCTATTTCCAAAGAAAGCCAAATAAGTCTGCAGGACAACAAAAACTCTTTATAAACCTAATCTTACCTCCAAAAAGAAAACTAATAAGAAAGGACAGAAAAGCTTACCTAAGCTCCAAAGAGGAGAAAAGAAAGGTGAAACAAAATGGCTTCTCTCTCCAACTATTACTACCTTTTAAATTTAACATAAAAATGAACAATTGTGTCCAAGCACTACAGCAAGTATTATTTACCTTGACTAAACAAAAAACTCTGTCAAAAGCAAAAAAAACTACTTAGATTTCAAAGTGAACTTAAACACCATACACAAGAAACAACCCACTTATCTTTATGTTATCTTACAGTATTTTTTAAAATGTGTGTTTTTTTGGATTTACTGTACCTGCCTGAATTAAAAAAAAAAATAAATAAAAACACCGTAATTAGATACATTTGCGTACATTTTAAACAAGCTACTTTAACTTGAGTACATTTTTAGACCAGTACTTTTACTTGAGTAGAGTATTTCAGTGCTCTTTTCACCTAATACTACTTTTAACATCTTTTCAACAACACACACACAATTTGCTTGGAAAGGCGGTGAGGAGGAAGCCCAGAGTGTGGATTAAGGAGGGTTTATATAGTCCAGGCCCCAATCTCTTCATGGTGAGCCAATCTCCTTGAAATGATCCACTCAGTGTGCCACCTGGTTGCTGACATCCACCTGAGAGACTGACAATCACACAGACACACCCACACCACACTCACACAGTCACTCTCTGAAAGGAGAGAAACTGCAAATGATGGTGCCAAACAAACCAAAAACATGTGACCCAGGTTCATAACAGTATGCTGTTTTTTATTTTGTGGCTTTCAGAACTGGAATCATTAAGGGCTAAGTGGAGGAGAAAATAAATGATGTCATTAAGAGGTTGTGTTGCTGTTTTTGTCTGGCTTCCATTGAAACTGTTTCTTGTGGCTTCAGGTATCTGTTTGGTGAAGAGGTAACTGGCACAGCATACGTGGTATTTGGGGTTGTGCTCGAAGGTCAGAAGAGGAGCTTTCCAAACGCTCTTCAGAGAGTAGCGGTGAGGACATACTTAGCCAGTTATGCCAGTTATCATTGTTTTTTGAATTAAGGCTTTATATGTACCACACAATCAGAGAGACTATTTTCCAGTTTTACAGTTGCCTGTTGTCACCACCAGTTAAATGGTTTATGTATTTATGATGATCAGAATAAATCAAGTGATGTAAGTGTTAAATATTTTGTAGCTTATCTCTAAATGTCTGCTTTTTCTCTATGTCATATTAGATTGAAAATGGTGCTGGAGTGGCCAAACTGAAGAGGGAACACATCACACAGACCTTCCAAAATATCGACCAGCTTGTGGGGAGTTCCATATTTGTGGCAGTCAGTGTGCTGACAGAGAGTGGTAAGAAAAACAGTCTGTGTCACATGATCATGTTTCATGATTTTAATTTCATTGATGATCAATAACAAAATGTCAAACACCTTCTGTTAAAGTGTTAGTGTGTGTGTTTCTACATCAATTCAACAGGTAGTGAAATGGTGGAGGCAGAGGTGAGAGGCATCCAGATCGTTAGATCCCCCTACACCATTCACTTCAAGAGAACACCCAAATATTTCAAACCAGGAATGTCCTTCGATGTTTCGGTAATGCATTTACTCATAATTTACAATTATAATATATAATAATATAATTCCTAATTACTGAATAATTTAACAAGACAGTTCAATATATTCTTATTGTTCAGCTGTTTGTTTCTTTCATGGCAGATTGAAGTTGTGAATCCAGATGAAACTCCAGCTCAAGGTGTTGCTGTGGTGGTGAATCCAGGTGAAGTGAAGGTTTTGACTGCAGCTAATGGCCTTGCAAAGCTTATCGTCAATACAGAGGCAAGAGCATCAGATTTGAGAATCACTGTAAGTCTCTGAAACATTTTCCTTTCCTTTCCCTTCATACTTTGTTTTTAATAACTGACATTTTATCTACTTGCAATATTTAAAATAAAGTGGCACTATCACCAAATTATGTAACTTCATTTACTTGACACTGTTTGATCTGATTAACGTAATACTACCGAGATGAACTACTATTTAGAGATTAGATTACACTGCCTCACAGACCTGGTAGCTTGCATTAGCTGAAGTGGTGGCTCTTATGATTCAAAGCTCAAACTCAGGACTACAGACGTCCAGGGTTATTTGTCACAACCTACTTTTATTAGCAGAAGTTCAATGTGAATTCTAATTTCACTGCTATATATATATATATATATATTATATGAACACAATTGTTGTAGAAATCTGTGACCACCTCTGTCACTCTTTATGCCTGTCATCTCCTTCAGTGTTTACCAACTGTAACCTGTTTGTCCCGCCCCCCTCACTGTTATTGGCTAGAGGATATAAACACAATGGCTATATTGTCATTTTTCAGTTATTGTCAGTAGTTCACTATATACGACTGGATAGAACAGTACAGATCTGGGACCTTTTATATTTCTTTACATTGCTGTGTTTGTAAACCTGTGTGTGTCTCTGATTTTAGGCAAAAACCAGTGATCCTCGTATTTTAGCAGAAAGACAAGCATCAGCCACCATGGTAGCTCTTCCATATAAAAGCATAAGCAACAGCTACATCCACATAGGTAAATAAAATCATGAAATACTGTAACTTCAAATGGTAAAACACATTAATAATGGCAGAGTACCATGAAATCTTTTCATTGTGCAGAACTCATCACAAAATTGTTTTTCACAGGTGTGTATACAGCAGAGCTGCAGTTAGGAGACTATCTGAAGATCAACCTCTACTTGAACAGGCCGTCAAATCAAGACACTGATATCACATACCTGGTGAGCCACGTGCTATGACCTGCTGATCGTTCTATATAAACTTGTGTTTGGGTCCATTCTGATGTTTTAATCTGTGTCCCCAGATCCTGAGCAGAGGTCAGTTGATCCAACATGGCCGTTACAGGACAAGAGGACAAGTAATAATTTCCCTGACCATTCCCATCACCAAAGACATGCTGCCATCATTCCGCATCATAGCCTACTACCATCCAAATGACAATGAAGTGGTATCAGACTCTGTCTGGGTGGATGTCAAGGACTCCTGCATGGGCTCGGTGAGACACACAATATTGATATAGTGGAGTTAGAATAAGTGAACAACAAGATACAATATTTCTATGAAATGTAGAATAAGTGTGTGTGTGTGTGTGCTGCTTTAACAAACACAAAATGTTCACTTTACTTTACAATCAGCTGAAGTTAGAACCATCAAGACCTGCTGCATCCTATAAGCCTCGAAGAAGGTTTGGTCTGAAGGTTACTGGAGATCCAGGAGCCACAGTTGGACTGGTGGCAGTTAACAAAGGAGTCTCTGTTCTGAATAACAAGCACCGCCTCACCCAGAAAAAGGTTATTATTACTATTTTAATTAATTTTCATCTTTGAATTATGGAAGGTGTGCAACATAAAAAGTGGTGTAATGGAATTCACATTTTCTAGTATGTGTATGGTTCAGATCAATACATTCTAAAACAAACTATATGCAAGTGTTAAGGTTTACTTTAATGCCATCCATCATGTTAAGACATGGAGGATGAACATTGTCACTCAGGACCATCATTTTTGTGGTTTGTGTGTTTGTATGTCTGTGTGAAAATGTCTTCCACTCTGTTCAGGTGTGGGACATTGTGGAGAAATATGACACAGGCTGCACCCCAGGTGGAGGAAAGGATGGTATGAATGTGTTCTACGATGCTGGGCTGTTATTTGAGTCCAGCACAGCTTCTGGAACTCCTTACAGACAAGGTGACACTATTTTCACTTTTGGTTTCTCCCTATCCTCTCAGGATCAAGACATTTAACAATAGTGAAATTGTTTTGGAAAATAATTTGGTGTGGAAGTTTTACGGTCCTCGTTCTACTGGCTAATAGACAGTAGATATGATAATCCTTACTCCCCCTGTCATGTCGCACTGTTTCTTAAATTGGACCAGAGAGTACATCCTTCTCACCAGCTTTGTGTTTAGGTGGAGGCAGAAACCTCCACAACAGATATATTGAACTCCTAACAAGATTGTTTGACATCAGAGCAAGTGAAAATAAATTAACCATACAATCCAAGTTGTATAAAGTTTAAACGTTCCAATAAATGTGTTTCTTGCAAAAGACAAGTGTAGTCTAACATTGTTGGGCTCGGTTCAACCTTTTTTCTGTGTTGCATTTTCAGAACTAAAATGTCCAGCCCCCAGAAGGAGGAGAAGACAAACCACTATTATGGACGTCACAAGCAGCTCAAGTAAGAACCACAGCTCTAAATCAGCAGTGATTTAATGTGCACTCACATCATAGGGCTTAACAATGCGAATGTTTTACTTGCATTTGTACTGTAATTCATCAAATGTATTTAGTTGCACATGTGCTGGTAACAAAAATGACCAGTGAAGCTAACTGAACCAGAAATATCCCATGATCCATCTCCAGAGGGAGAGCAGCTCCCTCTCTCTCTCTCACACTCTCTCACACTCTCTCTCACTCTCTCTCACTCTCTCTCACTCTCTCTCACACACACACACACACTCCTCTACACGCACAGTGTGTGCGAAGCACTGTCGCAAAATGTGTGAGCACACGTGTGCAGGGGTGCGCCATGGGGTGCCTGGCCAGGGGTTGCACAGGCAATATATTGACTTGACTACAGTAGACCGCATACACACTGACCTGTGCTCAATCACAGTAGTTTATTGTATGTGTGGCCAAATCATGAATGAGACGACCAGACACTAAAATAATTTTGGGTTGTTTATTCCGTGACTGAACTTATATAATAAAAAGAAAGCCCAGCATTAAGGGTTTAATTTTGAGGGTGACATTCACATATACAAAAATTGAAATAAATGAAATAAAATAAAATTCAGTTTTCCCTCTGGCTTCACTTGGCTTCAATTTTTACCACTAAAAAACAAACAGTAGTGGCTCTCACTTTTTCTAAACAAAAAACACAAAATGCACATTTCTAGCCACACTCAGTTCAGTAATTTTACAATAACACATAATTCACAGTAACAACATGCATTGATTGATAACTCATATAGGTGAATTCAATTAACAACTGTAAACGAAATGCAATTTTATCAACCCGTGTGCTATAACTAAAAAAATTGCTTCACTCACTTCTAACGTAGAGTTTGAGAACCTGGCCCCAAACGATGCAGCTCACTCAGCTTTCTCTCCCCTCTGTGAGGTAGATCAAACAAAATAAACAGTTTCATAAATTAAACAATGCCTGACGACAGAACGATCCCAATCATTTCACATACACATTCCAAGTGACTTACGCTGACCCGCTGCCGTATTGCGTCCGCTCTCGGCACGGAGGGAAATAAAACACTAACCGATCCCTCACCGATCCTCTGCAACACCCAAGCAGGCACACTCTGGTCAGCCGCTTAACTCGACCGTCTCGTCTATAGACTTAATACTACTTCGTCTCACGGAGGCACAAAATCAGCTCACTTATTTTCACAGTGACCATACCCACAACACTGCCGTCATTCCTCTCATTCTGTTACCGCTATTTTTCTAGCGGGAAAATTCCCAACTTCCGTGTTTTGGTCAGTCTCGCGAGTCTCCCTCTCAGGTGGTTCTTAAAGTGACATACACAACAGGTACCAAAAAACACACTCCCGTATGTTCACCGGGCTACATATGTTTTGAACACAATGGGACCTCTGTCCCGGGTGTAACCCGCCCTTCACCCTATGTCAGCTGGGATTGGCTACAGCTCCCCCAAGGCCCTCATGTAGAGGAAAAAGTCGTAGACAATAAATGAATGAATGAACACAAGATTATTAAATTTGGGTTCAGGATAGTCTAATGTAATGGTAGTGCTTCCACTGAATGAAGAACGTGCCTATGCAATACAATGTGGAAATAATCCAAGTATTCAGAATACGTTACTCACTGATGCATGCGATTACAAATGCTGCTGGAAGAACTTTTTAATGTCTCTCTAGGTGAGATTGAAGACGACAGTTACGTGGACAGCAATGAGATAGTGTCTCGCACTGACTTCCCTGAAAGTTGGCTGTGGACAGACATCATTCTGCCCTCTTGCAACAAACCCAGCTGGTGAGGCAACACACACACAGACATACACACAGATATCCGCACTCATGACACCACTAAAATACCAACAATTGTCTTTGTTTCAGTGCATCCGAGAAAAACGTTCCTTTACCAGACTCAATCACAACCTGGCAGTTCACTGGCATTAGTCTGTCAACAACCCATGGTGAGCACTCAGTGAATATCTGTTGTTTCACTTGTATCCATAGACCGTATATCAACATGGACATAGTCTAGAGATTTGTGAATTCGACCACCACCATGACAGTTTTTGCAAATGGACATTCATCAGCTGCTATCAGGCACCTATTGGTAGATACCAGCTGTCAATTACACAGGTGTCCACTCATATGTGACATGACTTTTATATCAATTTTACTCTCTATTTTTGACATGATATTCTATTGCAGAAGACCTGAAAGTAGCCACGAGAACATTAATCCTTGTTTACTGTCATTATAAATCAATAAGTGAGGTGTTGAGGTGTGCTAATTTCCCATAGACTTCCATTGAGTTGTCCCGGTTGGCTTACTGCTACTTCCATCTTACTTCATCGACTTCCCTTTTCAAACTGAAAGACAATGTCCATTTGTATATACAATCTATGATTGTACCTGACTATTGTGAAATCTCTCTCACTTACTTCTCCTCCTCTTCTTGAAGGAATCTGTGTCAGTGAGCCGTTAGAAGTGATTGTCCAGAAGGACTTCTTCATTGACCTTATACTGCCCTACTCTGCTGTCCGTGGAGAGCAGCTAGAAATTAAGGCAATTCTCCACAACTACACCCCCGATCTTATCACTGTAAGTCTGTTGTTTCAGGCCACAATCAATGAGACCATCATATTTTTCTCAGGAGCTTGTAATCAAAAAGGAAAAAAAGTTTATATTTGTCTGGTTCTTCTCTATAGCCTCAAATAACAATTTAAATCAATGCATTCATTATAAAAACTGTATATCTAGTAAATATAAAAGTCAGTTACAGGCAAAGCACTGTCAAATAAGCTCACACGATGTCATCAGTTCCATATGACTTTTTTTCAGTAGCGATAGTCATTTTTAGATCTTGCGATCTTGCGTTTTAGATCTTGCGTGACATTACTGCGTTGCGCACGGAAAGTGATTTGTTTTATATCAGGACACATGGAGGCAACTGCAACATTGCATAAGTAATGTGAGACAGCGCCAAACTGGTGTGAGTACAACTAAAAACACAAAGAAGCGACCATGAAAAGTTTCAGATGTGAATAATCATTCAGCTTTAATGAGAAAAGTGTTTCTTGTCCCCACTTGCCCCTGCACCACCAGTCTATACACACAAACACACTCGGGTCTGATAGTATTTCTTGACAGAGCATAAAAAACCAAGGATACATACATCGATCTATAAATTCTAGGAACAGCACTGTGAGTGAGACAAGGCGCAGTGAAGCTTAAGCAGATGACGAACGCAGTGCTGGACTGGCAAGTAATGCTGCAACGGCAAACAAGGCACCATGAAGCTGAGGCAGACAATGAACGCAGTGCCCCCAACCACACACTGTTCACACCACTCCCCTCCGGGAGGCGTTACAGGTCTCCCTGCACCCGTACCGGCAGGTTCAGAGGAAGCTTCTGCAGCTGTCACTCTACTGAACTTTAGCTCTGCATGCCAGTGAGAACCAACCAACCAACTGTTATACAACCATCTATTTCAATTTTCCATATTTATTGTATGCCATTACTGTATGTCAGTATAAGTATTTGCTTTCTACCACACACAAATAAAAATGTCTCTAACTGTATTTCATTTGCATCTGATTCACTTTGTGGTGTCTCTTATTCTTCTCTCTCCACCTCTCTCCCAAGGTGCGTGTGGATCTGACTGAGACGGAGGATGTGTGCAGTGCAGCGTCTAAACGTACAAGATATAATCAGGATGTCAGAGTCGGGCCCCTGACTACACGATCAGTTCCCTTCATCATTATACCCATTAAGTACGGACAATTCAACATTGAGGTCAAAGCAGCCGTGAAGGACTCGTCGCTCAATGATGGAGTCATGAAGATGCTGCGGGTGGTGGTAAGAGAAACAGACGCCATATTAAAATGACAACAATGTGTCAAGATGTTCTTTAACATTAGATGACATCAGACCAATTTCAACAGATATGTTGTGTATGTACACATGTAAGAGTCATTAACATCTCTGGAGCCACACGTTAGGGGTTAGTGATGTTGCCTTGCAGCAAAAAGGCCCAGGTTCACAACCTGGTCAGTGTTGGGATTAGGGGCGTGATTGGTTACGAATTTAGAATATTAATAATTAATTCATTATGGAATAATTAATTTCTTATAAAAAGTTGAGTCAAACTCGAATCGGGGCACCACTCCTCTCAAACAGAGGAGAACAATCGGTTCTGAATGAACCATTAATTCATAACCTCCAAAAACAGTCTCATAAATTAAGCCGACTACCAATTTGGATTAATAATTGATTAATAATTAACTTAATAATTGATAAATCACAATACTACATCAATAGTTAGGTGAATTGAAGGATTGGAGTTCTACAGGGAAGAGGTTGGCAATATACACACTTGTGCAATATTAATCAGACCAGACTGTATATATTATAAAACATTTATTCAAAAGACATCAAAGATTTGAACAAGAATATCTACTAAATGTAACTATATACAGTGTGTGTGTGTGTGTGTGAAAGAGAGAGAGTCTGCGTGTGTGTGGGTCAAATGGTCAAGTCAGATGGAGGTAGACTACAACTCAAGATGGCGGTTGACAAAGAAACTACAACAAGATGGCGGAATCAAAGATGGCTTCTTGACCGCATGGCTGCTGTGTTTCTTGGTTAACTACTTTTGTAAAGTGAGATGTCAGGTTAGATGAGAGGTTAGAAGCATGCACATCCAGAGCTGAAAGCTAAGGAGCATGGACATCACTAACATCATATTAACCTAAATCTAGACATTACAACAACACTTTGTGTGAGCAAGTAAGCTCAGTACAACATTTCATCTATGCTTAGCCAAGTAGTGTAATGCTATGCTAGGCCCAGTTACCTTACCAAGTCCTGAAAAGATGCAAAAGTGTCCTTTTGAGCTGCTGTCTGTTGGTCCAGGAACAGTAGATGGTTGACTGTGTTTCTGGTGTCTGTGGCTCAGGTTCCTCCTCACAAAGTTAGCTAGTTGGAGCTAACTTGGCTCTGGATCCTTGGTTGATCCTTAGGCAGGCTCTGGTGTCGCTGCCTCCGATGGGAGGATAGCAGGCTGCTGTGAGCGGGCCTGCTCGAAGATCAGCAGAGAGGGTCTCTTGCTGCTGGAAGCTTGTTAAGCTCTGTGCTGAAGGGTCTTCAGTCGAAGAGCTGACGTCTGTGTCCTTCCTGCACCCAAAAGGGCAGGGGAGAGCAGAGGAGCCTGTGTCCTCCGGTGAGATGGAGAAGAGAAGAGCGAAGAGAAGAGAAAGAAGGTGGGGAAACCTGGCTTTTGTATTGCCTGTTACATGGGGTCACATGTCACAAAGTGGCCACTGAGGTGGGTTTCCCACTGATGTGTGGAAGAAAAGGGATCTTTATTGACTGAGTTTTATGACACTCTTTGTCTTTGAGCATGGGGCCATGTGTTCTCCATCCAAGATGCATGTGACTCCATCTTGAATGAGCTGATCCCCAACATCAGGACAAGGGCCTTTCTGTATGGAGTTTGAAAAACATGCAGAGGTTAACTGGACACTCTCAATTGCCAATAGCTTTGAGTGAATGTTTTCTTCTCGTGTGAATCTACGTGTTTGCCTTGCGATGCACTGGTGACCCGTCCTTTTGCCCTATGTCAGCTGGGATTGGCACCAGCAGCCCCACAATCCTCATCTTTAGGATAAACTGGCCAAAGAATGTTCTCAAGAATGACACACAGGGTTGTTTTCTCATCTGAAGTGTCAGCTCTTTTTAAAGTAATGTTGGAAAATGATATACCTACTTCAGTGTATAACAATAACAACAAACACACATTTTCAAGACACATTTTAAAAGTTAAGAAAAATCTTTAATATGAAACATTGTCATACCTACATATATAGAGCTGTATACCAGAAAATCCTATTAGCACGTTTGATAAAATGCAAAAGCTGTCCACATCTAGCTGTCAGTGACACAAAAACAATGATTCTCACTCAGGGCCGGCTCTTGGCATAGGCGATATAGGCGGTCGCCTAGAGCGCCATCTGCTGGAGGGGCACCGCGAGGCGCAAAAACAATGAAAATAAAAACAATGAAAATAAAAATGATTTTCTATTCCCAGTCGCCCTCATTTGGGTGTTCTCTCTTGAAAATAATAAATATTAACAAATGAATAAACAATAATGTTCCTAAAATGTGGTGCTGCTGAATCACATGACGGGTGACCTCAGGGTCAGAGCGGGGGGGGGCACCGGAGAGCAATCTCGCCTAGGGCACAAAATTAGGTAGAGCCGGCCCTGTTCTCACTGTAAAATTGAGTGGACAGCAATCTCCTGTGATGAAGTCAGTTTGGGAAGCGGCCTTCTCTTAGTTCACATGTATATACTTTCAGTTGAAGAACTGAAAATTAGGAAAAAGGAATCAATATACTCTCAGCTGTTTAGGAAGAAGTAAGCGATAAGAATATTTCTAGAATATTTTTGTGATGTATGAAAAAACAATTACAACAGTAGGACTCAACACTCAAAAAATATACAGTGACACATTATATGAGAGAGAGGGAGTAAGAGTGAGAATGTCAGCTGACCTTGGCTGGAGTTCTATGTTTGCTGCTCTCCAGGAGAAAAGTATCCACACCAGCATATCTGTCCTTAACTTCCTCTCTCCTTTTTTCACATCAACACTGCAGACCCCTTTTTCTTCTTCTCTGGTTGATTTATTTAAGAGAGGGGCGCTAAGGTTTTTTATATCTGGAATTGTTCCTATTCCAACACCTAGCAACTAACCTGTTTTCTACTTATTCTGCTGGAATACCATGTGTTAAAGTGCCATGAGGTGTGTTATTGTGTTATCAGTGGCAGTGGGTGGCACAAAAGACCAAACTTAAACAAAAATTGAGTTTGCAGCCCACAACTTACTTGACTCATTTGACTTAATCCTCTTCGCCCATCCGGGAGCACAGGGCCTCAGTGAAGTGTCTCCACCGCTAAAGGTCACATGTGGTCTTCCTCACCTCTTGCCACGAGGTGTTGGCTATGGTTAAGTCCTTGTTGAACCCTTTCCTCCAAGACAGCCGTGGCCTTCCCCTCCTTCTCATTCCTTGAGGATTCCACTAAAGGCCAGATCTAGTGATGGATGTAGGAGGCTTTTGTAGGGTGTGGCCTATCCATCTCCATATTCTTCTTCTAATGGTGACTTCCAATAGTTTCTGGCCTGTTCTCTCTAGTAGGTTATATATCTAGTAGGTTATCTAGTAAGGATATAGCGTAGTCTTGAGTTAATGAAGGTTTGGTGTTTCTTGATGTTGTGTCAAGCCCCACGTTTCACAGCTTGCTGGCAACTGAGATGAGCATTATGCCCTGCCAGTTCTTGCACTGGGTCAAATCTCCTTTCTTCGGTATCTTAATGATGGTACCTTTCTTCCAGTCTAGGGGCATCTTCTCTTCTTGCCATATTCTGCTAAGGAGTGGGTGGAGGGCTTCAACAGACAGCTTGCCTGCCTCTTTCCAAGCTTCTGGTGGTATACCATCAGGTCCTGCGGCTTTACCATTCTTAAGTGATTTGATGGCCTTACCAAACTCTGCCTTACTTGGTGGTCCGGTGCGTATATCAAGCAATTCTGTTTGAGGTTCAACTTCCGGTGGATCTGGTGGGGAAGTGCGGTTGAGGTTTTTGATTTCTTCAAAGTGTTCTTTCCAGCGTTCCATTTGCTCTTCCTTTGTTGCAAGCAGCTTGCCCTCTTTGTCTTGTACCGGCATGTTAAGTTGTCTCCTTCTGCCACTCAGTGTTTTTGTGATTCTGTAAAGGGTTTTCATATCCTGCTTCGACGCGGCCTCCTCTGCCTCCGTGACCATGTCCACGATCTACTTCCTTTTGTTTCTCCTACAGCTTATTTTCACTTTCTGGACTGCTTTGTTATAGAGCAGGGGTAGGGAACCTTTGGCACTCGTGATCAACACTCTGCGGCATAAACACTGGCATGCTGGCACCTCAGTGTTCCTCACTTTATGTGTGTCCTGATTTCATGGGTTTGTGTGACAGCTTCCAGTACAAGGTACTGTAGTCTCAGTTTTGGTTTGGCCTATCTTCCCAGACAGAGCAATATGTTTGTTAAACACAGTGTTTTTTTAAGATGTTTTTTCTTAAAGTTATTATTATTAACCTTGAGCAGATACAGGACTGAGATGTGCTCTATGAATGGAATAACATTCCAGGTATATTGGAAATGTTTTTGTATTTTGTGTCATAATTTAACTTTGTTATTGTTTATAATGGCACACTCGATGAGAAGAAAATTTCAAACTGGCACTCGATGTCACAAAGGTTGCCGACCCCTGTTATAGAGCTTCGTAGCATTAGCCTTCTGGTTCCTGGTTCTGCTATTATCAATATTTGCTTTTAGGTTGCATCTTTCCTCCACCTTCTCCCATGTGTCTTGATTCATTTACTCCTTCTTCTCTCTCTTAAATTTCCACAGAACCTCTTCACATGCGCTTGTATAGGCTTCCTTGATGATAGATCATTCAGTTTAGATTTCATCTTCTTCCTCTTCGTCATCCGAGTTGTAGCGTGGAGCATCAAAGCGGTTTGCCAAGGTAAGTACAAATTCTTGTTTTGTTTCAGGGTCTTTTAGCCTCTCTACATTATACTTAGTTGTCTTCTGTTTCGTCTTCCTACAAGCTGCGAGTTGTGCCCAGCAGGTGGCCAAAAGTAGGCGGTGGTCCGAACCGACATCAGCGCTTCTCTTTATTCTGCAGTCCTGTAGTGTTCCCTGCCGTCTTCCAGAAAATGTGGTCTATCTGGTTTTCAACAGATCCATTGGGTGATATGTGGAATTTTATGTGGAAACAAGGTGAAAGACAGACGACTTTATTAATCCCTTTGGGAGGTTCCCTCGGGGAAATTAACAGCTCCAACATCCACACACAGCGCTACAGTAGACTGGAAAGAGAAACACCCCAGGTACCAAACACCATAAAATATAGAATAAAATATAGAATAGAATAAAAACAATAAAAAATAAAAATGACCTATATATGTATATGTATATATATGTGTATATGTATATATATATGTGTATATATATGTGTATATATATATATATATATATATATATATAGTTCGTACTGTTTGTTTTGTTTGCCCTCCTCCCCCCCAGTGAGGAGTTGTACAGTTTGATGGCCCGGGGGACAAACGAGTCCCCCAGCCTGTTGGTCCTGTACTTTGGGAGGAGCAGCCTGTTGCTGAGGCTTCTGTGGATCCTCTGGCTGCTGATGACAGTGTGCAGAGGGTGGCTGGCATTGTCCAGGATGCTCAGCAGTTTGTCCAGAGTTTTTCTCTCTGCCACTGTCACCAGAGGGTCCAGCCTCATTCCTACCACCGAGCCGGCCCGCCTGATGAGTTTTTCCAGTCTGTGGAAGTCTGCCTTAGTTGTGCTCCCGCCCCAGCACACCACAGCGTAGGAGAGAACACTGGCAACCACAGACTGGTAGAACATCCACAGGAGCTTCTTGCAGATGTTAAAAGATCATAGCCTCCTCAGGAAGTACAACCGGCTCTGGGCCTTCTTGTACAGATGCCTTGTGTTGCTTGTCCAGTCCAGCTTGTTGTCCAGCCACAGCCCAAGATATTTGTAGGTCTGAACGACTTCCACCTCCTCTGCTCCTATTAGAACTGGTCTCAAACTGGGTCTGTCCCTCCTGAAGTCGATGACCAGTTCCTTGGTCTTTGAGGTGTTGAGCTGCAAGTTATTAATGTGGCACCAGACAACAAAGTTCCTCACCAGGCTCCTATATTCCTCTTCCTCTTCATTGTCTCTGATACACCCCATGATGGCCGTGTCGTCTGCAAACTTATGGATGTGACACGTTTCAGAGTTGTAGCAGAAGTCCGCAGTGTACAGAGTGAAGAGGATGGGAGACAGCACAGTTCCCTGAGGAGCTCCGATGTTGCTGACCACAGTGTCAGACGTGATGTCCTTCAGCCTGACATACTGTGGTCTGTCTGTGAGGTAGCTGGAAATCCAAGCAACCAGGCAGGGGTCCATTCGCATTCTGGTGAGTTTTTCTCTGAGTACAAGGGGCTGGATGGTGTTGAAGGCACTCGAAAACTCCAAAAAGAGGATCCTGACTGTGCCACTTCCCTTGTCCAGATGCAAGTGGTCTCGGTGTAGGAGGTATAGAATGGCATCCTCTACACTGACCTCTGCCCGAACTGTAGGGTGTCCTCAGCGTGCTGTACCTGAGGCCTGAGGAGGTTGAGGAAGAGCTGCTCCAGAGTCTTCATCAGATGTGAAGTAAGTGCCACCGGTCTGAAGTCATTCAACTTCCAGAGGGTGGGCTCAGGTTGAAGACCCATTGGAGTGGCTCCCCTAGTTCAGCAGCACAGGTCTTGAGGAGCCGTGGACACACCTGGTCTGGTACTGCTGCTTTCCGGGGCCGGAGCTTCCTCAGTTCTCCCCTACCTGATCAGCTATGAAGCAGGGAGGTGCCGCCTATTACCAGGCTGTTCAAGGAGCAGAAGTCGACAAAGAGCTTTCCCATCCCTCCTTCATTCCCACTGTTTACTGCTCCCACTGTTTACTGCTCCCACTTTGGAGTTCATGTCCCCCATTAGGATGGTGATGTCCCTCTTCTTACGCTTGGCCATGGTGGCTTGCAGCTGTACATAGAACAGTTCCTTATCTGCTTCACATGCATCATTGGTGGGGGCATATGCTTGTATAGTGGCTGTGTCTTGACAGCGGAATGTAAATCTCACCATGATGATTCTCTCTGAAATGGGTTCCCATTCCTTCAGACTCTGTGCACTTGTCTTTGTCTTCTCTGCATTTAACCCGTCCTTTACTTGAAACCTTCCTACAATTAGGAGCAGGGGGCAGCCACTGAACAATGCCCGGGGAGCAAATGGGAGTCTGGGTACCTTGCTCAGGGATACCCCAGCCCATGCCCTAACATATACAGAAAAGAATAAACTTAAAAATAGTTGTGATTATAATGTTTGTGTTGTTGTTTTTCCAGCCTGAAGGTGTACTAATTAAGTCTGTACAGACTATAATTCTAGACCCCTCACACAAAGGTGCTGGTGAGTTCATACATTGAATGCCTTCACTTTATAATCATTCTGTGTTGTGTGTTTGAACTGACGCAAAATGATTCCCCCACCCCCCAAACTTGCCTGTTTCTTCCTCCAGGAGGTAAACAAGAAGAAATACTCAATAGTGGAATTCCAAAGAAAGACTGGGTTCCTAACACACCTGCAAGCACACAGATCTCTGTGACAGGTGGGATATCACTTATTTACTTGTTCCTGTTGATTGATAGTGTTTTGATTGTTCTGGTTATGCATGTGCAGGGAGTGAAGTTCCATTGGTGGAGAACGTCATTAGTGGGGAGTCAATGACTTCACTGATCCAGTTGCCACACGGCTGTGGAGAGCAGAACCTGGCCCGCATGAGTCTACCTGTCATCACAGCCATGTATTTGGACAAAACTAACCAGTGGGAAACTGTGGGCTTTCAGAGACGAAATGAAGCCCTCCAGCATATCAGGACCGGTGAGATCATGATTATTTTATTCCTCTCTGTGGCTGAAATCTGTAAAGCATGTTGGTCAACCTGTTTTTTTAAATGTGCTCTAGTAATAAAGTTGACTTCACTTGAAATGGTGTCAAATAGTGTGGTAGACAACAAACTACTCCTGTGGAGATTTACAGAGCCACTAATTTAATGTGACATATATATATATATGTATATGTATATATATATGTATGTATGTATATATATATATATATATATATATATATATATATATATATATATATATATGTAATACTCAAACATGTTCTGCACAACAAAATAAAATTATGATCAGACAAATTTGCTCTACATAAAGGAAAAAAACATGGACTGAATGGCACTTGGAAAAAAATTGTGTGTTTTGTTTGCATCCAGGCTACAATAATGAACTCGCCTTCCGTAAACAAGATGGATCTTTTTCAGCATGGCCCAGTGCCAAAAGTAGCACCTGGTGAGACGTTCAAATATAAATGAGCTCATATGTAAATGTTTCCACATCCTCGTCTATCTCTGACTGTGTGAGCGTGGGCGTATATTTCATGTGTTTAATGTAACTTAACAATCACCCCATCTCTTCTCTCTCAAAGGCTCACAGCTTATGTTGTCAAGGTGTTTGCCATGTCCTACAACCTGGTGGAAATGAAGAAGAATGTGATCTGTGACGCTGTCAAGTTTCTGATTTCCAATGCACAGCAACCTGATGGCATGTTCAGAGAAGTCGGAAGGGTGATCTACAGTGAGATGAGTGTGTGTGAACTCATTCCAGTAACATCATGAATGACAAAAAGACAGCTAATCCAAAATCGTTATGACACACTTGCAAATTCAAATAAAAAGATTTTCTGTGTGTGTGTAGGGTGATGTGCAAGGCTCAGATTCAGATGCCTCCATGACAGCGTTCTGCCTCATTGCCATGCAGGAGTCACGCAAGCTATGTGCTGACACAGTTAGTGTGAGTACCTCACCTGCATGCATTGTATTGCACCACTGTTATTGCATCACATTCTCACTCCACATAAGTGATGAACCAAACAGAGTCTGGGGCACTAGTCAACAACTTTAATGCCACTACAGAAAAAGTAGGCCTGAACAACTTGTGCCTTTCCTCACTCACCCTTAGAGCAAAATCCCCCTGTAGTCTATTGGGTAGCTCAGAAGGTGAGCCCTTGTAATTTGGCCTCTTAGACCTTTTACCTTGACTGAACCTCATATGTACAGCCTCCTTGGCATCAAACTCGTATCAAACATTTCTGAAAGGAGGAAAAGCTGACCAAAAAATCCATGTTTCAGTAGGACCTAGATCGGTGTTAGAAACCTTGTTCTGTGTTATACTTACTAATTTATATCTTGTCGTGATTATTTAAAAAGCATCACTTAAGACAAGGTTAAGTCTTGAGTGGGAGAGGGGTGAAAACGTCATTGGGGTCAGACAGTGGGCACCCTCCATCTTCAGTGTTTCGCTGATTTAGACCCACAATACCTCCAGAGGACTCAACAGAGACACCTGTGCCACCCCCCCCATATCTTTACCCCTCAACGGTCATCTCAGTCCAGATGGTGTCCTTTCTCTTGATCCACAGCCAGTTGCTGCTTCGCTCCGCAGCCTGTGAGAGTGACTTCACTGCTTGCTGGAAGGCCTGTCCTTTCACCCCCATTCTTTTCAGGATCCTGGTTGTGGTCTTGACAACAAACCCTCTGCACCGAACTTCTACAGGGAACACCTCGGTACGCCAGCTGAGTTGTTCTGCCTGGGCTGCTATTTCAGCAAACATCCCATGGTACCGTTAGTTCCAGGATGTACAGGAGTTTCTGAGAAGTGGGCCACAGGATGAGGTTTGGCATGAGATTAGCTGTTCTTATCTCTGTTGGAAAGCCAAGTTTGTGGTCAAGGTTGACCTGCATTTCCCAGTCCTGGGGGCCGGGTCAAGGAGAGTGGTGTTGGCCCTTGTCAATGTACACTGCCTGGCCAAAAAAAACAGTCGCCACCTGGATTTAACTACGCAAATAGGTAAGAGGTTGCTGCAGTTGGTCAGGTTTAGGTTCAGCAACATTATGTGCCCAAAGAATGAGGTCAGCTGACTACCTGAATATAATGAATGACCAGATTATTCTATCAATGCATTTTTTTCTTCCCTGATGACATATTCCAAGATGACAATGCCAGGATTCATCAGGCTCAAATTGTGAAAGAGTGGTTCAGGGAGCATGAGACACCATTTTCACACATGGATTGGCCACCACAGAGTCCAGACCTTAACCCCATTGAGAATCTTTGGGATGTGCTGAAGAAGGCTTTGGTCAGTGGCCCGACTCTCCCATCATCAATACAAGATCTTAGTGAAAACTGAATGCAACACTGGACGGAAATAAATCTTGTTACATTGCAGTAACTTATGGAAACAATGCCACAGTGAATCCTTTTTTTTTAGGTGGCAACATTTTTTTTGGCCAGGCAGTGTAGAAGGCTGTGTTAAACTTCAATATTTATTTTCCTCCTTGGTGCACTGACTAGCAGCCTCTTATCTTCTAAATGTAACCGGTAGTTGTGATATGTTATATATGAGGAGACGGTGGATTGTCTTTAGCTCGACTTTATTCCAACATTACGCAACTCAATACACGTGAATCCCATCTTTTACCTCCTGTGTATATCCTATGTAAGTGTGCGTACTGACATATGCTCAATCACAGATTGTAACACATTTACGTGATAGTCGTGGAGTTGTCACGGCACGTTTGATGAGCATTTTAACTGTGTAGTGACAGCATTTTCTGCAAATTTTGTGTTCCCTGCATGTTGCGGGTATCGACAGCAGAATTTACAGCTCAATCAATTCGTTTTTCTGGAGTACCATAGCCAGGTAAACTTGTACTGCCATTCCTCACAAAAACTGGATCTTGTGGATTTTTTTTTGCCAGACCTGTTTCTTCAGAATCTGATTTGTATTCATCCTCTAGGTCAGGATTTGTGTCTCGCACACCAGGCTTACTAGGGAGAAAGTGCTCATCGATGGTGCATTTAGCCATCGTTCACAATCGCTGCTCTCATGTGCCTTGGTATTTAAATTCTCCTTCTTCACTGTTTGGAGATAAATGCGATCCATAAACTCAAGGACCCTCCACGTTTCACGTTCAAATTTTGGTCACAGTCTGGAGCCCTGATTATGTCACTTACTGTATGTTGGTATCTTGAAGTATGAAGTAGTACTCATTACTCGCTCTCGAGATACAGATAAATGGATTACTATTGTCTCATCCTCTCATGTTTCTTGTTTCCTGTTTCCTGATGTCCAGAGTCTGCCTGGAAGTACTGACAAAGCCGTGGCCTACCTGGAGAGGCGTTTGTCCAGCCTCACCAACACATATGCTGTAGCCATGTCATCATACGCTCTGGCCAACCAAGACAAACTGAACAGAGAGATCTTCTACAATTTTGCTTCCCCAGGTGCAGTTACAGTATTCCAATACAAGAAAAAAACACTTCCAAGAATAATTGTTACCTTTAGTCTAAAACAATATTGTAGTCGATATTATGTATTAAATATGTAAAGATATAAATATTGTATATTTCTGTCCTACTCACTGCAATGGGAATTCATTGTACATGATTTCTTTCAGAAATATTAACTTGTGTCTATACTAAAAACTGTGTTTTTTCTTTTCTTTTTATCTGTCTCGATCTTGTGGGTATGGCCTGTATACTTCTGCACTTTACTATCATCTCTCTTTTGTTTTACTCTGTTTTGACTAATTCCTTTTAGCTTGTATATTCTGTTGTGATTTTTATATCTGAAATAGATTTGTCTAACTATTTGTACTATTTGTGCTGCTATCTTGACCAAGAGTCCCTGGAAGAAGAGATCATATATTTCAATTCCCTCATGGCTAAATAAAGGATAAATAAAATAACATAAAAAATAATATCTGAATTGGCCTTTAAAATCCTTCCACAATTGAGCACTCACGTCTGCAGGTCAGAATGTGAGATTAAATATTCCATATCAGATGACATTCGGCACAAGTTCTGCCCCATAATAAAAAAAATATTTGCCTGTGTTTTTCTTACAGAGTTGTCCCACTGGAATGTTCCTAAAGGACCTGTTTATACATTAGAGGCCACAGCTTATGCTCTTCTTGCTCTGGTCAAGGCCAAGGTGAATCTCTGCGAGTTCATTGCGGGTCCTGAAAAATCGTGTGTGCATGGGTTTTCTCCGGGTTCTCCGGTTTCCTCCCATAGTCCAAAAATATGCAATATGGGGATTAGGTAAATTGGACACTCTAAATTGACCGGAGGTGTGAGAGTGAAGTGAATTTGTCTCTATATGTGGCCCTGCGATGGACTTGGGAACTGTCCACGGTGTGACCACGCCTATCGCCCTATGTCAGCTGAGATTGGCACAGCACCCCCTTGACCCTCATGTGGAGGATAAAGTGGTAGAAATGGAAATGGTTTGGTTAATTTACTACTGCAGACCTTTATATGGTGTGCTTCAAACCTTCTCTCACCTTCTGTTAATAAAGGCCTTGGAAGATGCTAGACCTATTGTGAGATGGTTCAACAAACAGCAGAGGGATGGTGGAGGCTATGGCTCAACTCAGGTAACAGGACATCCCAACTTGACTTCTTTTTTTTTCTTACACAACTTGCAGGTCAATGGACGTTTTATTACTGTTGTTTTTCTGTCCAGGCTACGATGATAGTGTACCAGGCTGTAGCAGAATACTGGGCCAGTGCTCAAGAACCAGAGTATGATCTGAACGTGGACATCCATTTGCCTGGCAGGCCCAAGCCAGAGAAGATCAACTTCAACAGGAACAACCACCACACGACCAGAACCTCAAACGTGAGCATTTGTCACACACACTGTCAGTGGTTGTAATCGATCTGTTTTTCCTGATCATCTAGTTATTGTTTTTGGTGGCTCTGTGTGTGTGTGTCTGGCTGTCATTTCGCACTTCCACAACATGACCAACAGAGGCCGCCAGAGGCTTGCATGAATGGGGTGAAGTCTGCCATCACTAATTGCCTTGTTTCTTTTGTTATTATTTTGATCCTCACAGTTCAATGATATAAACCAGGATGTTAAAGTGACTGCGACAGGAACTGGAGAAGCAACACTGAAGGTAAATAAAGCATGTTTCTGTTTTTCAATCATGTATTAATACATTCTATTAAACCCATGCAATATAAAAATGCACTTTGTTCCTGTGTAAACAGATGGTGTCACTGTATTACGCTCTGCCGACGGAAAAAGAGAGTGACTGTCAGAAGTTTAACTTGTCAGTGGAGCTTATTCCAGGTCATTTTATGCCCTCTGCTATTTGAAAATGATTCTGTGCCATGACAAAAGATGACATGCTCATCTGGTTTCTTGCTTTTCCAGAGAAAATGGATGAGAATGAGGTGATATACAAACTGAGAATAGAAGTCTTGTAAGTATGGCTACGAAATGATGCTGAATATACTATTCATAAGTATATTTGTATAATTAATTTAAAATAAAAATCTTTTTTTTGTACCCTTATAATAAGCCTTTTATATGTACTTAAGGCAAAGCCCTTTCTTTACAGAGTCCACCATCTTATGCAACTATGTTTCAACAACAGCCTGAATTGACTTCAGTTTCACATTTTGGAATGGGAGCTCGGTCCCCCACATGAAGCCAAAATATAACCATTAAAATGTCATTAATTCTTACACACTGGACCTTTATTACAGGACATTTTTCACCAGCCCTGGTTGCTTTGTTACTTCATGTCTTTCTCACTACAATTGTGTATTTTTTAATCGAATGTGTCCATTTATTGCACAGATATAAGAACACGGATCACGATGCAACTATGTCAATCTTGGATATTGGCTTACTAACTGGCTTCACTGTCAACAAAAATGACCTGGACTTGGTAAGATTTTTACACACTCACTTACAATTCAAAGGTCAATGAACATGAAAAAACATGATGTTCATGGCTTTGAAAGGTCTCTGACTCTATATGCTTGTTTCTAGTTGGCCCAAGGACGCGCCCGTACCATTGCAAAATATGAGATGAACACAGTTCTGTCAGAGAGAGGTTCATTGATCATCTACCTGGACAAGGTATAATAGAATAGAAAAATGTTCTCTCCTCCAGAATGGCAACGTTGGTTTTCACTTGATGAACAGAAACGGCCAAAAGAAGGAGTTGCCATTTTACTTCAAATTATAATTTTTTTAATTATAATCAGTCTTAATTGCAATCCAGGGTTTTAAAAGACATTTTTCAGTTTCATGTTTGGCGCGTTTATTTAAGGCTCACATTTGAGCTTTGTCCTGTTTTGAGAATCTCCCAGGATTTTATTTTATTTTATTTTATTACAGCAACAGCTTACACTGAGTAGTAAGAATTAGCAGGGGCTAATGTAGCTGCTAACTTAAATGAACACATTCAGTGTGGCTAAATGTCAGAGTGACTGAGCATCATGTGATGTGCATTGATTTTGGAAATATCACCCATGGGTTATTGTTTTTTAAAATTGAATCAGCACCCGAGTATTGTGATAAATATCAAACTGTGATAAAAGCATATTGTCCCAGACCTCTCAGACAACCTCACTTCTCATCTTTCCTTTACATTTCTCCACAGGTTTCTCACACACGATCAGAGGAGATCACTTTTAGGATCCACCAGACTCTGAGAGTGGGCGTCATGCAACCAGCGGATGTATCTGTCTATGAATATTATGACCGTAAGCCTTAAAGACACTTGGATAGATCTGGATAGAGAGTACATAGACAGATTAGCAGTGTTAACAGTGTTGGATTGAATGCACATTTCATCAATGGGTGTCTTTATCATTGCAGAAACACAGTGTGTGAAATTCTATCATCCAGAGAGGAAAGCTGGGCAGCTGCTGAGGCTCTGTAGAAATGAAGCATGCACATGTGCTGAAGGTAAACACTATAGTGTCTCTCTGAAGATGCAGCTGAAAGTACTGAAGGAACTCATAATAACTACTAATATCATGCTTCATTAAAGAACTGATCATTTATCATTCTGCTGTTTACAACATCACCTCCTCATCCTCTAAATATTTACCCTCAGTAACATTAGACGTTGTCATGATCTCCACTTCCACTGTCACACTGATGATGTCCAGATCTACATTCCTACCAAATCAGTCACCTCTGCCACCCACACGAGCAACAACTGCCTCACTCAAATAAAATATGGATGCAGTCACACTTCTATTAACTTCTACTAGTTGCAATAAATCTGAAATAATTATCATTGGCTGTAAATTCCTCACCTGTTCCACAAAATGTATTATTATTGTTCATATCATTAACATCAGTAGTTAAGTATTGCACCTCTATAAATCTGGTTACCTCAAAACCAATTCATGATAAAAAATATAAATATGTTTGAGGAATGTGTCTCACTGTTAATTAAGGATTAGAGCTGCAGTTTCCCACAACCTGCACTACACTGGTTACAATGGTAAGTGGTCTGTATTTCCAGCACCTTCCATGACCTTTATATTACAGTTTTGCCATTCACACAATCATACAGTGCATCCACAGTATGTGCAGCATTTGTTTCTTGTCCAGAGACACATTAGCATGTAGACTTACTGTTATTGTTTGTATCTTTCCTGTGCATCTGCTGTTTATTTCCAGAGAACTGCAGCATGCAGAAGAAGGGTAATATCAGCAATGATTTACGCACAGCTAAACCCTGTGAGAGTACACCTACCAGCAAAATAGATTTTGGTAAGACTCAGTGTGAATGATCTGCATTATTTTTTTAACTATAAATGACCAGAATGTTTGTATAAGAAGAGGTTCATAAGTAAGAAAATCATCTGCCACTTATCTGTCCTCAGTTTACAAAGTGAGAGTGGAAGACTTCACAGATGGTTTGTCCACTGATATTTACACAATGCGGATAATGGCAGTGATCAAAGAAGGTGGGTGTGAACTGCCTAAAATGTATCACATTATACATGAAGGTTTTAAATCCCCTCATCTTATTCTTGGCTGCAAAGTAAAGCTATTTTCATTTCTTTTGAATCTCCTTATATGGAGATATGGGAAATAACAATCATGTTTTACACTAATACCTAAGATGTGTGTTTAATCCAGAATTCTCTTCTTTCTCTTCTGGTGTATTTTGAAAATCAGGAAATTATGATGTTGGTCCCCTGGGTAAACTACGTGCATTCCTCAGTTACCCTCACTGCAGGGAGGCTTTAGATCTGGGTAAAGGGAAAACGTATCTCATCATGGGCACATCAGAGGATATTCACAAGGACCAACGGTAAGTTTCTTGTGTGATCATGTGTTCTTTTTCTCCTGTTCTATCAAGGAGTGTTATACTAAACGACGACAGTCTCATGCTGCACACATGATGTGATTTGCTTTATGTCAAACAGCAACATTCCTCTAGTAACGTGAGACAGTCTCAAATCAGTTTTTGTATGATTAAGAACCCCAAGAAGGGCCCACAAAGTTTCAGAAGTAAATTATATTGCTCAACAACTCAGTTTTCCTGCAGTATGAGGTATGATGCTTCTTGCCTCCACCCACATTACATTACATTACATTACATGTCATTTAGCAGACGCTTTTATCCAAAGCGACTTACAATGGAATCAAGTACAATTAGCCAGGGGTGGAATCGAACTTGCGACCATGATGTCTTTGGTACACAAGGTAGGGTCTTAACCACTGAGCCACCCCACCCCTGTGCTGCTGCTGTATACACTACAGTTTGTTTGGATGAAGGACGCAGCATACTTCTGTTCATAAAGACCAAAAAGAGTGAATGACAATCACAAAAACCTCCAGAAGTCTATACAAATATTTTTTTGTCTATATATTTTTGACTGTTTATTTTTGTGGGAAGGGAAGTGTGTTTTTACCGTATGCATCCAGCATGTGAGAATAACTCACTTGCAGCATCCATACCAGCATCCATGTGACTTCTTCTCTCCCCACAGGGATCAGTATGTGCTCAGTGAGAGAACCTGGATCGAGTACTGGCCCACAGACGCAGAGTGTCAAAGGGATGAACACAGGCCAACATGTTTGGGCTTGGAGGAGATGGTCACACAGTCCACGCTCTTTGGATGTCAGCACTAGGGCAACACCAGAAAATGGTCTGTCCTTTGCCCATTTTTAATTTTTTCATTTCTTATGCAAAATTTAAACTGTTTTAAGATCAAGGTTCATCCACCCATTACCGCTTTATCCTCCACCATGTGTCTTTATTATCCCTGAGGAGCAATTTGGGTTACAGCTAGCATTCACATATTTACACATATGACATATAAAATAATTAGTACCACATCACAAGTAACAATATTAAACACAACAATAGAACAAGTGTGATATTTGATTCACTATTAAGGCGACTGATTGCTGTAAGAATAAATGATGATTTAAACATGTTAGTTCTGTGCATGTTGTATCTGCGCCCATGATTCGTGTCAGCCAAAATGTGTTTTTTTTTATTTTTTTAAGCACCTGACCTGATATAGCTGAGGTCATTCAGTGCTATTCTGGCAATTTTACTGCACACTTTCATGATGCCCTTTAGGCATTTTTTGTTTACTTAAAAGAACGTGACCCTTTAAAGAAAGTAATGTAAGAGATTTAAACGTCACACTGTGGAATAAACATTATAGTCTTCATCTAAATGTCTGCATCATTTTAATTTAGATTAATGCACATTATTTAAACTGTTGATCATTACTGTGTGGGGTTATAGTGATACATTTGTAAATCGATTACTGTTTGATGCTTTTTAACTGAAAAAAATCCCTCTGTCTTTATGTAGTCAGGCAGAAATGTTCAATTTTGTTGGTAGTGATTCACTGTTTGATTAATGTATAGCACTATTTCAGAATTGATATTGTTATATTTATATACAGTATTATACTGTACATTACAACACTGCGCTTTATCCACCTGATGCTGCAGAATAAAACCAACGGCGGTGAACCTGCAGGACCTCACTGCACTTCTAGAATCTTTGAGAATTTCTGCCAAATATAATCACTTTAAAAACCACTTCAAAATATCTCCCTGAATGATTCTCAGCTTCTCTGGATAATAAACACCAAGAAACTCATGACAAATAATCAAAGTACATTTTTAGGGTTCATGGCAGGTCTGAAATGTGTAATTTATAATAATTGTGGGACTAAGGCCAGTTTATGATATTAAGTGCTGCGATACATTACTATGCGTGACTTCGTCAGAGTATCGCAACAGGAAGAGGCATTAATGTGATGTCCGACACAAGAATCAAACTGAACAATGCCAAACTGATCTGAACTAGATCAGTTAAAAAGATTTATTGTGTAGAATGACAACACTCATGTCATTCATCACATCCAAATTGAGCATAATCCATCAACAACTCATTCCAAACAGTTGGACCCCCATTAGCCTACTTGGTCCCCCTCAAAACACAAATAAATCATTCTTCAGTAAAAACAGCTGCTATTCTGAAAAAAAACCAGTGCAGACCCCAATGACCTCAATAACATCTGTCTCATTTCAAATCCATTCATCTCAAAAATTCTTTCTCCCCCTTGGTCATATCTTTACATTACATTACATGTCATTTAGCAGACGTTTTTATCCAAAGCGACTTACAATGGAATCAAGTACAATTAGCCAGGGGTGGAATCGAACTTGTGACCATGATGTCTTTGGTACACAAGGTAGGGTCTTAACCACTCCACCCCCATAAACACCACATTCACTTCCACTGCTATGAGAATGACACCCAGCTCTCCCTGTCCACTAAACCCGACTATACTCTCCCAACTTGCTCCCTCACCAACTGTCTCCTTGAAAAAAAGTCTTCCATCTCCCCATCCCATCAGGTAAAGAGTCTGGGTGTCATCCTCGACAGCACTCTCTCTTTCACATCCCATGTCAGTAATGTTACGCGGTCCGCCTACTGCCACCTCCACAACATCAACCGCCCCTCTCTCACTCCTCACACAACTGCCATCCTGTTCCACAGCCTTGTCTCTTCCTGTCGGGATTATAGCTATTCACTTCTGTCTAAGATCTCCTCCACATATCCATTCTTGCCCACACCCTTAGATCCACCTCACTGTCCCAACCCGCCAATGAAATGATGCCAGTGGGCCTGTACTGCCCAGAGTGTCCTAGAGCACCTGCCTCAAGGTGAACCACTGAAATCAAAACTTAGCCAAAGTTGAAATTGGGAGTCTATGCAAAGCAGTATATATTTCTTTCTGGTGTCCAGTTTCCATTCATGGAGTGTGAGTGTAAAACGAGAAAGGAAGTGTCCATCCTTTCCCCAGTGTTCATTGTTAATTGATGCTCGTTAAGTATATTTCTTAGCATGATTTGTTTATGTGTGTGTTTTAGTTTTGTGTGTGATAATAAGTGAGTTAATGTTGTGCTGTTTGGACCACAGCATTGCTAGTGTTGTGTGTGTACATCGGATAAAACCCTTTTAAATGCATGTGTGAAGTTTCCATTGTGTAGTTTTCTGCTTTGGCCACAAGATGGTGCCATTGCATTGTATAATCGAAGGAGATTACCTTCCTTGTGAGTGGGGTAAATCACTGATGCTGTTTACATGGTTTGCTGTAGTTTCTGTTGATATATGGATATTGATGTCTAAGAATATTTGTTTGTTTTTCTTTCCTTTTCTTTGCCTGAGGAATGATAAGCCTAATGGTGAGTTTGTGTTGTTAGACTGCTGTCACTCCTGAGCAGAAATAAACGCTGGACTAAACATAACTCCTTCATTCCTGCATTCTGACAGATGCACTGTTTTGTTTAGTGCAAATCCTCAAAGATCCAGTGCTTTCTACTTTCTCCTCATAGTCTCTGTCCACAGGTCACTGAAGTGAAACTGACCCAGCCTTGACTCCTGCCAGCCATTGAGACATCAACTACCAATACTCTCCTAGAAGGAAGACTGAAGTGTCAGAATCCTCCTCTTCTAACTCCTCCTTGAAACCCTGTGTCACCATCATCACAGAGGAAAAAATGAAAGATAGAAAAAAATTATAAAACAGCATGAATTGTGAGAATAAAGTCAGAATTCTGAGGAGTGCCCGAATACTCTTCCGTATATTGTGATAGTAACAGACATGAAGGTACTTTCTGTGTGCAGATTTGAACATTATAGTTCTCTTTATATTGTGCTTATAGATACAGTGTGTATATATATATTTTTAAGAATATTTGTGTCATCATGAATTGCTGTTCCATTAAAAACATTTTGCCAGCTTACTTTGTTGCAGAGTTACGTAGGTCAAAGTTAAATTACACAATCTCTCATGACTGTTTTAATGTGGCACAAAGTAAGTGGAGGACAAGTCTCGTATTCATTGGCACTTCTGTTAGACACAGGGTGTTCCAGTGTGATGTTGCTGTGTGCTCGTGAATGGAAACACTTGTCAGTCAGCTTTTCTCCCTTCTTAGTAACAAAAAAATGATGCTTCTCTTTTTTTCCCCCTTAAGACCAACATCAAGATCAACTTCTCATACTGTAAAAAAAAAGGTTTCACAAAATTGCCCATCCATTAGAGGCAGAAAGAGCTTTTATAGCAAAATATGTGACCGCGACATTATAATGACCAGTGATTATCTTGTATTTAGACAATGGAGATGATTTTGATGAACCCTTGTTGCTGAGATTTTGATTATCAGGTGAGATGATGATGGAGTCTCTGGAGTCAGTGACAAAGAGATGTTAACAGTTAGGAATGCTCTCTCATTCTGCCTTAGAGTTACGGTATATGACTCCCGAGCTTAGCAAAAATGTTACAGATCACGATGTCCGGCTCCTTCCTCCGCTGATACCTAGAGACAACCTTGGCGAGGACTGTATTCCACTGTGTTATCTTTCCTTTCCCTCAGCAGATGAAGGAGCAACAATGATACAAGAAAGAACACTCAGAGAACTTACGTGAGCCAAGGTTGCACAAAGGCCTTATTGTAAGACAATGTGATTTGTGAGTTACAGCTGGTCTATAATGAGTTTTTAGCTTTTTCTCTATGAATGTGTAAGTTGCTAATGTATAGAATGCCAAGTAATGAAGTTTTCGCTTACACACCTAGGGGTTAAATCCACAACTGCACCAACACAATTGTTTTTATAGGTCTGATATTTTGCCAGTGCTGTTGTAAAGTGTGTATTTTACAAAGTGCAAGCTCATAAAAGAGTATATTTTCATGTATTATATGCATATGTTTCATGTGAATCATCAGACCAACCCATTTATGAGTGTGCAGACAGAGTGAGGCCTCAACTCCACCTGTGGCAACCTATGAAGTGAAAATGAAGGATTTTCAAGAAACCAGTCTTTTCAAATCAACCAAACTACTCAAGATCCACTTCAGGTCAGGCTTTCATCACTTTGATGGTCAAGTATTATGTGACTTTACACCAGACTCTAATCAGTTGTTCTTCATTTTATTATTTCAGGGCTAGTACATGGCTGCCACTCAGGTATACGTTACTACGCTTGGGCTCTTAAACATCTTTACTGATAATTCTGTGCATAGTTCTTACATATACAAAAACAGGAAAACCCAAGAGGAGGAAAACAGAAAATGACCCACTTGGCTCAATGACCTGCATTTTACAATGGCAATGGTTTTTGAAAGCAATATCATCCTCTGAGTCAATGGTTTGGGAGTTTTCTTGTTTCCCAAGATGCTTAATTACTATCACGTAAACAGCCTGTGAAGAGCCCTAATGTCAGCATGCTAATTTGGGTTTCTTTGGGTTTCTTATTCCAGCATTTATCAATACAGATTTCTTGAGTTGGTTTGTTGATGTTGCTGTTTTATGGTAGTTGGCACCCTTTAATGTTGCATTATTGCCTTCTTATTGTATTCTCCCCCTTATTTATTTATGTCATGTCACAACTAATGTACAAATAATTCAGCTGCCAGGTGTTAAAGTAGATCCAAGTTTTAGCATCTTTATACTAGCTCTGAGTATGTCTCAGAAGTCATGTGAAGATTTTGACAAATCACTTTTGAAGCTCTTCAAGGCCTAGCTCCTCGTCATATATTCCATACTTAAACCTTTATTTAAAATTGAGCCTTTTTGGGGGTAATTGGAATATTTATAGTAGTATTTTTATCATGATTTCAATTGCCGTCTTAAAATCCAACAAAAAAATGAAAGAAAGAAAAAAAAAAACATTTTATCAGTACTATTTCGTGAGAATAAAGTCAGAATTCTGAGGAGTGTCCTAATACATGTGTCATTATGAATTGCTGTTCCGTTAAAAACATTTTGCCAGCTTACTTTGTTGCAGAGTTACGTAGGTCAAGGTTAAATTACATAATCTCCCTTCTCCTCTTCAGTGGGCTTTATTCTTGATAAATATGTGAACGTGATTGGGGCAAGGTCCATCATAAAACTATAGTACCCTCCTATATTATTGGAATAGTGAGGCCAATTCCTTTATTTTTGCCATAGACAGAAAACATTTGGGCTTGACATCAAAAGATGAACAATTCAGCTTTTACAGGTATTTACATCTGGATCTGATACACAACATAGAAGATAGCACCTTTGCTTGGAACCCACCCATTTTTTTGAACCCACATTGCTGAAATGTTCATCTTTTCATGTCAAACTCAAATGTTTTTAGTCTATGACAAAAATAAAGAAATTGGCCTCACTGTTCCATTACTGTAGGAAAGTACTGTATGTGATACAGGATGAAAAATGAATGAGTGTAAACCAACTACATGTATGAACAGGGTGGGTGGAATTACATAAAGTGTCATGTGAAAGAGGATTGTTTCAACGTAATGCAACAATGCAAATACCTCACCTACTTGTTTGTCAATTCATCTCTTGTACAAACAATGGATTGGAAGTAGAAATCTTCATTAAATAAGAATTTGCTGTATTGTTATTTAGATAAAAGGCTATTTGACTTACAGAAAAGAATATATATAACGTTAAATTAATCTTTAATGAGTCTTTGTTCTTAAATTTGAGATGTGTTTGTGTTTAGGTAGATGTCCAGATCCGAAATATATGTATATATATGTATATATATGTATATATACATATATATTTATATATATATATATATACATATATGTATATATATATATATGGGCAATGTTTTTGCTTTATAAAATTTTGCAAAATAAAATAATGAGCAAGTTAATTAAATATTGTTCACTGGAAAGTAAATGGATTTTTGAATATCAGTTACGTCAGATTTTTTTAATGTGATATGTTTTTCCAAAATGTCTGCAAGGTCTCATTGAAAATTGTTCCAAAAATGATTCACATGTTCACTGCATTTACCACTGTGTCATATTCACTTTGGTCACAGGGATCATGCCATCTTTCTTTAAAAGCCATATATGCAGGGCCGGCTCTACCTAATTTTGTGCCCTAGGCGAGATTGTGTGTGTGTGTGTCCACGAGCGTGTGTGTCGCGCTCAAAAGTGACTGTATACTAGTCACTAGTCGCCTCGCGGCGCCCCTCCAGCAGATGGCGCTCTAGGCGACCGCCTATATCGCCTATGCCAAGAGCCGGCCCTGCATATATGGATACTCTTACTGTGGAATAGTTGTTTTACAAGAAGAATGCTGTCATTGAACCATTGTTCAAAGAACATTGACTTCCTTCTATATGTGGTATCGGCATTACCGGCAAGCCCCCATTTTGCATGTGTAACTCAATAGAAATGAATTGTTTCTTTAACCTTAAAACTGTATATTTTATAATTAACATATGTATATCAAAGCATTCCACTGCCTTCTCCTCCCCATCTCTTGTGGGTCCTGTCGGGGCACGCGCACCATGACGTGTTGGGCTTTTACGCTCCTGTCATCAACTACTGTGTAACTTTGTAAGGAACTGAGGCATTTAATTACTGCAGCCATGTCGAGGATGTTATAATACAGCACTGAGCATCTGCGCGTGGGTGCTTTGACTGAATACTTTTCTTTGGTAGACAGTGAGTGCGTCACCTGTCAGCACCTTTGTGGTAATAGCGGCATTTGCGTCTTTACGCACGGACGAAGCTCTCTTCTGATTTTATTGGCTGCCCACCAGGCTTGTTTTCTTGGCTTGTAATGTTTTTGCAAACTCAAGTGAAGTAAGAAAAATAAAGCTATCTGTAGTGATGTTCCTGCCCTTTCCTGTGTAAGGCTCCACCTATTTCAACAGCACACTTGTCGCCGAGCCTCTGACCTGGCCTCCGCGTCTCGTGTCGTCTCTTCCCGGGTAAGTCATTTCAAATCACAATTCCTTGATTCTGTGAAAACATATAATTTATTGCCAATAGCAAACTACAACCATCACACGTATTACACGTAACCACAAACTTGGAATGTGCGTGAGTTATACCTTAAATTTGCTTTTGGCATATCAAATAAACCATTTTTCAGCATGTATATCTTATTTTATTTCCCAATTTCTACATAAAAATGTTTGGATTCAAATATTTTGGGGTTTTTTACCCTAGAAAATCCTGCTTAGTTTGTATAAAATGCCTCTTTTACGGGATCTCCAAAACCTACAAAACCAAAACGCTATATTCTTTAAGAAGCAGGCAGAATGAAAATGGCTGAATACTGTTGTTGTTCTTTAGCACTTATAGACATTTGTTTTCAAGTTTTTTTGGAGAGCCTCAAATGTGTACTTCAGGTCTGTTGGATAGCTCAGATCCTGGGAATGACACACAACCAAACAATACAATCACTATCCCATATACAGTATTAGATTTGTACATTTACTTCCCACTGCTGAAGAGACACACATAAATGCAGACTGTTCTCAGGAAGCTCAGAAATGTACCTGTAATATACAAGTACAGTAAGCAAACAGTTGAACATATTGAGAGCAAGCACACTTAGTTGGGATAGCGCTGAAACACAAAAGTGATTTATCATTCAACACATAAACTCTGGGTGTGGTAAAGAAAGCATTATCAGTTTTATATAAAATGGTTATTGAGCTATTAGTAATTAATATTTCAAGGACTGTCAGGCAAATCATCCACATTTAGTTATTGAATATTGAAATGTATTGTTAATGATACAGAAGAGCCTTTTGTATTCATAAACATTTGCATGCAGAAATACATTTTCTTCTCAAATATTTGGGGAATATATTACATCAGTAACGTTTTCAAAACTCCTACAGTACGATCATCTAACAGTCCCACGGTGTGCTCCCTGTCTGCCTCACTGAAACAGTCTCTCATATCCCTGGACGCTATTAGTGACCCTAAAAAAAGTCATCTTTGTTTCTCACAGATCTGCACAAATATCAGGGCTCGTTGACTTTGGCCTGGCTTTCCAGATCATGATTACCATTTGTAGGACCTCAGTCCTACTCGGGCTTGTCGTCACTGTCGCCATTGCTCAAGGTCGGTGAATTTGGAATTTGTTCAATATGACGCATTGATAATGATCAGACATGATCTGGTGTTTCATCTTAAGAGAAATGTCTTTCTCCTGCTTTTTTCCATTATAGGTCAAAGCTGCTCCAAACCTGTGGCAGGACCCAACATGAAATTGAGGAACAAATTCATTCTTTCAGAAACATTTCCAAATAACTCTAGGGTTTCCTTCACCTGTGCTGATGGTTACATGGCTGCTGGATGGCCTCGTTTCATTACCTGTACATCTGGCACCTGGAGTCCTGTGAAGCTGAACTGCCAGAGTGAATATTTGCACTTGTTTTCATTTGCATGATATGTCACAGCATCTTAATCTTTTCCCTTTTGGTGTTTTTTCCAGTAGTTTGTATCTGTGATGTTGCATTCCTGCCTCTTTCTTGCTTTATTTCAAGTGGCATCAGTAATGTTGCACAACTGCCTTCTGCTATGTCTCCAATTCTTTTATTTCATGTTTTACATCAGTTGGCATCTGTAATGTTGCCTTACCTCCCTTCTCCTCTTTCCTCAATTTTGCTGGCATGCTCTGACATAGGACCCTAAATAATGTTTTACCTATACATAAATGATCTCTTTGATGAGTGACTGGTGAAGTATAGTGATGAGTCTGATGAGTCATCGGTGCAGTATGTTATTCAATAATTTTAAAATGGAGAATGTAATATTTTATCCCTTTTTCTTCAGGATTTAACTGTGGTTCTGCTGGAGAAGTTTTGTATGGAAGAGTTGATTATCCTGAAGGGAGTGAGTTTGGCGATAGACTTGTGGCATCCTGCAACACTGGGTTAGTAATAAACCAATAACAGTGGTGTTTACTGTTTTATATTAGTGACTATGATTAGTAAGAAATAAGTTCAAATGAATGTGTAATGACCTGTAATTCGCTCTGACACCTGGGACCTCTGTTAAAACACAGACCTGATCATCAAGGCAAACAGTCTTGATTGTCAGTTCTCAGTTAACGGACAAGAACAGAGAGTATTAGGTCAGGTTATTAGCAGGTATTCGGTGCACACTTTGTTTCTCCACTGAAGCACCCCCTGCTTGATATGGGTCGCCCTCATGTACTGTCGGCTTGCAGGTTAATGACATGGTAGGAAACCTGACGTGCACCCTCTGCTGGATTCTAAGGGGCACTACATATGAGGTGGCAGCATGTTTTGATTTTTGTTTTGGAAAGAAATAGTTTATATTGAGTTATGGCTTTAAGATAATGAGAAGCTTTTAAATGCTATCCATTTAATTGTGAGAAGCATATTTTAACTCTGAAATACCAGCATTAATTGTACTTCTATGTGGGTATTTGTTAGGACGTAGTTACTCTTCAGTTGTCTCATATGAACTGAAAACTCATTTTCTTCTTCTTCTCCTCATTAGTTACAATAGGATTGGCAAGACTACAATCTATTGTGGAGTTGGTCATTTCTTGTTTTTAAAAAAAGGAAAAAATGAAAAAGCACAGTGTGTAAAATTTAGTGACATTTAACGGTGAAGTTGCATGCATGTTGCAGCTGATAATTTCACATCTAACCCTTTCCTATATAGCATAGAAACTCAACAGATCGTTTAGTTTGTTCATCATGGACCATTGTAAAAACTCATTCTGGGGTCATGAAAAACACTTCATACAGTCACGTGACTGTACACTTGTAAAGAATAAGTATAATTTATTGTCAATGTCTGTCGAATGAATATAATTTTAAAGCTAAATTAATTAAATGAATCTTTTTTTACATTTCCATTGTAATAGTCCTTCTTCTATTACAGCGCAGGCTTGTGATCCACCACCACCACTGGCAAATGGAGATTACAGTCCTAAAGTGGAAGAAGTCTACTTTTATGGAAATATGATAAGATACAGCTGTGATAAGGGTTATGCACTTGATGGAAGTAAGTCGGCAGTATGTTCAGAGAGTGGGCAATTCATGCCACGGGATCCTCCAGAATGTATCTGTAAGGTTTATTTTTTTTATTGCATATTTTTAAGTATTATCTGTGTCCAAATACTCTGACATATCAAGGTTATTTTTGACATCTGTCTTTGCTTATAATGTAGATGTTGGAGACGTTAAGTGTAAAGATCCTGGACATTTGGCAAATGGTGAGCGGACTGCAGGTTTTCAAGCTCTCCATGGATACTTGTCCACTGTAACGTTCCAGTGCGACTCTGGATACATCATGGTTGGAGCGGGCACCATCACATGTGGCTTGGATAGCAACTGGTCACCTGGACTTCCACAATGTAGATGTAAGTTGAAAATTAAAATGGCTACTTTTACTTACTATAGCTCTGGCAAAAAAAAAAAAAATCTATTATAGTGATTAATAACATTCTTACATGTGACTAGTTTTACTGGATTTCTATTTTTAGGGTATTAAATTAGGATCACCATCACCAGCCAAATGACTCATTTGTAAATATTCTCACTGTCGTTTGAAACTCTTAAATTCATATCATGAAAGTAAAGCTCCAGAATAAGTTCATACGTTTAATTAGTTTAACTTTTCTTTCACACCTTCTCTGTTTGTCCCGTAATTTTTTTCCTGGAAAACTAGAGGATGTGTATGGTTATTATTTTGACCTGTCATGATTGGATTACAGTTCACTGAGAGGCTACTCCGACAAGACTGCGTCAAAAGATGGAGGAGATGCACTCTTGGTAAGAAGATGGACCTTTAAGCTGTTGATTTCATAATATATGTTCATGCATGCTTGGTGGTGCAGTGGTTTTTAATCCTGCCTTTCTTCATGTTTGCTGCACATCTTCTCTCCTGGTACACCTCCTCCTCCTCCTCTTCCTCCCACAGTCCAAAGACATGCAGATTGTGGTTGAAGACTGTTCAGACCTTGGTCCCAGTGTCCACATTCACAGGCTCACAGGCGTGTTCTCTTTAAGTCAGTGAGGACTGACTCTGTGTTTCACTGTGAAATCAAGTTCAAAAAAATTGGTTGCTGTGTAGTAAAAGTAGTGTAAGATTGTATGGAATTAGATTTGTGCCAATATTTTCAAACAACACTTTTGAAAGATTCGATCAGTTTTGTTTTGTTTGCAATTTGTGTATTTTGACAGTCTTTTCAATCACTTTTCCTGTTCTCTACACTTCCCTTTGTAACTTACACCAGTTTTCTAATGATCATAGAATGAAATGTCATGTTTATCCAAGAAACTGTCTCCTGATTTTTAAGAAACGTGGACAGTATTAATAGCATCAGCTACTTCTACTGGTTTGTGTAAATACGTTTTTATGTTTGACCGTAACATTTACAGCATTAGTGATTTGTTAGTTGTTTTAAATCAAAGTTGAAGTCTAAAATCACACTGGCTATAATGGGCTTTTGCTTCATATCAGTTATTACAGTTTGTGTACCTTGTTTAACTCTATAAACAAATCTGGAGGACTGCATTATTTTAAAGTCATCTAACGCCTGTAAAGGCAGAAGAAGTGAGGTCAAATCTTGTACCTAAAATGTTCAGCATTATTAGTGTTTGACGTTAAATTGTTTGCCTGTAAAATGTGTAAACTTTGTGTTGATGATACTTAACAATGGTTCATGTGTAAATCTTGGATTGTGAAGTGTGATAAGGTTGGCACAATAATGTGGGTGTTGTGGCTTCAAAGTCAGGTGAAACTTTTTCTCCCTTTGTCGCATTAGAGACATTGTCTGCACTTACGTAAAGATTTTCTGAATGTGATGTTTTTGCACATGCTCTGTTGATTGAAATCCCACGTTTATTCTGATAGTACGTTGATTTGAACATGTACTGTATTTTGAATGAAACTTAATGCTTTTGCATCTTTTCTCAATAAAGAAAATTAACATTGTGAACTTGTAGACCACATGTTTCACCCATATACATTCTCAAATAAGTACAATTACTAATAATGAAAGTAATTAAAATGAGAGTTGAATCTGAAAAAACCTTAATAGAAACTTTATTTTGCATATTATAAGTATTTTACACTATACCTGACAGTAGTGATTGGCAAATGACTAAGACATTTGTTTCAGAAATGGGTTCATTACTCGAAGCTTCAGTCACAGTGACCTCTCCTGGTGAAGTGCGAGGCTGCAGTCACTTTAAACAGGCTAACTGATGGAGAGGAGGCCTTTAATTATACACACGCACACACAGCTCAATGAGCAGTGTTGGATAAATACACTTTTCTAGAAAAGACCTTTTGATTTGGAGCACCTTTGCTTTGATCATGATTGTTTTCATTCACACACACTAATGTGTGTAACTATGGCAGGGGGTGATTATGTGGAATTTTAAGTCATGTACTGCTGCACTTCCACTGTGGCCTTTCTTTTCAACATTTCAATTTGTATTGGGTTTTTTTTGTACTTGTTCTTTTTTTTTTTTTGATTAACTATAACATTACCTGTGGATGATAGATTTTCATGCACAGGTCGACTGAAGAGGCTTGACTTGACCCCTGAGTCCAGCTTCACACTTCTTACTCGCTCCTAGTGCAGGCTTTTGTTTTAACAGCAGTCTCATTCTATGACTAGTACACTGTTCTACCACACTGTTTTTTGTGGATGCTGTAATTGGTATACACATGATAATTTCATCTTCATTCATTCATCTTCGTAATGACCATTCAGCACTGCACTTTTGTTATATTCTTCGGTTATATAAAAAACCGAAGAGGTAAAAATCGAAATTGAAATTGCTCAACGCTGCTCTCTGAATAGAGCTTGAAAAGCACATCCCCATGTATCTCTCTCTCTCTCTCTCTCTCCATATATATATATATATATATATCTATCTATATATATATATATATATAGATAGATAGATATATGTGTGTATATATACATATATGTATGTAGCCAGGTGGTAAATAAACCCAGATGTTCTTGTACACTGTAATGTTACATTTTTATGTGTTCTTTGTTTATCGTGTTCTCTTTCTTCATGTAATCTTTTTGTAAAACACAGAAATGCACACAGACACTTTTTGGTCACAGGGTGGCAGCATTGAGCCCAGTTAGGGTTTTACCGCGAAGTGCATTCTGGGTTGTTGTGTTTTTTTTCCGTCTGTGAATGCGTGCCTGAGAGCTTCAAAGTGGGTCACGGACACTGTTGCTTGAATCGAACGGTAAAAAAAAAAAAAGTACACACATGGTGGAGCATATTGTACACTGGAACTTAACAGCCTGTGAAGCGACCGAACATGGTAATTGATGGAAATATGTTTCAGGATGTGAACACGCTGCAGTATGCGCCAACCACGGTCAGCAGCTAACTTCGGTGCTGAGTGAGGAAAACTCAAACACGTGAAACGACGAGTGGTGAAGTGTAAGTGTCTGTTTTGGTATAGTGTACATGCCAAATTGTGTTTGTTTAATGGTTATATTACTGACCTTGTAAAACCCCAGTTATTGTGTCCTGTGTGTGTGTATCAAATTCCCACGGGCAACATATATTTATAGATATATATGTACATAGGCCCCTCTGTCCCTCCCTACCAAACAACCCAAATGAAAATAAAACCAACGTATTTCCCCAAATTAATTGTTGTCCCCACCTCATTGGCGGCCATTGAATGCTATAGACGTCAGTTCGGCCGCTGCTCTGAAAATGGCTCTGACGTCACACAAACCGTCCCGCCATTGTCGTCATTCAAGTGCGCCGCTGACGCAAGCAATGTGTGAAGTGCTGCCGACGCAAACTGAGGATGAAGAGTGAAGTAAGTTTGAACCGAATTAAAGATCATGTTTACGGGACGATTATGTCGGAGCGGCAAGTGTTCACCCTACAAATGTTGATGGCACTGCCAAAAGCAGGTGTGTGTGTGTGCTATCAGTGATGGGTTGCTCCGTCCAGTGGTGGTATATAGGCGAGTATACATGTGTATATATATATACACATATATATGTATACATGTGCTAAATATAAAAAAAACAAGAATACCTGTGGGGGGAAAAAAATATTTTTTTCATTTAAAAATAATTTAAATGAAAAGTTAAATAGAGAAAAAAAAAAATCTCAATTACACAAATCCTTCATCGGAACAATGGAAAAACACACTTCAGAGAGGCCAGTTATTGCGCTATAAATATGGCAGAAATATACACAATAGTAAGAGCAGAGATCAACAATAATAATATCATTTAAATTAAATAGAGAAAAATACACAAATGTTAAACACTGAAGGCAGTACCAGTGACTTGCCATATACTCGTTGACCCAAAGGTCAGCAACAATCTGTGTGTGTGCACACACTTCAATTACTCCACTGTCCACCTCAGGCACTGAAGTCTGTGTAACCATAGCCTGCTCTAGACAAATATCAGTTTATTAAAGAAGGGGAAATTAGACAATGTTAGCAAGCACTCACTTAACCAGGGGCTATTGTTTTCACCACCACATTTCATGAGTAAATCAGTCTTTCCATGCATGATTCTAGATATTTCTCCTAGTTTTCAATAATTCATGAGGACAGACCAATGACAATAACTGATATGGGGGGAAATGCTTGTTATATGTTTAAGTTTAAGATGTTTTGCTATGTGCAACTTTTATATACATGGAGCATGTACCCACATGTGTAAGAAAAAGGGAGGGGTGGTAAAGATACCTTTTTTGCAGTTTTATTGTATGACTTGTTTATTTGTGTTGTTTTTATACTTTCTACAGTATTTTATTTATTGTATATTTTATTGTTTGTTCTTATCTATTAGGTCTTATGTTTTAGTTTTTTTTATCTCTGATGAACAGCACTATGTTTCAGCTGTTGTTTTAAAAGTGCTTTATAAATAAAGTTCGATTAGATTGGATATTGGTATTTGATTTGGTAATTATCACTTGCTGGCCTCTCTCCATTTGCTGTTGGTGTCCCTTTCAAAATGTCTGTATATTTGTCTCGTGATTGGTTCTTTTCCTCTGCCCATTTTCCTTTGATGGCTGCAAGATTGCCTTGTGTTAGTTTTTTGTCAGGCGCTCCAGCATTTCTAGTTAGCCTTCTTGTTCTGACCCTGTTTTGCCTTTCTTGGACTTCAGATACCTGCCTGCCCCTTGTTGGATTTGTCTGCCTGTTTGTGACTGATCTCCTGGTTTTGACTCTGCCTGTTGAACTGAGTAAAGTGCCTTTTTCCTCTACATCTATATCCACATCCACGGCAATCATTATCATAAGTATTATTATTATATAAAATACAGTGAATATAAATACGTGGACATTGTTTGACAAGAGAGAGAGACCGTCATGACAAACTTCATGACAAATACATGAGGATCAATAGTGTATGTCACAGAAAACACGCAAACAATTCACTCACCTAATGTTACACTGCAGCACTAAATGGGTGACAAATGTGATTCATTTAAATGTATGATTTAATACATTAAAACATTCCAGGGTGTCTCATACAGTTTTCACTCAAAGAAAGTAGGAGGCAGTTTCAGTAGCAGTCTGCGCGCATGAGTATTCATTTTCAATTACTCCACTGTCCTCCTCAGGCACTGAAGTCTGTGTAACCGTAGTGTGCTCCAGAAAAAAAAATGCAAATATCAGTTTAAAAACTCACTTGACCAGGGGCAGTTGTTTTCACCATCACATTTCATGAGTAAATCAGTCTTTTTTTTCCCCTCCATGTGTGATTCTAGATATTTCTCATAGTTAGATGAATACCTGTGGGGCATATTCCAGTGAATATTACTGTGCAACAGACATAAGAAGGTTTATGTAATGTTGCACAGTAATTTAGAGCCTAGAACTGTGTTTTTTCTTTTAATAAGTTATAAAAAAAAAAACAGATAATAGCCGGACTTGTTTATCCAGGTCGGTAGGAGCCATATCCTTCTCACAGTACACATAATCAACACAAAGCTTTTAACTCGAATGGAGTTTAAAAAAGAAAAATATGCCAGGTCACAAAAGAAGAGGATGAGATTACTTTCATATCCACTGAAGGAAATTATGTTATAGATTTTTGTAATTGAACACACAGAGAGAGTTTACACCCACGTTTTTGCACAGCTGCTTCCATGAACAGAGAATATCTGATGTTTTCCCTCTTTACCAGTAGATGACAGTATGAGTCAATAGTGGTCAGCGAATGTCTGTTTTCCTGTTTTTTTCTTCAATAGACAAATAATATTTCAGGTTAATGATGCACACGCTGCTTTTTTATGTGTAATTACATGTAATCACATTGTTGTTCTACCACATTTCCTCAGTGGCTTACTACCAGTAATATTTGCTTAGTGATTCAAGACATAACATTTCTTATGTATAAATTCATTCATTTATTTATCACCTAGGTACTGAATTCACACATAATCTGGGGCCAAAAAAGGAATGGAACGATATTTATTGTTGTGCTCTAAATCCTGTAAGTTTGTTTGACAGCACACCTATGAAAAGTATTTGGCTGTAGTTTTTTTTATGTTTCAAATCTGCATTTATTAAACTAAGAAAGACAGGTGTCTGTGACTGATGAAAATGTGACAGACTAAGTTATTCAGTTGTTTTAAGTGACAAGGTTCATAATATCAAGATCATTCATAGAGTGCCACATAACAATAACTATCTCAAGGAACTTTACATATTGAGGCAGAAACCCTACGATATTATTGAGAGAGAAGAAGAAAAACCCACGTTCATACAAAGAGCAAACCCTTGGCATTAGATGTCAGTTTTAATCATGGCATAATAAAGATGATAATACTACCGCTAGTGATAATCTCATCTGGATCCTTCAGGTCAGGAGTAACAGGAACCTGTTCAACATGCAGTATGTCACCAGTTATAGGATATCCAGTTTGTTTTTAAACTAACTGTAGACCGTACTTTTGGCTACGTAGGAAGAATTGTATTAAAAATTAACTTAATTTTCATAAAGTATAGCATATTGTTTTGGTTTCACATGGCAGCTACAGTGAATTCAGAATGTGCCTGAATAGTAGTAGTAGTATTACATAATATTATAGGGTTAGCCCTAACCCTTGCCTTCGACACCGTTGATCGTAATATTCTAGACTGGACTCTTGGTTATCAATCATACTGGTTTAAATCATACTTATCTGATAGATTCAAGTTTGTTCATGTTAATGATAATGAAGATGTGTAAAACAAAAGTTAATTGTGGCGTTCCACAGGGCTCAGTGCTTGGGCCTATGCTTGTTTACCTTGTATGCATCCTTTAGGGAACAATTACATTTTTGTGCAGCCATCTGCCAGAGATTCTGTCTGATCAATTCCTGTTAAAAGTTTGCTGTCTCCTGTTTGCTTACTGTGTGAACTGTTGGGTTTCTCTGCTCTTGCTGATGTTGTCTATGTACAGTGTCTTGAGATAATGTATGTTGTGATTTGGCACTATACAAATAAAATTGAATTAAATTTAATTGAATTGAATTGAAGGAGGGCATAAGGAGAGTTGATGGCCCGTAACGCCAGATGATCCACTGTGGCGGTCCCTAAAGGTAGAAGCCGAAAGAAGTCGAAGAATAATAAGATGAATAGCTTCCAGTGGGAAGCATGTGCCACAATAATTTAATGTAATTACACTGATGCATATTGAGTAAGGAAATGAAATAGATTTTTTATGACGTGATTGGTAAAATAGTGACTATTATTTTTTTTTTATTGATTGCCACTGTCAGATGACCACCTGAACCTGCAGCTCCAAAACTACATCTTACTATCCACATACTCAGAGAGACACTCCCCACTATAAATCATATTAATTAATATTGCATAATTAAATTACATGTCAGAGTAACAGTCATTCAGCTGTGTCTTTGAGACTGAATTCTGTTTGGCAGATAGACTTGGAGCCAGGTTGAAGACAGTCTGCCATAGGTGAGACACAAGTGATAACAATGGATGTGACCAGGCTGATGCAGCGCTAAAAGTGACATAATTCTGTATTTTTTTTCCATGCTATCATGACACTTTGGCAGTTACTAGTGGGTACATCAATCATTGTTTACTATTGTAATGTTTTACCCCTCACTTTGTTAATTAAATGCTGTGTAGTCAAGTACATTTTTGGTAGAAGAACCTCTCATCTGACAAGGCTGCTTAAGTCTCAGAGAATATGACAGAAAAATAATGTTGCAAAAACTTTACTGGCAGGAAGTGATGGAGGTGCAGCAGTGTCACATTTCAGGCTGATGAGCTGAAAAGTTGTTCGTTTTTGCCAACAAGGGATATACGGATGTCGGCATTTCTCATTTCATCTCATTTATCTTCCTTTACTTCCTGAGATGATGCCAAACTTATCCAGCCCTCGCTCTAACTCTGGTGCAGACTAACTTTTTGGCGTCCACACTGGTGCGAGCAAGATGTTATGTACAACAAAAACAACAGGAACTTCAGAACATGCTACTTCCTGTAACAGGGTAACGCTTCTGTGCCATGGATCCTAACTCTCTAAATCCTTTCAACATAACACTACAAACAACATGGGGGAAAAGGAACAATACTGTCATCAGTAGTACAGTACACTGTGGTTATCGAAGTCTGCGCCAAGTGAAGAGGAAATCCGCATCTGTCTGTGTTGGCTGCTACTCCTATTACACACTTAGCCTGAAGTCAAATTCATTCTGTAATACTCTCTTGCGGAGGTCTTCATAGATCTTCAGAGTGCAGGAGTTGGACCAAAGCATCTGAAACTGGGGAAATATTGAACATGGTTCGGTTTAAGATAAGATAAGATAGTCCTTTATTTGTCCCGCAGTGGGGAAGTTTACATTGTTACAGCAGCAAGACAGTAAAGATAAAGATAATAAATAATAAACATGCATTACCAAAAAAGAAAATTACTATATAAAAAGATATTAACTATATATGTTGACTATAAAAAATGAGTTAAAATAGAATGTAGAATGTACATTAGACAGCAGAATATACACAGTATGGGTTAGGCACCTGGTTACAGTAGTTTGATGGGATAAGCGCGTGTTCCCCTGCTCGCCCCTACATAGCCGGTGTTTCCACACAAATGCTCCCTCAGTCAGATCTGATAGTATTGCATGTTTCACATTAAAGAGGCAGCATTGCTAAATCATTTCTGTTCACGGAGACCAAACAGACCAACAACAGAAATCACCACAGCTTTAAATGAATAGGACTGACAACAATAAGACAGCAGTTACAAGCCAACTTCCCCTCATGTATACATGAAACCATTTTGCCAAAACATAATATTCGACCATTGCTAACCCTTCGACCATCATACTTGCAGAAAAGTCATATTTTTGTCTGGGGGACTCGACTGTGGGAACCACATTTGATTCATATCACAAAAAAACCTAATTGCATTGTGCTCACGAGGTGTGTCATGATCGTAATGCAATAGCGAGGCTTCAACCTAAAGTATCTCACACTGTTCACACACACACACAAACCGTGTTTTTTCCTTTTCATTCACTGTTATAGTCCCTGTTAAACCTCACCCATTGCTTGCACTTGGACTCAAGTACTTTCCACAATTGACCTGTCACAGCTGATGGATTTCTGCTCCATGTTGCTCCTTTGTAATGCTGTAGCTTTTGTTGGGAGCTGTTTTTGTCCTGACCTAAAAATAGCATCTCCTGATTCCGTGTGGCGCGTGGATATAACTTCCTTTCTAGTTTCAACCTACAGGAGGTCAAGGAGTGAAGCGACACCGAAAAGATGAGAAACAAAACAGGTAGGCATTCTAAAAATCTGCATTCGCAGCACACGCACACAAAGGTAGCCTAAAGGTCAACTAAGCAATGGGGAAAATTGGATTTAACCTATCAAGCCTATTTATTATTTATTATTAATAGGCTCTTTTATTTAATCATTCATTCAGTTATCATAGTGGCCTATGAACTTTGAAGATGATTCAAAAGACTTTATCTGCTCCATTTCCTTTCAATCTCAGACTCACCTTTTGCTTTCACACTTTTATGGAGGCAGTTATTTGCTGAACTCAAACAGACCAGAAAACAGAAAACGTGGTAAAGAGTAAATTAATACCTGAAATGGTACAGAGACGTTTTTACACATCTTCAAAGCATTTAGCTTTGTGGGCCTATTGTTGTAAACCTTTTCCTCAATCGAGATAATTTATCACAGATGGTTTGAGCAGAGTGTTCCTGCGGCAGAGCAATAGAGAGGGTGTATGGCAGATAGTCATGTATAATGTGTTTTCATGTATCCTCCCTGTAGACCATTACCAATGCCCATTGGAGGTATAAGCTGGTTACAGGGGTTAAAATAATGTGACTAAATTAAAATAGTTGTACAGAATCAGCAGGTTTTGCTTAGGCTTTTTTTTTTCTTTTTTTTAATGGAGCATTTGAAAATAAACTTTTATTTTGCTAAAGTGATAGCTCACAATTTCAATGTGCGTGGGATACAAGGAGAAACACATTTTAGCCAGTTAACAAAAGACTCGCCTAATAAAATGTACGTCAGCTACTTTATCTCTCCATTAGACATATGTGTCAGTGCTTCATACAACCATACTTCAAAAACCTAAACTTCACCTTTTGCTTTTTTGACAAAAGATTCTTATTGACGCACTGAAAACCAGGTTACATATTATTATGCAAATGTGCATTCACTGCACGTTTTAAACATTCAGCAGCAACATCATCTTATCATTTTAGTCAAAGTTAGATGTGCTAAAATATAAATGAGAATAATTTTCAGACAAGGTAGCAAAGCATCTCATCTGTATTTGCAAATCGAGATTATGTTTGTCAGTTTAGACAAAGTACTGTGTGCTAATCAGAATAGAGTGAAAATCACTACACATGTGCGTCTCTGAATGCAAAGAGCAATTCTAATCTCCTTTCTTGCAGAGCAGTCTGATGATACATGAAATAGAAAACAAATTGAAAATTAAACAAAGCAGATGCAAACCAAGGTTTTAAAATGGAATTTAAAAGCCGACGCTAACCATTGCATCTCAATGCAGGTTGCTGGTTTCTTTCACAAATTGATGAAATTTGAAAATTACAACAAACGTTTGTAGTACGTCATTTCAATTAACTGACTATACGCCCCATTAGTGCAACATTTAGTGAACATTCAGAAAATAAGTTTGTCATGGTAATCCAAGCAACATGTGCATGTCAAAGTTTGGTGAGTCTCAATAGTCAAGGCTACGTTCTCCAAAATGTGCATTTGTTGTCAAAAAGTGTCATAGCACCGCACCATGGGCCGTCAAAGTGTCCCACGAATCGTCGGCTCCTTCTCATGCAGATGACAAATTGGATTTTGTTTATTTTGTTTACCCGCTTTCCAAGGATACATCCGTGTATCCTTCACAAGGTATAGGCCATCTTAAAATTCTTTGCACGCTAGCGGCAAGAGCATACCAGGTGGCAGTGGTGAACTTTTTATGCCCAATGCTAAAAAAAAGCCCAAGATGAAGAGAAGAAGCCATATAATCAGAACAAAAAATTATAAAATGGTCCATCACCAATACAACAAATAAGAGTAATGAACCATAAACCGCGTCTCTCTCTGTGCCTTCTGCTCGCTCAACTTTGCTGAGTTTTGGCACTCTGGGGGCGGGTATTGAATAGATGCCGCGTAATCTCCCCCCTCCTTTCTGATTAGGGGCCCCCACAAAGCTAGAAACTCCCTTGGACCATGGATCTGCACCTCCATAATCTAATTCTAGTACAACATAGTCTTCTATGATAGGGACATTTTAAAATTTGAATCTTTAAATGCTAGTGGACTAACCTTAGTTAGTATTGTTATAGTAGTAGTATCTAAAGGTCTTTGAAGGTCTGTATGAAGTTTACGGACTGGTAAATGTGGGTAGTATAATAAGCTTCATCTCTGTGACACACTTCAGTGTTGGCTTATGCATTCAGCTAAAATAATATTATGACCTCAAGAGAATCCTGTGATGCTGTGGTAGAAGGAGACGGAGTGCATCTGTTAACAATGATTTCAACACCAATAGACGTTCGTTATTTGAACCATAAGCAACAGCGCTAACCACGGCACGGCCATGTTGCCTCTCAATCATTAGAATAAAATGAATGTTATTGTATGTTATTCTTTGGTTAGGAGTCTGTAATGCCATCGCCAAACTTTTTTTTTTTAAAAAACCTTAGAAGTTGTGAAGAAAGATGTCTCCCAACTTCTCCACCCGGTGCGTACAAATAATAAATTAATTCCAAATGCTTAACTATTCACATCAAATAGACAGACATTTCACACCAACAGAAATTGATCTACATGACAGACTAATTAAAAATGAAGCTTCTTTCATATAGCATGTCTTATTCTGTAGTCACAACTGTCTCTTTCCACTCTGCACAGGCGATTCCCCTGTGAGACATTGGTCCTTAGAGCTGATATTGTTTTCTGAGTGTATACTGCCTCTCAGAGAGAGAGAGAGAGAGAGAAATGGCTCCAGTGGTTCATGTCATGCAAACATGAAGGAGGTGCTGAGTCTCCCAGTGGTTTCCACATTAATCACACATAAGAACACACATACACACACATTATTGGACATGTGTGCGCAAAAGAAAATCAATAATTCAAGTGCTGATGACTGATTACCTTACATAAGACGATCATTCTCTTGAGTCTATCGAATAATTTAATAATTTAATGTCCCTCACACACCACAGTCAAAGTGTGGTGTGTGAAGGATTTGTCATTTGTGCTGTGGAAGACATTTAAATATTAAAAATAAAACAAAAAAAACATTTATATCAAATGAACCAATGCATGTCAGCTCTTTTTCTGCCAGATATCATTTTAATGGGATCCACAGAGACATATCAAGCACAACAATTTGACTTTTATATAAAAGCGTCTGCTTTGTTTGCTCTGGGCTCCTCCTGCGGCTGCAACATTTGAAATGAAGCAACAGGCACAATCAGGTTCTGCAAAGAAACTGTGGTTGTCTCTTGTTCATTTTCATTTTGGACTCACCTGGACTGAAAGCAAATACACAGAATAACGACCGCCTCACTTTGTCTTTATAATGTTCACTTAGATTACTATTTACATGGGAACGCTCCTTTTTTCTCCTTGATGCAGAACTTTGTTGGAAATGTTTCGTTTTCATTTCCTGAAGTCGAAGGAATGAAGGTGGTTCTGCACATTTTGTGTCACACAGCCTGGAGAAAAAATTGGCAATGTAGTGTTGTACAATGTAGTACATTATGTTAGGACTTGTAACGCACTTACTTTAAGAACCTTCCTGCCATATAAAAGCACGTATCTGTACATTGTGTGTCCTGTCTTTATCAGTAGTACTGGGTAACTGGGTAAATGTGCAGCGGATGGGCAACAATGGAAGCAACAACATGACAGCGATGATTTTCATCAAATCTCATTGCTGAAAGAAACATTTCCAGGTGCTGTGTTTTTACTTACATATGTACATTTACGTGTTTCAATTTGACATATTTCTACATTGTTCAGATACATTCAAAGAAGAGGACCTGATCTAACGCCTACATTTATCATTTTTCAGTTCAGTTTTGGCTTAAACCAGAATAACTTAAATTTCATAGCTGAGCAGTGAAGATAAAAACACTTTGCGGCTGACTGAGCATGGCAAACACTAGCTGATGGTCACAAAGGAGTCAGTGACCTCCAATGACTCGCTCAGTCCTGTCTTTGTTACGATGTCCACGACCTTCAAGACATTCAAGTTCAAACCGGCACCAATAAAAACAAGAGTACCGCAAAAAAAAGCAACACAATGGCAGAAAATGGCAACAGCGGCACATAATTATGAAGAGACGTGGGCAGGGTCAGGATCACACGATCAAAACAGAAGACAAACACTGCTGAAAGTAGGCACTGCCGACAAGTCCTACTGATACACACACTTGACTAATTGTCTTTCATACTCAGCTCCATCTATCATAGGATTGATTAAAGCAAATTTGGCCATTGATGGAAAAAGGACTATAGGACTATTTCTTTATTTGTTTTACTTTTTAGCTGTTTTATGAGCTATATTTTATTTTATATATTTAAAATATTTCAAAATACTTGAAAACATCATACATAGCTCAGTCAGTCCTGATATTTTTAAGTCACTAAGTGCTTTCTTGCTCCATGTCCCAAAACCTATAAACACTTGTTTCAAATGTCCTCTTGGTGCATGATAAACACTGATCTCAGCTTTGTCCTCAGACATTCGTCTCCTCTGCTTTCAGAGCGTTTATGTGACTCTGGGCCCGCTCCTCCAGACACACATCCTCTGTGGTGGTGCTGGCATGGCTGGTGGGGCCTCGGTGTGGCATGAAAGAGAAGTGCAGGGAGTGTTTGCCCTTGGTGAAGCGGCCCTTCCCAGAGCCGTTGCTGTAGGCGACAACCAGTCGGCGGTTCTCCTCCGGTGCGACGGAGCAGGATGGGCCCTTGTCAGTTTTGCTGAGGCGAGGTGAGTCACCGCTGGGGTCGTCGGCAGTCATCAGGTTGCCGGCAGCGATGCTGCCACCCTTGACGTGCGGCGTCTGGCTGTGGGTGTGGCGGTACTCCTCGTCAATGTCCTTACCCAGCTTCCACCTCTTCCACATTTTCAGCATCTCAGACTGTACCTGAGGGATGATACGAACGAGCAGAGAGCGGCCACACGAAGATTAAATAAGCACACTGAGCACTTTACTAGATGGACACGTCCTGCCAAAGACTACATTTAAAAATGTAGAGATTAGTAGATGGATGACAAGGTGTCCATCCCACTTGTTGTTTGAGACATCAAAACAGAACAAAATAGCAAGAATTAGGAACAATGATGATGACAAATGTCTAATTTTGCTACCAAAAAAGAAGAAAGGAAGTGTAGTTACGGTCGAGATGAAACGATGGTGGTGCTTGACGTATACATTAACCACATCTGACTTACCTCTTTGTTGACAAAGCAGTAGAGGATGGCAACGAGCAGACCCTGCAATCAAAGGTGTCGTTTTAATAGAAGTCTTGTAATGTAAGATACCACTGAACAAATTTTTCCCCTTTTTGCCAACGAGATGTGTCAACGAGACCAGAACTGAGACCTCAGTCTTACCAGGCCGATGCGAAAACACTTCACAACAGCTTACAAGTGTCATTCATGCTTGTATACATGTAGTGCCTCTTCCATGTAAAGAGAACCTTGATTTTGAGTTTACGAGAATACGCAGCTGTGTGAATACAAATAATGTTCATGCATTATTATGATTCGAAATAGAAAACAGATTTACACTTAATTAGAAGACATTTCCTTTTAGGTAAAAACCTAAATTATAGAGACTAGAAAAGGTCATTTAAAGAACTGATTAAACACATAAAAGAGCCAAACAGCATTAATGATTTTTATCATGATGACAAGTTCTGTATAAATACATTTTTAGAATCAAATGGTTTAGAAACGGTCTTAAAGCTTTTTTTTTTTTATTTAACCCTCTTATGACTGATAATCATATTTTGATTTTATGGCTGTAGAATTGCCACAAAGTGTTCAGTGAGTGAGTGCTTCTGCCTCTAACATTCACTCTCAGTATCTGGCAGTTATTCAACCGCTTCGCAATTACGATACTGAGAAGCTGGTGATTTTTGTCTATGATTGCACGGTTGTTAACGTAATGTCAAGTGTATCTGCTTTGCTCTGCCGTGTTGTCGTCCACATGAGGGTCGCGAGAAGTACGCATGCCTGTCAGTAACATCACCCGGGCCAAATGTGCATCATGCAGAGATGTTTTGGTAATTCATCAAAATTCCTCAGGGCGGTGACAGAAGTTACGTACTGGAGCTTTAGTGTTAAATCTGTCAGGTTAGATGCGTGAATGGGACAGTGCAAGGTGTCGTCTTGTGTCTTCACCTGGAAGGAATTAAACAGGAGGTCAAAGAAGAGGCGAATGAGGCGCAGCATGGAGCCTTTGGGAACTGACTCGTCAATGACAAAGGTGAAGAGGATGGCGTGAATCCCCAGCAGTGGGATTAGAGTGAGAGTGGACTTTGCCAGTCTATACCAAAGAAAGAAACAGGGGAATAGTTGGAAAGGTCACACGATACATGAGAATCACATTATTCTCCCTTTATACGCACACACCCTCATCAATTTCCTGCAGTCATTAAAATTCATGAAAACAAAAGAATATGCTGTAAAAAAGACACAAACCAGGAAATCAGGATCTTCAAAGTTCATTGTTTTCAGATTTTACAACAAGAAAACATTCCTCTCACCTGAACTTGTAATCAGTGTATCTCATCTGATGAGCTCTGAGTTTCGACATCAGAATTTTTATTATTCGGATGAATATGAAGAAATTGATCTGAAATAAGAAAAGGGGAGAAAAGGGTACACAATCAATATTTAAAACATGTTCTGTGTGTGTGTGTGTGTGTGTGTGTGTGTGTGTGTGTGTGTGTGTGTGCGTGTGTGCAGTGCGCTGTGTTTAGGATTGTTGTAGGATAACAAATGGTATAATATCTGTGGCACAACTGGCATGCAGCAACTACTTCATTACAATATTTGTTTCCTCAGAGTACACACTATCACTGCATATATACCTTATTCTTGAGTGTGTGTTCGTGCACACGTACACTTTAGCATTAGGTCACAAAAGTTGAAACTGTTGATGTTAAAATGCACTTGTCCTGATAAGTGAATCCATCCATTATGCTCTTTGCCTCTATGGGAACAAGAGGCAGGAAATACACAAGAGGAAATCCAAAACTTTCTCTCTCTCACACACACACACACACACACATACTCGCTCTCACTGTGTTTATTTTCTTTAATTCAGTCTTTATTTAACTTAAAATTCACAGAGCTTAAAACCCTCTTTTACAACATTACAAAATTCAAAATATTCCACAAATAACTGTCAGCATTTCTCCGACAGTTGTAATGAGAAGAGATCAGAATGTCACGGCTGTACAAGAAAAAATGTCAGGGCTTTGTCACATTATTCAAAACAAAAGATGATCTCTGTTCTCTGTGATTCCCCCCTCGCGTTATGACGACTGCCTGATCGACACACTCTTGGACTCAAGCATTTGTTAAGTGTCTCCATTCATGATGTCTGCCAAAACATAGTCTGTGAATGTGTGTGTGTGTGTGTGTGTGTGTGTGTGTGTGTGAGAGACAGAGATAGAGAGATCATGTGTAGCCCAGTTAGGAATCTCTGGATTTCTTTCATCACATTGCCTAAAATGCCAGAAAATAAAAATCTTACCAGATAAGCAAACAGTATAGGGGAGCGGATGATCCACCAGTATCCCATGTTAATATTCCTCTCCCAGCACCTACACACACACACACACACACACACACACACGCACACGGATTGCACATTATCTAACGAGTCATCACATATTCTTGCACTGGAGCATGAATACTTTTAAGGAACCACATAAATAGTTTTTTTTTATTTGATGTGACAGCATTAACATCAATAAAATCAATTTAAACTTACTCCTCATTCTCATAGAGATATTTCACCGTAATCCAGGGTACCACAAATATGAGCGGCGCACCTGACAACAGCACAAAACAGGCTTTGGATGAGTTCACAAAGTCAAACTTTGGTGTAGGGTTGCATCATAGAGCAGTCAGCAGTTAGTGTGATATACAATTTACATAAACATACATTATGTGAACGTCGCAGTGTCAAAAAATGTGATTGTTCTTACCCCAGCCGATGGCCAGATAAATGAAGAAGTACCTCCTCTCACTGAACACTGTGATGACAAGCAGACTGTGCAGGTATATGCCTTCCACCAGCAGCCAATAATTGTTGGCCATCACGCTGTACTGCATCATCACCATGGCACTGCGACACCACATCACAGCCTGACACACACACAGAACATTAAGATAAGGTGCAAGGTGCGGCCAAGGCTGAGAATTCAGGTGCGTTAACTGAGCTGAATTAAACACAAACTTCAGTCAGTGATGACAACTTTGTTTTGTTTTGAGTAGAAAACATCGTAAAGAGTGCGATAGACAAGAAGGGCAATATATAAAGTGTATCCAGGTGTGTGGCTGCTAATACGATTAGAAAGAGAAAATAATAACAATACTAATAATAACAAATAAAAAACAGAAGAAAAAAATTTTATGCAACAGTATAATGGTGACTGCTCAACGCTACAGTTTCACCCATTCACATGCCGTCAGGACGTGGGGGTTAAGTGTTTTGCCCAAGGGCACATCGGCATGTAAACGAGCGGAGCTGGGAATGTAACCAACAACCTTCAAGTTGAAAGACAACTCGCTCTACCACTGAGCTACCGTCAATACTATAATGATAGTATAAGTAGGTAATATAAGTAGTTGTAATATGACGTTATACCACTTTACATAAACATAATGTGAAGTAAAAGCACAAGTTATGTTCAATGCAAATGCAAACAGCTTGATGTGAGTGAAACAAAAGTAAATTTGAATGTTTGAGAGTTCATTGCTGGCATCAGTTGAGTCTGGACCACGCTCCTCATGATTAAATCACTTCAGTCAGACTTGGAGCCGATGGCTCTGGTCTTTATAAACACACCCTGGTTTGGCCAAGCAGCATGAAAAGCCAATCAGGGAGTGCAACGCACTTATTTTAACCATAAAAGGGCCAGAAAATGTCCTGTGAGTCAGTGCTTTTGTCTGTTTTTACAGAATAACTTTCAGCATCCGGCAGTTATTTCGGTGTACTGCATGTTAAAACAGTGTATTCACAATTTAAAATGAAGAAAAAGAAAAAGGTTTGAGGAGGAGAAAAAACACTGTAGCTGAACCAGATTTTGAGTGTTAAATTAGAAATTTGAACAATATTTTTTAAAAAAACAACAAGATTTGTTTAAGTGTTTGTCTCAATGGAACTTATGTACAGGCGTTTTTCCAACTCTTTCCTCTCTGATTCGCCGGCTTCCTGCAACAGCGCGAGTGAAATTACAGCAATAACCACACGTCGGCTTTGACTTGTAACTATAGCAATACAAAGTGTGCTTGTGCAAACGTGTCGTATGCGATGCACTTGGTGTTAAAGGGTTCAACTTTGGAGGTTTTTTTCGAGGTGGAGGCTCGGGTGGTGACAAACTTTGCCAGCGGAGTGAGTCAGCATTGGTGTAGATTAGGCGTATGACTACTGTGTCCTGCATGAATTACTGTTATGTGCAGCTTGAGAGGTTTTCACTTGCACATGTTTTCAGTAACTTTATCTTAAATGTTGATGGAAACAGCAGTTGACTGTCATTTCACATTATTAAAAAGATTGCACTTTGCAGTATGCCATGAATGAAAACGACATTTTGTATTTGGCATAACAGTCACGTGTCTATAGTAAATTGCCACATGCACCAAGGATTTATACGTGAATAGTTTACTGCATGCATATGAGGTGCGACCATCTGTCTTTTATATTCACTACTCTGCATTTGCAGTTCACCCTCAATGGAAACACTTTGTGTTTTCTGAATCACGGGTGTCAAATTCAAGGGTGTTGGATGTGCAGTTTGGTTTGACATAATTCCCAAGAAAATATTACTGCCATCCAAAAGAAGAATGAACACTTGATCATAACTTAGAGCAGATGAGGGTTTTGTGTGCAGCATTTGCTCTGACCGGTATGCTAACCCAGGCTTGTGTCCGCGTGTCACTGTTGCTCCTGGGGTCCAGGGTGAGGGTGAGCAGGGCGTCTTTGACCAGGATGGACACTGCTCTCAGGATGAAGGAGGCAAACAGGTTCATGTGGATGTTGTTCCTCATACAGTGGAGCTTCCTGGTGCAAAGGTGTCACAGTGTGTGATGGCGGTACACTTTCTTTATGTTGTATTTATGACAGTTTGCATGCAACAACATGGCTGTAATAATTGTCCCCATCTTTCTTGTTTTATTACTCTCTGCACTATTCTACACTGTTGCTTTCCTATCCCCCCGTCCATCCCTCTCTGGTCCTGTCTGCTTCCCGTCTTCACGCTGTAAAAATGTTTTACCTGAAGGTGATGAGGATTCCCAGTGCCAGTAGCAGAGCTCCCAGGGACAGAGAGTAGCCGACTGTGTACATGATCCGTAGCTGACTGAGGAGCCGTCCGTACTGTTGCTGCATAAGCAGAGAGGCAGAGTTACTTCTAAGGCTGCACAATAATATGACCAGATGCAACAGCCAAATTAAAAGAAGTTGTTAAAGATAAAATGTGTGACATAATAACAATGAGACGACATTCTGCTGTGTTTAAATTCAGTCGCTCTTCAAGAATCATGAGTTGGACTTATTTTGCTTTTTACACACACACACACACACACACACAAACTGCCGCTTTTAGAAACTGAGTCATTTCAGATTGTGTTATACTACGAACTCAGTCGCGGTCTCAATATTGTTGCGCCAGCTGCCACTAGAAGCAGCTTCCGACGTTGCGACAGTTCCTTACTGCTTCATGCACAGGCATGATCACGTAAACTTGCTGCTCTGTGTTCACACACACCTCACCGGGGTCATCCTCACATTCACTGGTATTCTTCTTTGCCCACTGGCCATCTTCTTTGCAGAGTCTGTAGACCATACCCTGTTGGACTGTTCACACAGGTAGAGAAACATGTGGAGTTCAGTGCTTACAATGCAACCAAAGACGAATGACACCATTTCTTTCTGGTATGTGAAGGACACCTGACATTCCTATGAAAGGGATTTTCACAAAAGAGCTCCCTAAGCTAAACTGTTACAGTGCAAAATATTAAAGGATCGATAGTTCACAAGAGTAAACAACAAATTAAAAATGTTGTACCAGCTTCAGATCTGGACCATTTCCTGTTGACAAAAAAGGAAGTGCCAGGTTGATGGAAGCGATAGCTGAGCAATTTATGACTTTCTCACAGAGAACGAAAATGACTTGAGGGCTAGCTTCGTTTATTTTGGTGACTAACAAGGTCAAGTGATGAGCAATTTTGCCATTTTCTATTCACTCTGTGGGATGACTTTTAATCAGACAATTTGAAGCACAGTTCATGACTCAATAGAGGATTTAACCTTGCACTTTCAAGGCAAACTTACATCAGTATTTTAATTTAACATGTAGGACAAGGCAGACCAAATTAAAAACATAATTCAATGTAAAAGAGCATTAAAAGGGACATATTTTTCATGCACATCTTTTGTATTTCATTTTTATCATTTTCATCTGTAAGTATGGAGCAATGGCAGTTCCTTTGCCCTAGACCTGTCTCGGAAATGGAAGTGGAATTTCCCTTCCACTTTGCCACAAGATTCCACATTGAATTGAATATTGAATGGTATGGCAGCAGTGCTATTCCCTTTGTGGATTTGTCAACGGAAGCTTGCATATTGCACTTTAACTAATGCCAGTGTTAAATATAAATGTATGTAGCATCAGATGATGTGTATTTGTTGCATGGTTACACAATTTGCCTGTCACAGCTTTGGGCACACACTCCTGGGCATACAGACCTTTACGGTACCATGGCAGAAACCATGGGCAAGAGACATTGACAGTGGTTCCTGGGAGTCCATCGGGCCAGCAGGCGTAAAGGTCAAAGGTCCTATTACACACCAGCCCTGGAGTGAAGAACAGATGTGTGACGTTTAGCTCGGGCTTAGTTCATTGATCCACGGGCAGATATCTTGCAGAGATGAGCTGTTGCTGGGTCACCAGCAGGGCCTTGTACCTGTAGACGAGGGCGTGGTGTTGAAGTAGTCCAGGCACTGGTTTTTGTAGCTGCTCCACTTCTCCTTCACAAGCTCAAGGGAGTTAGTAGAGAAAACCTTGAGAAAAAACAGAAGTGCCTGAAGCATCATGTCAAGTTTGACTGCAGTTGTCCCTCTCTGTTTGAATCTTTTGGAGTTGCAGACCGTCAGTATCAGTCAGGGGCAATCGAAATAGAGATAGTGTAAGTGGTGTATTAAGAATTCGCTGCAGGCTGTTGTGCCGGGTTCACATGATGCGTGGGCAGTGCATGACATACGCTGCCCTGCTGTGTGTTGCTCACACAGGGTATGAGTCTGCTGCAGAGCTGTTGTGGGGCTTCTGCAACGTTTTACTTGAATATACTTCAAATACTTGTCTTTATTCAACTAAAGACGGGACTCTTGAATTCGAAGCTGCACATCCATCGGCCCTGCAAATATTTGAATTATAAAATGTGGTTGAAAATAATTGAGTAAGTGCTTTTATTTTGAAGCAGTGACACAATGTGTGGGACCTATGTTGCAAGTGGTAAACGATCAATTTATGTGTATTTGGTTGTGAAACACACAGCTTATGTGTGTGGCGTGTGTGCATCACAGAACATGGTGCTTTTCATTGAGGCACACATGTTAACTGATGAGAGCATCCACCCTGCCATCTCATGCATCTCTGGGGCAATTCTCGTCCGTTAACATGTGTCCCTAAAAGAAAAGCACGGTATCTTGTGACACAGACACACTGCAAACGCATCCAGTATGAACCCAGCCTTTGCCCAGTTTCCACCAAGCAGTACAATTTGGTTTCCATTATCAAACTGAATTGGTACTGTCCTTCTTTTTAGCACTCTTATGTTGGGGTACAGTAGTTCTGGCACTTGAAGGATGCAGCTAGAAGCACAGCATCTGTTAATTGATCAAAGATAAACGTCACTTTCAGGCAACAATGTGAAAGACATTTAAAGAGAGAAGATTTTGTGAATAACGTCCATGAATAGCTGTGTTGCATTCTCCTTCAGTTCATTTATTGGTGGGAAAAACTATGATATCATGCTATTTACTAGCTGATGCAGCTATCGCTGTCATTCCTACACACCCGACAGTGAAAACACAACCCAGATCAGGATTTACCATTACAATCTGCTCCTGTGAGGAGCTGAATCACACTGTACCACCTGGTGGAAACACAGCTCGTGTGGCTGTGTGACAGAGACAAGCTGGTAGTCATACCTTTGCACAGCTGCAGAGCATGAGCAAGGCCAAGGGGAGACACACCTGGGACATCCCACTGATGCTGGGAGGAGGGCGGTCAGTGGGGACCAGAGTTCAGAGGAGGCCCAACACATGAGGCAGTCTCAGCCTTATCTCACCATGTGACCTACACACACACACACACACACACACACACACACACAAACAGGTTTGGACTGCTATTCCTGTTTGGATTCTCCATAGATTTCCATTCATTTGGATAGCGAGACCAAAGCCTTAAGGCCCTGGTATACTTTTACGCCAAAGTGCATGTCGCAGGGGAGTTGGGGTGTCAGCCAGTTCGAGGGTCGGATGACTATCCTTGGCCACTTCTTCTGTTGTCGAAATGTGAGCAGGGCTTAAAACTCCACCTGCCGGTGGGGTGGAGATTCTGTTTGGCATTGCGTTGTCCATCGCGTAATGTGCACGATGTGCGTTGGGTCTACCAGGGCTTGTATCCCTAACCTTAGTCAAATCAGTCGATGTCTAACCCTGACTGCAACCTGACCACAATTCACATCTGAAAACTGTAGTGCAGAAATTGTGAATATCAACAAAAGGCTGTTACATTCAAACCATTGTCACTTGTAATCGAAAGCAAGATGGCTGCAAACTGGCAGTGAAAGTGAATTCTGCTGCTCAAAAAAAACCTGGGTGCTCAGTAGTTTGATGGGGTGAATGCTTCTTGCACTGCCAGTGTATACACACAACTGCCCACTCACTATACCTGAGCCTGTTTTCAGATGAAGGACAAACAATGTGGCACATTGTTCACAAAGCCAAAACAAAGGCAGAATAATAACAGTAATAACCAAAATGACCTAAAGTTACACACTGCTGCTTTAATCTTAACTTCCTCTAATGTGTCAGAAATTAGGTTCTGCCTCATTAGGACCAGACTTTGGAGCTCATGAGAACAACCGCACACACACACACACACACACACACACAAAACAGAGAAGCTTGTTATTGGAAGGCCGCATGTGCTGCATGTGTGTTGGGTGAGATGGGTGTGAAATGACGGTGTGACATCCAGAACAGATGAAAAGAAAATAGCAGAAGCACTCAGTGCATAACTGTGTGTTTCTCTTCTTCACACATATTACTGCTGTCAGATGAAAAACCAATGTACCTTCACGCTGCCAGCTACATGGGAGCCCATTCAAACAGGGACTGACACCCTTGTTTTAAACCTTGACCACAGTTCAATTGTTAGTTGATGTAAGTAGTGTCATAGAACCTGAAACATGCAAATCAGCAGCGTTTACACCAGCGGTCTCATACTCAAATGACCTGGGGGCCACTGGGCATCTTGTTTGGTCAGGAAGAGGCCGGTCATGTGAAACATTACTGCTCCAACTTGTCAGTCAAGGTGGGCTTCAAATTATATTCCAATATTCCATCATGATATTGCAAAAACGATAATACCATGATCATATTTCCCAGAATATTGAGAACTGGATTGCATTTGAGCACAGTCAGGTTTAAAAAAAAAAAAAAGATAATTTGGCCAACTTTTGTTGATCTTTATTTTTGAGGGGCATTTATTTCATGTAGCACACCACCACATTCGGCTTCCGGGCCATGGGATTGAGACATCTGATACAGTTACACACCACACTGAAAAAATTTGGATGTCTGCAGTAGTGTATTTTTCTTTTCCCTTTGCATCGAGTACATGATCAGCATGCAAAAGCATCGGCCATCAGAGCTGAACAGGCGATCGTCCAATCGGGCGCGTGATCTTTGCAGGAGGGGCTTTACTTGTGTCTTCGTCTTCACCCACGCAGTAGGAGAACAAAACGAAATCTGAAACGTTTCTGCAAAAAACACCTTGACCGTGGAAAATTTTTTGGCTAAAACGTTTCAAATTCCATTGAGTCCATTGCAGTAAATTGCTGTCGCTGTTTTCAATCTACGATGAACATTGATACAGTGACTCACGATCATCCAGGACAAAAAAAAAAACAACCAATACCACAACAAGCTGCGGCGGTTTCTTTTCTCTCATGGTGTCCTTATAATAACCTTCCTCTCATTGAGCATGTGCAGTGTTTATCATTTGCACCTTTTTTTTTTCAGTGCAATACAACATTTATTGGAGCATAGAAAATCTTTAGGTATAAGGCCATGGTTTTAAAACTGTGGTGCCCGAGCTTCCTCTGGCGGTAAAATCAGAAATAATGTTCTACTGTGGAGCTGTAGCTAAAATCTCTCACTCTATCTTAATCTAATCCCACTATGCCAGTGTGTGACATATATGTGACGAAGAGGAGGACGATGAGAGAGCAAATGATCTTATTGGGAATAAATCTGCCTCCTGTGAAAAGTCTTTAGCTGACTTTGCTCGGACTATTTACACCACTGTATTTTAACGTTGTTGATAATGGTGTTACTTTGAGAGCTCAATATTTTATCACGTGGTACTTAATCTCCAACAATTACCAGGCAAATGTCTAAAATCTTAATATTTAACAGAAGAGTCTGTTGTATTTAGCGACAGCAGTGCTGATCGCGACCAGCATCACAAACAAATGGAGGAAGTACTGAACAAATATTTTGAATTAACTGATTCTAATGATTCTATTACACTGAAAACAACTGCTTTACAAGTCACAAGTGTGTGTGTGTCACAGCTGTGTCACATGCAGCCGTGCAGTGATGACTCCGCCCACGTTGAGTAGGTACTATTTTTGGAGTAGAAAACCTAAACTGTGCCGTGCTGTGCTGTGCACCATATCTTATTTGGCCTAAGGGTTTTATATTGCATTAACAACCCATGTAACTCTATGTATCTGTCCTACAGGTTATTCGTGAGATAGTTAGATACACACAGGATGATCACATGAAAAAAAAGATAATGTTGTGACCAAATAATAATAGTTGGTCACAACAATGTAGTGGATGTAGTGGATTGTACTATATAAATATTCAATATGAGGATATAATATATTATAATGCATGTACCAATGTGTATGCACATATAGTATACTAATGAATATAGTGAGTTCCTGCCTCTTAAGGTAATTAGTATTCAGATTATTATGCTATGTATGTGGAACAGAAAAGGCAGATGACACACCAGAATAATGAGGATAATGGAGGGGGATTTTTGAGGGTCTTGTCTCTCTTTTCCATAGGCTTAAGGGATAATATTACTTAGGTCTATTATTTTTTTTTATTTAAATGGGTTTGTTTGTGTGTTACACCATTTTTGCACAACCCCCATGGATTCTGTCTGCAAAGAGAGGACGTTATCTTTGTGGACGCATTTCAATGCAAAAAGCTCAGCGTCCCTTCAAGATGAATAGAGATGTGTGTGTGTGTGTGCGTCCGCGTGTGTGTTGCGTTAACACAGTGAAAAGTGAGAAGCTGAAGAAACTGATGTGTATCAGCACAATCCGTGTGAGTCACAATTTATTAACTTATTTATGTATTGAGTGGAATATGACTTCACCCCACCCCCTACCCCCCACCTTATTTCTCAGGGGAAAAAAAAACTTTAAAAATATGGACCATAGAAAGACAGTGAAGCTAATGACATGTGCAATTTCATTTCTAATAACAAATATATACCCTGTTGCTTTTGTTTGAGACATCAACTATAGCAAGCATGGGAAATGTCAGCCCATGTTTTGTTTTCATTCTTATTTTTCAGCGTAGCATGTTGCTTTCACATTTCTCTCTCAGAGGTAGGCACGTGCCTCTGTCCTCTTCTGCCCACACATTTCCATCTAAGTGCACCATATCCATACATATTCTCTGCAAGGAGACAGGAGAAGGGAGCGGATATGCCATGTGACAGCACATCCTGATGAAAAACTACTTTCACACGTCAACCATATTGATCTGGGAACATCAAATGACTAATCATGAAGTCTCTCATTAAGACAACCTGCTCCAACGTCATCATTAAGGTGTGCGTCCTGTGTGATTGCGTTACCTGCTGCAAGCACCTCCCAAGTCTATAACTTAACTCAATAAGGCTTTCCTGTGTGATGAGGAGCAGGCAATTAGTCAGAGTGTGGAGATTATGTAGGTGGTAGCCGAGGGAAAAGTGCATTGACTGAATGTGAGCGAAACAGAGCTGTATTTGTGTTGTTTCTGCCTGACGGTAGAATGCTCCAAAAAAAAAAAATCAACCATCATTAATCTCCATGTGACTTTTTCTCGGTGTCGATAAAAATCCAAGTGAACTTTTAAAAGGTCAGTTTATCCCAATGATTCAACAGCAATCCCCACACACACACACTTATATCTTGTGATCAGTGCACACGGCCTTAAGTTTGGTTGGAAGGTTGGAAGTTTTCATTTAAAGGTGAAATGCTGGTAGTACAGCGAATGAAAGAATTCAGACAAAAAGAAAAACAAACTAACTTTCATTTTGCAGCCTCATTGAGATTATACTGATGGTCATCACATTGTAATTTGAGTTTTTTTTTTTTAAAGCAATAAACTGGTATGTGATTGTTTTTTCTGTAGGTCTCATAATGGATTCATGGCGCTTTGCATTCTTCATTAAAGATTTGTGAACCCCACACATTCAGCGGCTCCTGCTTCTAAATGAAAAAAAGGGCCAGCAGTAGGAGGAAGTTATGAAATAATCATGTACCTTTAAAAAAAACCAAAAAAAAACCTTCAATCAATCTCTGCTCAATCTCAATCACTCATTTGCATGCATGCATTCACGTCTGAAGAGACGGACAGAGTTCCAAGTTCATTTGTGAAGACACATAGCATAGATTAAAACAAACAAACAAAAAGGTAAATCAACATCAGTTTGTTTTAAGAGTGGAGGCAGGACTGATTATTTCAATTGAATCTGTTTGTTTCAGTGAATCTCCGTGTTGAAAACAAAATAAGAAAAGTGCTATCAAGATGGATTTGTTTATTTCAAACAGTGTTTTTTACACAACACACTGACATTTACATCTCGTCACATGTTTGAAAAGGAGTAGGCAGAAGTGTAAACGCATAATGTTTCCACCACATTCCTCTCACACAACACTCAGTGTAACGACTACTTCACCTTTTCTTCAACTAGTTACACAATATACAGTTTATATAAAGTTCTTAATGTTCTCAATACACAACACAACACAACAATATACACTGTCGTCCCCTTCCTGGGTTAAACTGCTGTTCTTTGCCCTTATTTTTATTTAAAATCTGTATTTTGTATATGCTTTTTTAAACCGATTTATGTTTTTACTTTACATTGAATGAATATTATTAAACTGAATCAAAGTCACACATATCTCTCACATATTTAATGATGATTGTGGTCTAAGATCACACCAAGGTTTTCTCTTTCTATGTTTACATTATCACTACTTACTTTTACTTCTATATTTAGAATATTTATAGGCTGTGCTGTAATGTTATAGATGTTAGTTGTTAATCTTAAACAATTGTACGTGGGGAGGCTCATCTCAGTATGTGTCCAGTGTATTTTGTTGTATTTTGTTTTTTAACCCAAATTGCTCCTTGGGCACATTTACTTACCTACCTAACAGAGACAATTTTGACCCTGAGGAAATTGGAACTGGAAGTAAAGTGTATTTTCCTTTTCAATGACAGCAGTCTCTGCAAATCAGGAGGTGACAGCCGTAAGGGTGTGTAACTGTGTGTGTTTTGATTATATGAGGTGGGTGATGGAAGTGACCCAGAATATTTTCCTTCAGCAGATGTTATGCTTCACAACAGAGCGACAGCCTTTTTCTTCTGTTCTCTGTGTTTTTCTTCTTCTCATCAGTTTTTCCATGTGCTTCACCAACCCTTATACCCCACCAAGCACTTGGAAGCAAACTGCTTTGTCAGATGTGAGGAGGGACACATGACTTCAGCCAGGGCTTCAAGGCTTCTGGGCCTTTGACTTGCATCTATTGTGCAACGCATCGCCCCATGTCAGCTGAGATTGGCACACATAAAGCAATAGAAGATGGATGGACATTCAAACCAATATCAAGATGAGATGTCGAGGAAGCCAGTCACTTCTACACCGCTCTGTCGGTGTTTAGATTTCATGTTGCCAGGTCACATTCCCACACTGCACACAGGAAGGGGTTCCTTTATGTCAAGACAGACAAAGGCAACAGCAAAATTGTGCTAGCAAAGTGAGGTGACTACGAACATGACTGAAAACACGAAGTGTCCACAAAAAGCTTCAGAATTGAATTGTACTGCACAAAATCAAGTCATTACAAATGCTCCCTCGGTTAGGACTGATAGTTTTGCTCGACAGAGCCTTTTTACCAAATTACCAAATTACCAAAACTTACGCAAAATTATTATTGTTATTATTATTGTTGTTGTTGTTATTTTGCAAAAACATAATAGAGGGTGTTACTTTACAGTAGTTTAGCGCCATGCTAAAGGGCTCTGGGACCTGCACTACTTTGCGTGTTAACGTGCCATAGCATCTGTCCCTGAGGAAGACAAAGTCTTTTCACTCTTCATTGGCTTGACTTTCGACTGTGGAGAGTTTGGCCTCCGGCGCTGATGAAAATATGCTGAAATCATCATTACTTTCGGTTCGATGACATCTGGTTTGGAAAGACGTTTGAGCCACTGGCAGATGGTCCTCGAGGCTCTCAGTTGATGACTACTGTACATTCAGAGTTCGTTAGTCTAAGAAAACCATGGCACCACTGCATGTGTTGGGCCAAGTGTGCAAAATAGAGTTTGGTGTGCACAAAGGTATTAGTCTGCATGTGAGCGCAGAAGTGAGAGAGAGAGAAACACACGTGAATTAGACTTGGACAGTATGACTGCACGTCAAATTATCAGTGTCCCATGGAAAATGCCAAGAGCCAGACCATAAATCCTTAGCCATGTGCTCCCCGGACTCCTCATCAAATGCTCACTATATATTGTGTTGCTCACACAAACCACTCCCCTGTCAACACACACAACACAACATTAAAAACATTAAACAGTCGTGTCTTTTCAGGGGCCGTTCACATGCAGCGTCACAGAATGAGAGCTACGCGGTTGCTATGCACAACCATTGTGTGTCACGCTGAGATTACAAAAAAGTTTTGAGAAAGCAGGGAACACTTTGAACCTTAATCATCCAGATGAAGCTCCTGATCAGAGGATGCTCACAGTAAAGGGAAAAATTGTTTTGCTCATGTTTTTTCTCCACACACATATTGAGCAGCAAATCGGTCGTGATGACATTCTTCTTTTTTTTCTTTTTTTTTTGGTCAGTTGAAAGTGTTATTTCAGCAACTTCACTGTGATATTAGCAGCTCTCAGGTTTTGGTTGAGTGAGCATGTGAATGGGTATGAAATAGGGCTTTAACAGACAAACGTTAGTGGCACAAGTCGTCAAGACGTGTGAGGGGTCGACAAGTCGAGTGTGTGTGTGCGCTTGTATACAAAATAGCATCACCCTGATTTAATTGAGAGCTTGGTACCCAGCAAGTGCGCAGAGGGTGGCCCCGCTGGGATTAGAGGTTCAGAGTGTGGCAGCAGGAGAGTCCGGTGGGGGTGTGTACCCGGGGGTGGAGGCGACGCCGCCAAGTCCATCGGCCCTGGGAGCGGGTATGACTGAGGTGCTGAGCTTTGGTGGAGGAAGGCACATCCCTGGCTGCGGACACAGCCCAGACTAGAGCCCGTTGTGAGAGATCTTAATGACTTTCTGTTGTGCACTTAAAATGACCTGAAAATTCAACATATTAACCTCTGTTTTTGTTTTGTTTAAATGTCTTTGAGAAGGCATGTTGATACTCTTTAAGTCGATTTGAAAAAATGAGAAGTCATTAACGCCCGCTGAGTGAATGGGTGGCACAAACAAGAGTGTATAGCAGCTTTGAGTGGTCATCAAGGTATAGAAAAGTGCTATATAAATACAGACTATTAGACATGGAATGCTACAGGACACTGCACATGCAGCAGCTCTGGATGCTTAATCAAAAAGAGCCAGCGGTGGGAGGAAGTTATGAAATAATCATGTACCTTCAAATATACCTCATACTGTAGAGGTTCTCATTCTCAACAGCACTTTCATTTGAAAAGATGGATAAAGTTTTTCCTCTTGGCAGGCAGACAGAAAAGGGGAATGCATAAAAGTTAGTTTTTCTTCTGAATCATCAACCAGACAAAGAGTGGAGGAAATCTGTGAACGTTAACATGATTGATGTCATGATCTCAATTCTGTGCAAAGGAAAGATGGGATTTTGAACACTAACAAGTTGAAATGCAAACTACATCTCCCAGGCACAGGCCACAAATCACAATGGGTAGCCTGAAATAACTGCTGCTTTGTAGAGACATCATTTTGATGAAATATTGGTTATTATCTACACTGGCTGACAATCAATTGCTTTTTAAAAAGCCCAGAGGTTGGAAAAATGAACAGAACTAGTATCATATCGCCTGTGGTTTCAAGGTTGAACAAAGTCAAATGTACCCTCCTCAAGTCTGACTATCTTTATCTCTTCTCGTCATTGTAACCATGGCTGTTGTTACTGGGCAGAATCATGGCCAACTGCTTTTAAACTACAGGAAATGTGACATCAAATTGAAAGCAGCATGTTCACTGGGAAACGACGTTCTTAAGACAAACTTAACCTTGAATTAGCATGAGAACCTTTACTATAGTTGCCATGACAGCAGAGAATCAGAACCCCTCACAAACTCTTTATGGGATTGAAAACCTTGAATGATGACTTTGTGAGTTATTTTTTTGGGTTTTGTATTTGACTGAAATATCAAATGTATGAATCCCCATGATATGAGGATATGTGATGGTCAAAAACGAGCAGGGAGAGACAACATGCTCATCTGGCCGCTCTTATTTACATTCATTTTTCAATCCTCAATCCTTCAGTCCAAGTCCAATTTCCTCACAGCAAGTGGAAAAAAAAGAAAGGTATTTAATCTCTTGAGGCTGAAGAGGTTAAATTCATTGGTTAGTGTGCGATGGTCTACAGTAGCCAATGCTTTCTTTTAAACCAGCACTTTTTCCCTCCGTCTTTGTTGGTTTATACTGTATATTGGATTTACTGTATGTGGGCTGAGCGACACATCTTCTTTTCATGGACTTCTTTTCATTTTCAAATTTTGCACCATTTGCTCTTTGACACCTGATAAAAATGATTGAGACCATGAACTCCTCAGGAAAACATTTACTGACTATAAATCAAGTGAGAAGTAGGATTATTTTCGCTAACATTAACGCAATTTGTTGTACTTCTGGTGTGCACTGACCTCCGACATGAAACCCGGGAATTATCACTTGCCTGCAGTCAATCAGATACTGTAGGAGAGACTGAGAGATAGTAGCTAAAGATGGAGAGAGGAGAGGGATTGTTGGAAACAAAACCCAGGAAACAAAAGTTTCCTGGGTTTATTGACAATGACTAAAAGTTGCCATCCTTGACCTTGACTGTCAAAAAAAACAGTCAAGGTCAAGGTTTTTTTTTATTATATATATATCTATTGACAGCCCTAGATTAAATATTTCACATATTATTATTATTTTAGGGCACAGTAAATGTAAAAATAACAATAATGTAAATCAGAACATATGAGTGTGATAAAGAGTTAGAACAGTCTGATCTGTGATGGACATCCACAGATGGTAATGCATAGCTACATCAGCAGCTTGTGCACCATAAATAAGAGGAGTGTTTAGCACACATTGCTTTCATTTGCACTTGCTGTTGACAAATGTGCCTCCTCTGTCCTCTGACAGTATTCATTCAGCGTTGGTTTTTGATTTACTACCATTTATATTAGATCTCATTTTCCTTTCATAATAATATAGCCCAACAAAACACGTTGAGGGTGTCACTGTAATTATTAAGTTCTACAAAAAATGGGATCCATTTGTAACTGTGAGAAATGGGCCAAGTAAATGGAGAGTTTGAGACAACTTTTTCTAAGAACATTACTGAGGACATAGAATTAGATTATCATTAAAGCAAAATACACCAAAATGTGCCAGAGGCATCTAGAAACACAAAGCTCCATATTTCTGTGAGAGTACCTGCATCCTGAATGGCTTGGTTCATATAACTCAGCTGAGATTATTACTGTCTTTAAATTATATTAAGTACAATCTGATTTGTTGTCTTCAGAGACTCGAACAGCATAAGACAATGTCACAATCATGATTACATGTCCTGATTTAATGTTAAATTGAGGAACGAAACATCACTCCATAAGGCACATGTTTATTACAGACAAGGGTCTGGTAACCAAGAAGAGATGGACCACCAGTGGGTCCAATCCGGACCCAGAATGAATCTGTGAAAATCTAATCTAATCATAATGTGAAATATTATATTTTTCTCTTCTAGGTACCTGTGGCTAAATGCTTTATAAATGGCTAACTTAGGCATAATATTGTTGAAATTGCACTTTTTTTTCTCAAGAAATTTCAGGTTGTTTTGCAAAAAGATACTTCATTTAATGTAAAACAAAGGTAAACATTTGGACTGCTTGTGGTTAATAAATTATTATTGTGGGACACATGAATATCCCGCAATAGTAACCCTTTAAAATGTAATTTCATTTATTTTATTTCATTTGAATAATAAGTTATGTTTCATTTTATTTCATATTGCAGCAAAGACCTTACCTATTAATATTATTATTGTTGTTTACATTAGTCTGGTAGCTGCTGTAAAGCAGCTCATTATGCAGGTGTACACAGAAAACGGTCATAATTCGTGCGGGCAGTAGCCTGGGCAGCTAAACGGTTCGTTGTCGGGCAGCCGCGGGGGTCCTCAGTAGTGAAGAACTAGCGCGCGAAGCATCATGTAGCTAACGTGAGCCATTGATGTTAAAACGGCCGTGTTTCTGTGTTTACAGGTGAGTAGCCGCAGACAATGCACACGAATAGTATGAGATTAAGTAAAATGAAGATATGAAGCTGAATGTATATCTGTGAAGTGAATGTGTGCGTGGAATGCATGTTAACGATCAAGGGATGTAATGACGGTGAGGGATTGCGCACCGCGATGTACGTGAGGGAAAAGAAGTGCGTCTGTGGCTGGGAGTGAGTGTGTGGCGTGTGTGTGTTGTAATAGTTGTTCATGCAAAGTATTGTCTTTATTTTGTTAAAGGATGGAATTGTGAACCTGTGCTATATAAATATGTTCATTAGAGAGTTGAAGTAATAGTGGCAGAGATAAGAAAATATCGCAATTTATATTCTTTATTCTTTACATAATTATTTTGTGCAGTGCAGAGAGGATTTCAGAAGTATTAGTGTTACTTATCAGCGTGAATATGAAGACGTGTATTTTTGTCCTCGGTAGTGAAGGACCAGCGCATGAAGCATCGTGTAGTGATCGTGAGACACGTATGTTAAAACGGCCGTGTTTCTGTGTTTCTAGAATAAAAGTGATCCTTAAATACATTTTTCCCATTCCACGTGTGTAACATTATGCTATTATTTGACTGGTCAGGCCCACTTGAGAATAAAATTGTGCTGTATGTGGCTCCTGAACTTAAAATGGGCTTGTTCCCCTGGAGTAAGTGCTGGGTTGCTGCAAGGTGTTCCCCAGGAAGGGAAAAATGAATTGAATGTTAAAAACGTGATGTCAATTTTATCATCGACCCATTTTTTGCATTGGACTGTAGAGGTTCAACGTTGTTGGATCTGGATCAAGTTGTTGGCATGCTCTTGTTTTGGTCAAAAGAGACAAAGACGATGGCAACCATGGAAACTTGCTTGAGATTATATGAGGAAGTCAGTGCTTAAAGAATACAAGCACATACAAATCACATTCCTGGTGAGAATACACAAGCAGAACAGAATATAGGAATACACATGCATGGAACTCTTGACTGAATGAATGAAACCACATGCATGATGAAAGGCAAGGCGGCTCTCAGCGGATGCATAATGCAATATGTATGAATTGGCCCTAACTCTTCTTGCAACTCAGGCGTCAAAGTGCTCCTTAAAACACAAACAGATGGAATTTAAAATTGTGACTATACTGCATGTACCATTGTTATCGGTGAGGCCAGTATTTCAAATTAACGTGAAACCTCGCTGTTGTCATTTTTCCTTCAATTATTCCCGAATCTCTTATTCCCTCCAGTTGATGCTTGCACTGCTTTGTTATTATTCCTGCTTTGGTGCAAGCTTCTCTACAAAACTCAGTCAGAGGTCACTTGTGTTGAACGTTGTTCCACATCCATGCACAAAAACCAAGAAAGATGTGTTCATGGCAGGCTGTGTGACTCTAGGTGACAGTTTCGAAATAAAAAATCAGGAATCATAACCGTGGGCGATGTCTTTTAAATAAAAGTATACTAGAAAATGTTTTTTGTGAAGCGCTGGCTGCTGGGTTAAGGCTAAGGACATTTCTTAGAATATAAGCTTTAGGCTAAGTGTGTACCTGTGTTCCGGATACACACAGACACAGAGAGAGAGACAGAATTCCCATTTTCAGTGCCAACTTTGTCCCATCATACCCAGTGGTTTTAGAAACAAATACACTTTCTATATTAGGAAATATGTATTTAAACAGAGTGCGCAACATGTTTTGGTCCTAAGAGGCTTGGTGCATTCACTAAACCACCTTTTAGTTAAGTGACTGTGATTAGTTTCGACCATAATTTGGTCCCGATTCAGACATAATGACAGAAACGCACATCTCCTGACTGTTTCCTGAGCTGGAGCAGGACAAAGTCAGGTAATTGCATTGGAAATTAGAAATGTAAAGCGGCATTTTCCAACACGTTGGCCAGCCCAACGAATGGTACTGTATGTGGAAGTGTTAGCAGCACTCGAGGTGTTTGATGATATGATGTCACTCTGAGTCAGGGCTTCATCTGGTGGCCAACTGTTCACATTAGAATTTTACTCCTCACCATTACCACACACACAGAATTTCTGAAACCCTTTTCGAGCGTATATTATCTGTGAATTGACGTGTATGTAGCACATCCATGCTGAGATTTGACTGTGATTGTAGAGCTGGATCACAGCAAGATGTGAGTATAACGATGCAGAAAAGCCCCAGAGGATGCAGGAGTAGAGGACCATATGTTGCCTGTCATCTGGGGGAGAGCACCGCTGTGCACAGTTTGCCAATATATTGGATGACAAAGAACTGTGATTATGATGTCACTTTGGTAGTGGAATTTTAAATTCTCACAGCAAGCTCATCTAAACGAAGAGTAAAACAATTTACCATTCACTTCACATTGATTGTCCAGTGGTTAGGAGCAAATGATTTGGTACTCAGATCTGTGTTCACGTGTGTGATCACCAATCCCTGTCAACGCAGAGTCACAGTCCACATAACCTGAGTGTCAGAGCTGGTATATATGTTCAATCCCTTCTGCTGCTTCCTCTGTAAACCCCCTTGGCTGCTTGCTGTCCAAGCTCTCCCCCATCGTCAATTGTTCATGGAGCCAAGTCTGCCCTGCAGAGAGTCAGTGACCATGACAATCCTGCTGCTACACACAAATATTTACACTCCGTAGGCTTAGAGTGTATGTGTGCATAAGTGTGAGTGCTTTGGATTAGAGCAATATAGTTGTGTAAACTGCAAATACAGACCTGCAGCTCCTGCACCTCAAATGAAAACAGCAGGGTTAGTTTGTGTGTGTGTCTGTGTGTTGAATGAAACAAAGGAAATAGAAGACATGGCTTCATGTTCTGTCAAAATGACAACTTAATTGCATGCTGCGATCATAGCGTCATTCTTATACTATCTGTCTCCCTTTAAGGATGTGCACTCACAATTCCTAAGGCAGTCCTTTCCTTGACAGAAACCTGTCCCAGTGACGCTTATCTTTTTGTATGGTGTCTGTTTCTGCCTTACTCCTCTCACTCTGCTGTATAGTAACTATCCTTTTCACCATCACCACCACATATCCACCTTCTCATCTTATCCATCATCCTTAACCCTGCTCACCAACCACCATCACCACCAGTGTCTGGACCTTATGGGATTTTCCTAGTTCCTGGTCAGAAGTAGAAGCCCTGAGCTTTGATATCTCAACCATCATGTCCAATCTACAAAGACTCTTGAACTACCAACGTGGGTATGTTGACTGTTTTTATCAAAATTACAAAACACACTGACTGTTTTTACTAAGAATAGTGGTGATTTAGCAATTATTGTTTCAAGTTGCTTTTTATAAGAGTTGAGTTTGTGGTTCATTTTTTCATAAGGTGTGTTGTTTGGAAATATTGACACAAATCTAACTCCATAGTCCATAACCTGCCAGCCTCTGCCTGAACCCTGGACATCACCTTTAGCCTCCTGTCCCTCTCTGCCTGTTCCCTGGACTCTGTGGTGAGCTTTCCCTTTGGTTCAACTCTCCGCACCTACCTACCTGCCTGCTGTTACCCTGTGTCAGCCCCTCTGTCCACGAGAGCCTTCACGTACCTGTTGTTTCCTCATCTCCTGACTGTTTGCCATTTCCTCTGCTGTGATTCTAAGAAAGGCTGTTTCCAACTGTACTGCACTGTATTGTGCTGCGTTTGGCTCCGTACTACACCTGCTTCAGTTTGGGCAAAAATGTGACCATTCTCACTCGTCACATGGCCACATATCAGACATATACTGTATGATCTAGGACCACACATTGAAGTGGCACAAAACTGATCTTATAAAATAACTACCATATCACAGTATAGTAGGTGCAATCTCCTCACCCTTAAATTCAAAGAAAAATAAACAAAATTAGGAGAAATAATACACCTTGTAACCTTTACCAGAGCATTGAGTGGTGATTGAGTGTTTACTCGTCAGAACATATCCAACACCTTTTCTACTCAACAGCTTTAAAAGAAATATCTCTTTACTTTCTCTGAAATTGTTTCAACCCACACATACCATTATGAAACTTAAAGAAAAAAAAAAAGCTTAGCAGTGTAAGCAGTGTAAAATCTGCCAATGACAGAAAGAGAAGATGAAGGACGAGTAGTGAAAGTGTGTGGTTATGTGTCAGATGTACCTTTTGTGGCGTGATGACTGATGATTGCATGACTCTCTCCCACAGACCTTGCAGGAGGAAGTCGAGCAGCTTCAAGCTGTGAGACAGTATCCAAGCCAAGCCAGGCGTGCTGAATTAAGAACTATACAGCAGTCCCATTCATTTCACTGATGCCTGGTGTGGGTGCAGTGGTGCTCCCAATGCAGTGGTACATAGAAATAAAACACTATAATATTGTGTACTGATATTACAGCATCAGACACACACAAACTTGTCTTCCCTGAAGCAACACACACTTATCCACTTAGCTGTCTTTCATCTGAACACCAAATATCTGACGAGTGACAACAAACACCAGCTCAGGCGTGTTGGATAATCTGTGTATAACAGTGGCTCATGTTATCCACTTCCACACATTTGAAAACACAGGCAACCGAGGAGAAATTACACCAAAGCAGAAAAGAGTGCTTTGAGTATTCACACATCGTGCTGTGCCTAAATTTTTAATTATTCAAACTCATGTTGGTAAAGGGATGAATTTTTATTCCCACAGCGTGATGCTGACCATGGGGTCTTTGAAAGATCTCGCCCACCCATGGATTCAACCCGCAGATTCAATATGCAATAAGTCAACCAGCTGTCGCTTTGGACAACTTTAAATTTCATATCATTTTATTTTGATAGAAACAACACAGTTAAACTTCGCTTGGGTTTCCTCCACAAGACACACTGTTGCATTAAATGTCATAGCATTCCACCGTATTTTACAGAATGGCCGACTATTTCACCCCAAATTTCAAGATGTCGTCCACGTGAGCTTCTCATGTAACTGTAAGCCAGAAGTCGATCTAATTTTGCTGATATTTTCCGGATAAACTGGTGGGAAGTGTCTTGGTGTGTGTGCATGGTATGTTGATAGAGGTTGTAGTGACAGGAGAGGCAGACGTTGGCGATCCTTAGCAGTCTCTAAATCTAACATGGTTAAGAGCCACAGCATATTGATCTGGGTCATGTCGGACACAACCGACACCGACGGTGACGGTGGGCTGTTGTTCTGTACAGACTGACGTTGCAGCTGATCTGGCTGAGATTGTTTTTTTTTAAGGACGCTTAAACCAACAGGAGGAATTCACAATTGACCTTGAGTGTTGTTATTCAAAAAAATCAATATCCTTTTGTGCGTTGTTGTACTTGAGTGCTCACAGGGAATCTTTTTTTTTTTTTTTCCGCAAAACTCACAGCTGACTACACAGCAGGAAAAATGAAGGTAAGAGTTAAATCAATTTAATTGTGTCACATTTTGGCACCAAGGACATGAAGCCACACACAGAGTTTGATTAAATATAATATATCAAGTTCTTCCACTTCTATCACTCATCATTCCATTCTGTCATTCATGCCCATTTCTTCTGTTTGTTCCTCAGGGATACTACCCAGTATAATCCACTTCCTCTGACTGGTATGATATCTTCCCCTTTCCAATTCCCTGTTTTTGTTTGGCTGCAGTTTACTAACCCTGGAAACATTTATTTTAGGACATCTTAAATTACAACAGACAGCTTGACAATAAGAATGAGGTTATTCTGCAAGCACCATCACGACAACAGATGAAAGACGTGTGGGTTTTTTTCAGTATATTTCAGTCTGTCAGTCAACATTTAGTAACATGTGTTTCAGAGTACTTCATTTCACTCATGTAACAATGTCAGTTGCGCTAAAGTTGGCACATCAGATCTTTCAATGTTGTACGGAGCTGTCAAAATCATTCTGTAAGTCTGTAGCACAAAGTCTTCTGGGCCATGGATCAGTGGTGGAGTGGGTCATCCTCCAATCGGAGGAGTCCAACCCAGGCTCCGCCCACCTGCCACTGCATGGCGATGGGGCAAAACCTGTGCCGTTATCCACTCTAAGGTCAGCAAGACTAGAAGCGTGCAGTGTAAAAATACAACACATGCTTTTTGCCTCTCTCTGTTCTCAAATACTGAGCTCACAGTTAGTGACAGAACATCTGTTGCAGGCGTTCATTCATTACAGTTCGCTTCAGTCTGTCGTACAGCTGGAGTTCAATCTGGAATGAAAGTGGACAAGAAATCGCTGTAATAGCCCCACAGGGCTGAAAGTGTTGCGTCGGTTACAGAGAAATCATTCATAAATGTCGCTGGGTTAGGTTTAGTCACACACCTGACTGTGCTCACACGTCGCCCTCTTTCACTGTCACACTCCGCTAAATAAATCACAGTGTGGCTGCGTGGATAGAGCCTTTGGGCTCTTCAGTCGTGAACGTGTTCAAATTATGAATGATTTTTTTTTTTTTTACAGTTGGAAAACAGAGGTTTTAAAGAAGGCTGTATGTTTAAAGACATTGTTCTGTTTCTGCTCTCTAAACAGCATGTCCCTGGTTTATCACTGGGGATGTTGCATCTTATTTCACTACGCCTGGCACACCACACTGTATATTCCAAGTAGGAATTTCCAAGTTGAGGGGTAATGGATCAGAGAATCTGCAATATACCACAAACCACAGAAAACCTACACAGATACAGGCAGAATAAGCAAACACCACACAGTGGCATTGCTTGCTGTGAGGTGACAATGATAACACAGCACTGACAAATGTATTAAAAATCATCTGGAGAAAGTCTGGCAGAAAAAATCCCCTGGCAATCAATCTGCTATGTGTTGAGTCTCAACTTACTGACACTATCACCAAAGCCAGACAGACTTCATTTAGTAAAGGTCAGGACTAAATCTTTTTAATTGCTTGCATTTTGGACATATTTTGTATATCAGTGTTGGAGTTAGGGGTTTGTTTGGTTTTTGAAAACAGCCAGGGGTGAATCATTCATCATAACATTTTTATATACAGTGATTAATGAGTCTGTGGTGAAATGAGTTTGTCAGTTGGGATTCATCTCAGCGTCTCAGGGAAAGCAGATCTGTGTCCACCGTCTCACCGTGTCTCATTTGACTCGAGACTGACAGCGTAGACCCTCTCTCTCTCTCTCTCCCAGCCTCCTCATCTCTTTCTTCCTCTCTCCGCGTACAGTAGATGATGTTATATATTAGCTCTCCTCATGCATAATGCATGGGTTGCTCCAAGCATGTCTTTGCTGCACTTAGTGAAAACCTGTATGTTGATGTTCCAGGTTTTCTCTCGCTCACATATTCAGAGCAGGAACCTCTGTTACACGTACATTTGTTCCGTTCATTTCATTTATCTATTTATTTTTTTCAGGGAAGAAAGTAATTACAGCTTTTTTTCTACAGCCACGCTGAGGGCTCCTTCAGGCTGCGCTGAGGCACAGTGCTTTTACTGCAACTAAATGGTACCTACACTACACTGCACTACAGCATGCTCTATGTTTAACGGCATCCACTGAAAAGATGATAAAAAAACATTAAAAGTAAGAAAAAGAATAGTGCTCATGTTCAGGGAAACAGATGTCATTTTATTTGAACCACTTTTATTAGCCATTTCTCTTAGGTAGGGTGGGAGATGATTTTCTGGAGCGATTGTAACCAATTAATTAATGCACAAAAATGAAAAATGTCAGTCACCTGTGGAACAGACAGGTCTGTAAAAACACCATCCAATCATATTGAACATGCATCGGTCAAGCTTCCATCTGCCCGTCCCTCGTGCACGAATCAACTGCAAAGTGATGCCATGGTGGCTGTGTTTTGACTGGACAGTTGGGTTCACTTTATGTCTTTGCGATCCAATGTCACCGGAAAGTACCGAAAGTAACCGATGCTGCACAGCGTTTGGGAATCCTGTGTGAAACCAACACTCTTCGTGAACAAGCATTGCGCGTTCCTGTGCTCTGGAGGCGTAGCTGCGCGGGGGAAGTCTGAAGAAAGGGGCTTGGACTTTTGAATTCAAAAGGTAGCCTGAAATTTGAAAAGTATAAAATATATCTGCAGTAACCACACGTTGGCTGTGACGTGCAACTCCTAAGTTTTTAGAAACCATTGGAATCTTTCCGGTTGCACAAACTGTCGTTATTATGGTAAAGCAAAGTGCGCTTGCAAAAATGTGTCGTCTGCGATGCGCTCGGTGTTAAAGGGTTAATTTTTATCCTCTGGGGAGCATGAATGTCCAAAACCTTATTCAATCAGGAACAAAGTGGTGCACTGACTGAGATGAAGTCGATTTTACTGGACAGTTATTTGAATCTCTTATTCATTTATTTACTTCCACCTGTCAAAGAGAATGAGTCTATTTTCTCTCTGATGGCTACATTTCCTTTGCAGGACTTTTGTTTACCTCTCCATTGCTTCCTCTCCCTCCTTTACGTCTTCAGTTTTATCGTTCTGCTCTCTCGACACGCACACATTTTTATTCTTAACAGAGCTAATTGCCCATCGAGAAACATTAATAAATCCAAAAAAAAAAAAACAGAAGTGTGTGGTCAAATGAAAGTCAACGGTGCAGGGGAGGCCTTTGGAGAGAATAACTGAGCAGAAGATCACACCCACCCTCATGCACGCACAGACACACACACTTTGATTGGGATGGGGGAAAGTAGGATAGGTTCAATTTTACGCTTCAAGGTAAAGCGTGAGGGAATGCTGGGAGATTAGGACTATGGTAATTTGAGAGTGAGCACTGCGAGGAAATGAGAAAGTGTATGCGGAAAGAGATGTAGTGGATGATACAGGGATGGTTAATGCAGAAAATGAAGACATAATAAAATCAAGTTAGGAGGAGGCGAATGCAAAACAACAAAGATTGTGTGTGTTGAAATGACTCATTTACAAAGCATTAGGGTATCGCCACTGATGGGGGGAGATGGGGGAGATAAGAGATCAAAGGCCAGAAAGGACTTAAAGTCTATGCGTAAAAGAGGAAGTGGTGGAGTGAGGGATGACGCAGGAGCATAATGAATGTGATACACCAATTTATGGTATTCAATTTCACTGTCTTTCAGAGAAAGTCGCAGAGCAGCAAGTGGATTAGAGTCACTCTCGGTCCTTGCTGAACATAGACATAATGACACTGCAGGCACATACTGTTGTTTAAGAAAACAGAGACACTAATAGGTAAGAACACATTCCAAACAACTGTCAGTTTAAAGCCTATTACATAAACCCAGTCAGTTTAATGAGACAGTCTGCCGAGTTCAGATAACACGCTGGAAAGAGTGGCACACAAGCTTTGCACTGACAATTTGGCATCTTGCAACTGACTGAGATCCAGTGTGTCACATGTGAGACGGTTCAATGGCAGAAAGGGAATATAATGCCAGGTTTGTATATACTCCCTTCAAAATCAATTAGTTTGGTTTCTGCAGCCTTGGAAAAAGCTTTTTTATACTGTACGTACTTTAGGCAAGGACCTTGGCTTACGGAAGCTGCTGTATCTCTACAGCAGAAACAGAAGCTCATTATACAAATAAAGAACTCCTCTCTGTTATCCGACGGTCACCATAGTTCTCTGACACACGTCTGAAAGGGAGGAGTGAACTGAGGACTCCTCTCTCTGTTAGATGCGACTAAGTCTTACACACCTGACCTTCAAGTAGTGAAACTAAAAGTGTTGGTGGAAGACAGACAGAGCTGCAAGTACATCTGTCTTGATATAATTTAATTTAATATTTATTCACCACCATCCCAATTGCCATTGTTTGGCTTCCAAGGAGAAATGTGCATCTTTGATCTTCTCCACTGAGTCCAAGCACCACTACATATTACAACAACACATACTATTTGTGATTTTACACCAAGTAACTGAGCAAAATGAGTCGCCTCGTTGCCAGTGGGATAATGATGACACAGAGTGGGTCGTCCACTGGTCAGTGCTTTGATCCATCGCTCATCTGGTCTGTGTGCTGCAAGTGTCCTCAGGCTTAAGATCCTGAACGTCATGCTGTCGCCAGTATATCATCAGAGAACGACTGTATGAGTAGTGGACACGGACTGTGTGCATGCGAATGAGTGAATGTGTCTCAAGTGCATTGTGTGGTTGTCAAGGCGAGTAAAGGAACTGTAAAACTATAAAAAGATTCATTCACATGATTTATGAATGCCGTTTCCTCAAGAGATGCATATACTGTACATCTCTGCACTTAGTTTTTATGTTTGGGGAGAAAAATAGAACATTTTGCTTTAACTCACGCTTGATTTGCGTAAATATACAAGGTTTTGTTTCTTTGATGTTGTTGGTACAAATCAATATTTTATTTTATTATATATTTTATGTATAATTTTAAGCATATCATTACTTTTGAGATTGCCTCCATGAATTGTTTTACATTCTGCTTTTTGGTTATAATACACAGGATAAAAATATTAACCCTGCAGTGTTATTATTCTGCCTCTGTTTGGTCTTCATGAACAGTAACTGGCAGTGTATGAGGGGTTGGGGGTTAGAAGCGTTTATCCTATAAAAGTGCTGAACAACCAGGTTTCTCGACAGTTAGATGCTGTAGAAAACTTCCACTGTGGGTGCTTCTTTGTGTTTTCCGTCGTACCCCAACCTGTTTGCAGTCGTCTCACTTTACTAGCGCAGTGTTGCTGGCGCCTTCGTCTGTCTTGATATAAACAAATCGCTTCCTAAGCAATTCAATGAGATGACAACGTTATGCACTATGCAGTTTTAAATTGATATTTCTAAGTGGAATTGAGACATGTGACATTATTTACAGTCTGACCTCCCTGATACACATCATTTGTTAACGCCACTACGTTATGGCTCTGGTGTGTCCGATTCAATCTGGAGACTCCACATCCAGGGACAGTGTCCTGTGGTCCATCACTGCACAGTGTTGGTGTAAGGAGAGGATGTCCCACGATCCCTTGTGATTTTTTACATACCAACGTAAACGTTCTTGACTTTGTTCATGACTTTCAATTTGCTCATAAAATACCATACGGATGGCACCTGTCTCTCGTGGAAGCACTGTACATACAGTGAGTGTTTCGACAATTTAAAATATGCATTCGATAAAGCCTACAGCCCCGTGTCCTGCTCTCCAGCATTCATTTTCAGGATTAATTAGCCACAGGAGGGTCTTATGTTGATGACATCAGCATTCCAGATGGGCGAGATTAATGGATGTGATTTACCTATCACTGACAGATAGAATGTCTCTGCTTAATGAGGCTAATCTGCTGGTATGTGTGCTCTGAATGTATGTGTGTGTGTCCATAATTCTGTGTGTGTGTATGAACACCAAAAACCAGTTTGGGGCAATGTTGATGAACTAAACACGGTTGGTGTTTATAGATGAGACCTTCTCTCAACACGCATGCATAAAAAACATACACACAGGCACACGAAAGTCAGCTAAGCTGACACCATTTTGACAGAGAGGCAAGCCATGCGGGTTGTTGTAATGCAATGTTAACAAATCAGTGGCTGGAAATCAACTGGGGTTCAATTTTCAGTGGACAGACACATAAGAGATTCACGACACAGCCGTGTGCAAAACAAAACAAGGCTATCTTTTTCTAACAAAGACGAGCAAGTTGTGTGTGTGTGCGCTGGCATATGAAATTTCATTCAAACACTCAAAATAATCACATTTTTACCCAGCTCACCACTGAAGTTTTAAGAAGTCATGGTGCATGTTGAGTTTTACAGTCAGCAAGGAGCTGGGGGAAAGTTAATCATTAGAGAGATAAAATCATATTTTGCTGCCACTCCGTGTACTCGTGTGCACACTTTTCTTACGTACTGTACGTGCACAAGGCCTGAGTGTCTGTGATGTGACGGCTTGTGCAGGAGAGAGTGACTAATTTCGTGGCTCCTTGTGTAATGACTCGCCTTGTGCCTCAACTTACACCGATGAATAAATAATAGACAGATCAAATAGAAGAGTCTACAAAAGGAAATATACATGAAATATGCAAGACAAGCTTTGACGTAAAGTGTGTATCCCTGAGTGTGTGAACAATGGTGTGAAACCATCCTAGCATTACATCCATATGACCTTACTTCTGACCGTGTAATGTAATTCTGCTTGGCTTGATAAACGTGATGGGTTGCATAGTATGTTTGTGACACGTGTTTCCTCCTGATGTTGCACATGTATACTACTAAACGTAACTAATCCCTGTGGGTGAGCCCACATGCACTAGAGTTTCTAGTTGATTTTATATTTTCCCGGTGCCATCTACACCATAGGGAGTGTGTTCTGGTATCAATGGGTAGCCTCGCTGCACTGTGAGTGTGTCATATTATCGAGATGTTATTGTCCTGGGATATCATTCATTGATCATGTAAGGCTAAATATAGTACTAGTCGTAATATAATCACGAACCGAGTCTCTGCTTTGTTTGCAAAGCCTCTATGTGATGGTCCATGAAAAAAAGACTGAGAATGATAATTGGCTGCTTTGCACTTAATGAACAGTGTGTGTGTGGGTTAGAGTCACAACCCTTTTCAGGGTTAATACCTGGTTTTAGGGTGAGGGTTAGAATTGCGTTTAGGTTTAGGTTAGGCACTTAGTTGTGATAGTTAGGGTTAGGGGCTGGGGAATGCATTGGGTCAATGATGTGTCCGCACTCAGGACTAAAAACAAGTTTGTGTGTGTGAGTGTGTGCCTCATTAGGACTATTTTTAATTCAGAAGGAAAAGAGAAAGTCAAAGAGAGGAGAGGAGAGGAGGAAGGCAATACATGCAACATTACAGAAGGTAACTGCTGTAAAACATGAACAGCAACAACAACAATGACCTTGACAGGAGCAGTTAGAAACCACGTCCATTTCAGAGGACAGAGGGACAGGTTGAGAGCCTCTAGAGCGGGGCCAACAGTAATTGTTGCATACAAATGCACTGTTTTATAATAATTTTATTTTCATTGCCACAATTATCATTTTGACATGGCAATGTAGCCAAATCTAAACCACGCAGGAGCGAACAAATTAAAAAAAATCTGCCTATCTTTCACATCTGGAGTCATAATAGGAGGTGATGCATGAATCTGTCTGACACGTGACCTGGGGCGATTCTCTGTCCCGCTCCATCCCGGGCCCAGGAAGGAGTTTGCAGATTAAGTGCATTTGAAAATAAGTGCTCCACAATGAGAAGCATGGCTGTAGCCACACAGAGTCGCACCACGATGCACGAACACAAACGGGGAGCTCAGAGGCTGCTTCAACCATCTTCACTTCCACGTACTTTGACTTCTTCTGCTAATTATGTTCAGGTTTTGGGTTGATGTGTGCCCTCTGCTGGCCTAAGACCATAAATGAGGTCCAGAGAAATGACACACAGGCGAGAAGAAACAGATGTTGTCGGTTAATTAATTAATGAATGACTTCTAAAACTGGTTCATTTTTAATATCCCCAGCAAGATATGGATCGTGGTTGGGGTAAGGTTATCCACGATGGCTGAAAATCGGTGCAATGTCCTGATAAGGATGAGCAAACCTGTGTGCAAGACACAGTTTCCTGTGGATATTGCTGCTAGAATTACAGACTGTAGTTCATCCAGTCACAAAGCAACAGCGACAAAGAGCAGGGGACATCTTCTTCTCCTCTTCCTCTGATGGTGTTACCTTTCCTTTGTTTATTGATTTATTTAAAGAAGTTGCGTCGAGAGGTAAAGCAATTTAAATGTTAATTGAACTTTCCAGTTCAACAACAGCTTTGTTATAAACAATTTCCTGGCTGACACTAGAGTTAATGCATTCATTAATTAAATTGTTCTCTCCTTGTCCATGGAACTAAATGATGTTATGTGTGCTTGTGATAAACTCGGCTGTTTGTGGTCACTAATCAAACTGCAAAACATACTGTTATGGACAATTCTATCAGAAGTGTAACTGTAGGACATTAACATTAACAGTCTGTTATCTGTTAATGTTAGTGAATTCTGCAAGAGGAAATTTAAATGTTGAAACGTGCGCCTCACTATCTCCTCTGTGCATTGAATGTATTTAAATTTGAGTTTACACATCAAGTGTTAAAGATCCACTGTGTAAGATTTATGGGAAATCATTTCTATTTAGCAGAAATGGGATGAAAATAATAGATTACTATTGTTAATAATAACAATCTTTGAGTGTACAATAACCTGAATGTGAGAATTGTTGTTTTTATTATCACAGAATGAATCAGGAGCAGGTCAACGTTAGGTTTCTTTTGTGTCTGATACCAATATCATAAACTCAAGTATATAAACCCGATATTAGTCCGATACAGGCATATGAAGTTATTGACAACACATACTGTAAGTGCTGAGTCATTTCAAAAAAATAAAGTGCGTAGTGAAGCATGTGATATGGAGAATATTTGGACTGTATCACATTTTACATTTTTATCAGTCCAATATCTGATCCAGTGATTTTGACAGATACCGATGCCTATCTCTAGTTTTGAATGGACAGACTAAACACCTTTTGAATTTGAAGTTGCGGCTAACAGCTGGTGCCACCAAAAACAACTAGCAACAAAAAACAGGCGTTATGTCACCAATTCAACTTTTTTTGTAGTAACGAAGATGGTTAAGGGAAATGTATCGGGGTAAAAGTACACATTTTACATTTTAAGTACACTTATTTGTACCACTGCTATGATGACCCAATTTCCCTTTGGGGATAAATAAAGTTATCCATCTATCTATCTATCTATCTATCTTTCTATTTTTTTTTAAAAAAGTAAAAGTTGTCGGAAAAATAAATAATGACGTAAAGTACAGATATGTGAAAATTCTACTTAAGTACAGTAACAAAGTATTTGTACTTTGTTACATTACAACACTGTGTAGGAGAATGCAACTTCCTCAACAGATGTTGCTAAATCCTACACACTGTATCTCTAACACTGCTAGGTAGCGTGGCGATGGACTGTGGTAAAGGGACAGGATGGGTCTTGCTGAGATAGTGAGGACAGGCAGGTCACGGTGCACGACACCTGCTGTCAGCCATGACATTGCCACAACCAAATACATACCCTGCTTTATCATCTATTAAAGACAAACTGCAACTAGTTATTGAGACCATGAACTCCCCAGGGAAACATTTCAGCCAAGGGATGCAATAAATCAAGTGAGATGTCGGGCCATTCTCTCGTCAACTTACCTACAAACACACTTATGTATCTAACCAGTGTGGTTGGATAACCTTCAGGACGGTTAAGAACCTGACCTTTACGCATTTCATTTTCTGGACCCAATGGTGACAATGAACATTATTTATATACAGTTTATGGCCTGGATGTGTGGTTTGTAAATGGATCTGTTGCATAGTGACCTAAAAATATTCATATTATAATGGAAAAACAGTGTCTATCCAATTACATGTCATTTACACCAATGGCAATGACTATTTGGTGCCCAGCTGTACTGCTTTTTGTCGGCATTTATATGCATTTGTGATGTACACACATTCAATGTTTAGTAACTATTAACAAATGTAAGTGTTGATAAGTGTATATGTCCCCCGTCAGAACTTATACAGTATATGTTCTGACGGCCATGACCAAAAGAATACACAAGGCTATACTGTATGTAGGGAATTGCTACAAATAAAGAAGTCGCCAGCCGAAAGCACTCATCATGCCATACCCTTGCATCAGAGTCTTTTAGAGCCTTTATAATGGGCTTATTGTTATTAATGTTGTTGTGGCGTGTTTCCACTAGCTCGACTCGTGATGTCATAACCAGGATAATGACGCATGACGTCGTCAGACTGCCGTGCACTGATTGGTCAGAGTTCCGTCACAGAAAGAGGCGCGAGAATCAAACGGAACAATGCCGAACTGTAGATCAGTTAAAAAGACTCAACAATCCTGAACACGTGGGTTAATCTCCAACATTTAACAAGGAAATGTCTAAAATCTCATTTGTCAAAGGAGTCTGGTGTATTTAGCGACAGCACTGCTGAAAGCCTGTGATCGAGAGGGGCGAGCCGAATGCGGCACAAGCTCGGGTCGGGTGGTTGTGTGATTCTCGTCGCTACCACCTGGGTTTCCATCACCATCCTTAGCACACACGTTTTCCTGCAAGGCTGCAGAAGAATCGTTCTCATTTAGAAATGAGATTACGTGTAGTTGTGAATCGAGAGTGTCACGAGCTTCGACCAATTAAACCACGCAGTGCAAATATTATAGCAAAACAAATCACGTTTATCTGTTTAACTCAAATAATAATCACATCAATCTCCGATAGCTTCCTCTAGCCCCAAGCACCAGACCTGTGGCCACAGTTAAACGCCAGAGTGACGCATTCATGCAACTGCAGTGTAACTAATAGGTCGACGGTTATATGATGCCATTTGGGGAGTTTTTACTTTGGCATTTACCTTCATGTGCTTATCTGACATTGCAGGTCCCTGAGCACCAGTCATTTGCAACCAGAGGTAAAAACGTTGTGGTGATCAAATGTTTTCTGCAATAAAACAACACGATTTATTTCTAAAAAAGAAACCCAATTTCAATTTAATAAGTAGCATGATAGAACTTTTCCTCGATATAAACACAAGATCCACACGAACGGCACCATGACAATGAGAGAAAGGAAACTTTGGAATAGCTGCAGCCACGTCATGCTCTGTTGACGCACATAGTGTGAGACAAGCAGGGCCATATTTTTTTCCCTAGCGCAGCCAGGTGCACCAACGCAACCAGAAGTGAGAGCGAGTGAAAAGAGAAAAATCTCGACAGGAAATCCTAACGAAACCTTGAGCGAGACTGAGAAGAAGACGCCTGGAGCAATGCCATCCCCCGGAGAACACACAATTCAAGGCTTTAGAGTCTGAGACCCAAGAGCATCTTCCTTTAAAGCTAACGTGACGTCTGCACCACAACAGCAGGTCATAGTGTCTCCTTTGTTGTTTATGATAGAAACAGTGATTCACATACACAATCGCTTACTTCACTGTCAAAGACAGTCCAAAATAAAGGATTTAAGTGGCTGATAAAAAGCAATTGTTACCTAGTTACCAACTCCCTGGCCGTGAATATTTCTCTCGGACAGTAATTCCCCTCCTGTAAAACCTGAAGCTTTAAACCTGTGAGTATTAAGATTTAGTTCATATTTACCTGCGTGGTAAGATTCTTTTCCATATCATCACCTTATCAGTCACCACACTGTTACACTACCCTTAATATCAGAAACGACAGCAGAGTAGGAGAGTACACCACAGCATTCAACACGTAACTGAACGATATAAAGAGGAATGTGACTCTGCCATCGTATACAATTCGATATTTAGATTCTAAAGTCAGATTTTGAAGTGAAAGAGTCCAATATATTAATGGACACAAAGTCACAAAACAAAGCTTTAAATGTCTTCCAATAATGGCCTGTCAGGCTCCACCTACACAACACACCTTCTGTCTTTGTCCACGTATTGATTGGGAAAAAAACAACTCTAAGAAGAAGTTAATGAAAGACGTACATTAGCTTACTTTGTCTGCGCTCAGCATCTGAGAATCAATATCTGTCCTCTGTGAATGTGAACGCTGGCCCACACTGACCAGGCAAATCAAATCTGAGGCTATCATCCTACCATTTCAAAACAGTGGCCCGATGTCTCCGGAATCCAGCGCACCCTCAGGCAGGACAACTTAGGTTATTACTTCTTGAGGGAATGAAAGAAAACACAGAAGCGTTAAAAGGACACAGAGGAGAGTCAATAAACGGGATGGACACACGTGCAGGCATCAGGACGGATTTGGCACATTTATCCCAGAGACAAATGTCAGTAAAGGACAATCTGTCTTTCACACCTCTTCAACGGGTCAAGATCTCAGAAGACAAACATGTTACTGATGTAGGCTAAATATACATCAATGAAAGATTAAACAGCCTCAGTACAGCGCCTGACAATACAAAAACTACAGAATTACAGGAAAAAAAAGGAAAATACAGAACTGGTGTTTAACTCAACACACAATTATCTTTGAGTTGAAGCACATGTCATAACTTTAAATGATTTACATTAGATTAGAGCTGAAACAATTCTTTTCATAATCAATTAATCGGTCTGAAGCTTTTTTCATGATTAAAACAAGATTTGTGATTGTTTAAGCTTCTTAAATGTGAGTATTTTCTTAATTTCTTTGCTCTGGTTAACAAAGAAATCATTAAAAGTGAATCATTTTGGTTTGTGTTCGAAACAAGACATTTGAGAACATCATCATTTCCAGGTTTGACGAAACACAGACCAACATGTTTCAAGGTTTTTTATGGACCAAACGATTAATCGATTATGAAAATATGAAAATAATCGTTAGTTGCAACCGGAGTGAACAAGGAGTTCACTTTGTAAACTCATCACATATAATTATTGTCTCCACAGGATCCAAATGTCCATGTTTGTTTTTAAATTGAGATAGCCTATACAAATATTGGCCATTACCTGAGAAGGGACAGCAGATGCCTTGTAATAATAATAATAATGATAATGTATAACTTATGTTGCCACTGCAGGCCACCGCAAACTGAACACAGCTGCACCTTCAGCCCCTAAAGACAAATACAGGGACTCATAACAGCTGCTTTTGACGACACTATATCTCTTCACTGCAGATATGACAGAAATGCCCCTGTTTGCCCAGGTGACACAAAAGACACATTTAAGTGCATCTACAACTTCCTTAAGTCACTACTGACTATCTATACCAGAGCCAAACCAAAAATATACCAAATGGTAGAATTGCATGGCTTTTGCAGGAAAAGGAACACAGAGGGCGCAAAACAAGGCAGAAATAGAATATTCACTGCACACTTTTCTCAGATGCGCGTGGTCACATGTATCAGATGATATAAGCTTTCATTCATATTTATCTGCCCCCATCATCTCATGCTACCCAAACCAGAACAACTGCATCTGTGTATCTGCCCTTGAGTTCAGCGTGCTTGACAAAAATAAACAGGTCACGTGCACATTTAAACTCATCTGGCTGGTCCCTTCATCCACGCAACAATGTTTACACGGTCATAGTAGCGTCTTACAGGCGCGCGCGCACACACACACATTAAATGGCAGGACACATTTACTCTTAGGTGTGCCTTAATTCAATATCATAAAGTGATAGTTAGTTAGAACTCCCAAAGCTCTGCGCTGTGCCTCACCAGCATCACGGACAGACTCCTCACATACAGTGAAACTTACAGACTCGGGGAATGAGCGAATAAACGGAGCAAAATATCAGAAAAGTGACTTTTTACCTTCGCGTCCAGACTTTCTTTTGCGCCCCTGCTCCCCACGCTGCCCGATCCTCATCTCCTGACGCGACCCATCACCACAGGTTGAGTCCAGAGCGCGCAGCCAGAGCGCATGACCGTGACAAAGAAAGAAAGAAAGAAAGAAAGTCTTGACAAGTAAGATGCCTTTTATCTGTGTGTCTCTTCTTGTTTCTCTAAATCACTTGAGTGGATGAAAACTCGCTCCAGCTGCAGAGTGATGGGCTGAAGCGTCGGAATGCCCCGCTGTTAGTGCTCCGCGCTCCCTCCTGTCAAGCTTTTGACAATCACAGCTGACTGTGGAGGCCGGCTTCTGGCGTGGAGTTTCAAAATAAAGCTCCCACCGGTCACTGTGTCGCTGTATGAACAGAATGACCACAGTTGTAGCCCAGATAACATGCATCCGTTAAACCTGAAACACCAACATACACATGCAGACACACCATATATAAATGCTCTTTTGTTGTGTGTGTGCTCTTTGAATCCCGTCTAAATGCACATGTCACAGCACATTATGATACAAGAGAGTAAAAAAAGAGAGAGAGAGAGCTAGGGTGTGAAGGCAGCAGCTCACCTGTGAAACTTCACCTTCATTCTGTGAGGTTGGGACAAGCAGGAGGTTAATGACAGTGTGTGGGGCTGCAGGCTTGTACAAATTAAAAAAAAAGAATTTGATGCTGCCTTATTTGCTGATATGCACCAGTCAGTGAAAATCTTCAATTAGCTCACTGATTGTGGCTGCATGCCATTAAGGAGTTCTGATGTCAGGGCCCTGCTATTGCACACATTACTACACTTAACAGAGTCAATGTTAATGATAGCACTTCTTTTATGTGCTGTTGTTTTTTTGTCGACCTGTTTGATTTGGTGATTTCTCATAGAAAAAAACAGGATGGTATTTTTTATTTTGTTCAGATCGATGTGTGACGATGAGGCTGAACTGAGAACTGAGGAAAACAAGGTGTATCATGTAATATTTCAAAAAAATCCCTTCGCTAATGCGTGAGGCGGCTCTGCCTGCATGTGCACATTAAAGTTCACATTCAGAATTTTACAGCAAAATTGACAGAACAAATTGACCTACAATTTAATTATTTATTCCATGTATGTATAACCTTGTGTCACTTGTACTATTAAACGGTTTTCAATTTATTTTCATTCTTACACACCCTGACCCTAATCATTTTCATTTCACCCAACTCCTCTGCCTTAATAGAAACGATACGCGGCGATGCTGCGGCCAGACAAACACGATATTGTATATGTAAGGCTGGGTCAGAGCGCTGTTATGTTTGCATTAATATTGCTAATCAGCGTGGCGTTCATCATGTGGATTTAGAACTGATGAAAGGATGCAGGGAAGAAAGATTAATGGACCCCCGGGGCATGACACAACCAGAGTGATGAATGAGGCAATAGGGGACAGTGAATGAATTAGTCTACATGATTCATTCAAGGAGTTTGAGCCCAAGGTTTCATTTTGTTTTCCTCTTGAGCTCACATACACCTCCATGTGACCTATGACACCGTACACAAATCACCCTTCATCTCCGCTTTCATAGTAATAGTGATTGTTAAACTGTGTTCACCGCAAGTGTTTCAGATACCAGAAGTAAACATATGATTTGGTTTAAAGGTACAGTGTGTAACTTTTTTTTAAATGATGGAATTATTCTTCCCCTGTTTGGTCCTTGTGCAACAGGAAATATGTATCATTATTTGTATGTGGCAACCCTAACCACTTCCAGGGAAGCTCAGCTTCTCTCATAGTTGGAGTAGGAGGCGGGCACGGACACTGGGCTTCTGCATGATTATTGGAGGAACTGCCTTAAAGGCGGAACCAGTTTTTGATTGACAGCGTTACAGAAACGTACACATGACAGCGGAGGCTTTTCTGCCTCAGCTCTGTGTGGATTTTGAGAGGGAAGTGTGTGGACAAAATGTCAGTTCTTTTTTCTAGTTGTTCATTTTAGGTAAGAATGTATGTATACATAAAATGAAATGCCTGAAAATGAGCTTGCCCTGTTTCAAAGACCATGCAGCGGCCACCACTGTTGTGGAGGGGGGCGTGGCGGCTGCATGAGGACATGTAGGTGTAAAGGTGGCTCATGAAAGCAGTCACAGATGAGCTAATTGGCATAGCTGAGGCTGCTTCGTAATCATGGTCTCCCTGTATATTCAGTAGCTTGCTGGACCTGTGAAGGACTGAGTGCTGAACACGAGAAGGAAGCGTTGGCGGAAACACAGTTCACAAATAAAAGTTTATGTTAACTTACACGATACATATGAGTGTGTCGTGCTTTATCATCTTTTCCTTTAAATGGAAAGAAAATGTACAAATGTGCTACTGAGGAAGAGATGAGACTGGTGAAGGACACCATTAACGCCTCGAGAAAGTGTTTACTGGCATTAAAATGAGAAGTAGATTGTATATAAGAGGTGGGCTCATTGTCCAATTGACTTCCATTTAAGAGTTCTACTCATTCACATGGTGGCCTTTTTAAAATATTTCTACTTCCTGCTCAGCTTCAACCAACAAAGTGGAAGTTTGTATATGTAGTCTTTGGTTTCCAGTCATACTCTAACCTGTTTGAAACCATCCCACTTTACTAGTACACTGTTGCCTCCATCTGCCTTAACCTAAAATGAATGACTGACCTAATGAAGATGTGAATGACAAATCAAAAAAAAAAAAAAGCCAGCCAAAGGTCTGTCAAAATATTCTGTGTTTTATTTTTATCCTCTGATGAGGAGCTGGAAATAGTCATCCATTAATCTGAAGTCTGACTCGGTGCGCTCGGATTAATCTGATTTCAGGTCAGATGCTGTATGGCCTCAGTGTATGACTCTCCTTCCTCGCTGTGTGTCACTCTCAGTCTTCCTCCTCCTTGCAGGTGGTTATTAACAAAACGCAATTTAATATCCAAGGGCCCTCGTGACCTTGAGCTGTCGCAGCCTCATCTAAAGCCACCTCTGTTATTGGATAATTCCCCTCCGGCATATATAGTGTTACAACATCATTTTAATATGCATATGTAAACACCAATACACATCTGGTGAGAGCTCATATTCAGCGCTGGGCAATTTCCCTGCAAACCGTGATTGATGCACAGACACTGAAGCAGTGAAATCAAATTGATGTAGGATGAGAGAATTCTGATGAATGAACAATGATGACATTTATTCAGACACATTCTCATTTGTTGCTTTCCTTCTCTCCGCACACACACACGCACGCAAACACAGTTTAAATATCTTATTAATGGTTTTTAAAATTGTTGTGCGAAATATTATTATATGAACTAATATTTAATGCAGTGCATTATTGAAGAGAAAAAGAAAATGCTGTTTTAACATCAACAACTGGGTTCACAGTAATTGCACATCGGCTTATTTTTAATTTACTCCTGCTCATTAAATTACATTTGTCATAGTTGTTTCAATCAAATTCATCATGAGGAAAAAACAGTCACTTGTTTTTGAGCTTGAGGTTTTTGTATCTTTTGTGTGTGTGTGTGTGTATGTGTGTAGGGGAAGGTGTGTAAGGAATATCATCTCCCAAGCGTGGTTAAAAAGGGATTTTTGGGACGTGCACAATCCTCCTTGTGGTTGCCGTGTGTCTTTTAAGTCACTGTTTACCCAACAACACATAACTTACATAACTTGTGTGTTTGTGAAAGAAAACACCAGTTCTCCGATGGCCTGGCTTCACCGTGTTCAGGTTTGTTTGCTATTAAAGAAATGTATAAATAGTGGCTGTTTGAAAGTGACACTTTGTATTTAAATCAACATTTTTGTCAGTTCTTTCTTTCATTATGATGTTATGTTTTCAGACTTGTATTTTAGTGGTCTCTTAGGCATCTTTTTTAGACATAGTACAGTCACTGATAAGAGCATAATATACCTCCATCAACACCAAACAATTCTACACATATTGGTTTGCCTCTTATATATAATCATTATTACAAGGCTTTGATGAAAATGTTCCGCCACTTTACTTGGATCCACACTCACCTGCTGAATGTTCCATCCCTAGTTTGGTTCAAATAAGTTTCAGTATTTTTGTTGTTGTTGTTTTTTGAATAATCCTGCTGAAACATAAACAGTCCAACACACCTACATGAAAATAGAATCTCCTGAACGTGAGGTGATGTATACGCACACATGTAAAGGACTTATTGTGTGCACGTGTTTCCCTTATTATTAAATTTCTTTGGGAGAAAGGTTGTAAGAGCATGCGAGCCCACGTTTGCAGACACATGTCACGTGAGCTACGTTCCAGACTTAAACCTGACGGACATCAGATGGTGGTTTTGTAGATCGGGTGTTAGTATGTAAGCACGGTTGTGTTTGTGTGTTTTGAGATACGAGAGGAAACTTCTGCATTGTTTAAAAGGCTTATTGTTGAAGCAACAAGTCCAAAACACAGCTGTGGGCTCAGCTAAGAGAAACTATACCCCTTGCGGCGGTGGCTCTCAGAAGAGCATGTGATACGGAGAACCAAGATCTATTATAGTCTGTATGTGTTGAAGTGCGATTGCTTCAATAGATGGGGACAACGATGTCAGCGAATCAGCGCGAGCCGCACCCAGTTTGATCCCTCCTTGGGTTCAGCAGTTAGTTACTGTCGCGTGGTGCGGTGTAGGCACGCGTCGTTGTTTTCGGATAATGCCCCCACGTCTCTCTCATCTGACTCAGTGACTCCCCATTGAGTGTTCATCCAAGGTTGTGTGCATGTGTGCATACAAAAGCAGCTTTAGCTTTTCTAGGTTAGTTCTAGGTTAGCTGAGCACAAAGCAAATGTCAGTGTATTTAAAGTGTTGGGCGTGTAAGAGATAAGTTCCCACAGCACATATGCAGCACACCCACTAATTGATAAATGTGCTTTCCTTGTCTTTGCTTCCAATTCCTCTTATTCTTTCTGATTGTCTTCACTCACCCACACCTACATCACACTAATTCATCACACCCACACACACGCAGAGTGACCATTAGTCTCTGGGGCCTTGACAGCTGGATTTAATTTGGTGACAGGAGAACATTCAGAGTGTGAGCAGAAGCTGCCTCGAGAGCGATTATTTACAGGGCATTGTACGTGAGAGAAAAAAGGCATATATTACCGTAGAGTGAAAGTAACGTCTCTGCCTGTAATCTTTTGAAAAACCTCAAGGTCGATGCTTGATATTAAAAAGAAATGTTTTGAATATTGATATTGCTTTGTGACGTGTATCAGCCAAAGGCCTTTTGAAGACCTGCGTTCCAAGACCATAAACCACAAAGCCTAACATTTGTCATTTCATGGATGAACTCATGAACACGTAACACAAGACACATTCATTATTGACATGCACTTGTCCCCCGCCCCGCTGTTTGTTCCCCGGGCAGACAGAGCACAAGTTATATGTTCCTTCACACTTTCTTTTCCTGAGCGAGTAGTGAAATGTGAAATGTGAGGGATTTTCCTCCCTTTTCGTACAACATATTTGTAACGCGGCAGCTGGCAGAGGCATCAGTCTCTCTCTTTTTTTTTTTGTGTGAAGAGATGTATGTGTTCTACTTTGTGTGTGCGGTGGGAAACAAAGAGAAAACTTTTCTCATACTCGTGTTGATCAGTGCTTATATAGCTCCAGACCAGATGTGTTTCAGTCTGAATGATTGTTTTATTCTTTCTGCACATGAATCTCTCCTAAACACACTGAGACTATTTCTTTCAACATTTTGTATCAGACCTCTAGTTTCTTGTATTTGCACATTAGTGACAAAGCATTTAGTTTGAAGATTAGCTTTGTGTGCACTAATAATACGGCCATGTAGCTGCAAATGCGAGATCCTGCGATTCGTTTTTTTGAACCCGCGGATTCGCCAATTTAGTGTGTGCAAACAAATAAAGACCACGAACATAAATACAGGACGTAGACAGGTAATGTGACATAACCGAGACAAATTCAAACAGGACAAAAGCGGGCAGAGCGAGATCAGTCTTTAAACTAAGACAAAAAACATTCTACTCAAATAAGGATTTTGCTTTGTTTGAATAAACAGCAACGCAATAAAAATGTCCACTTTCCACAGTTATTTGGTTTGTTTTCATTTTATTTTATTTAAATTACATCTGTGTGACATTCCCCTGGCTCTTTTTTGAATTCATAGAATTCTTCTAATTCTAACCCTCTGCATTTGTATTATAGCATATGGAATAAATTACAATTTTAAATTAAGATTTTTTTAATTTTATAAGATTAAGGTAAACAAGCTATCACATGCTATCAAAGCAGAGATGTCACTCTCTGGTGTCAAGAACCTCTGTATTACTCATATCTTCCACCTCTTCTGTGTAATTCTTTACCCGATTCTCTCCACTCGCATGTATCGAAACTCTTCATGGTCTCCTGTAAAGCGATATATCGAAACACTAAATAATTTAACTGAAAAAAAGAAACAAATGTTTATACATGTCAAATATTAACACTGTTCACATTTTGACAGAACATTCTCACCTTAGGGTTTATTTCTCAAGACAAACGATGACATTCCTAATTTGTCCTACGCAGCATGTGCAAGGTTGAAACAAAATCACAAAATCATGGAAATACACATCGCTTCAACCCAAACACTGCAGTCATGTAGTATGACTCTAATTCTAATATTTTGAATAAATTTTTCATTATTTTATTATTTATTTTTAATTATTTTCAAAGTACCAAAATAATAATAATAATAATAATAACAATAATAATAATAATGATTATTATTATTATTGTTATTGTTATTGTTATTATTATTATATTATTATTGTTATTATTATTAATTAAAAAGCCTCCTCATCAAGAAGCGTCTCACTGATGTGATAATAAATGTGTAACACATCTGTTCTGCAACAAGAATACAAATCAATCTTTAAAAAAAAAAAAAGAAGATTAGAAACATGAAAAGTGAAGGCCTTTCTGCATGGAGTTTGCGTGTTCTCCCTGAGTGTGTGCGTGGGTTTTCTCCTGGTTCTCCGGTTTCCTCTCACAGTCCAAAAACAGGGCCAGGCAATAGGGGGATTAGGTGAATTGGACACTCTTAATTGACCATAGGTGTGATCGTGAGAGTGGGTTGTTGTCTCTAGCAACCGAGGGGGCGATTGATTTATCATGGCAGTAAACACTTCTCGGCCCACATGGTGGAACAGTGGCTTCCACTAGGGTCTATGGCAGTTGCTACTTTCAGACCTTTTTCAATCAAGCACAGTTTTGTACATTTTGGTTCCATTTAGAGGAAAATAAACAATAAAGTGCATCTCATATGGGTGGAAACCACCCGCATGCACACAAAGCTCGAGTTTGTCTCGAAACCAGTAGACAGTGTTTATTTTCTATGCGGTCTACGCAACCAGTGCAGGTTGACAAATCCAACAGACAAAGTAGTAGCAACATTCATTGTGCGTCTTGTCTGTGTACATCTCTAGAGTTTGAGACAAGCAACAGCTAATCAAAACAAAGATCAAAGTGACTGCTTGATGATATTAGAGGATGTGCAAAGCTGACTGAGAGAGAGATCTCTGTTTTGTCTTGATGAGCAAATCCTGTCACACGCAGCAATTAGTGTGTGCACTGACAAGACCAAAAAATGACAAAGGCGGATTATGGAACCTTGTGTTTAAGTAATAACTCAATCATACCACATGTATTTTTCCAGATGGATTACGTGCTGAGCATCAGGCAGAAAGTTACCTTCATTCTTTCCAGCCGCCTTAATCCCATTTCCAGGGTTTTGTTGTGATCCTTGAGGTCATATGAGTTCCTGCCATGTCTCCATCAGCCTCAGCTCAAAGCCAACAATCACTTTTCTCTGAGCTCTTGACCATGGTCAGATTAGGGGACCTGCAGCTGGCCTTTTAGAATCATATACTGGCCAATGAAGGGGGGAAAATTACTTTTTATTATTCACACTCACAGTCTTCCCCAAAGCTGAGTGCTCTCCACAAGTAGAAGCTTTGTTGAGTGAAAATAAGTCAACCATGAAATAAACAAAGCGGAGTGAATGGAAATTATTCCTCCATTATTTTTCTCATAAACAGTGAGATCTATAGCTGCAGTTTGTGCAACAAAATGAAAACAGCCATGACGAATGAGTTCAGCATCAAAATCATTATTTATTTTTTCAATTTTTCAATTATCTTTTTTTCACAGTAGCTAGGTTTGCATCAAAATTTTGTTTGAAAAACAATCAGTTCAGTAAGCCCCAAAATCAAAAACCCAAGTTACAGACGATACTCTCGGTTAGCCCAGCGATCATAAACCTGTCACACAGATGAAAAAACAGAGTAAAAGCTGCCTTTAAACCTTTAAGGGCCGCTTATGTTACAGTGACACACAGTGTACAAACTGTGAACACCACCATCCTGAAAAGAAACCATGTTACTGACATATAGCACCATTGAACATTTTAAACCACTTTCAAAGACCCCCCTCATGTCTTGTTTTTATTGATTTTATGTTTTATACCTTTTATGTTGTTGGGCCTTTAAATCAGTAAAGCACTTTGGTCAACCTTGGTTGTTTTTCAAATGTGCTCTTGAAATAAGTCATCAATGCTCCGTGTGTGTGTGTGTGTGTTTGGTGCTATTAATAAAAGTAATGTGCACCTTATGTCATCTACTCTTGGTAAAGGAAGAGAGTACACTTAACTGTGGACAGTGACTAGTGGGCAAATTATTCTGCAAAATAATTTGTCCTTGCTCTGATTAGGGCAAATCTGTGGAAGCCCATTTCTGATCGAGAGAAAAAAGAAAAAGAGGTAAAACAGCCTTGATGATAAAAATATCCTCAGAGTAAATCGAAATTCATAATTATGAGATAAAAAGTCATAATGAGATAAACAGTCATAATTATGAGATAAAAAGTCATAATTATGAGATAAAAAGTCATAATAATGAGATAAACAGTCATAATTATGAGATAAAAAGTCATAATAATGAGATAAACAGTCACAATTATGAGATAAGAAGTGCACATGCACCTCAACTGCAATGTTTGAAATGACCCCTTTGAAACGACAGACTAAAATAAGTTTTATCTCATAATTTCGCCTTATCTCATAACTTTGAGGATATTTTTATTATCAAGTTTTACCTTTTTTTTTCTGTTGCTGGCGGAAATGGGCTTCCATACAAATCCAGTCACAGCCGGCAACACCAATGAGTCTGCTGGAACCACAAACACAGCAGTGTACTCGGTTTCATGACATCGACTGTACACAATCCAGATGGCCTGCAGCAGATTTATCGAATGAAAGATATTACAATGAATATGACTGTAGTGATTTGAAACAATCTTCCTCACTACCAAAACAGAAGCGTGCGTCTAACGAACACAAACGGCACATGACACAAAAGAAAGCCACAGACATTGCACAGATATTGTCTTTATTTTTATTCAAAAATCCTTTTGTTAATGATCTACATGATGCAAATTCAACACACCCAGAATTACGGGTCCCTCCAGTTCCATTATTACGACTGTGAATAAAGGCGGGGTTACAATGACCAAACTTTCGGCTCATCTACAGTAGAGGACCTCACACTATCAAGGTCAGAACATGCAGGCAAACAGGGTGACCTAATGGCACTGATGAAGATGCAGGACTTATTATAGGATGAATCAGAGAATGTAAATGACACGTTACTACACTGCCCCCTGCAGAATAGATGCTGTAAGGCAATATTATTTGACAAGGTCTCTGTAAACAGAGTAGGCACAGGCGATGCCTGATTTTACAAAAACCCAAAAGCCACAAAACAGCCACAACTGGAAACGATAATGTTTTGAATTCAAAATAAATGCAAATAAATGCTTCTTTTATTTTTGTTTAAAGTCTATGGCAGGGGTTTCTACGCAGCAGGTTAGGTTTGAGGCGTCCAGTGATTTTCAGTAAAGTGCCTTTTAAAAAAAAAAGAGGAGCATCCTGAGTCATTAAGTCTGACGTGCATTCACCTCGATGAAACGGTAACATTAAAGATGACAATGCTACATGTAAACTTGTAGTGCGCAGCAGATCTCTACAAGCTTCTCTACAGGCATCTCTATTTAAATAGCAAGAACTAAAATTACATCAAGTGGTCATTCACAATTCCACGGGGAGCAGAAAATAAAAGAAGCACTAACAGATGGACCTTCAGGCCCACTTCACAGTTTCCCCACTAACCCTCTCCTTACTGAAAAACAAACTTGGTCCACTTCTCTGAAAGATTTAAGAATAAAATGAGAAAGTTTGACAGTGGTGGAATGAAGTAAAGGAGAACCTGGCGAATATTAGTGAGACTTGATCACAGTACTGGCTGATTTACACTTCAAAGATAGTCATTAGGTCATTAGAAGGCAAACCAATATTTCTGTAAAACTTAAAGTCAGCACTGTTGGGAATGATGACTATGCACGTACGTACGTAATAGCTCGATCAGTCATGTTTTCATAATGGCTTTTTGGGGAACTATAACAGCACTGATGACAAACTTCACTGTGTTTACTACAGAACTTTCTAAGCCGTGGTCTACAATTTTGTTCCGCTAGTCAGGACCTGAAGGTGCTGTACACCGATGGTGGACAGGGCTTAAAGTACTGGGTGCTGAGATTTAAACATAAATCACAAAAAAAAAACAAAAAAACAATATGACCAGCCATTAAGTCTGTCATCTACGATCAAAGTTGATGAATTAGCTGTGGTCTCCCCAACTCAACATTAACACAATGTCTCTTAACATACTTTGACTGAAAAGACTACTACTTTAACATCTGCTAAAACTCATTTTAAACTCCTAGGATTAATTTGGAAGGGTTTGGGTTACCTCTCTATTAAGTAACTTAAAATCCTAGGCCAGGGAATCATTTGTTGTTCCAGTATTCCTCCCTTCCAGCAGTCGGTGCGCTCTGTAGTCAAAATCATTGAGACAGAGGTAGAGCAAAATGAGATGGTGAAGCAAGCACACACACACACACACACATTGATGGCTCCCTGCAGGGTGCGCTCAGGAGATGATGCGAATGCCAAAGTATTTCTTGAGCTGCTCCAGGAACATGAAGGTGAGCACTGTGTGAGGGATCAAGCGGATGCCAGCTGGAACGAGACCCTGCGACAGAACATAGTATTATATGACGTATCAAATCTGTCCCATTACAATTGTCAACCCAAGACAACTACTACTAAAAAACACGTCTGTAGAATAGTGCGTTTACGTTTGATTTGCTGGAACGGGAAGGGAAATTAGGTTTACATCTGGTTTTCTAGCCTCATTTAAACCTGGCATTAAAATGCGTTTTCTGTGATCCCATCTGCTAAACCACTTCAGGAGACTCATTGTGACCATATTGAACAGAAGTGTAAAAATGCAACTAGTCTCCGATGCGTCTCTGCTCCACCCACAACTATGGGAGCGGAAATAAGTTTGCTGGATCTGAGCAACGCTAACGTGAATGTCCGGTTTTCGCTTGCTGGACAATAGATTCCCTCCAGAATTACAGCCTTGTGTACTACCTTGGACTGCATGGTTTTATCTGTAGTTTTACCTGTGCAACAGGGTGTGGTCAGTGTGAATCAAATTGCAGGGTCGGCGTATCACACAACTGACATAATACCTCTAAGAAACCTTTAAAGACCTCCTGATGATCAGTGGCACTAAATAACTAACCGTGTTAATTGAGGGTTTGTTTTTGTTTACCTTGTAAAACGCTAGCGGACCCAACTTGGCAGTTTCCCGTAAGCAGTGTGTCACGCCCTGTGTAGAGAGGTAGAGAGAGAGAGAGAGAGAGAGCGATATGCTGGGTGAAAATGAACACTGACATGAGAGGAAGCAGGATTAGCAGCCCCAGAAAGGAGTGAAAGGATTAGAGGAGACAATGAACCGGGGATTAGGGCGGATCAGCTCACCGTGTACTCTCCCTTTGAGCTCATCAGTCTCGTCTTTAGTACATCCAGAGGTTGACACAGGAACGTAGCGCAGCCTCCCTGCACACGAAAACACCAGGGTCAGTTGACAAAAGAGCCGAGTAAACGCAACAAGCACACGAACGAAAAACTGGATACTTACAGCGATGAAACTGGAAAGGAAGTGTGTGACGATGGTATCGCCCATTATCCCTGTTCCCAACACAAGCTGTTTGGCCTGGTCATAACACGCTAGCTAAAGATGCAAAAAAGGGAAAGGAGAGAAGGTGAAAAAGGGTTAAAAAGAATGAAACCGTGTGTTTTTGTGCTCTCCTTCATTCACATTTGAAACACTGCAGTCATATGTTGAAATGACACTTCTCATTTGAGCTTGGCTTGGTCTTCCTATACCATGAGAAAAAGGAACTGGGCAACACTGGGACGTTTAGCAAGTTCATGTGCTCGTCAAAGCTGCATGCAGAACATCTCTTTCATAGTGTGTCACGTGACACTTTAGTATTGTTATTCTACAGATCATTAGGTAAGTAAAATGTCTAGTGATGAATCAGATGAAGCGGATGATTGGCAGCTCTCATTTCTGGACTTACTGAATGTGCACGGGTGCCATACAGCATGTGCTTGCTAACACAGATTTCAAAATGCTAATTGGAGCTAATGGTGTATGGATTAATGCACGATGCATTATACATTGCATACAAGTAGAACTATTTTAAACATTATCTAACTCGTGTGGGAAATTGCTACGCTGATGAATGACTACAACTTTAATGTCATTTATTTTAATGAAGTTATCTTACTGAATGACTTATACATGGAATCTAAATTTGGCATTCCCGTAAGCATGACTAACAGATCTATTTAAGTACTTAAGTAAAAAATTGAGTTCAAGCTGAGATTATATTAGTTGTAAGATATTAAAATGAAGAAAGAGACATTCCTCTTCAATGACTTGAGAAGACCTAAGAAGACAAAGAGCTTATAAGATTGCAAGTCGCACCTCAACGTAGCTTCCAACAGGATCTCACATAACATCATCCTCGACTGATTAGCCTCCATATGATTTACAAGCACCCCACTTGCTTGTAAGTGGGGTGCTTGTAAATCATGACGGTTGTTCCCCCAGGGCCTGTACTTGGACCTCTCCTCCTTACCATCTACCTGCTTCCTCCTGATAATGCCCTTAGGACATCTGCTATTCATTTTCATAGCTACACAGAACACACCTAATTCTGTTTTTCCACCATGCTAAACTCCACCCTACCACCATCATCCCTCTCTCATTGTTAACATGAAGTCAAATCCTGGTTCTCTCATAACAGCTAATAGCTATGTTTACGTGGACACAGGTAATCAGATTAAAAGCCCGATACAGTCCATCCGGATACAAATTTCATTCCGAACGAGAGGGTTGGCCAAGAAGAATAATGAACAGACATGAAAGTCACAAACACGGAAGAGGTGGACACTAGACAGATAGCGGACAGTGAGGGGACGAGCAGACGTGATTATTATAACACTATTCGTTCAGCATTCAGCTGTGTTGCTCATTATCCATGAGATTTCTATTTTTTATTCATACTGCTTTGTTTTTTTTTGCTTACTATTTAGTGAAACCTGATTAATAAAATGTATTATTATTATTGTTATTATTATGAATTCCGGCCTTTCCCCAGGCTGTGAGTAATGTGACTTGCCTGTCCAACAGTGACCATCGCACCTCTGCTGGATGCCATGGTGGCCCCTGAGAAAAGCTTCCTCACACCCTCTGTGGGACAGGAAATGTGTCAGAGATCAGACTTGATGCCATAGTGTGGTACACATGACATACACACAGCGTGGCTTCAGATTTACCTTCTCTAAAGACTCTGAAGAGCCCGTCGATGGCGTGTTTGTAGCTACAAGAAAACCACCAGCATTAAAAAGAGGAAAAGACTCGAGGGCATCTACAGTGTCAAAATGAAATGACAACACTCACTTCCTCCTCAGTTCTGGTGGTAGCTTCATGTCATTCTGCATCCTGGAAACCAAGAGATCAGATCTTTAATTTACAATTTGTTTTTAACCATTAACCCAAACAGCCAAAAAAAATTGAATGTAGTTACTGAGTATAAATATTATTTCCATGGTAAATATTGACACGGTATCTTACCTGACATTCACCATGTCTGCTGGCGTCCCAACAAACCCACCAGTGAAACCTGCGGGCACACAATCCAGCATGAGTGATACTACACGTGTGTGTACTTATACATACATTATGCAGTAAATATAATGTATAAACAATAGAAAGCTAGGGCATTTTAGCAGGTCTTCACAACATCAAAGGGCTTTTCAGGGTTAGGGTTTCAATTAGGCGTGATAATAAATGTTACGGAATGGGGCTTGGGAATGTATTTTGTCTGGGGGTGTCCTCATTAAGAAAGCTGTACAGGAATGTGAGCAACAGAGTGTGTGTGTGTGTTTTTCCACCTCCAAAGGCTCCCAGCAGGACCTTCTGGTAGAAGGGCAGTGGGCCCTTGCTTGTGCTTCCTATCATGTCCCTGACGGTCTCATAGATTGCAAATCTGGTGAGGGAATAAGACATCTGAGGAGAGGAGAGGAGAGGATGAGTCTGTGGCAGATGATTCAACATTTTCTTTGTCTTTCCACTAGGGGGAGCCTCTAGCAAAATAAAAGTGGCCTATAGTCAGGATGCCACATTTACAAGTTGAAACTTGTCCTACTCATCATCATCATCATCATTAGGTGGCTGATAATCAGTCTTTCTTTTAACCTCCAGTCATGTTGGAGCCACCCTACAGAATTTGCATACCTGCTAAACCCACTGCACATGACGTTCAAATGTAACATCGTTGTGCTTATTTTGGATTACCATATACAGTAGGTGCTAAGCGTGTATCAATTATTGTATAATTATCATCGCTATTTCTATACATTTTTATTTTGTAATGTTGACTAAATGTGGACCCTTGTCAGAAGAGAACTGCAGGGTACCTAGAGAGAAAAGTGTGATTAGCCACATACAGACCTGTCTACACAGAGAGGCGGAGAGGCCACTGTACAGAGCCAGAAATCCATCATTCTTAACCACATGAATGGCCATCCCCACCATCCTCTTCTTCACCTCCTGCTGTGTCTGTAGGTGAACCTGGAAAGACAAGCATGTCAAGGATTGAGGTCATGTTCAACACAGAGTGTCATCCTGTTCATGATGACTCTGTGGTTTTTTTCCTCGTTCCCCTCCTACTTGTTCCTTCTATGTTGCGTTATATGCCAGAGATGAAATATTCAGACAACAACTGCATCAAATGACTAAGGCCGCGTCCAGACAGAAACAGCATGACACATAAACGATCATGAGCTAATAGATAATACCATACATAGATATAATAACAGACACGGAGACAGAATGAACCGATCCAGGGGAACAATCACCAATCTGTTCTGTTTATTCAAGTAAAAGAAGGTCTTGTTTTTCATCACCGTGTTTGAAAGCTCTAAAGACAGGAAGTGTTCCAGTTACATCTAGTGTCTTTTCAGACTGGCTTTAGTTACTTTTCAGTGGCAGCAGTATTGTGTTGACAGTATTACTCAATACAAGACAATGAATGACAGCACACGAGAGAGCTGGAAATGTGACGCATTCGTATCGCATTCGCTGTCTACACGGAAACGCGAGGCTTGGACCTTTTTTAATAGGTGAGGACATTAGGAATGTTATTAATTAGGTCACAAACAAATATTGTAGAAATTCAGAGACTGGACGTCGGACGCAACTGAAAACCTGAGGCTTTATCACCAACATCTTTCAGGTGGACATGAATATCTGGACCAAATGTGCCAATACAAGTAGATATTGAGACATTGTTTTTTTCAAGTATTTTCTGCTGTAACTCTGGAATTGTCCACTCATCGCTGATAAATCAAACCACAATATGTTGTAAGACGAAAGTTCAAGTCACAGGCAGGATAATGTGTCAACGCAGAGCGCACACACACACACACACACACACATACACACAGTGGTGAAACATTACACTGATAAGTGTCTAGCTTAACAATCCTCTTTTTATGAGGTCTTGTTTAGCAACTTCGCCGTTATCCGTTGAGGGCAAACCGATCCACCTATCTGATAGTCTTCCTTAAAACAATGGAGGGACTCAATAAAACCATTCAACTTTGGCACAGTCGCCCTCTGTCTCGTTGTCAGTTGTCAAAGTAGAGGTCGTTTGTGAGTGCTCCAGCCTCTGTGGTGACATTGTTTTAATAACACTTCACAAAGCTTTGATAATTAACAGGAGCTCCTCAGAAAGTCAATAAAATGCATTGATAACAAATAAGTAAATGAATGGCAATAAAAAAAGGAACTAGAGGAAAACAGACAATAAAGCATATGGCTGGACACCAGTGTGACTGACAGCTGGTGTCATCAAATGGGTGATGTAGAGTAGACACAAGACTTCTTATTTCTAGATTAAGCTTATATAAAAAAAAAACAGCCCCGGTATTTATAGTAAGCGGTCAGCCAAAGATGCAGAGATGTTCTACGGTCAGTTTGTCTGCAGCACTTACCAAGAGAATTTAGTGACAAATTATAGAATTCAGCAGGGCTGACTGACAGGAGGATGCAGCAGTGCTCTATTATTGCAGACATTTAAATGCATTTTTCCCTTTAGGTTGTGTGTTGAATTCCTCACTATGTACTAAAAGACAATGTGAACAGTCTAAATTCATTTTCAAGGCCCCTTAGTAACAACTGACAGTAAGTTAGGGAGCTGACTTTTATTTTAGCAAACATTGTAAGTGGCGCTCCGTGCATATAGTCAATTATGTTTACTTGGCATACAGTGGAAACTACAGACTCAAACGTGAGAGTCCTTATCTAAGTCCTCAGCTCCTCCAGGGTGTGTGCGCAAGTGTCCTTGGGCAAGACAATGAGAATGATGTCTGTGAATGATGTCGAACTGACAAATTGGCTCTTAGCTGGTTTTGTGGAAAGGGGACAACATGCAGACGATTCTTCCCTATGAGAAGGAAAATGCAAAGCACTTGCACAACTGTATGATTTCACGTAATAATAGCTCTGGAGGTAAAAAACAAACCTCTGTGTGAATTAGATATCTGCTACTCTGCTATTAAATTGCCCACAACAAACCTTGTCTGTGTAATAAACAGAATGTTTCCATGCACAGTTAAGTCGAGTTCGCCTATGCCGATGAGTGGGGAATGAGTTTATTGACTGCAGTGTGTCTGTCCTTGCTACACTAGGGGGCAAAAATGCAGCCTTTCAGCTTGTTGGTATCAAGTGGCTTCAGATTTAGCTGCAGCTGGTTGTTTGAATTCCCAGTATCATTCCAAGTCTTCCTAACAACCATTAACTTTTTTTCTGTGTACCAGCTCCTTTTTTTAACCTGAGGGGTGGGAACTGTGCACTCACACACAGAGTGCCTGGGCCAAGTTGAGTCTGACTCTGCTCTGACTGAAAGTGCACTCATTTTTCTACCACTTTATACGACACTGAGCGAAAGACAGGGACAATTTAGAGTGTCCAATTAGCCTAATCCCCAAATCTGCATGTTTTTGGGCTGTGGGGGGAAACCGGAGAACCCGGGAGAAACCTGAAAGTATACATGCAGTAGTTATTTAATTCCCAATCCCATTATCTGGGTGTGCAAGTACAACTTTGAGTACATCAATTTCAATTTCAGTCACACTGACATATTTACATGTATTTTAAAATCAGTTGCTTGCCGGGCAAACTAATACACATTATAGAGTGTTTACTTCATCCAAGAGCCTTTATCCTTGCAAACTGGGGACACTGGCTTGACTTGCAAAAAATGAATAAGAATAAAAGTGTACTAATTCTTGAGTAACTGATGCTTTTGTGTGTTTTTATTAGCAGAGACCAAACACAGCTGCACAGAAAATGCTACAGCCGTGAAGACAAACACTGAATTATACAAATAAAACATACGTAGGTTTATATTGCGATTTTATAAATGAGTCACCAGCAAACTAGCAAGTAAGGCCAAACATTAAGAACTCCTCGAGACATTCTTACAAGCAAGTGCTGATTAGTAACCTTGTCTGCACACTTACGCAGCACATGACTTACTGATGTGTTATTGGGTTTAAAGACAGGCATGAGTAAAGTGAGGGTGGATGCATGTAAGACGTAGAAAAACTAGGTTGTAGATTGTTTTGATTATTAAAAAAATATACATACACTCAAAGCAATGAATCCATTATCATAACAGTTGATGATTAACTTAATAGTTGACTGGTCAGGTAATTGTTTAACCCTATTGAATTGAACCCCAAACTTCTGCTTCATAAGGACCAGGTTTTGGTCTCCATGAGGACTGCTGCTCCTGACAAGGTCAGTGTTCATGCCAGAAGAGGTCCTAAAGAGGTAACTAATACAAGCACACGCACAGCACGCTCTTACGCAGCATACTTCTTAAGGACACTCGTAGATATAACACATTCCCTGACACTAACCTTGACCCTAAAACCAAAACTTACATCTGGCAAAGCCTTTTAATAGTTGTAAGAACCAGACTAAAGTGTCCTATAGTTACAAAACCTGTGCTTTATATGGAGGTTTGTTTTTTGGTCCTCACGAAGATTTACACACACACACACACACACACAGAGGCAGACAGACAGACACACAGACAGACACCTGCTGTCAGGCAGCCTATGTTTGGAGGGGAAAGGAAACCCCCACTTGGTGTTGTCTTACAATTACCACATTATGTTCAAAATTTTTCATATTTTATAAACATGTATAAACAGAAAGGGTGTCCTGTTGACCTGCGCCCTGTGTTTGTGACAGGCCTGTACCAATGTAAGGAAGCACGAGACGCTTTTACACACACACACTGACACCATATCATCATACGGTCATGTTGGGTCGGCTCACAGACAGTGTACAGTTTACAGTATACTCATGTGCAGCCTGGTGCTCAGGCCTGCGAGCACTGACTGACTGCGCCTCACCTTTAGCAGATCCAGAGGATGCGTGCAGCACGCAGCCCCGCAGGACGCCAGCCCACCGAAATACCACCGCGAGACCCTTCTTTCGGCCATGGAGCCGACCTCTGTCGCCGTCAGACGCAGCTAAAGCGGTAACCCTTCCTTCCCTTCTTCTTTCCGTCCTCTTGGCCCCGGCGCCTCGACACGCTGCGTCCGGCTGCTATGTGTACCGTCTTGTGCGGCGTGCAGTGTGGTACAGCTGGCTGCAGTGGCGCGTGCTTCACTGCGCACACACACAGCCCCGTTAATCTTCAGACACGCCGACAAGAGACTCACTTGGAGGACTTTGGGCTCCAAAAGGATAGCACACACTCGCGACACATGATGCGCGCGCGCATGTGTGTGTGTGTAAGCGCGCGCTGTCCACTGTACGTGACAGAAGGAAGCAGCAGCTGTAAACACAAGGACAGAACGCAGCCAATTGCCTCCGTGGACGCTGGAGCGGCCTACTCGCCCCCTAAACCCGGGATTCAAAGGTTGACGGTCGGATGTGAGCGAGACGGAGCGGCGCAAACTCGCGTTAGCCTACTTTCCTCGCAACTTACTGTCATGTAGGATTTAAAGCGGTACACACCGCCGCCGCAGTAGCACACATGCAAATATTGGTGATGTCGCTTTAAGAGGAAAAGTGGCCCACATTCTCAGCACCTATTATCCAAATGAAAACAAGTGTTTACCAGCGCTTCCTTAAGTCTGGGCCTAAAAATCCCCGAATATAAAATAACATTCAAATACAAACACAGTAAAGGCTCTCTCACTCTGATAATGTTTAATACAAGACCACCAATGAATGGACTTTGTGAAAATATGAGTAGTATTCTTTATAATATGTGGGCAAGTAAATATGAGACACTGTCAAATCTGCCCATTTTTGTGCAGGTAATTCACTGAGTTTCATTCAGATTGACATAAATTGAAGTTGTGCTCCCTCTAGTGGACATTTACGTAATGACAGACAATTTCACTGAACACATGTTGCAGCATGTGGAGCAGGAGAGTTTTGGGGAATATAACCCTGTCTCTAAGGATTACCACAACCAGTTGGGTTTGTTTTGTTTTGTTTTTGTCGTCAAAATAGTTAGATGATGTAAATCTATGGTTTTTGAGTTGTTTCTGCGAGAATTGAATCAAATTTGGAAGAGTCGCTGTCTTGTTTGTTGAGGCTGTTGTGTGAAAAGTGTTTTGAGATGTTCATTTAGTCAGTGCTGATGTTAATTTAATGTAACTGCAGTATTAACCACGTGAGGGCACTGCATTTCATTGTTTTCACTGTCATTTAATTCCACAATATATGCCTTATTGTTGCAATGCGTTTCAGTATATTCAATGCTAAAGTACAGTGGCCAGTGTGAAACAGAAAGTTTACATATCACAAAATAGTACAAAGTACTGAGACAAATTTGCTGAAGCTGAGACATATTTACATTTTAGGAAACAGATTTACGAACTGTGAAGCACTTTTACAAAAGTAAAAAAAATGCACATTTTGTAAAACAAATTTACAAACGGTCAAATACTATTACAGAATCCCAAAATTAATATACAAAAGCCATTGTTCTGACGGAAAAGGAACAGAGTGAGAGGTCAGTTTGTGAAGCCCTCTCAGTTTATGGTGGCTGTTACTGAGTTGTACATTGTAAATGTGTTTTGTAAATGTGTGTCTTGCATCTCATGAAATGCATTTCATTTAGTCAGTGAATGTAAATTTGCCCTCGAGTTTTGTAAGAGTTTGTAACATTGTTTCACACCTATACCAGCCAACACTTGCATGTCTTCTAGACTTTGTTCTTTATATTTTGTTTCAGTTTCACATAAAATAAGTGATTTAATGAGAGCAAGCTGGAAAAAGAGAGCTGATCGAAGAAGTTAAGCGTCACAAGCTTCATTGGACCTGCTATGTTCACTTCCTGTCAAGTCTGGCTGTGGAATGTTGGGCAAGAAGAGAATATTCACATGCAGCTCAGCTTGACACATTGGACGTGTTCTGACAAGTTTAATTACCAGGTTTTGCAAACGTGATCATTAAAATTATACATAAGCCTCAGTTTTTGAAATAACTTCACAAACTACAGAGCGATCATAGTGAGATTAAACATGCCCAAAGTGCAGTTTTTAAAGTGATTTTTAATTCAAAAAAAGAAAAGAAAGCATCCACTATCAAAAAGAGAAACTGCACATAAAGTCATCAAATACAGGGAGTGGAGGGAGCTGCAATAATTGGCTTTTAAACAGATTTTATTCTACTAAATTAAACAAAATAATACTCTTAAATGCTTGCTGGTGATTCCCTCAAATAATGAGTTGTAGTTTTAGTAAATCATTGTACTACGTTGAACACATCAGTTTCTGTGTCTACTGCCCCCAAGTGTATGACTGCTGTCACAACACTCATGTGTTTTCTAACTGGAGATCTTCTGGAATGAAAATTGATCATTTCCTCCCTCATATTGGGACTGACTCACCCTTTAGCACAAAAGCTTTAGAAGCACCAGGTGCACAGTTAGACAGTTTCTCCCCTATAGATCTCCCTGAGTTAACATCGTTAGTTTCATCATCTAAGCCATCAACCTGTCAGTTAGATCCTATCCCCACCAAACTGTTTAAAGATGTGTTTCCTTTAATTAACAACTCTATATTAACTCAAATTAATCTATCCTTATTAACTGGATATGTGCCCCAAACGTTTAAAGTAGCAGTTATTAAACCCCTTCTAAAAAAAGCGACCCTTGACCCAGATATTTTAGCTAATTACCGACCGATATCTAATCTTCCCTTTGTCTCTAAAATCTTAGAAAAGGCTGTTGCCAATCAATTATGTGAATATCTGCGCATTAATGGCCTGTTTGAAGATTTTCAGTCAGGTTTTAGATTAAACCATAGCACAGAAACGGCACTAGTTAAAGTTAGTAATGATCTTCTCTTGGCGTCAGATAATGGTCTAGTTTCTTTACTTGTCCTGTTAGATCTTAGTGCTGCATTTGACACCATTGATCATGATATTCTACTGCAGAGATTGGAGCAGACTCTTGGTATCACAGGTGCTGCCCTCTGCTGGTTTAAATCATACTTATCTGATAGATTCCAGTTTGTTCACGTTAATGATAAAGCCTCATTACAAACACAAGTTAATTGTGGAGTTCCACAAGGCTCAGTGCTTGGGCCTATACTTTTTACCTTATATATGCTTCCTCTAGGGAACATTATTAGAAAGCATAACATACACTTTCATTGTTATGCAGATGACACACAGCTATATCTATCGATGAGGCCGGATGAAATAAATCAGGTTGTTCAACTCCAGGAATGTCTCAGAGACATTAAGTCCTGGATGACCTGTAACTTTCTACTTTTAAACTCAGATAAAACTGAGGTCATTATACTCGGCCCTAAACACCTCAGAGAAAAACTTTCTGCCCACATTGTCACTTTAGATGACATCACCCTGGCTTCCAGTTCCACTGTGAGGAACCTTGGAGTTACTTTTGACCAGGAAATGTCATTTGATTCACACATAAAACTAATTTCCAGAACAGCCTTCTTCCACCTGCGGAACATTATGAAAATTAGAAACATTCTGTCTTTACAGGATGCTGAAAAACTAGTTCATGCTTTTGTTACATCTAGATTAGATTACTGTAACTCCTTATTAGCAGGATGTTCTAACAAGTCTGTTAGAATCCTTCAGTTAATTCAAAATGCTGCAGCACGAGTTCTGACAGGAACTAGAAAGAGAGACCATATAACTCCAGTGTTAGCTTCTCTACACTGGCTCCCCATACAGTTTAGAATTAAATTTAAAATCCTCCTCCTCACGTACAAAGCACTTAATGGTCAGGCCCCTTCATACCTGAAAGACCTAGTCTTACCCTATCATCCTAATAGACCACTTAGGTCACAAAATACAGGTTTACTTGTGGTTCCCAGAGTCTGTAAGAGTAGAATGGGAGGCAGAGCCTTTAGCTACCAGGCTCCTCTCCTGTGGAACCAGCTTCCAATGATAGTTCGGGAGGCGGACACTCTCTCTGTATTTAAAGTTAAACTTAAAACTTTCCTTTTTGATAAAGCTTATAGTTAGAGCTGGTTCAGGGAAACCTAAACCATCTCTTAGTTATGCTGCTATAGAACTAAACTGCTGGGGGATTTTCCGGTGGTACACGCACATTCACTCTCTCACACTCAGCATTTGATTATGACTTTTTATATGTCATTAACCTTGTCTCTTTCTCTCCCTAGTTTGTGTCTTTCCTTCCTTCCTCTCTCTCTCTCTGTATTCTCATCATGCAGGTTGCAGGATCAAGATCCAGTTTCCGAGGCTACGCTCATCGTCACCATTATTATTATTTTGTAAATTAAAAAGTCGATATCAGTAACTGTATAAATTTGTAACCTGATACAGTTGTTGTGTATCTGCTGCTGGTCTCCCTCTCTCTCTTCTGTCTCTCCCTCATCTCCCTCTTGTCCTTTCTCTCCCCCCATTTTCTGTCCCCCACCTCTCCACTATCCCCCATTTTTCCTTTCACCCCAACCGGTCGAGGCAGATGACCGCACATCTCTGAGCCTGGTTCTGTCAGAGATTTCTTCCTGTTAAGAGGGAGTTTTTTCTCTCCACTGACGCCTAGTGCTTGCTCATTGTGTGAATTGTTGGGGGTCTCTGCTCTCTTTGATGTTGTCTATGTACAGTGCCTTGAGATAATGTATGTTATGATTTGGCGCTATACAAATAAAATTGAATTGAATTGAATTGAATTTTCTTCTACACGTGGCGTGATGGATCGCTGTGCTTTATGTTATTATAATATTGCTTTTCTTATACTGCTTCTCTTTCATTATCAAGGAAAAGTGACTGATCATGTGTCTACTCATGAGTGTCATGACTCATGAGTAGATTATTTTCATAATCAAATAATCCGGATAATCCAGTATTTGTTTGTTACATAAAATGTAAATCAGTGTTTTCCAACCTGGAGATAATGGTGTTGTTTTGTCCACAAACTAAAATGATTCAGTTTAAATGATTTTATTTGTTATATGGAGCAAAGACACCAGAAAACATTCACACTGAAGAAGAAGCTCAAAAATCAGGGGAACTTGTTTTAATCATTAAAAAAAAAAACTAGTTGACGATTAATTTATTCATTGATTAATAATCGAATAAGCCCCAATCATGAGGGTTAAATAAGTTAAAGCTTTTACACACATACTTTTAAATCATAAAATATGTGAAAATATAAAGTTGTTAGAATGGGAGTTATTCTCCTATGTTTTGAAGTCAGCAGGCACATGTACATGTTTGAAAGAACAGAGCTCTTATTGTGCGTAATCCGTGATAATCCATAAAACGATACTTTACTATAGACTTTTATCAAGTCAACTGTAGCCAAAGCTAGAAATTGTCATCACAACCCAGTTAATACTCTAAGAATATAACTCAGCAACATGTCTTTTTCTTTCATATTAAATAAACAATTGGGAATTATGATAAATGTATCAATGTTGCACGAGTACTATTCATTGGTAGTCTATAGTATATATATTCATATAGCAGTAAAACAGATTAGTTAAAAATATGATCTTTTAAAGTTATGCTGAAAAGGCACATGAAAAATAACTTTAAATAATACAATACAAGAAAATACATAGAAAATACAAGAAAATCATGTATTTTAAGGAGTACATTTGCTAAATTATTTAAAAAATAAAATAAAATCATGCACAACTGTCACTGCCCACACATGTTCACTGAAAACACCAGCATGCACACAAGTACTATGAACACTGGCCTTCTGTACACATATCACCCACACACACACACACACACACAAGCAAGCAGAGGCAGAGTGGCATTTAAGAAATGCAATTAGTAAACAGCTGTAATCCTTCAACAATTGATTTCTACTCCCACGTGAACACAGAGCTTGAAGTTAATTTATAAATCTGCATGTATCTCAGTTAGATTAGATCACATATCCACAACACAGTGTAGGCTGATAATAAACACAACATAGCCTTATTGCAGTTTCCAGAGGCTTTTTTGTTGACATGGTTGTGACCTCCTGTGTTTGCTCACACCTCACATGTCCAGTGAAACGACCTCATACAAAAGATTTTTCCTGTTGCTTCGCTTCTCCTGCTCCACCTGTCTGCGGGTTGTCTTTCGCCGCTCTTCCAAAAACTGGCAGCGCTCTTCCTCCTGGTGGAGAAGAGCCGACATGCAGCAGCGAACCCCCGACCAGGAGCAGTAGACTGGCGCCCCAGCCAAGGTACAGCGCTGGTCCCAGCTCTCTCTTAAGGGGCGCTGCAACATTTGGATCATAGAAGTCCCTGATGATTGCATAGGCCGTCCAACAGATGGGTAGCAAGTAAGCAAGGCCAGCCACAAGGAAGAGTACCCCTGCTATCCTAGCCAGCCGAGCCTTGGGGGCCTTGTTTCCGCTACCCATGCAGTGAGTGCACTTGGCCCCTGCCACCCCAATTATAAGTGCCAGAAGGCAAAGGAGTAAGGACAGGACAATGAGGCCCCGGGCGGCCTGGGCAGACTTGGGCAGGGCCAAGGTGGAGTCGTAGGTCTTGCATTGGATATGACCTGTGGTCTGAGACAGGCAGTTCATCCACAGCCCCTCCCACAGCACCTGGGCGATCACTAGCTCCCCACCTACGAAGGCTGACACGCGCCACAGTGGAGCAGCGCACACCAACGCCCCACACACCCAACCCAGCCCAGCTAAAATCAAACCCATCACCTGGAGACCTGTTGATGCCATGATCACTCTAGATCACTGTCAACAAAAATGTCCCTCACAAAATCCTTAAATCGAGTCTTCTTGACCAAGTCTTCCCTCAGTCATTCAGTGTATGCTTGTCAAGATTTGTCCCTCCACTCTTCTTCTGTAAGAGACCCAAAGATGTTTTTAGTGCACCTATGTTATAGAATCAAATGTAAACAAATACAAAAATATATGTAATTTAATAATAATAATATATCTGAACTAAAAAAACAAAGATGATTAAAAAGAAGTAAACATGCAGTGCAATTGCCCAGAATTTAACAGAATTGACAGTTGAAGCTAAAAACTACTACAAAACTTATTTGTCTAACAGATGTCCACTGTTTCCCATCAAAGACCTAAATCTGTAAAATATAATTCAGCAAATGTGTCTCATACAATTAGATTAGTTGGGATTTAAAACGACTATGAAAGAAACATAAATAAAAAGTAATTATCTATTTACATTTCAAGCGACACACAACAAATCTTACTGTACAGATGTTCAATGTTTTTCTTTTTCAGGAAATTCCAATTTTGAAAGTAACTTTAAAAGCAAATAACAACATCAATGTAGTTATCCTCTAAATGCAGAGCTCAAGCAAAACTCCACAAAACTTACTTTGCCAACAGACGTCCACTGTTGGGAGTGTCAATAATCCTTTGTGTGTTTTCTTGGTGGTATGAACATGTAATGTGTCGTCCTTCTAATGTGACTGACCAGCTTGTCTCTGTGGATTTCATATGCAGGCGTGTGGGAGGGCCGCAGTGTGTAAGGCTGCATACTAAACACACAAAGCAGAAAATGACAGCACAAGGACACTTTTGTTGATTGTGACCATGTTGTCATTCGTTGGTATTTGACGGGACAAATTTAGCCAAAGCGTTAAAGGAGTAGTTCAGGTTTTTTTGAAGTGTGCTTGTCTGCGTCATTGACACATTGTTGATGCAGACTTCACCAAGCACACCGATGACTGTGCTGCTGTTTTCCAGGGACTAGCCAGGGACCTTGACACTTGTTCTCACTGATACCATCAGAGCTGTCATCAAGTAGAGGAAGTTAAGTTCCAGTGCAGAGCTTTATTGGCCCTGTGGACCTCTGACTAATTACCACAACACTGCAGTTCTGTTATGAGCTAGTTTCTCATGTCAGGCTACCCAGCTCCTAGTAAAGGCTTTGGTCATCTCCCACCTTGACTACTGCTAACAGGCCTGCCGACCTGTGCTGTGAAGCCACTACAGATGGTCCACAACGTGGTGGCGCGCCTAGTCTTCAATCAGCCTAAAAGGGCACATATCACCCCTCTGTTCATTGAGCTCCACTGGCCTCCCTTAGCCGCATCACATTCTAATTACTGATGCTAGCCTAAAAAGTGCTCCATGGGTCTACTCCCATAGACTTAAATGCTCTCCTAAAGGCTTATGTTACCCCTCGACTACTCCCTTCATCAAAGGATAAGGTCAATCCAGACTCTTTTCATGTATTGCTCCATGCTGGTGGAATAACCACCAATCACTACCAGAACCTGTCTATCTTCAAGAAGCTCTTGAAATCCCAGCTCTTCAAAGAGCATCTTCTGTCCTAGCACTTACCTCAACCCCTACCTCCTCCTTCTGCACTATCTCCTTCGTACAGCATTTACTTTGCTGCACCAAAGTCAGGAACACCCCTGCTTTTACCTCACAGGGACAAAAGGAGCTGCTGGTCCACTGATGCTTTGTGTCACTAAGGTAATACTGAATGTAGAATTTCAAACACCAAAGTCATAATATACACATTTGACATAACCTAAATTAAATTGGGCAGCAGTGGAATAGCAAGTTGTCTCACAGCAAGAAAAATCAGCAAAATTATTCTCAAAATATCGTAGGAGCACATTAAATGTGGTTAAAATCTGTTTCCCTCAATCTCTGCTGGCAGCTGTGTTAATAGTAATAATAATAATACATTTATATGTAAAATGCTTTTGAAAATGACACTTCTTTGAGCATTGCCGCTCCCAGACTAGTTCATGGAAATGACAACTTTGTCTGTGGTGTTCTCAAGTCTCAATCTATCTCTTTTTTTTTTAAACAATGAATGAGGACTATCTCCACTAGGTGGTGATATACGAACCATTTGCACATACAGAGATAGGTTGGGTCCATGTGCTCCCTACACATTTCGCTCATTGCAGGAGGCGTCTTGAGAACGAAATGCCTTGTTAAGGCTCTGTCTGTCAGCAGAGCGTTAAAGATAAAACGTACCCGCGGCTTTGGTTGCTGCAATGCAGTCAGACTGGTGGAAATGTATTTATGTATTTATTACTCCAGGACAACCTTTGCCTGCAGCTGTTCAACACTGCCATGCAAATAGTTTCATTTCATGAATAATCACAGTTAATGTGCGGCAAGTTACTTATGAAGTATTACTCTTTTAAATGTACTTATATAACTTTATATATTACCTGGTATTAACGTTGCCGTGTTGTAAATACAATAAAAAATTGACGAACAACATTATTCTCCTAGAACTGAATCACAAATTGGCAGCCAAATCAGTAACTCTTGTGTTATTGTGCTTATTAAACAGTAATAACATTACAATTACTGTGTTACATGCATAAATGAAGCACCCAGCACTGTCCACAGCACACTCTCTGTCTCCACAAGCTCTTCCAGCATCTTAAAATAAACCTGTTCTTCAGTCTGATGCTGATCCCATGCAGTCATTACCACTTAATCCTTGTTGTGTGTTCAAGCTCATGTAGTTAGTGTAGTTGTGTAGTTAGTGTGTGCTGGCAGTCATGCAACGGCAGTAAAGTGAAGGCTGTTCCTCACTTCAATGTAATCAGACGGCGGACGTTTTCCATTGTCTCATTTCCTTTAGGGAAGTGAGCTCATAATGTTTCTGAAAATAAAGTGAAGCAAACAGCAGGCCACAGTTGAAATAAGGGGCAGTAATGAATCTCAAAAGCATAGCTACATAGAAATGGTACAATGGCACAATTGAATGTGAATATTTTGTATCATCTGTTCAAGTACAACTCGCTCCAGCAGCATTCAATTCACACGTTTCTTTTAATGTAATGTGTCAAAAACATAATCATTAAGGCAGCAGAATGCAGAGACGGCCAAAACAAAGTCATTCACTGATGCTCTCAACAGTAAATACAATAGCAACGTGTAATGCTAATCATACATTCAGTGTCACACAGTGTTGCATACTGATGGACGTGTCCTTGTGGCTAACATGATGTTGAAGTTATACTGGAACAGCTGCTTTAGATTTACATCGTATGCCCTTCCACATGCAAATGGCTGTTAAACCACACAAGACTCCCAGGACGAGCACAGGAGCTCCAAGAGCCAGAGCCACTGTGGTGTTAGCTCCCACTGCTATAACCATACCTGCAAACAGCAGCACAACAGCTGCAGCTGCGGACACTCGTATGTTCTTCCTTTTGACTCTCTTCTCCTTTTCTCTCTCCTTCTCCTTCTTCTCCCTTTCCGCATCCCAAATTTTCTTCTCCTCTGCTTTCTTCTCCTCCTCCTCCTGTTTCCTCTGCTCCTCCTCCTCCCTCAGCTTCCTCTGGGCTCTTTCATACATCTCGTTAGTGTAGTGTTTCCCCCCGTTGTCCTGTACCATTTCCTTAATCATAGTGATGAGCTCTGTGACCTGTAGGCGGTCGTCCGCGTCGTTGTTGTTGAAGGCGTGGTATCTGCGTCCAAACGTGATCGAGAGTCTCCGTAGCTCTTTGCACTCCTTCAGAGCATTGTCAGCTTTAGCCTGATCTTTACATGTGAACAACATGATAGTGTACATGGAGGCATCGTCCCCAAAGTTGTCCTGGATCCACTTGACGGCGTTTCTTTCCTCCTCTGTGAACCTCACCCCAAGCCTGATCACCAGTAAGAAGGCGTGAGGGCCGGGCACTGACATCTTCACACATTCCTCTATTCTGGTTTTTAATTCTTCCACCGTGATGCCTGTGTCAAACAGACCTGGAGTGTCAATCACCTGGACCGCGGTCCCGTCTACTTTACCACTCGCAGTCTCACAGTGTTTGGTCACAGACACGGGGCTCGGGTCCTCTTTGAAGGCAGCCCTGCCGAGGATGGTGTTTCCTGTTGCACTCTTCCCCGATCCAGTTTTACCCACCAGGACGATCCTCAGGCCACCACCAGACAAATCCAGGGCTGTAACAGCAGAAGCAAATCATCACGACAGTAATAATCCACTGGCAGGCCAGAGAATTGAAGGACAGGTGTGAACGCATGCAAGGAAAATACAAACGGCTAACTTCTTATTCTGAGCAAGCAAGAATTGAGAATTAGCTGCACTCAAATATTGATGCAGCATTACTGGATTAAAAAAAATGATATATATCTTTCAGGCCAGAAAGCATGATTTTCACCTTTAGTAGTTTTGTGGGACCGATGTTTTTGGGGGTCCCGGTTTGCTTTGTGTTTTGCACAACAACGTCTCACATTCATACTCCACTGACTGGAGTGTATGGAGTGTTTCCACCAGCTCGCCTCGCCTCGGCATGGCACGGTTAAGTTGTGTTTCCCCTAGCGATAGCACCTGGTACTTTTTTTTAGTACCTCCTCTGGTGAGGTTCCAAGTCAGCTGAGGCGATACTATGCGTGCCGTCGCCAGACTGCCGGCCACTGATTGGTCAGAGTGCCGTCACAGGAAGAGGCGTCCGACACAAGGATCAAGCCGAACAGTGCCGAAATGTAGATCAGTTAAAAAGACTTAACAAATCTCAATATTTAACAGAGGAGTCTGTGGTGTCTTTAGAGACAGCACTGCTAGCTTCACAAACCCTAACCCCTGTATTTCATTCTGTGCTCCGGTCATGGAGGAAGTGCTGAACAAATAGTTTTAATGTGAAGTCACGGCAGTTTCATGCAGCCGTAGGTACTATTTTTGTGGTGGATAACCAACCTAAACTGTGCCGTGCCAGGTGAGTTGAGCTGGGACCATAGGTGAAAAAGGTGCTTTAGTAGCAATAAGGCACAAAAGCCTGCAGACCAGAGAGCATGGTGAAAGGGATAAGAGTACAATTATAACACTACAACATTAGAGAGTAAGGTTTATGTTTACACTTTGAACCATTTTTCATGATTTGTGATGTCGTCAAAATGTGCCGTCACTGTGCCAAGTCAGGCTAGAAACACTGGTTAGAACCTGGCAAACCTATAAACACCTTCAAACTCTTATTTTTAATCGGTTGATTGATTTTACCAAAGAGCAATCATATTGTAATCCAGCATTAAATTCCAAAATGTCTTATCTAGTCTTTTTTTATGTCAGTTAGTGCCTGTAATGTTGACTTACTGCCTCTTTTTTATTTTCCTTTTAGTGATGTAGTGACTTCATGATGCTGTTAAGGCACTGCACATTTCTCTCAGTCCCTCTTAAGCCATCCAAACAAACATTTCAAAGACACACCTAGTGCTGGAGAATAATAAACCTCAGGGAAGGGGATGCTTTATAACGTGGCACCGTTTTTACAATGCTACAACTAGTTAACCAGAAAACTAAATGAAGCCATTGGTTGATTCTTTAAAAAGTGTAACTTGTGGATTTACTGAGAACACAGGAGAGAGACAATGAATGGGCCTACCGTCAAAGTTATTGAGACCACACCCATCAGATCGGGGTAGAGTCCTCTGCTTCTTTTCCCGTAGTGGTATTGCTGTGAAATGATGCCATTGTGACACAAAAGAAAATCCAGATTTGACTGACATCATTATTATTAAGGTCTGCATTATGTCTGCGGCTCTCTCTTGCGCTGTTTCCAATATCAAATGTCACATCTTTTGAAACTCAAAAGCATCAATGCTGTTATATTTTCAATCATTATAGGTCAGGTCAAGTTGTCTTACCTTCAGCCATTACTTTGGATCGATCTCTGCCAGTTCCCAGGTGACTGACTGTGTTGTCCCCGGCCCGCGTTGTGAACTTTGGCAATCTCTGTCGCTCCACTTTCTGAGAAACTTCTGGGACCTGGCTTATGGACGGGGGGCTTCCTATTTCCTTGTATTGTCTTTAGTTTACATCGAAAATGTGCATCTCCAGAGGGACTGTCCACAGCTCTCTTAACATGCTGCAACCATTTGTACACATGGTTGGTATTTTATTTTATTTTTTATAAAAAAAGTCTAATCTCAACACGCGAACAGCATTCAAGCTCCTTTAGTGATAAACATACATTTATTCCACTATGACCACCAAAAGAAGTTTCTTTAAAGGAAGGAAACAAGAAAACCTCTGGTGTGTGTCACATCCTTCCATTGTTGATGTCTCCTCCCATTTAAACCAAGGCATTTTGACTGAGGACCCCTTTTTTCAGGTCCCTTCCAAAACATTCTTATCTGATCCATGCAATTGTATTTTCATTTCAAATAACACAGTGCATTTAAAAGAGAACATACAAACTCCATACAGAAAAAGTCTCTGTGCACAAATCTGAAAAAATTACTAAAATTCCTTCAAACCTCTACTGATATTTAATCTAATACTCATGTGAACTGTAAACTAGTGACAGCATCTGTGTTTGTCACAGGACTGAAATACCTGTATCGGTGTTCCTGTCCACTGAGGAGGAAGCTTATTTTTCGTCATTCAGGTCTAACTGTCCTCGTCCTGTCGTGTTTCTCCATCTTCTTTTCTCTCCTCTAACATCCTCCCCACCTTAATCTTTTTTCCTCTTGAATTTCTATTCCAAAATGACCTCTGTCTTAATCTGGTGATGATTTTTAACCAGTAGGTATTGTGCAGGCATAGAGCACAGATACTGTATCAGGGTTAATCCGAGATTTACACCAACATACAAAACTGTCCACTCTAACTGATAAGATGATGGAAATACATTTAGTGTCCACTGAGGAGGATGCTGACTCATCATTCTGGCGAAAGAGAAGTTTAACTCTTGCAATTTTTACCTGTGGCCATTAATCCTCTCCCTCTCTGACTTTCCTCTTCCATACTTTAACATCCTCCCAAGATGTGTCAGCTTTTTTCCTCTTGTTTTTCTCCTTTGCAAGAGATGCAATTTGTTCTATATGATACAGCAACGTAATAAAGGGGGAAACACAGCATCACTTTTTATTTTTTTTTATTTTATTGTCCTCCAGTGTAGATCCACATCACAGATTCTTTATCGGGGTAAATACAGGCTCAACAGCTTTAATTCAACAGACAAACGTCTACGTGTGAGGCTGAGGGTGACCTGCCATCCTGACACAATCTGTGTTCAAGCTGATGAACTGAACTTTTCATTCAAGATTACTACCCACACGTTCATTTTATAAACACATGATCAGGGACAAGACATTTTTATGACATACAGTAAAGGACATTTTACATTTCGATCATTTTATAACAGTAATATCTCAGGCAGATGCCTCATTCTAAACTGCAAATTAAGCTTATTATCGCTGATAAAAATACATGTATGTGTATATAAACCCAACATGTAACAACGATCTTTGCCTGAATTTGAAGTTTGAACTTTTCAAGTCAAGATGACTTCCTCACTCTTGAGCGCACCATGACGTATATGTAGCACATGACCTCAAAACGACTATAGTAAGGGAGTCTAGAGGGTGAGCTTGAGGACGCATCTGAAAATTAGGGCACAAAAGACTCATAATCTCACAATAATACTTCAAATTCATATTGTACCACTGCAACATCTTCTCTATCCAGTCCAACTGCGCTGTGTTCCTCTGTTCTTCACATCTCTCCTGGCCGCTGTGGCAGGTGGGATTGGTGGCTATAAATAGGATGAAAGTATTGTCACTTACTCCTCAGAAAATAAAAATAATGTGTTATCCTTGCTTCCCTCTAGTGGACATAAGGAAGCATGGCAACCTGGACTGATGACACTGAACCAGAGGACTTTATCTTAATATACTAATACAAATCTTTTTTTTTTTTACTTATTATTATTTTGTTTGCTTGCTTTTCTTTAACAATGTTATATAGCACTACACAAAAGCAACAATCTTCAAGCGTGAGCTACATCATAATCATCATTTACCGTGATTTTTTGCAGAGAGGAATTGGCTGCATAACACGGCCAACAGAAGCAGGGTCCAAGGTTTTCCACGAAGCATCTCTGCAACCGTATGAGCTCTGTAAAAACTTGAAAGATTAAGTTTGGAAAATGTAAAAGTTAGAAACACTCACTTGTCAGAGCATATCAGTCTAGAGTTAAAATCAGCTAGAGTTAAATGTGCAGTATTATATTTGACCTACCTGCACAAGTGTTTCTTCAGCTGTGTCGTCTGTTGACAGGTGAAGAGTCTTTTATAGTATCACACACGACCTATTTATGATAATTGTGTTTAAGGTTTCACTTCTCATCTGAGTTTCTTTTCTTAGGAAAACAGAGGAGGCCAGGTGGAGTCCAGGTGGAGTCCAGGTGGAGTCCAGGTGGAGGCCAGGCGCCACATTGTGTGCGTGTGTGGGTGCAGTTTTTCTCCATTCCATTTCTCGGTCATGTACTGTAATTGCGTGACAAGTCAACTCCCTCCCGCCACCCTGACGTCTGTGGCACCGTCTGAGTTCGGTTGCCATGAACTATAGCGACTGATTGGGCTGTTGACAAACGGACATGTCTACTACGGTACACCACCAGGTTCAGACACGCTAACACGGCTCAGCTGTGTCTGAAGTCATAGGAGAGGATTTTAGTGCATGTTCAGATGAGGAGAATACCACGATCAATAATAACACTAAAATGAAAAAAAGAAATGTTGTGGCAGTTTGAGGGACGGTCATATCTTGTTTTGAAGGACAAGGACTTCTTTCTGAGCCATTGGTGTTGGGGGGGAATACAGGTGTAGAGCTTTTTAACATCCATTTATGCGAGTATTTCAGCTTTTTATGAACTTGTATGAGGTATTGACACATGGTCACCATCTTTGCAAAAGTGAAGGACACATACAAATAATGCTACGTCATGTCTGTTCATGATGACAGAATAATAACGGCAACAACAACAGCAGCTGTAAGTTTTTTTAAAATTTTAGTTTATGACTGAAAAATTGGAGGGCCACAGGTCGGTGTAGTGGTTCACTTTTGTTCACGACCCAGTCAGAACAAAGGTCAAAGGTCGGAACAAAGGAGTTTTGTTCTCCCCCATGTGTGCATGGATGTCCTCCGGCTTCCTTACGTCAATTGAACATAGGTGTGTGTGTGAGAGCGGGTGGTTGTTTGTCTCTGTATGTGACCCTATGGCAGCTGAGATTGGCACAGCTCCTCATGAGGAGGATAAAGCTGTAGAGGATGAATGGATGGACTGAAAATTTGTATTTCTCAGTACATATTCATGATATTCATGAGGTTTTCTCATTTCAAACTGAACATTACAACTGTGTTGTGGTTGAACCTATAGTGAACTGATGTTTGACAACACAGCATGTCATCAAGGATCTCCTCCACTGCTGATTCCTAACGACAAACGAGGAGATGGAGGTGAAGACATATTGCTTTGGAAAGAGAAAGAGCAGGAGAAAGAGAAAGAGAAAGAGAAAGAGAAAGAGAAAAGGATTATTTTTAGTTCTTATTCAGGTTTTTGGTGTCTCAGTGCCTCCATGTGACCGTGACATGGACATTGTTGTGAGGCTCCAGGGCTTTGTGGCGCATATCCAAACTTCATTGTCTTTACAATGGCACCCAATTAGAGCACATTTATTTTTCCCTTGAGAAAAATACACATGGGTTCTGTGAAGTGACATGTATGAATAACAAAATAAATAACAAGCACAATACATACAGAAGGATTTTGAGATGGTGCACTTTTAACAGTATTTTTGGTGAGAGTGTGGGACGGTGTGTTGTCAATTCATTGATCACTGCATGATGAGAAGCCTTTGGATTTCATGTTTGCTCAATGCACAAGAAAAAAGACTACTTGTGGATCATATGGGATCTATTATAAATGTAAGGCTTGAGTGGTGTGATAGCGAGTATATCTCTGTGCATGGTTCTCAATGTAAACTCAGAAACAAATAGAATAGAAACAATATACAATAGAAACGAGTGCCTTTTTTTACATGCTTCCTAGCACTCATCCGGTGTGTGAAAGCAAAATAACAAGTGTGAATTCAGAATTGATGGGCATGAAGATCCCACTGAGCGACGGGCCTGTCTAAGTATAAAGGGAAGCCACATGCTCTAATGTGGTTATTTAGGATGTGTGGGCTTCAGGCTGTGGAGTCCTGGCTATCATCATGATGTGTACACACACACACACACACACAGGAAGGTGGGTGAGAGAGCGCTGTTTTATGGAAACTGTGATCCAATACTCAGTTTTCTGACTCAACATCCTCCCACCTGTACGTGTTGATGTATAGATCTATAGATAGATGTATAGATAGATGTATAGATAGATAGATAGATAGATAGATAGATAGATAGATAGATAGATAGATAGATAGATAGATAGATAGATAGATAGATAGATAGATCATTAACGCAGTAGGCAATTACACGTTTAAGTTTTTATTTTTTAAATAATCGTAAGAGCACATTATTATACATTGTAACTAAGGGACACACATTGGTATCTCCATTGCTGCTTTCTTGTATGTCTCATTTTCCTCTCACTGAATCGGACATTTGTCCAGAGCTTTGACCGGCTTCGTTGCCGTGTGTGGTCCAATCACTTGTCGGAGATCGGTGCTAAAACTCGGCCGGCGCGCAAGTGGGTACAGGACGCCGCATGGATCAGGCGCCTGGCTCCCCCTCCCTGCCACACGGCCGGTCCGCATTGCCTGGTACGAACGCAGGGACACTTTTCTGTGCTGAGACGGGCCGGTTTCTGTCGGAAGTCCGCCTCGCTTTGCCAAAGCCTCGAATACTGTCTCTAGATTAATGCTGTCCTTTGCAGACGTTTCAAAATAGGCACAGTCATCACCGAGGGCTTGGAGCACCTCTGTCTTTGATATTTGTCTCTCAGACTCCGGGAGGTCCACCTTGTTGGCGCAGACCAACAGTGGAACCTGTGGCCGTGGACACATCTCTGGCACAGTTGTTTTGGTGAGTTTGGATTTAGCAGCCAGGATCTCCCGTCGTAGGACGCACACCTCGTCGAAAGAGCTCCGGTCATCTAGACCGAATACCAGGAGAAAAATATCCCCTGCAGAAAAACAGTGCAAAAAAATCAGTTATTTCATCAAGCCTATGTGTATGCATACATTATCCAAACGCGCCTTTACGCACACACCTAACACATCTCGATCTTCTGTTCTGAACATATAAAAACTAAAAAGCAATTCATAGTTGTGTTGTAGGACAGAGGCGAATACGCACCAGTGAGGATTGACAACCGCCGCTTGGCTGGGAAGTCCCTTTCTCTGGACGCGTCCAGGACGTCAATTTGGTAGGTCTCGCCGCGGATGCGAAACAGTTTTCTGAGGAAATCCTCAGTGGTGGGAGAGTACTCCTCCACAAATCCATCCCGGAGGTACCGTCTCAGGATGGAGGTCTTGCCGACCCGGGGCGCACCAAGGACCACTATGCGCTTACAGTTCTGGGGCTTGGTGGAGTAAAGAGCGTCTTGTCGATGCTCTTGTCCAATCTGGTGGTGCCGACTCTGACCATGTAGAACCAGAGCTGCCAAGTGATCCAGTGGAGATCTTTTGTAGTGATGACCGCTGCTGGCAGTAGACAGTTGCCTCACGGCTGGTCCTGAACGCGTCTTCTTGTCTTGTTTCCATTGAGACGTGGCCGCTTTGATTATCCCCAAACCAGCTTTAATCCCCGACGAATTCAGGTGCTGCGATACGTTTTTGTAAGCCATTAAGATTTTGGAGGACCCGGCGCTCTGCCCGTCCATATTAACATGAAACTGGGAATAAGCATCTATGGTGGAGCAGTTGAGCTGGTGCGTAACAGGGGTTGGGGCAGTCTGTGCGCCGGTGGAGAGGCTGCCCATTTCCATCGTCTTTGCCTGTGGTGACGCGAACACAGTGGGCAGAGGCAGAGTCCGTGGGCTGACGTTTCGTGGACCTGCACAAGCGTGTGTTTGGCGCGGAGGCTGTTGTCAGCTGCCTTTTATACAGGTTCTCCTCAACCGACCACCCGCGTCATTCTAACTGACAGACAGAGGAGGTTGTTGTTGTGTCCTGTGAGAGAACACAGTGTTTTGTGGAAACTTAAGCCACAAATGAGCCTCTTAAGTTTCTGAGGCCCCAGTGATGATTTTGCGTAACAATGATGATAATAATAATAATAATAATAATTATAATAATAACATAGCAATACTTTCTTTTTAATACTTAAAAAAACTTATACTAATAAGTATCAAAATAGCACAGTTGTGATATCCTTCAGTGACGATTGGTAATGTTATTGTTATCACGGTATAAATGTATGTAAACAAATGAACACATACTACTACACTATAGTAATGATTTTTCCTGTAATTTTTAATTTTCCTTTTTGCTTAATCATAATGCTGTTTTGTTGATGGTCCGTAAAATGTTAAAAATGTTTTCCCAAACCTGGAAATTAGGCTATTCTTGAATGTCTTATTTTGTCCACAATCCAAAATTATTCAGTTTGAATGATTTCTTTGTCAAAGAGCATAGAAACCAGAAAATATTCACACTTAAGAAGCTGAAAAAATAGAAAACTTGTTTTTATTATTGAAAAAAAAACACACTCAAACCGATACATCGATTATTACAATAGTTGATGATTAATTTAGTGATGATTGATATTCGATTCATCGTTGCAGCCCGACTGAATAATGCGCAGCAGGCAGGCGGGAAGAAGAAACTGCAGGCTGGGGGTCCGTCGTTGTGTAACGCCATGGTTTGGTCCGCTGCCATGGTTACGCGTCAGACGAAACATAAGGAGACTCTGGCTGTAGGCTAGCTTGATTAGCAATGCTAACTCAACACCCTTGACTTCATAAACCCAAATGAGCGAGAAGAGAGAGTTAAGAGAATCAGGTCAGCTGCAACCTGTCTGTCTGTCTGTCTGCCTGCGTGTCTGTCTGTGTGTGTTTCCTCTTAACTGAATCTCGTTGTTTCAGATGTTTCACTCTACCTGCTCCCTGTAGGTGTAGCCTTCTGAGAAATGTATTATAAAATGTGCTTTCATGTGGAGGCTATACAATACAAACTGCACATAATATCTGTAAGTTACTTAGTTGTTTATATGTTTAGCAACTTTTACTTTTACTCCACTACATTTCCTCTAACTGTCTTTGTTACTCATTACCATAAAATGAGGAAGAGGAAGAGTTTGTAATGGTCAGTATTTATAGAGCGTTTTTTAATAGTAGAGCTTTTCTATAGTCTTGATTAGTTGCTTTATACTACAGGTTTAAAATCAGAAAAAAATACTGTTGATACTTAAGTACAGTAAATATCATATATTTAAAGACTTTTACTGAAGTAATTTTTAACTTCAACGCGGTAACTTCAACTTCTATCAAAGTCATATTCCTTGTAAGATACTTTTACTCAAGTATCCCTTTTATGTACTTTATACAAGACTGTGAGAAACTGTGTACTATGTACATGTGCAGTGTTCACTGAAATACATCACAAATATGCCTTAGAAAAAGTACCCAATTATAGAAAAACGTACAAATTCATATTAAAGTAAATTGTTATCTGATGACTATCATTTTATACAACCGCATGCAATGGAAATTAAAGTGCGACTGCTCTTGGATGAATGTAGTCAAATGCATTCTGCCATTAATTTAGTGGTTCTTAGTGTTGGAAGCAATGAGTCTATGTGGGCGTGTGTTTACAGCCAAAAAAACAGTCAGTATCTTTTGATTTTGAACGATCAAGGTCATTTATTGCCTCTGTGGAGGAAGAAACATTTACATAAGTAAAAGGACTAGTACTTGCTGTGGTAGCCATGGAAACGATGATCAGGCACAGTCGGATGAAAACAAATTAATTACATAAGTGTTCCAGGCTAATGGCTTTGTCTTTGTGTGTGTTCGACCACTGACACACACTCTGGACATTGAAATGTTACCTCCTTTTAAATTTAGCCAATCACTAACACACCACATGACTCATTATATGCTGTGTGTGTATAGAGATTGTTGGCACATCATTCCTACACTGGTGTCCTTTTCTTGCCTCTCTTCCAGAGAACAAGACACTCTCCAGCCCTGACGGCCACCAGTTCATCAACTCTCCTTTATCATTTTGGGCATGTCCAGGCTTTGTCCACTCATCCAGAGGACCTCAATAAAGTAGCATTTACTATTAGGTAAAAAATAAATAAAAATGATATATTAAATATTATACAGTGAGTGACACTTGAGTCTTTTTCAAGTAATTGTAACGCTACCTAAGTACATGATTACGACTGAAGTTTCATGTCCCAAAGCCACTGAAAGACCATCAATTCCCAGTGGTCATGGCATGTGAGGATAAGATTCATCCACTGAATGTGGACCCTGACTCTCAGCCTCTGGGCTGTTCAGGTAAGTTTTGCAGTGTTGCAAAAAAGAGAAATATGACAGGAGAACAGATAAACAAGTATCCAGTGTAAACATGTATTAATATGCTTTCGTAGACGACAGCACGCTGTGTAGTACCCACCGAAATATCTTTTTTTATTTTAAATTTAAAATAGCTGTCATGCTGGTCATAATTTTGGATCTTAAAGTATATGTTTCTTTGTACCGGGAAGGTGTTCGGTTTGATGACAAAGGAATGGTACTTCCACACAGCGTCCTTGGCAGTTTGGATGATTTCAGGAGTTATCTGGAGGCCAAAGGGGACACAGAGGTACATTTATAAAACCCATTGCACAGCAGCCATTTGGACATGTTTCCTTTTTTAATCACATTATGCAATACATGCAAGTCAGGACAGTGTGACACATGCACCCTGAATCTGGGGAAGCTGAATGGAACTCAGCCATCATTAGTTTTGTTGTTTTACAACTGTGGCCTGTCAAAATGACGCTTCCTCTCGGCTTCTGTGAACACATCCACTGTCCAACCCATCTCTCCACCATCCAGTTTGTGAAGCGCATACCGAATTCTCCGTGCGATCCTCCATGTAGGCGGCATCGCTGGGAGGCTGTGGAGAGTGGGTGTGAGGCCTCTTCAGACCAGAGAAACATGCAGAGCAACGCCCTCCAGAACTGGCATGCACACATGATGCAGCGCCGGCGACAGCAGGACTACTTATCGGGTGAGCCGATTGAAGAGTACAGCAACAGAGATCACATCTGTGTCGTGATTGTGATTTTTATTTATGAATATGAAGAAAATGCTTATTTTTTAAAAAATAAAAATCAGTCTACATCACTGTCTTGTTTATATGTTGTTGTTTTTTTTCAAGGTTTGCTCAACAAACCGGCCGAGACTTTAATAATGAACCAAACAAACCACTACAGAGAAATTCAAGAGCAGAGAGAGTTTCTGAAACAAGTCAAGCCATTCATCCACTCTGGATATGTAAGACCGCCATCCATCGCTCAGACTCACGTTACACTGTAATTCTCCAATACTCAAAAGCACTAAAGAAATGTTTCCATTCTCTCCGTGGCCTCTGACTGTCTTAGAGTTACCGTGTGGGTAATGAGTTTTGGAGTGTACCCCAGCACTATGGGGATGAAATGAGCGGCATCTCGGCCACTCTGACTCGGACAGAGCAGGGCAGACGTGAACCTGTCACACATGTAGGACAGCCAAGCAGCATCTGCCAGGAATCAGGTTAGAACATATATATATATGTATATATCAATGTGGCCCTAATATTCCGTCGTAACTAGGTAGTCACATTGAGATCATAATCAAATACACACACACACACACACATTTGCATTTAGGCTGTAAGACTGACTGTATACTTTCTGTGTGAACACTTTCATCCCGTAGGAGCTGGGACTGTGCGTCCAGGCTCTCGCACTTGGGGGCAGGGCTCTTACCTCCAGCAACAGTACCAGGAGCTGGGGCAGTTTCTACCGGACACGGACATGAAAAAGCCAGTAATGCACATTTCATTTAACTTTCAACTGTCAAATGTTAACATCAGAATGACCTCAAAAGTATTGCCTTGAATGTCCTTTGTGTTTCTCGGAAAAAAAACAGGATTGAGAATCGGTATCGGTCAGTTAACACTGGTTAAAATCATTGGATCAGATATCGGACAGATAAAAATGCAAAATCTGATACAAGGCAAAAATCCTACATATCGCATGGTTCACTACACACAGTCTGTAATAATGTAAGTAAAAATCAGCAATAGTGTTACAGCTGGAGAGTCGGGGTTGTTTGTTTCTTCTTTTTCGGGGAGAACAATATTTGTTACACAGATGAAGAATTAAGTTTATGCTACAAACCATTATAAATAGGACTTTAAAGTCAAACTGCTCTGTCGGACCTCAGCAAACATGCATCTTTTGAATAATTAGCCTACATACAATTGGCCATATAAATATATGCAATATTAGCTATAAGCTGTCCTTGTTGGTGATGTGCCCACATATGTTGGTTTACTTTCGTGCACAGGGTAACGAGATTTCATCAATATCATCTTTTCTTCCATGAGTTCAAGCAGATTTATGGGTTCTTTCTTTGGAATCCTTTTGACTGATCTCGATGAAATGTTGTGCTCTTTTGTTTTAGCACACACACACACACACACACACAGACACACACACACAGCTTCATTACTGGACCATTCGTTGTCCAAACCTCTGAGCCCACTGAAGCTGCTCACACCCACAGGACACTCTGTCTCTTGCTGCTGCAGCTACTAGCGCTGCTTATAATCACTCACAGCCTGTGATCATCCAGCTCTGGGCAAGCTGTCCTAGGTTTGTCTCTACAGGGAACATACTGCAGAACACGAGCGGGGCAGACACCCTCACGTACACTCACGCCCTCACAAACACATGTGGGCTTGTGTATGGGGGTGTGTGTTCATGTGTATGTATGCTAATACACAAACACGTTCAAAACTGTTCTTACACTCGTATTGTGTTGCCTGCAAAATGTAAATTCAGTGCATGCAAGCGTAATGAGAAGAATGAATGATGCACGCTGACACGGAGAAGGTACAATTATGAAAATATGCAGCGCATGTCCAGAGCGTGGGGCACAAGTGTCTTTAGGTTGTCTCTGAATTACAATGACTACATTAGCAGAGGCACGAGGAATACACAAACATAAACACAGATGTGCACTTCTTTGCACAGCCAGTTCCCATTTGGTCCTAATAACAGCTTAAATAATTGATGTTTTGGTGATGAAAAGGTGTATTCCAATGACTTTACTTTTATCTTCCTCTTTCTGGCACACATTTTGTGCAGCTGTTCCTCGGAGGACACTGCATTGATTTTCATTTATCTGGACAACTTAAACAAACCGTTATCCCCAACCTTAACCTTACCCAGTTAATGCCGAACCATTAGGACCAGGTTTGGACTACTGGTCTGGACAGAGTCAGCATTTATGCCAGAGAGGTAACACACACACACACATTCATTCATGCACACACACACCCACGCCAGTGACATGAGAGAGCGTTGTTGTGGTGTGCGCTGTCATGATGTGATGCTTCTGACAAACACACAGACAGAGACAGATCGTCCTGTCAGTAGCTGGCTTTGTGACATATGTGCAAAAAGAGAGAAAGGACGATGTGCTCAGAGTGGGGCTCTTGAAAGGGAGAGAGAAGAGAATCTGCCGAGTTACATCCACACGACTCAGTTTTTGTTTAAAATGACATCTATTCTGCTCTAGATGTGCCTGGACACTTGACTGCCCGGGTGTTTTCAAGCCGTCTAGAGAGAAGTTAATAAATGTTGCTTGCTCCGTTGTCGTGGCTGTGTTTTAGACCCTTGAAAGCGATGATGTAATTACCTATATTTACTTCCTGGCTGGTTCTTATCAGCCACAAGTCGACTGTCGTCTGTAAACAAAAAGCTCTTTCAGTTTTAGTTTCATTCTTTCAGTGTTAAAGGAGCGTGAATCGCACCACTGGTGTGAGGACAGTCAATTGGACCGGTGCCGTCATTTATTGCCCTCACACATTCTGACCCGTCACAGAGATCGGAGTGTCCTCGTTGGAAAGTCCTATGTGTCCCTTATAGGAGCCATTTCTACATGATAAAAATATAGCTGTAATTCATTTGAGACTTCTGATTAGAACATTCTGCACATGCACATTTGATGTTTAAGTTACGTAAAGAATACGTTTCTCAGTAAACCTTATTGACACAAAGAGTTACGTCTGTGGATATTTAAAGGTCCAAGTGTGTAAAAAATGTGTTACATCTCAGGGGTGAGTTTGCAGATTGTCCTCACCCATCCCTTCCCGAAGGGCGTCAGAGAACTGCAGTGGCCTTCGCATACCACAAAAAAGATGCTGTTCTTCTTGAGTCTGAACTTCCAATGTGAAGGCACACTGTGGCTATAGTTTGTTCATTCACGCTGGTGTAAAAATGCAATTTATTCCGTACATACATTATAACAGACTTATTGTGAGGTAAGGTAATCAGTTTCTTGAAGTAAACCCTCCTTAATGTCACACACTGGTCTTTTAAGCATGTCGACTACAGGATGAAGCTTTACTACCTTAACCCTTAGTGCTCACGTGGCACCGATCTGTGCCACAGGTGCACCCTTAGTAAATTGCCTTGGGAATAATACACAACTCCTTATATGGACATCCTCGGGGTGTGTGTTTATAGGTCACATATTCAGGATTTAAAAAATGTGTGTGTTCTTATTTTTACTTTACTTCTTAGTTTTTCTTTTCTTTTTGTTCATATAAGGAGCCAAGTGAACTTTGAACACTCTATTTTGGACATATACTCTGTATATCAGGGGTGTCAAACATACGGCCCGGGGGCCAGAACCGGCCCGCCAGAGGGTCCAATCGGCCCACAGGATGAATTTGTTAAAATTTCACACTAATCTAAATGTAATGTCAAATGCTCCAGATACCCGTGAATAAATGTTTGTGCCTTTATAGATCCAGTGTGCTGTGTAAATAGTACAATTAGGCATGATATTGTTGAAATTGCACTTATATTTCTCAAGAAATGTCATGTTTTGTAAAATGATCCTTCAGTAAATGTAAAACAAAGGAGAAAAAACAAAGGGGTTCTTTTTGTTCATAGGTTATTATGCTATTATTTTACTATTTTTACTGGTCCGGCCCCATTGAGATCATATTGTGCTGTATGTGGCCCCTGAACAAAAATGAGTTTGACACCCCTGCTGTATATACTGAACGTTTAAATATAGTAATGGAAAAAAGCAGCTGACATGCTCTGTGTTCTAAGGGTTAACCCTTAGTTAAGTAGAGAGTAGTGATAATTGTGTGTAAGTCACAAAATAGACCATTTTTGTCTTCTAGTTTTGTTCATAGAAACAAGCCAAACTTTGAAATGTGACAAATTTCAGATTGCCTCTAGGTTGTGCTGAAAAAAATAAGGATATAAGACACTCTATATTATACTGTATATATATATTATATCCTCTGTATGTACGTTTTAACATGGTAATGCGGAAAAAGCAGCCTAAATGAGGTTTAACGGTCCTTTCAAGATATAGTCAGAGCAACAACTGCAGTTAGTTACAGGAACTGCTGTTGAGCTTAAAGGAGTACAGAGTACGTGCACCTTTCGTGAGCTTGAATTTTGCTCTTGATCACTGAACAATGTGTCCCCCGACACCTTGTCCTGTCCTCAGACACCTGATTTTGTCTTCTGTGTCTGTACCTTCTACATGTGAGTGGAGAGAGGTGACACAAACCTATTGACACTAGACTGAAGAGTATATGCCTGGTGTTGCTTTTTCTCAACAATGGCGACAAAATGGATACAGCTTGAAAATCACGACTCTGTGTCACTCTCGTTTCAGGACATCAGCGCACTGGAGGTGATAGGCTCTGGCAAGCCGTTCACATCTGTCACAGTGTGCCATAGTCCCTTAGTGGAGAAGGAAGCGGAGCAGGAGATGGAGCAAGAGGAGGAGGAGACAGAGAAGGAAGACAACCTGTAAGGAGAATAGTTTTTTTTATTATTTTGTCATTCCTTGGACTAACTGACTAAATCAAGAGTGTCATATTAATGAATCTGCTGCTACATACTATATTCAAACAATAATGGAAATAACAAAAGGGTCAAACCAAACCCCATGATTGGTTCTCATTAGTAGCTTGAATATTGTCCATTTTTTTCCCCCTTTTTTACAGATTACTCATAAAACTAGACAGAAACACAGTGAAGAGCAGTGCAAGGCTTTTATTTTCTCTGAAGGAAGTGACTTTGACGTCGACTTTTTGTCAAGTTTATTGTTTTATGTGGGAATGAGACTTGGTGATCAAATAACACATTTATCCCCAGAAATTAGTAAAAAACCTGTATTTTTTGGGGGGTGAAGTGGCCCTTTTTTGCTATGACGACTGTATATGGTGGCACAGACACATTAAATGACATCCAGCTGATGTAATAAGACAATATTTTGTGACCTCTAAGCCCTGTCGTGCAGAACAACTGCTGCCATTAACATTTATGGGTTTATGCTGATTTTGTGATGACCAATGTTTTAAACAAACACACACAGTTTATTCAGAGTGGTTTTTCTCTCACTTTCCATCACAGGGACCCAGAGAATGACGAGGCTCAGTCAGTTGTGCGCATTCCTGCTCTGAGGTTCTGTGGTCATCTCGCTCCCTGGACTGGAAACTCTGCCACGAGACAGGTACAGACTGACCTTTACAGTGAGTTGATGCATTTCAAAGAGAGAGAGAGAGCAGGCCTGTGGTATAGACTTTTCCTTATTTTGAATGTGTCTTATGACATTTCCACAGTAGGCTCTTGTTTTGGTAGAGCACAAGACACGTCAGACAAGCTTTTCCTGTTTCCACTATGAAGAAAATTCATCATGAACAATGAAACATAATGACGCCTTCCCTTCATAAGTAGGACATTACAAATCATCCACACTGAAATGGATCAGCATGCATAGGTTACCGTTAAAAATAAATAAATAAATAAATTGATTCTCTTCTATTGAGCTGATTTGAAAGCCGGCTTCATCTGCATGTTCCCTTTCATTGATCAGGGAGAAGTGGGAATCAGCACCACGATATTCTTTGAGGCGGTGACAGGAGAAATCGTCACGTCGCATCTGAAGATGAACAACGAAGGCTCTACAGCCATCTTCTATAGCTGGCAGCGGCTTCCCCTGCCCCGCAGCTTTCATATTCTCCAATCAAAAACAAAGCAGCTGCACTTCCTCTTCAATTCCTCCTCTGGTATACACACGCAGACATGGTCAGACACCCGCTGCCAAAGTCTCTTACATCACATATTCTTTGTAGGAGTGTCAATGCGTCATTACTTTCACCCAGTGCCCAACGTGCCTTTCTGTTTTCTATGCTCCTGCCCCTCCTACCCAGGTGTGATTCTTCCTGGTGACACCCTATGTGTGGCCTTTATATTCAAGTCAGAGAAGCCAGGAATAGAAACTGAAATATGGCAGCTCAACACTCACCCCATGCTGCTTCAAGGAGCCTCAATGCGGGTCACGTTGAGAGGAGTGTCTCTCTACCAGGACAAAACTGCAGATCAAAGGCATTTTATCAAGGTAGTTTGACAAATAACCTTTGTGTCTGAGGGAGAAACATTGACATTGACATGCACAAATTAAACAAGCATGTTTCGCTTTTTCTTTTTCTCCCACACCTGCGTGTCTGTTTTGTCCATGAACAGACCAAGCTGGAGAAGACAGTGATGGTCAAAGTGTGTAAGTCGATTGTGTCTGACGTGCTGCGTGGCGTCCGAACGCCTGAGAGACCCAGCTCTCCTGCTGAGCTCTACATCACTGAAGAGGAAAGGTTTCTTAACAAAAACCCAAAGGTAAATCCGATCAGTGGAACACAGCATCCATGCGGAATATTCCACTTACACTTAGTCATCAGTGAAGATGTGTTTTCTTTTTCTAGACTCTGAAGTTTGAAAAACGCTCTCCTTTACTTTCCTTGTGTTGTTTTTCCATGTCACATGGCACATGTCTCATCGTCCATAATTGTGTCCAATTTCATGATCATTTTTCTTTTTTGTGCGGCCCCTTTGTCCACGTATAGTTTGGTATAATCCCTTGGTATAAGTCACAGCATCTGATTCACTGTGAAATGAGCCATTTATTGTCTTGTTGTGTATAGATGGGAGCATGAACATCACTGTATGGCTGCCCCTCTCTGACCCCATTCATTTAAAACTCCAAAATGATATTTTGCAATTACGCAATTATTTTACTGATCCAGCCCACTTGAGATCAAATTGTGCAGTATGTGGCCCCTGAATTAAAGTTTTATTATTTTAATAAGTTTGACACCACTGATTTAAAACCAATGAATTGACACTTGACATACTTTGTTGGTCCTTAGGGAAACGTTGGAAGCTTTTCCTGGACAGACGTCAATGCATAGAACATTTAAGTTAACTTCCCTGGTAGAGATGTCACATTCAAGGCTGAGGACAGTTTGTGCAGACATGAGGGCTATCAAGGCTAAGAGATGTGAGGTAGTGTCCATGAATGAATGGAATCTGGTGCCTACTCTGTCTCAATTGTACGGAGGTCACTTTGTGAACCGTGTATGTTCAGTGCATGTATGATAAACGTCATTCATGAGAGTGTTGAACGTGCAGCGTCACAACAAAGTTGACAGGACAGTAGCTTTGCAGGTGAAGGATAAGCACCCTTTTTTTCTGCATGAGTTCCAGATTGATTTATAGTTTCTGAACCAGCTGTGGAATAAATGATGTTTGTTTATTTTTTAGTTGCAGTACCGTTATCAGCCAGTGGAGGACCTGAAGCGACTGTGGCAAAAAGTGAAGCCAGAGCTCACCTGGGACCTTTCTGTTGATTCTCTCCAGCAGGTAGAAAAGGAAATAATGTGGTGCATAATAACACATGAAGTATTATTTCATACAATTTCATACAGCGATGGTAACACATTCCCATTCCTAAGGTTGTGCTGTCTCTGCCTGAGCAAGAGTCCCCTCAGGACACCATCACCAGAGAAAAGGGCTTGGCCCAGCTCAACTCTCTGCTCCTGGAGCTTTCCGAACCCTCGGAACTGAAACGCAGCCATTTATCAGCGGCAGTTATAGGGTGAGGTTACATTCATGGAGCATCTCCTGCCCAGTCTGTGCAGTAACACTTTTCAACACTGTTGTGGTGGTGTGTGGTGCCCCCTGCAGGCAGCAGCTGTGGGTGAGACTCCTGGACAGGATGGCCGATGAAGCCATGTGGCTCAGAAGCCTGCTGGGCCTCCCAGAAAGAGAAACTGGAGTGGATAAAAAGGATGTATCCTTGATCTCTGATGCCGGTGAGATGCACACCCTTTTACTCCGACATAGATCAAAGACGAGGCATTTAAGTCACAGTGTTTACTGATGTCACTGAGTCATAGATTTGCCTGGTGACGCAAGCAAAGATGAGAAGCATGAGGAAAAGGGAGGAGCAGCCGCCAAAACAGCAAGGAGTGCATCCAGATCCAAAATGAAAGATGATAACAAAGAAGAGTCCAAGTCACCAACGACTGAAAAATCAGTGGAGGTGAGGGAAAACAATCATCAACACAGAGAACAGTAAAATGTTTTGCCACTGAGTGGCAGCAGATTCACAAGCATTTTTAATTACTCAGTTGATTCAATGAATGAAGTACAAAGTGGGTTTATTTTTAACTTAAAACGTGGCATGGAGGTTGGTGTCAGATGGGTTAGTCGAAATATTTTGTTTTTAAAAAAACTGCAGATCTATACTTTCATCTCTCAGGTTGAAGAGAAAAAATGACCTGTTGATGCCAAAATTCAGGGGACAATGACCAGACTGATTTGAGATGAGAGAAAGTCAACAGTAACTCAAAACAACCACTTGTTACTTCATAAAGTTACTTCAAAAAACTTGAAGCAGATGGGCTACAGCAGAAAAAGAACAGTACTGTTACAGTAAAATCAGTCTAAATGAAAAACACAATAATGTCCACACAGTGTTTTCTCACAGAGAATCCATTTGTGCGGCAAAATCATGTGGCCATTCGTGTTTTTTCTCACCACGCTCCCCTCATTATCTAACGGTGCCACTATACGCATTGTCCTGCTCACAAATGCACATTTTAATATTGTGTTGTTCGTTCTCATTCATCCAGGTCATAGTTCTCCAGAGGTCATTGGCAATCAGTGGCAAATGTATTCTTGCAGATTTCATGAAGACGTTTCACCTTCTTGATTTTTGGAGTCCAGCCCAGTCGAGTAGCAGAAGAAGCCTCTTGGATGAAAGGTGAAACATCTTCAAGGAATCTACAAGACCACTTGCCAGCGGTTCATTAACTCAGTGAGGATGCTGTGAGTGTTATTCAGACGTAGCTGATGCGATGTTGTGATGCCGCGTCCTGTCGCTCACTTGTCTGCCACATGTACCAATGTTGGTGGGTGTCAATTAGGCACTGAACACAGTTGAATCTCTCTCTCTCGCTTTCTTAAAAATGGTCCATGTGACCATTTTGAGCCGTTAAGCGTCAGCGTGTCAGTGTATACTTTGATGAGTGATTTTCTCCTCCGTGTTCTGCGTGAATCATAGGTCAGGTACGGACTATTACTCACAGAGTACCATGGTAACAGAGCATGGTGTGAACATGGGCACCTGCTCTCCAATTGTCCAAATGTGTGCCCTAGCCAGGGTGTGAATTAATGGGAACTGGACTCATTTAAGCCATCTGTGCGAGACACACACACACACACACACACGCAATACTATATATCATTATCATACCATCAGCTGTGCAGGAGGTACTTGGTCATTACACAAGCACTCACCCACCAACTCATTTTGGTAATGTGATCATTCGTCAACATGTTTTCTGTGGCTCTGTCTTGTGCACAAAGGAGGGCAAAAAGAGGGGGAAAAGAAGAGAAGACGCGGGGAAGCTCACCAAGGAAAAGCAAAGGAAAGAGTCCGTCTCGCTGACTGATCCAGAGAGAATCGATCAGCCACTTCCCGATGTGGAGCCAGATAAGTTGGACATTTACAAGAGGCTCCTGCACAAAAAGGTGAGTCCTTTAATTATCTTTCCAATAAAGTCTCTGCGTGTGCGTTTATAACCTTGAGTCAAAATGTCACTGTGGTTATTTCAGGTTGGGATTAAAACTATTTAATTAAATCCATTTAATTTATCAGATGCAAATCTTCACAGATTAGTTAGAACTATTGAAAAGAAAAAGGCTGTGATAAAACCGGCTTATAATTATATTGTAATAATAATAATAATGATAAGAAGAAGAAGAAGAATTGATATAGCACTACTCATGGCCTCAAAGTCACATTGATAGCACAATAATCTACTGAATGTTGTTGTGGGAAATATGAGCTTAAAGTTATAACAATACGATGTTTCATCATGATCGTCGCAAAAAGGTTATTCATCATAATGTCCCACAGAATTTCAAAGTAAAAGGGCTTGTTTTGATACGGAATGATAGAAAAACAAAATGAATCAGGAGCAGGGCAATAAAGCCAAAATGAAGTCAATAATAACGCAGACAACTGTAGTTAAAACACCAAAGAAGCTTCTAATTTAATGTTGAATGTAATGTGTAGAATGTTGCTCAGTAAAATGTCATAAAATGGAAACAATGATGTCCTCAAATTTCTTTTTTTTGACCTCAAACCAAAAATAATTCAGTTTTACTGATTTCCTTGGAAAGAAACCAGAACATATTCACCTTTAAGAAGCTGAAATGTCAGAAAATTGCTGTAATTATTGAAAAAACAACACTCAAACTGATTACTAAAATAGTTCAATTAATAATTGATTAATCAAAACAAAAAGGGCCACCAGTTAGACTCCTCTGCACTGAGGTCTCAGTCTATTTCCTCTAACATTTCATGTGTGATTGTTGTGATTGACTCCAGTTTTATGGATGTGCACTAAGAGATAGAATAAAAGTACCAGTGATAGATTGCCAGTGTGTGGCCTGTATCCTATCTTTACATCAATCCGTCTGGCAGGTGTATGCTTTGATGGAAGACCTGGTGGACACTCTGTGTGACCTGATGAATGAGGGAGATGAGGAGGAGGAGGACACTCGAGGAGGACACATAGCAGGCACAGAGGCTCCACTGAATATTATCAACCAACTCCAACCAAGTTTATTTGATTAAAATATGTCGCCGAGGATTCCTGACCCTGTATCTCTGTTGTCATGTCTTATTACTCTGCCAGTGAGGTTATGTCTCCGGCCATGATTGTCTGTCCTTGAGCAGCATAACTCCAAAAGTAAAGGGATGGATTTTGTTTCTATTAAATTTGTGGAGATGTATGACCCAAGGAAGAAGTGATTGGATGTTGGTGGTGGTCTAAATACAGATCTGGATTTATTATTTTTTGGAAAAACAATTAGATGGGGGGGCAAACTGAGCAGCCTTGGTGGTGGTGTGAGCTCTCCAGTTCAGTCATAAAAGTCATAAAAGCTTTATTGTTCTGAAACCAGTGTTTCCCAGAGTACTTGAGTCCGGGACACAAACCCAAGTCAGACTTTAGGAATAAGCACTTGAGTCTGACTCCAGTTCTGATTTATAGGACAGGTCTTATGACTCGATTGTCTGAGCACTGATGACTTGGACTCAAGCTTCACCTGCAGGCAGACTCTTGTCTCTTTGAATTGATAAAGACTGTTTTCATGTTTAGTTTGGCCATTGTGCCATAACAGACCTTTTAGTTGATAAATACTAGCATTGCTGTCATTTGTTTGTTTTACAGAATGTATATAAAATGTATATTCCATGGTATATAATAATATTGGAGCACTGGGGCCATTGCAGGTCTTATCTTGATGACTCTGGTTCAGATTTGACTCACTGAGGACTCCACTACAAGTCTGAGTCTGAGTGGACATCACATCATCCCGCTCTCTCTCTCTCTCTCTCTCTCTCTCTCTCTCACTCACTCACTCTCTCACACACACACACACCAGCGGATGATAGTAGCTGAAAAGAGAACCGCTGACTCTGCAGTTGACGCGCCCCCATGCGTCCCCGCCTCGCTATTTTACGCTGCCCGTGAGCGTTGCTGTGTGCGCCTGGCCTGCCTGGTTCCTGCCGGTGTTGTGTGACTGCGTGTGTGGAAGTGGGCTGTTGGGTGAGAGAGGGGGCGAGAGAGAGAGAGAGGGAGAGAGAGAGCCGTTTGCTGTGGCTTCATCCTCCTTGTCCTATGCGGATTTCATCACTGACTGGACCGCATCATCCAGGGTACAAGCCGGGGGATTTAGGCGCTGACAGACACGTACTATAATTTAAGGATTTCAGGCAGACACATTACTGTTCAGCTGGAGCGGCAGATGGATAATAGCGGCTGCCCTATTTAGCAGATCCCAGTGGAGGAGATATTATCTACGCCGAGGGTTTGGAGAGGAAGAGCAGGGAGCTGGAGGGAGAGAGATGGTGGGACAGGTAAGAAGCTGCGTGTTGTTGAAATGAGTCCGCGTGTGTGTGTGTGTGTGTGTGTCCACACATGTGTGACTAAAGACGCGTGTAACACACAACTCCAGTAGTAGTTGTGGCCTCTGCTACACATGGCATCATACGCCGCAGCGGGAGGGGGCGTGGGTTAGTGTGCATGAATGCGTGGAGGTTGGGTTATTATGCATTATGCAGATCAGACGCCACCTCCCTCCCTCCACCCCCCGTCCATGGCCACCTGAAAAATGTCAGCACACCTGCGGCTGAGCGCATGCGCACAAACAACCGTGGACGACGTTACGCCCGCGTTTGGGGAGATTTGACGCATCAGACTCAGGTTTATGAAAAGAGACATGAATTCACGAGGGCAACTTGTGACTGTCATTTCAGGCATTTCAGGTGTGCACCAGGACATTCTTCCTGTCCACAACACAAATGACCCTTGCTTTCCCATCATGCACTTGTGGGTTAATCGTGACAGGTGTCCTCTCCAATCACTCAAATTTCCAAGGGACAATATCTCACACTTGAATTCATCGTAATGTTCTTGCAAATGTGAGACGTTGGCTGCTTTGATAAAGAAAACCCAAGGACTCTCTGGTGTTTAAGCCATGTCAACAAAGACTGGTTGTAATGACTGAGTGGGTTGTTCACAGTCAGTGCCCCCTTCAGAAGAAAGTAGGGCAGACACAAGTTCTGGAACACAGGAGTCTCGTGAAGCTTCATTGTGTTTTATCATATCCAGGCCAACACACACACACACACACACACAGGCAACCCATATTCATATTTCAGAGAGGACTCGGGGGAATTGGTCATTAGGGTTTTTCCCTCTTCTTGTGACTTCACAGAATTAACCCACTAACAGCTCGACCTGGGAACGTGGATATGCAGAATGGGGTCAGGTTAATTGGAGATGGTGCATGTGATTGATTGGCTCTGTGGCCCGTCCAGGATCTATCCCACCTCTGTCCTCACTAATGTGAGCTGGGATTGTCTCCATGAGCTCCTCAGCGAGTCAGTGGTATTACATAATAACAGTTACACCATTCAGGGACTCTGACTTACGACCTATTTGATCACGGAGCTTGTGCCCAGCAGATACTGTATGACCGTGACCTACATCACTGCCTTTCACTTTGAATATAACAACATTATGAATTAGTTATTGCTGCCAAAAACCATCCATCCATGTTCTACCGCTTTATCCTCAGCTGACGTAGGGCGATAGGCCGGGTACACACTGGACAGTTATATAAACAACTATTCAACCATTCACTCTCACACCTACGCATATAAACAACTATTCAACCATTCACTCTCACACCCACAGTCAATTTAGAGTGTCCAATTTACCTAATATCCCATATTGCATGTTTTTGGACTGTGGGAGGAACCCGGAGAAAACACAAACCATGTGGCCCTGCTGCCAAAATCATGAGTATTAAAAATAATGTATCAACTTTTTAACCCTTAGAACACAGAGCATTTTGGCTGCTTGTTTCCATTACTATGTTAAAATGTACAGTATGGACAGAGGGTATAAGAATATGTAATATAGAGTGTACATATATATACATATATATGTATATATATATATATACATATATATATATATATATATAGATAGATAGATAGATAGATAGATAGATAGATAGATATAAAATATAAAATAAACATTTTACCTACTTTACAAAACTGAATTTGAACTGCTCACCTCGGGGTGGTGCTATATGTCCCCTGACAATTAATCAGATCAGTATCTGACCTGATATATTCTGGCTGAGCAATAAAGTTCTATGCTGTTCTATTCTTTTCCTTATCTTCCATGCAATGTTCTAAACATACCGTTAAAGGTGTAATATTGAAGTAAACGTTGCATCGTTAGCATGTTGCTTCAAACGTTGTGCTCCTTTAATGTGTAATGTGTTCTCTGCTGTGCTGCTGCCCCACAATAGTCCATAAAGGAGGCCACGATGAAAGGAGTCACAGGATGACCCATCCTGTTGAAACGCAAGCGTCAGCAGAAGCACAGAGGACCTGAGATGCTCACAGCGGGGACACAGACAGGAAGAGACGTGTGTGTGTGTTTGTGTGTGTGTGTGTGTGCAAAGAGAGACACAGAGAGAAAATGATAACGAAGGGCATGAAGTAGAAAGTGAAGCTCAGCAGCTTGAACCAATATCACCTTTCTGCTCAATCACAGGCAGCTTAGACAAAGGCACACACACACACACACACACACACAGGTTACCAATGCCAGGTGCTGTCTATTACATGAGTCATATCACCTGTGTGTGTACCTGGCATTCCTTATGTTGTTGGGACCTAAATTCATTTACACAGTCACACTATTAGGACAAAAATCAAATTACCACTTTGTAAAGGCAAGGTGACATGTTTCAAAGTTAGGATAAGGTTAGGGTTAGGATTAGGCCGGTAGTAATTATGGTTATGGTTTGAGTTAGTCTCCAGGAAATCAATGAAAGTCAATGCAATGTTCTTTGAAGTCATGGAAACCAGAGTGTGTGTGTGTGTGAGTGTGTGGGGCACTGTTGTCAGGGCAAGTAGTTCTCATGACGATCAAAACCTGAGGCCAGACGTTTAAAGGTATTAAAGGTTTGAATTAGAGCTGCAACCAGCAACTATTTTAACAATCGATTCATCTGTTGATTATTTTTTCGTTAGCAATTAATTGAGTAATCGATTGGCCCATGAAATGTCAGAAAACGTTAAACAATATTGATCAGTGTCTGGCGAACCTGGAAATGATGACGTTCTTGAATGTCTTGTTTGTCCACAAGCCAAAATGATTCACTTTTAATGATTTCTTTGTTACATAAGCAAAGAAATGAAGAATATATTCACATTTAGGAAGCTGAAAAGATGCAAATTAAACGATGGCGATTAATTTAGTGATCGATTAATAATCACTTCTTCGAGTAATTGTTTCAGCTCTATGGTTAAGTTAAGGTTAGGGTTCCTGAGGCCAACATCCCATTTTCCCATTCAAAGCATGAGCTGTTAGCCCTTTCAGTCACAGGTTGACCTGCACTGCACAGTATATAATCCTCCATCTGTCCAAGCAGGAGACAGTGACAACCATAATAATTATTTTAGCTCTCTATTTGAAGTGCCAGTTTTATATATAAAAAAAAAAGTAAGCTATGAAACAGTAATACTCACTGAATGAACAGCAATTTTCTTGATTTTTTTGCCTGAGGAGGAGGAGGAGCCTGTGGTGGGAAACTTTGCAAACCCCTGATCAGGTTGAGGAGTTTTTGTTTTAGTTTCATTAGATTTCATTCATACTCACTGACTGCCTTTGTCTCTTTTGTACAGGGGCGTCCTGTAAGTCCTGACAGAGAAGAGGAGTCGTCTTTGCCATAGCAAAGTCCACGTCCCTCCTGCCACCACCTGTTTACTTATCACTCTCAATCTCTCCATATCCCACATCATCGATCACCATGACAACCTCAGCCCTGCGCCGGCAGGTGAAAAATATTGTGCACAACTACTCAGAAGCGGAGATAAAGGTACTACAAAAGGTGTCATGACATACAGTACACAAATGGCCCCTTTCAGACCTTTCAGATATGGATCGTATGAATGTTCACACGTGGCATGAAGCAACATTTGAACCGATACAACAAGAAATCATGTATTGATTGGTGCTAATAACGTACAAATACATCAGCATACAGTATGGGTGCAGGGAAGTGTAATAATACAGTGAAATTGCACCTCCAAATGTCTTTTTTGTGATCAGTTCTGAGGATGCATTCAGGACAGATTTGGAGCGTTCAGACCTTTTGCCTGTCTCCGATCTGCCTGTGATAGAATCACAGGGGATGGACGTGTCTGAACGGGGTCATAGAAATGCAGTTTTTAGTTCTTTGCAACAAATGTGGAAGGCATAATTTTTCAAAAATTATACAGTAAAATTGTTTGATAATGAGTCAGGGAGTAGTCAAGATTCCCCTGAGATCAACTGTACCAACCATTGTCAGAACGTATGGGCCAATGTGTTGTTATTGTACAGTAAAAATAGAGTTTTTGGCCTTTTTCTGAGAAAAAGAAAGACAACTCTGAGGCTTAATTTCTCAAAAATGATAGGATAGAATAGAATAGAATAGAACAAAATAGAAATACTTTATTCATCCCGAGGTGAATTTTTTTTTGACAGAGCAGCAGTACAATACAAAACAATATATTTTTAAACATAAAAAGTAAACATAAAATGTACAACAGTGAAAAAATATGCTAGTAGAGACACAGTGAAATTGTTTGATAATGAGTGAGGGAGTAGTCAGCATGCTCCTGAGGTCAACTGTGTCAACAACTGTCAGAACGTATGGGTCAATGTGTTGTTATAGTACAGTAAAAATCAATGTCTTAAAATCAGCTCGATTGATTGCGCTTGTATTAGTAACGTCTTATTTTGAAAACCGGAAGTGATATCGCTCGGTATCAAACTAGCGCTGACATTCTCAATCGGCTCCCAACATTCACGGGTTTGACTTCACGGGCGCCCTTAAAAACGATGGTGCGGATGGTTTGACTACGCAAAGACGAATGACGGCTCACTTGACCGCAGTTTTTGGCTTCAGAGTAACCCTCTTACTCCCATTAAAAAGAACATAAATGTCAATTTTTTACGTTTTCTTCGTCCCAACATGTCCCAACACTAACTTATGCTTCCCCGATCACAGGTAGTCTTCTTCTAGTCTTCGGTCACAGGTTACTTCCGGGTCACGTAACTTGCATTTATCAAAATTGGATTAAACGAGAATCGCTCGTTGTCCGTTTTTTCCATTTTTCATTTCAGCACAAAATCGGAAATTGGAATTCATTTTGATTTTGTAAACGAATATTGAGAAAACAAGTCGTTTTTTTCTGGTTTTGTTTTGAAAACGAATGATACGCGGATTCATGTAGACGTTGTGATTTGCGTGTGGATGTGCAGGTTCGTGAGGCCACCTCGAATGACCCGTGGGGCCCGTCGTCATCTCTCATGTCCGAGATTGCAGACTTGACTTTCAATGTGGTGGCATTTGCTGAGGTCATGGGCATGGTTTGGAAACGCCTCAACGACAGCGGCAAGAACTGGAGACACGTTTACAAGGTGACTTAAACGCTACTCGGTGGTGTCAGTTGCGGTGTTGAGTGTTAAGTGTAACCACTATTTTCCTCCAGGCCCTGACTCTGCTGGATTACCTGTTGAAGACAGGATCAGAGAGAGTGGCCCAGCAGTGCCGTGAGAACGCATTCACTATTCAGGTACTGGACTCTAACTACAAAGGGGAGCATTAGCAGGTGTGGAGCTGGTAATGGTTTATTTTTGATCCATGGTTCTCAAACTGTGGTATGCAAGCTTCCTCTCTTCCTCTCTCTATCTCAGTGTGTGTTTCTTATTGTTTGAGATCTTGGGGATGTTCACCTCTCTTTCGGTTTTCTGCACTGCAGGACAATAACAATAAATCTTGAATAGAGAAAAACAAAAATGACATCAATAACGTTTGTCTATGTCATTGCCATCAAAAGCATATTCTGATGACTGTGTCTCAGACACTGCGGGACTTCCAGTACGTGGACCGCGATGGCAGGGACCAGGGGGCCAACGTGAGGGAAAAAGCACGCCAGCTTGTGTGTCTCCTGCGAGATGAGGAGCGGCTCCGCCAGGAGAGGAGTCAAGCCCTAAAGACCAAGGAGCGAATGGCTGGGGGAGGCAGTGGAGGAGGAAGCGGAGGCGTGTACGGAGGCATACCTCCATCCTACCACCCAGGCAGGCGAACGAGCCAGCCCAGCATGGCTGTGCTGTACGGAGAGGAGTTGAGCCGCTCCAGAGGCTCCCCGTCCTCCTTTAACTGTGAGTGTGTACAAGTCCAGTGTGTAAGAATTGGTGAGACTGCAGATTGTAACAAACGGAGGATTTCTCTGTTCACCCCTCCCTGTTCCACATATGTAATGGAACTACAGTGGCCTTCACATACCAGAGAAAATGTGGTGCCATCAGACTGTGGTGTGGTTTCTGTGATCAGATCGGAGGATGCAATCAGAATAGATTAGGAGCTTCCACATTGGGCCCTTGTTAAAAGTACATAAGTACACAATTTTAAAGGTGGAACCAATTTTGAACGGCTTGATTTATAATAGAATAGAAAAATACACACTTTTATTAAGGCTAATCATCTATGGTGAAATGCAATTTGTGCTGAAGCCCAGCACCAGATTTCTCAGCACACTCGGTCCAAATTCAAACGCCTTCACTTGTGCTCCTCTGCAGCCTCATCATCATCTCCTCGCGCCGCCTCAGACCTGGAGCAGGCTCGACCTCAGACCAGTGGCGAGGAGGAGCTGCAGCTCCAGTTGGCCTTAGCAATGAGCAGGGAGGAGTGTCAGAAGGTACAACAAACACACACATCGTGATCATGTGTAGTCACCAGACCCCTCTGTTCCACACAAACACACACACTCTTCTTCTAATTTTATGAGCTGCACATGTCTCATGGCCCCATGACGATTCCAATAATCAAAAGTTTGTGCCAAACATTCTGACAAGTCGCCCACCTTCCTAGCTAGCCCTTCCTTCTCCTGTTACCATAGCGATGGATGAGGACACACAGCTACAGATTGCTTTAAGCCTGAGCCAAAAAGAGCATGAGCAGGTACACACACACAGAAACACCTCTCTCCTTACTTACAGCTCTTTAACGATGTTTTAATCCTTACAATTTGGCGTCTCTCTGTGTATGCGATGAGGCTTTTCAGTGAACTCGCCATATCACCATGTGCAATACCTGACCGTAGATAGATCGGGATAAAAATGTGTCACAGCCATACGATGAAATTGTAAAGTACTGCAGGAATCCACTGGCACGAAAATCTTCATCCTCACATGAGGAAAAATACTTGTCAAATCACGATGATTTGAATATATTTTGTCTGTGATTGCGATACGCAAAAATGGTCAGTGATACTAATAATGAAGCAATCACAACGTTTATTTTCTAACCATATCATGTCACTTTACTTTGGACTAATGACTTCCCAACAAACTTTTTTCTTCCTCCATCGTTGGCCACTTCTTCTTCCTCTCATTTCCTGGACCACTCCTGTATCTCCCACCCGCGTGCCTTAGTGCATCACTCACACTGTATATGTTCAGTGTGAGTGTTCAGCATATGTGTTCATGTCGTTTTAAAAGATGTGTGCTGCACTACTTTCAATTTTCTGGATCGTTTTACCAACAGCAATGTGTGTGTGTGTCCGTTTGTGTGTGTGCGTGTGTTCATGCTCATTGTTGTTGCGTTAATGTCAATGACGTCACAATGCCGCCCCTGCAGGAACAGCGCTGTCGCCAAGGAGACGAGTCTCTGTTACAGAAGGCCCTGGATGAGAGCCGGAGAGAGAGCCAGTCAGAGACACAGGAGGTGAGCGTGTGCTGCGAGCTGTGTGTATTTGCGCGGTGGGTGTGTGCGGATGCTTTTGTACGTGGCTGTGGCGTTCACGGAATGGAGTGGAGTTTATGGCGTGGACCGCTGTGATAGGGAGGGGAAATGGGATGGAATGAAAACATAGATCAGCATAATGAGCGAGGGACTGAAAGGGAAGTAGGAGAGAGCAAAGGGAGGAGAAAGGTGCCGAATGATAATGAGTTTATCTTGTCTAACCTTGAGCTCTCCTTGACATTTTTCTCAAAGCACACTCCTTGTCTTGTAGCGCACAAGCTCCCTGATTGGCCCGTCAACAAGCCAATCACAACTACCGGCTGTCTTATGTAAAAGTCCACATGGCTTACAACTGGTGGTTTTATATTGTTATCCTTACTATCTGGTGCCTGTAGGTGGTGCATAGAAGTAATACTGGAATCAGGATCAGTGTAAGCAAGCTCCTAAATGTTTCCCTGCCTGATTAATATAACACATGGCATTAGTGAGGTCATACCTCATCAGTTCATGTATTTAAATGATACATTCCAGGATGAAATTCTTAATTAATGTTGTAAGACCTATTCAAATTCAAACCCAGAGTTTTATGTTTATAAACAGTTATCTTCTATGATCAGACTCTATATGATTATGAGGTTAAGAGCTATGTTTTCAAGGCCACACAGTTGGTTGGTGTAGTGGTTAGCACTCTCGCCTTTGCAAGGGTTAGGGTTTTACAGAACCCCCTGTGACCCTCCTGTGAAGGATAAAGCGGTAGAAGATGAGCGAGTGAGATTCAAAACTGAATTTTCTGTCTGGGTCTCAAGTTCAGGTTTTATCTTTCCACAGCTTGTGAGATGTGTGTGCATTTAAAATGACACAATATCAGGTGTCTGTTTTCTTTCATTATCTGTTGTTATTATTATTTTTTTTTTATGAATTATTATATTATTCATTTTCAAAATCCCACTTAACACATCATTATAATGAAGATTGTAGTAAATGTTTATTACACAAAAAAGGTTTTTGAAAGGTACCTTGTTCACATACATCATTTCATATATGTTACTTTTCTTGTGTAAAATTGGTTGTTGCCCTTTATCTATAAATGATGGCTTCTGCCACGATTGTTTAAAGCTGTATCAACATTTGTATGCTTCTTGTGTGCAGAATTCACAGAAAGGTGGGTTCCCTAAATTGTGTTTTACACCATGTGTGCAGGTTATTTTAGGTCAAATGGTTTGAAAAAAAAAAAAAAGAAAAAAGCTCATCACAGACTGCACTGCAGTCTGCTCTGCTGCGAGGTGCTGCTCTGCAATCTCAGGCCCTGCTGAGTAATCTTCTGTAGCTATAGAATCCAGATGCTGCCTGACAAATTTATGAAACAATGGCAACTGTTTGTAACTTACCTCAGGCACCTTTCAATGCTTTATGAAATATAAACTCACTGCCTGGGTTTTCAGTGAGCTTATTGTTTCTTGGTAAACAAATAAAGATGCCATTGCCATCAATGGAAGCTATTCATCTTCAAAAGATCAAGTTTTAATATGTTTCCTTCTTTGTCGCTGTACCCTTTCCCAGAAAATGTATTCCTTATAAAGGATTTTTTTTTTACTGCTTAAACAAAACTTTCTACACTATGCTTCACACGCTCACATTCAATTGATGAAGCTGAATCAACTATTTTACTTAAGTCTGCCATGTTGAATGTCTAAATAGTGTTTTAAATTATACTCACTGGCCCCTTTATTAGGTACACAGGGCATCTTATTGTATAAAGTGGAAGAGTGGCACCCACTGTGTCCTTCTGCTGCTGTAGTCGGCCATCTTCTTTAAGATTCAACGTGTTGTAGGTGTATTCCACAGATCTTAAGAGGGTTCTATGTGTTTCCTGGGGCTCAGTCTCTTTACTTGTAAAACCCACAAATCTGGAAGCAACCAATACTTTTTGCTCCTTCTGTAGTCAGCCATGTTGGACCTTGTGGACATATTTGGCCCATCGTCTGAGCCCCCACCTCCTCCCGGTGACCCTTGGAACTCAGCCCAACCCACCTGTGACATCACCTCTGACCCCTGGGACTCTGTAGGTGTGTTGCTCGTCGCAGACTCACCAACACGTCCACTCAGTCTTCAGGCCAGTTAGATGGCTCGTGTTTTAATGTATCACACTTAGTTTTTTTTTTTTCTTTTCTCTCTTTCATTGTCTGTATCTTCACAGCAGTTCACTCCAGCAGTCCTGTAGTTGGTAGCCCGTGGTCTGCTCTTCCTCCCTCTTCCTCTAGTGCATCCAATCCCTGGGCCCCATGTGCCAACTCGCACACAGACCCCTGGGAAGGAGCACCAATCTCCTCCAGTCCTGTAAATCATGCAAGCGACACTCCAGCAGAAGAAGGTATTTTACACTGACCCACCTCATGCAAGCACTGAACTCTGTCTATGATTTGTTTGTCTGGATTAGGTTTTTTCTCTGTGCAGGTGTTGATGGGACCGATCCATTTGCACATGAGGAGGAAAAGCCTAAACAGGAAGTTCCACAAGTGCCCTCTCCCCAACCTGCAAGCCCCACAGGTATGTTTCTGCCAGACAGCAGAGATCATGTTAAAGGTGCTCTTTAGTTCATAAAACCATCATATTGTAGCATTTTGAGATGGAAATGTGTGACTGAACTAATTGAAAAGCACCCATGGAGATGCCTGACTCATTTTAGAGATGAAGAGTTGACATTATGATTCATTAAAATTATCATTTCTAGAAAGAAACAATATAGGCTATACCAGGATCAATGTCAAATAATTAGAGAATAAACAGATCCACTAATACTGTGGATGTCTCCTGCATAGAGAGTGGTTGGAAAGAAAAGTGTATGACCAAATGAACTGACCATGGTGTCATCACTCAGATTCAGCATGTATCACAATGTGTTGCCTCAACTGTTCATCAGGAATCTGATACAACTGACTACACTACACTACACTAACTAAACTACAGTCAGTTATCAGACGTTGATGTGCTGGTAATGCAGGGTGACTTCTCCAAAAAGGTCACATGAACTGTAAGTATATTACTCTGGGGTAGCTTTTGAAAATGTCTAAACACAAACTAGACTGGAACTAAAACCTTGGACCTAAATCATTCATTGACAAGGAGAGTTGAAGCTATTCCGGACGCCTTGTCTGGACCAACATTTCATTAAAGCAACTTTTTCATATTTGTTTCCCATCCACTATCATTTTCCTCCATACCTCTATTTAGACTCTATTTCTCTTCCTGATGCAGATGCAGAGGTGTTTGGAATGAAACCAGACTTAGATCCATTTTCTGGAGCAGATTCTAAACCGGATGCGTTTGGGGCTGATCCTCCTGGGAAACCACAGGTCAATGGACGGGAGTCTGCCAGCCCAGAGATGTTTGACCTGTCCCGGCTAGCACCTCCGCTCAGTGCACCACGGGTGTGTCGGACCCCAGAGACCTTTCTGGGACCTACAGGGGCCTCGCTGGTCAACTTAGACGCTCTGATAACCTCCAACCCCCCAAGCAAAATGCACAATAATCCCTTCCTCTCAGGTAACAATGTACTAATTACCAAAATCTGCTGTAATACTGAACTTGTCCACCTCACAAATCCTGTTTTGTTTTGTTTTCCAGGTCTGAGTGCTCCGTCTCCTACTAACCCCTTCCTCTGCGACCAGCCTCGCCTTACCCTTAATCAAATGCGACCATCCTCCACCTCCCCACTGCCCCCTCACATGCTCTCCTACAGCCCGTCCCTGCCTCTGCCTCTTCACCACCAGCCCCCCATCATCCCCTCGTCTCTCACACAACCACCTGCAGGACTCCTGGACCTTCCCTCTAACCTCCCCCAACCACTGCTTCCTCTGTCTCCACGGCCGGCAGCTCACACTCAATCACAGACACAGACGTACAGCCACAACCCCTTCCTCTGAGACTCCATCTTCACCCTTCAACCTCTGGTCCGCAGCGGGGGACAACCACATGGGCTCATTTCGGATCAGTTTGTACTGACGACAGTGAGACTAGTTTAAATGAACTCGATCCCGGTCTGATGCCATTATGCACACGCGAAGCAGATATAAACTCTTGGATGATTGGATGTATCTGTGTCTGCCTGAAGACACGTCAGCTGCTATATTACGTAAACTCTTGAAGAAAAGCTTAGACTCGCGCACACACAGTCACACACTCAGGCATACTTCAGGGTGCACAGACACACACGTTATGCACAGATACAAACACAGACTTAACAGGGTGCATCTCTACAGTCCCTTCAATGCCTTTTTTTCCCCCGGTTTTAACAGTGACAATACCACGCACCTTCTCACCACAGACACAATGTGTTACAATGTGAAAGGGAAGGAAGCCACACACTGATTGTTCACCTAGTTTCACCAGGATCCTCACCGCCGCTGCTTCACCGACAAAAGCATGAATGCATCCCAACCTTTAAGACTCTTAACTATTCTATTCTGCTGAGCGCCTGAGATGAGATCTTCTAATAAATCCTCCTCTTCTGATGAGTCAAATAGTATCTTGAGATTTGTTTTGGCACAATTGAATCACTGGAGATAACCCTAAAATGTGTTATAGGTATGATTCATGAAAACACACAGCACCGTTCAAGAACTAATTGACTCAGGTAATCATTTCTGCATTGCCTCGTTACCTTGCAAGCTCATAAGCATCTGATCCTAGGTCACTGGTCCTTTTAAGGCCAACGGCAGGATTTGGGTGAATTTAAACTGGACTTAACGACACCTATTATCTCAATCTGGACCTTAACTGATCACTAATACCCATGTGCCTGTTTGTATAGCTGATCCACAATGCATTCCCAGCTGGTTCATATAGGCACCATTGAGGAGGATCTCAGGGAGACTGCTCTGTCCCTCCCCCATTAATCCTAAATGAAGCGAAAGGCATTTTTTTCAGAGATTGACTATTTTAGATGTGGGGCATAGTAATGTGACATAAGGAGAACAGATGGGGTAAATGACATATGACGACAAATACAGATGATAAAACAGATGTGTTGAAGCATCTCCTCTCTCCTGCTCCTCGTTCACCTCGGTTTTAGGAGCAAGAGAATCTGTGAAGAGACGAGATGTTCTGTCATCTCTGCACTGAACCTGGACTTGAATGTGAAATGCCTGTTTATATACACACAGGCTCAGTACATATGTATTTAAAAGAATGATATAAAGTATTATGAAATATACCAATAAATGAACTGTGTTTGCATTCATATTTCTAGCGCCCATGTGATGTATGTGTCATTCTAGTGTTTCTTTTCCCGTAGCTAATAATAATTTCCATCTTTTTAATTTTTTAAGTTGGTCATTTAGTCGTCGGTTATGCCAAGGTTTCTGTGAACAGTTTGCATGTTCTCCAAGTGTTTAGCAGCAACTATTGGGCATTACTGCACACTGGCAACAATAACTAATACATTGCTTACATTTACATTGAATGCTCTTGCTAAATAAGTGTTGGGAAATGGATGTTTGTATGTTAGTCCTGTGTGCACTTCATGTGTTTAACTTCAGTGCCATATGCAGATGTGTTTCTGTCTCATAGATGGGAAAATTTGATTGCACAAACTTTTTTACCATGTTCAAATTATATCTGGACACAAAACTATATTTGTTTGTCCTTAAACTCTTTGTGGAGTCCCAGTAATATCTCTCAACATTGTTACATGGTAACTGACCATAACTTGAGGTTTGTGAGATATTTTTTTTCATGTGCAGTCTTGACCAATTGTTGCCTCTCTCACCCTGGCATCTCATCTTTCCTCTGTGTGTCCTGAAGGGCAAGCTTGAGACCAAGACCCTCATCAAAAGGAGTAGCAGTCAACCCAAGGTTATCATCAACAAACAGGATCACAACCGCTTCACAAAACTCATTAATAGATGAGCAGGGTGAAGAAAGTGGGTCTGAAGGTAATAATGAAGCAGAGATGATGAAAAAACAACATCTCTTTATCTTTATAATGGCATTTCTTTTAACAGTAAGTATATTTTATACTGTATAGAGGGAATAATCGTAAGAACTTTTTAACATTACATTTTTAGGCAGCTTATCACTGAATCAGAGACTGAGGTTGGTGATATTTGCAGACAATGCTGCAAGTTCTGCGCTCAAGCAAACATCCTTGCACACAGCTTTAGTAAATGTTCCGATGCTGTGTTGTACATCTCTGGTTATGGAACCCTGATGAACAAAGCAATTATTATGTGCTGATAATTCTACTCAAACAGGCCTTGAGGATGAAGTGCTTGAAGTACTAATAATAATAATATATACACATATTATTATGACTATAATGGTTTTGTATATATGTAAATTAAATCATTGTGTTATTTTCTTTTTTTAGATTGTCTTTGATAATCCACTTTTCTATTATTCTTCAAAAAAATCATAATTATGAGATAAAAAGTCGAAATTGTGAAATAAAAAGTCAAAATTATGAAATAAAAAGTGCGCATTCGAAGACGTGCACATGCGCAGTAACAACATTCATTCAGTCAGGCAGTGTTCAGCAGGATGTTAGGAGACAGGCTGTGTGTTAATCAGTAGTTATCTGTTGGTGGTAAAAGCTGCTACAAGCTGAAATATCCACCAAATAAACTTTTACCTTGTTTACTATGCAGAATATGAATGAAACCAGAGTGAGGAGCCATCACAAGACTGTTTTTATAGCCTATATTCAGAGTTGCACTTCACATATTAAGTCAACTCAGATACAATGATAAGGAATGTTGTTTTTCATTGTTCACTATTTCTCAGTTTTCTGTAAAGTTTATGTGTAATGTTTAGGTATGCTGCCTTAAATGGACCTATTTCTACAAGGTGTACTAAAGTACCAATATTTGAAAATGTGTAAAAGCCATAATGTAAATGTTCATACATTTGTGAAGAGATAGTACACTTTTTTGTATTTACAATGTATTATTCTAATTAGGATATGGTACAAATACATTAAAATATATTTTTTCACCTGGAAGTAGTCCCACAAGTCTTTCAGCCTTTAGTATACTGGTAATGCATTTGTGCAAGGTAGAAAGTAATATAGCAAAGTAATGATACAGTATATTGACTATTACCTGCTAGTAGTATTGGAATGAGCCAAAAGTATAATTAAGCATATTATTAGCACAGTAAGAATATATTAAAAAATATAAAGCATATATATTTTTTAAACACTAACAAATCATTTTGAATTTATATATTTATTTATTTTATTATTTTTACTTTAAGTAATAGTTCAGTTAGATGAACATTTCGATCCACACTCCATACCAGATGGTGGCGGTAATGCACCCAATCGTTGTTTGCCAACCGCCACACAGCACACCTGCTCGTCTTCACGCAGGTGGTTTTCAATCAGCTGACAACCGCTGATTGCTTCCTCCTCCTCTTCTTATATAATCTCCCTCCAGCCAACACTTCCGTGATGTTACTTTGAAGAGAAGCTGCACGAGCCGTGGAAGGAAAAGAAAGACGCGAAAAAAGTGTCGCTGCTTAGCTACTGAAACTGTTCCGGGAGGAGAGAACTTGTTGCGGTAATGCACCAACCGCCCTAAAACCTCAAAAAAAGGAGGGAAATTTAAAAAAAGAAGAGGAAAAAAGAAAACTACCGCGGCGTGACGTCAGACGCCGAAAAGGTGGTCGGGAGCATCAGCTCCTGTATAAAAACGCAGCAAGGCGCTCCAGGATGGCGTGTTCGACCTGGTCCAGATTGGTGGCCCGTCCAGAATGGTGAGTAGCTTTGTTACAGCAGTTAAATCATTGGTTTAAATGGGGATGCAACTCATTTCTATTTTCATTAACCTGTGGTTTATTTTCATGTTTGTTCCATAAAATGTTAAATGTAGTTTACTGTTTCTAAATTCAGTTATATTTTTTAATTATTTGGTTTTAATGATTGCTTAAAGAGAGCAAAGAAGTGAGGAAATATTCACATTTAACAAAATAAAAAAAATCTGAAACTCAAACAATTAAACCAATCCATTTTCAAAATAGACAAAACAAGACTAAAAACAAGATAAAATGGCTGCTGTGCTATAAAACTCAAAAAAATGAAACATTGACTTTAATTAAAATTATTTTGTCAACCGGTTTCACGAAAGTCTATTATCTTAGTTCAAAGCAAAAATGTTAAGGTCATCTAACTTTATGAACTTGTATTACATTAACACAATGTGAATTGACCCAACTAGGTAATAACTTGTGATCAATGAGAGCTATTTAAGCTTATCCAATCTAATTCAGTTATGTTACATAGACATAAATAATATATTTACAGGCGACATATTTTACATTTGTCCTTTAAACATGTATCTTATTAGTAGAAGTAAAATAATAATTTTAAGTTAAATTTATTTAAATAGGTTTTCATCTAATTTATTTTATACTAATTAATGTGATCTAATTCTAGTTTGTCAAAAGGTTCCACACAAATGAATTTGGTACACCCAAAATAATTTGGGGTTTTGGGAAACACCACTTGTATAAAGTCGAATCAACTTATCAATTAATAGTTAATTGATTATGAAAATAATGACTACTAATTTGTTGCAGTCTTAATGGAATTTGAAACGGAGCCAACTACGGTCATTCACCTGAAAAACTCTACTGTCCAATAAAAAAAACACAAATACACATAATTAAATAATAAAAAAATAATGACTAAATATATACAGTCAATATTTTAATACAACTTAAATATAATTAAATATATATTTATTTTATCATAAATATAGAAATCAATTAAACATAATTCTCCAGTTTAACATCTTCTGGAAAAAACTGAACGGACAGTAAATGTGACTTTGCGAATTTCTTCAGGACTCTGCATGGGAAGAGATTGTCCTCCAAGGCACAGTTCTTCAAAAACAGAGTTTCTGCAGCACCTCAAATGTGCATATGTGTTCTGGTGGGTAGCTCAGGTTCAAACAGTATACGAGTCCAAATAATAAAGCACAAGTGATCCCAGTACTTGCCAAATGACTGAGGACTTCCACACCTTCAATTAAGATGCTGATGTCTTCAGGGTCAACCCCAGGCTCTGCACCCTCCTTCTGAATGACACTCCCATAACTGCTCCATGGAAATGGTGGCATCTTTGTTCGTGTTCTGTAAAAAATGTATATAAATTTGAGTCTACACTACGAAAAATCAATGCATACACATATAAAATGCTATCCATGAAATATTTTTTACACTCCAATATTCAAAAGCTGCAGTCCAAAACTTGCCTTTTATGGTCTGGTACTTTTTCTCCATGGAGTCTGGAAATCCTGCAGGCAGTTAACTTTCTGTCATCATCTTTATGTGCCAAATACAAACAACTGACCAACTGAAGTCTGCTGGGCTTAGTTAAAACATTTAAAATTAAAATTCATGTTAAGTAACTGACTCGATCACTCAAAATGTGTGAATATGGCAGCAGGTTAAAAATATACAAAATAAACGTACTTACGTTCATGTATTATAGAAGTGATTTATACAAATCAGAGCATGTATTTCTGGATGAAAAGATTGAAAGAAACCATTAGAAATGTTGCAGCATGTGTAACAGCAGTTCTTTCCCTGACCTGCAACTCCAAAACATGCAATATTAGGCTAATGTTACTTGACCTGGTCTAAGAAAAAAACCCCACTACAGTTCAGCAAGTCTTACGCTATAGCATGAGCTTCTATGGGGGAAAAAAAAAGAAACAACCAGGGATATTGCTATAGACAACGTAACCACTCGGTGCTCAATTATGCAACCTTGCTATCGGTAAACATGTCCCGAAACGAACTCAAGCGCTGAGCTGCGCATGAATTTGTTCAAACCGTTCATGAATATATTAATGAGGTACTTACACTTAAAATCAAGGACGCCAACCACTTCCTCCAAGATGACGCATGATTCCTCAGTAACGCTCAGAAGCTGACCGCTTTGGATGCGTTGATTTCATTAAGTTCATTCTCATTGGACTGAAATGAATAAATCTAATTCACTTGAATTTTTTGTAAATCATGTTAAACAAACAAGAGCAAACCATTTAAAGAACACAAATGATTAATTCATTTAATTCAAACACATTTCATGTTTGCTAAACTCCCTAGTTTTTTTTTGTGTGTATGTTAACTCACTGTTCCACTCATGGTTCATTACTATTGAGTTTTTCACTGGAAAGACTTGTTATTTTATGTAAAAACAGATTCAGGGTTATACATGTCTTTTATAATTCTTTTTTTTTCTTTAAAGGAACAACCTTCCTGCTCACGGAGACCTGGTCGGACACGCCATATACAAAAGCCTGAGGCTGTCAAACAAAAGGTGAGTGACACCTTTAGAGATAATTTACTACATCATTGAAAATGTTATGGCTAATTTTCATAATGTATTTAACCGATGGCAATATATGTGTGGCTGAGGTGTATATATATATATATGTCTGTATGAGGTACTGACATATCTTTATTTGAACTTAAAAGGGATTCCTAAAACCTTAATCAACTTTATTCTACATCACTTGTGATTATGTTAATGTCTTTGTTTCACTGTTAGAATAGAGTTTGTGCTGGCAGCAATGTTTTCACTGAAAGCGAGTCTTTATATCTCAGGCTGGGTGAACCATGTCTGTACCTCATACAAACACATTCTAGAAAACCTTAACTAGTTATTTTGCACCTGTAACAATATGAACTTGAACATTGTCGAGGCTGGAGACTGGGCTCTAACATTTTTTTGTTTTTGTTTTTTTTCCCCCAGATTGATCTTCATGAAGATATTCAATAGTAGGTGTCATGATTTAATTCTGGGTGGCCGCTGTGTCCCCACTCTTTCTTGGCCGCTGTGCCTACATCTCTCTACTTTGTCCAACATGGCCACGTTCTTTCTCTTCTCTCTGCTCCTTCTTCCATCTGTCAAATAGCTGAGGGTTGTACATGGAGCATTTGCCACAGGTTGGTTTTGTATGTTCCTGTCCACTTTATTGGGTGGTCTGAAATCTGGTCCTTGTTGGTTATATTTTTGTGGAACTGCTGAGCGATGGTGACTGATGTTTGAGATTCTCTCTCTGAATGACTGGGTTGTGTGGGACTGAGATGTCTGGATTGAATAGTTAAGATGGTCTGAGAATATGATTATGTTCAGCAGTTCACATTAAAGTAGATATGGTGTCTTGAAGGGCTTAGATGCTTGATAAGTTATAATGCACTAACATTTCCTTTTTAGGTCTGTCTACAAAGGGTGAGTCCATATTTTTTTTATTTCTTCTCTGGGGGCTACCATCTTGGCCCCCATGTGTGGTAGGTTTTTGCAGAGTAGGGGAATAAACAAAAGAAAACGTGTGTGTTTTTCTTTTTAAAGTGATGGTACTTAAGTGTTGGCAACTGACTTGCTAGTCTGGCTGCCCACAGCTAACTACCGAATCACACGAGTTTACATGCAAAGGTAAGAACACGCCTCTCTATGGAGGCGTTTTCTTAACTTGCCACTGTACTCTTAAACACTTTTTCTTTCCAACTGTTACGCAGGCCGCGGGCCATCGCTCTTTCGGCCGCCGTGTCGATCTGTCCTGGCTCTCTTGCCTTTCCTCACTTCTAAAAGGGAAAAAAAAAAAATCAACTTGAACTGTTTTCTTTAGCACTAAAATACAGTGATGTTGGAGGACCAGATCTTAAATGAGGTTTAAATGGATGTTGGTGTACAGTTAAAGCTAGATGGTTGGAATAAATGTAATGTTGTGCCTTGTACACTCTGTCAAGGCTTAGACTTCTTGGCCGCTGTGCCTTTTTTTTTTCTCTCTCTCTTTTCGATCGTGGCCATTAATCTACCATTAGACCTAGAACGTTAAAGTAGATCCTGGTGATCTACATAGTACCTGGCTTTAGATGGCAGCCCTGCCATTGCCTTTGTATGGCCATACGTCCCTTGATGCAAGTCGGCAATGATCGCTAACTGTGCCCGCGCCTTCATGGCCTACTTGTGTTATTGTACGTCTGGCCTTGCGCGTATAGTCATTTTACATAGGCAAACATGGGTGCCTTCCGCGTCCATGCACAGTAAGTGAACTAACCTGTACTTTCCTTCTAGCATCAGTCAAGAGGAGCACCGACATCCCTGCATGTCCATCTTAATTAGATTGCGTTTTAGTTAAGTTTAGGTAAAATTTCAAATGTTAAGTGCAGTTTTTCTTTCTTGCCTGGCCGCTGTGCCATTAGTGTGTGTGTGTCTGCGAGTGTGAGTGTGTGTGTGAGTGTGACTGCTAGTGTGTGTGTGTGTGTGACTGCGAGTGTGCGCGACTGCAAGTGTGTGTGTATGACTGCGTGTGTGCGCGACTGCGAGAGAGACTGCGACTGTGCGCGACTGCGAGAGAGACTGCGACTGTGTGTGTGTGTGTGCGACTGACTTGGACTGACGTTAATCTGACCTTTCGACCACAACTAACACTCTAGTTGACTTTACTGCACCAGAAAGGTGAACAAAATTTATGTTAGAAGACTGACAAGATGTGCACCAATTAGACAACAAGCAAATTCAAATTCTTTCGAAAACGGGTACATTTTTTACCTTTCAGGTAAGTATTAAAGGCCTTTGCTACATGATCTTTGTTGGTAAATCGTGTTCACTCACTTTATAAAGTTAATTTGCATCTAAACATTTACAATGCCTGACACAGTGGCGTTACAGTAATGGAATTTTTTTGTTTTGCGTTATTGAGTGCAAAGGCCTTTATTTACACACTGACACATGCCAAGACTGCTGTCATGGCATGTGTCACTGTCTCTCGTCTGTCTGTACTGTGTCTGTCTCGTGTGTCTGGTCTCTGTCAGTCTGTCTTGTGTGTCTGGTATCCGTCTTTCTGTTCTGTGTGTCGGATTTAGTCTCAACTTAAATGGATGATTTTAAACTTGATTAGTCTTGAGGCATCTGATTTCTGCAGGAAATTCTGGTACCTTATTTTGAAATAGCTTTAATTTAAAATTGAATTTTGGTCTTGAATCTCAGTTATCATAGTTGCAACTTGGACTGTTGACAAACGTGGAAGCTGATGAATCATGTAGTACGTTCATCAAAGTTTACTGTAGCTTGTCTGAAGTTCTTTCAAAGTGCTGTAAAAATTAAGTAATTGATTATGATGAGCTAGACCAGGTCTTCCTTTATTCTCAACTGGTAATTGCTTTGATAAGATAACTGGTTCCTGATTTGAATATGAAGCTAAACTTTTGATTTATATGCAAGTGTAGTCACATTAGATTGTAGGTGTTTTTCAGCCCATGGATAATGTTATGATATACTTTAAATCTGGCATTTGTTGGCACACTTTTGATATCCGTTTAAGTCTTAAACTTTACGCACTGCCATCAGCCTTTGTAGTCGCTAACTGAAATCGCATTCAATATTAATGCTGACTTGTCTCACGCTGCCATGTTTATTTCCTTCTAAAGGAGTTGAACCATATTGTGTTCATAGTCTTTTTGCGCTTCATGTTGGGAGGCCTCCCAGCAGGGGATTTTTAATCTTCCCCCTGCAAAACTATGTGTTACTCGCCTTAGGGATGCAGGGCTATCCTGCATAGTTTCTTTCAAAAATGAGATTGTAGGTTGCAGGATTAGAGCGCGTTTCTTTTCTTTAGGAGGACACAAACCTGGCAGAGAGACAACTCGGATTATTTAAGTGAAAGTTGCGCCAAATGTTCTAACTTTATCTTTCGATATGATGACATGAAATAAAACCTTTATTCTGTGGGCTGAATTCAGACAGAAATCAGACAGACGTTGGCTTCATGTTAAAGACTGTTGTGCAAGTACCCTCTTCTAGCAGGAGTGAGCAGCTGCAGCTTTTTAATTTATTTTTCGTTATTTGATTTGTTTCTTGGATTGACTTGGTGTCTGGAGCTTTGTGGTTAACAGTGATCATGTAAACGTGTAAACACAAGTGGTCTTTTTGCCTCTTATTTGTGAAGCTGGCAGCTGGTTGAAATGAAAGGACTTAATGACTTGCCCAAAGTGGGATTTTTGATAGAGCATATGGTTAACACCTCACCATACACTTGCTATTTCAGCGAGCAAGTGTCTTTAGTCTGCTATTTCCCGAGACTTTTTTTCAAATTTCACAATTTAGGCAGCTTGTAGAGTCATTAGGAAGATGCTTAATCCCAATGTCTTGGTTGGTTGCATGAGAAACTGCTATCTCTTAGATGTGTTGGAGAAGTTCCTCCTCTGATTTTTGTAGACTTGCCCTAAAGTTTCTCTCTGCTTTAACTCTTGTTGAGCTATGCATTAAATGATTCCTCCAACTTGTCTCCATATCAAATGTTTTTCTCCCTGCAGCCTTCCACCACCCACTGCTGCTGTTGCATCTGCTAAAGGTAGCCGTATCCTGATTCACTGCATCTTCATGTGTTGGGTAAGAAGTGTCATTAGACTACTAACAATGTAAACACCTTTTAAATGCTTGATCTAATTTACCTAAATGGTTCATCAGTTTAGGACAAGAAATCATTGAATTTGACATTCTTGGGGTCAGTAACCTGACCTCTAAATGTTTGGGAAACCATGCAAAAGATTGTGAGCTCTCTGCATGACCCAACAGCATCGATGTTTGAGTTATTTAATTGCTCAGTTTTTAAATCGGTCAAGATTTTATGAGCTGGGTCTTCTTCACACAACAGAGAACAAGGTAAATTGAGTCGACTCGTAACATGGTAAGGCATTCCGTCCTTCCCCTTCTTCTCTGTGTGTGAGGAAATCTGGCCACGGATCCTGACTGAGTGGCATACCGTGGCTGTGCAGTTTCCAAAATCAGACAAGGATCCATCTGATTTTGTGACTCGGCCTGTCATGATATGCATGCATCTTCCTCCGAAACAAAGGATTTGAATGGACAGGTTTGTAGTGTAAATCACATCACATCACTTGTAGATGGTGAAGCGTTTAGTTAAATTGTGGTCAAGCATTTTCAGGTGTCTGCTTTGTCAATACTCTGATGCCACGTCTTGCTAAACACATGAGAAGCTCTGAATTGTGAAACTGCTGCCTCTTGCTGATACTACAACAGCAATGGCTGTTGAAAGGCTACAAGGAGAGAAATTGAGATCTGAGGACAGGAAAGTGGAATTGATTTCATGCTTAGCAAAATGAGGGTTTCAGCAGAGGACCTTTTTGTGGCGAGGCTACAGAATCAGAAGGAACGTTTGTCTGGGCAACTGGAAGATTTACAGTTTGTCATGCAGCCGACCAAGATATTGGGGTTAGCATCATCCCAAATGGCTAGCAAAGATTGCTTGTAACTGTCAGTGTAGGACAGGAAAGGCAGGTATAGGTTAGGGAGGGCATCCATCGGTGAGCTCTGACTGGATGTGAGGACCTGTCACACTGGACCAGGTGAGCAACCTGAAGATTTGTCATTTGTTTACTTTTCTTTTTTTCTTGTGACTTATCAAATTCTTCATTGTTTTGAAGAGCTGAAGGCTGCAGCTCATTCCTGGATCAGAGGACTCCTTATTGGACACCACGACCTGGAGAAGTCCCGTCCTGGATGGCTGCGGTGATGACCTAGTCCAAGATGAACTGACCCTTCTACGACGAGGACTTTGCCCAAGATGAACCAACCTTTTCCATCTCTTTTCCACGGGATGTCTTCAGGTACTTTCTTTCACATGGTACTCAATATGTTTAATCCATATTTAATATACTAAAGTGTGCTGACTGTTATTTATTTTATTTTTTGTTAGATGCTGGACCTTGCCAAACTGTACACATGCCTCAATGGCTGCTACGTCACTCTGCCCAACAGGACATGGTCACCGAGATTTTTTTTAAATGGACTTTAACCCCCCCGTCCCCACTGACCCTCGACCATACATGACAAAACACTGTGCATGTGATGCATTACCACACTAAAATACAGACACTGCTACTTTCAGCCTGTTTCAGTCTGTAAAAGATCGCAAGCTCTCTGCATGACCCAACAGCATCGATGTTTGAGTTATTTAATTGCTCAATTTTTAAATCAGTCAAGATTTTATGAGCTGGGTCTTCTTCACACAACAGAGAACAAGGTAAATTGAGTCGACTCGTAACATGGTAAGGCATTTCGTCCTTCCCCTTCTTCTCTGTGTGTGAGGAAATCTGGCCACGGATCCTTACTGAGTGGCATACCATGGCTGTGCAGTTTCCAAAATCAGACAAGGATCCATCTGATTTTGTGACTCGGCCTGTCATGATATGCATGTATCTCCCTTTTGAAACAAAGGATTGGAATGGACAGGTTTGTAGTGTAAATCACATCACTTGTAGATGGTGATGGTGTACGGACACTGCTACTTTCAGCCTGTAATGTTAGACATTGAAAACTTGTATTTATGGCCTTCTTTATATCAAGTAAAACTTTTGTTCTTAACTTTATGGTTGACTTGTATTTTTTCAGTGATTCTGTGATGAGTGTTATTTTGATAAGTTAGCGCTTTGAACTTAAAGATGTGGAATTCTTTTAAAACGAATTGCACTGATCTGTTACTGTAGACTTGGCACCTTTTGACACTGCTCCAAGTGTTTGATTGATCTTAACCAGAAAATTCAAACCTTATATGGATTAGTACATCGTTTTAAAGGGAATACAATAAATTGGACTACAAAGCAGGGAATGCTACTGTGGATGGTGATGCTGCTAGCTGCCCCCATCTCATAACTTCCTTACTTCTAGTCACTAACACTTTAGGCTAATGCATAAAAATATGCCACTGAACATTAGACTACTTTGCTTTAACTTCAGATGTATTTTTACTATTTTATTTTATCTGGCTTTTAATTTTATCTGGCTTTTAATTTTATCTTTAAATTCTGTCTTTACCATTTTACGCTTAAAGGTTTTATTTTTCTATTGTGGAAAGCACTTTTTAGAGTTGTTTTGAAAAGTGCTGCAGTACCCAAGACCAGCAGTAATATGAGCAGCCACACATGCAATGCTAATATTTCTGACTGCCTCAGCCTCATAGAGGTGATGTGATGAATCACAGCCAGATAACACGCCACACATTAGTGCAGGAAAATATTCAACAGTTAAATAAAAAAAAGTGTGCGGCACAGATGTACAAGGTTCAAGGTTCAAGGTTTTTATTTGCCATTTGTGCTTAAACAGAAAGTCCAGGCACATTGGAAATCTTGTGCGGGTTCTACGAGTCAGTAGTACGAAACATAAACACACTTAAGGATAAATATAAATATAAGTATAAAAGTAATAATAAAAAAAATGTCGAAGATGTGGGGAAATAAAAATAAAGAAATATACAGTTATACAGCAGATTATGGGGTGTATTGCACATTTCTGACATTGCACATTTATCAGGGAGGGAATATTGCACATAATGTTACACATGGTTAGGTGAGGTAGTGTCTGGTAATTTACAGAGAGTTCAGTGGTTTTGATTTGCCATCAGTCTGACTGTGGCCGGGAAAAAACTGTTAAAAAAGCGAGTTCTGTGTGTTTTGATGCTGTCCGCTCTGCTGTGCCTCAGGTTGTACTTGCAAGATGTTTCCCAAAGTAAAGATCAGACTTGGAACAACCGAACGGTAGACAAAGAAGTCAGTGGCTTGTTGCAAGCTGCAAACACTGGTGACCGAAGATGGAGAGAGGGGCGAGGAGACGATTCTTCAAGTCTCAGCATCCAGTGCATCATGAATGCGACAGGAAAAAGAGATGACCAACAATTTGATTGTGTGATGATGCTTTTGTGGAGAAGGGGGCTGATTTAAAAAAGAAAAAGTATAATTCTAATCAATTCACAATTATTTCTTTCGATTCCTTGGAACAGAAAATGTTGAAAAATGTTGATTGTTTAAACCTGGAAATGATGTTCTCAATGTATTGTTTTGTCCACAAAATGAATTGGTTTTAATGATTTGTGTCATATGGAACAAAGAAATTTAAAAACTAGTACTGCAAGCGGTTCTGAACGGGTTGGAGCTCGAGGGCTCGCGAGTCTCTGTGTGCCAACCTTACTTCCTGTTTCAGGGCTTCTACTTCCTGTGGGGAGGTATTCTTTTACGGACATGTTCAGGACGGGTCTGGGGTCTCCCATATCAAGTTTCAGGTGGATACAACAATCCCTGTCAGAGCATCTAAAACTAAGTGTAATTCGGTCTGCCATCACCAGGAGGCGCAGTTTTCGAAATTGAATATTTTCATACAGGCAGCTTCAGGGTCGGACAATCCGATGATTTTTTTTTGTATTTTCTGCTTCCACCAGGAGGCGCTGTTTTCAAAATGTACTATACAAACCTATCTCGTACGCCATTCAACATTTTAAAAAACGTTTTGCATAGACATGCAATGGCCCATCATCGATCATCGCAAGTTTGGTTGAGATTGGACCTTCCATCAGAATAACTAATTGTAAGCTACGGCAATGTACAGCTTGCATTGGTCCTTTCTGTAACGATGGGAATTGTTGTCATTGTTCATGTTGTGCACGGACGTCTTAGAGTGACGGACTAGAAGTGAAAGTCGGCGGTCCAAGAGTTGACAGCTACAGCTGTTTGTATGTCTGTTCATACTGTTGAATAAAGGCCCAGTGAGCAAGGGTAAGGCTCTTTCGTCCAGTTTGTAGAGCCAGGAGACAGAACGAACTGTTAGAAATAAAGAATAAAAACTCGACAGAAGAGGAGGAGAATCTGTGTGTCACGTTTTTTTTGCTAGAGCCAATCAGCACGTGAGATCCGTTATTTGCGGAAGTCGTGAAACCGGAGTCTGTGCGACACGTTTTTACCCAAAGTGTTGCTTTGCCCCGTAAATTATTTACGACCACGCACTTTAGTTTATTACATTATTGCGTAGTGTCTCAAATTGTAACTTCTGAACCTGTGTGTGTGTGTGTGTGTGTGTGTGTGTGTTTGTTTTTGTGGCCGTCCACATGAGCAGCGACTGCGGGACATGAATCCACCAAAGAGGCTCCGCATCATCTCAGGTAGTGAAGCATTGACACCGACAGGAGAGCAGCGGCGACAGGAGGAGGAGGAGGCAGCAGTGGATGTGGTGGGTGATGGACGACACTGACACAAATGCATTACCACACACAGAAAACTGCCGCTCCCTGGATATTTTCCTCTTTTTTGGACGAGTCTCCGTAAATCCTTGTAGATCGGCAGTTTCTCAAACACTCAGCCATCACTTTTCTTTCAAATGCCGATGCTCACCACTGTTTGCCTGCCTCAATGCATCGAGTAGCTGCCATGTGACTGTCTGAATTGATATTCCCGTTAAAAAGCAGCTGACTGGGTGTACCTAATTAAGTGGCCGGTTAAAGAGAGAACATATTTGATTGATTTGTTGTCAAAATTCGCAGTGCAGTGTGACATACTGTATGTGCAAAGTTAGCATTAAATAAAATAATTTATTTGCTAAAGCAGCCATGTGATACGAAAAGTTACCAAACCTTGCTGATAAAAACTGTGATGAGTTAAAAACACCACAGCCCAGCAAGAATGTCACTGTTAGGGTTATATTGACAATATGACAATAATATGTTTTTCTCTCCCTCCCATGGCTTCCCATCTGCATGGGGTCAATGTTACTGAAACCATATGGGACCTTCATTAGTTGTCCACTTCAAGCTTATGCCCACTTAGTACCCAAGTAGGCTGAAAAAGGCATGAGCATAAAGTGGTGGAGCCCCCGTGGAAAAAAAACCATGTGGGACCCATATTGTCACCCCAAATATAACCTTATTGGGCCCACATTGACATAATGGCTGGGTTTCATTTACTTTGGTGGAATCAAACACATTCTCACTTGAATAGGAGTGCACTGCTGCAAATGGGGACACATATTCTATTCTATTGGGGGTGGACACATTGGCACAACACCGACCTATGGTCTCTGTAAAGTGAGTTCTTAGCTGCATGGCTGACAGTGTATCGACATTAGTGCAACTAGTTATGACTCCGAAAATGTGTGTTTTTTTCACTTTGTCATAGACAGAGATAGATATAACATTGATCCAAAAACTGTAATATTTGTGCCACAGCAGCACGGTTTCAGGCACAAAATATGAAATAAATATATTAAACATTTTAGATACAGCTATACAAAGAAGGAAATATATATTTTACCAAGAAAGAAAATAGAAATTATACAAGAAAGTGTAAAAAGAAAAGGACGTACATCGCAGCTATACAGAGAATGAGGGTTAACATTTTTTAAATGCAACCAGATAAACAGCCAAATCAGCAACGGTGAATATGAAATGCGAATGTGCAGATAAGGAATGAGGGTATGAATGAATACCATATTGGACTCTAACTCAGTAAACCAATCAACAACAATGAATATGTACAAAGTCTGATTGTGTGGTTTGTGCAAAGTTGTAAAGGCGCAGAGATTTGTAAATTGAGTTAAGTCTACAGAGGTTCTTAATGTGTCTTCATGTCTCTCCACATTTGTTTCTATGATCAGAGTATTATCATGCCAGTGTACAATGCCTCCTGCTGGTTGGATGAATGTCTGCAGGCCATATTAGAGCAAGACTTCACTGGATCCATGGAGCTGTCTGTCTTCGATGATGCAAGCACCGTACGTGTGTGCGTGTGTTAACATAGTTTCACAAATATAAATATCTATGATCTTGGAGTGTCAGACTCAGTTTGTATTTCTCTTGTGTTTGTCTCCAGGATGACTCCAGGAAAGTGGTGGAGGGTTGGAGGGGGAAGCTGGAGGCGAGGGGCATCTCACTGTTGATGTCTCATCACAACTCTGCCCAACCAAGAGGAGGTCAGTGGACCTGTGTGTAAACCCCAGGTTCACAGAATGAAAGCATAGACATACAGTTGCACTTAAAGTTAAGCACAGTCTAACTGAGTTGAGAGCAGCAAGACAATTACTGTGATGGACTCTCATGGATACGAGCGGTCACAGTCAGTGTCAGAACACTTGGAACAGACTGCATACTTCACACTGAGTAAACTAAAACAGAGCAAAATAATATTTCACCACTGTGTTTTATTTGTATTATATGTGCTTATTTTGACATAATTTAATCAGAAGGGCATAGGTCAGACCAATCAGCGTACTTCCTCAAATGTGAACATACAAATATGTGTTTTTCTATTACAAGTATTTCATTTCTTTAAATTTAATTTTACTTTTAATGTGATTAATGAATTCATGAAATAGAAAATGTGGTGCAAAGGCTTGGCTTGCCTTCATATGTGTGTTTGTGTGTGTGTTGGGGGGCGGGGGAAGGCAAGTTTATTTGTATTGCTCTATTCATACACAGGGCAACGCAAAGCGCGTTACAAGGGCATGGAAATACACTAAGAAAATCACAAAAGCAAGAAGGGTAACTTTGAGAGAGAGGAAGAATCCAGAAGGAGTAAGGACTAAGAATGAGGATAAAAAAACAGAAGGAGAACATGAAACTGATAAAATGACTGAGGAGATGAGAAAGCAGTTGGCAGGAGAACTTAGAGCTGTGTTTGAGAGCTGTGATGATGGATGAGATTAGATTAGATGTGAGAATGAAAAGACCTGTGATGAAGAACTTTGTACTGTGGAGGGCAGCATTGCACCTCTGAGTGCATAACCTGGCGGAAATTGTTATTATTATTGTTATTAGGAGACACCATCATATTTTCTATTGAGATAAAGGTCCACACACAATTACTTAAGTCTGTTGCTTTGTCTTTCAGTGGGATTTGCAAAGAATAAGGCGATATCTCAGAGCTGTGGGAAATACTTGTGCTTTCAGGATGCGGTAAGAGTGTGTGTGTGTGTGTTGGCTAAACAAAGCATGTTTTATGTCATTCTTCAAATGTTTTTCATAACACATACAGGAGTCACTCAGAAATAATTAGATCTGGGTGGTTTGTCCAAATATATGTGCTGTACATGTAAACAGACAGACCTCAGGGGCTCAGTAACTGTTTGACACACCTGTCAGAACACATGATTAATGACACCAGTACAGTGTTTGATATACACTATGTGTTTTGAGCTTGTGTGCATAATATGTTCATGTGATTTGCAGCTCTGTTTTTTTTCCGACAGACTGCTTTTGGGTGTGGGTGATCTGCCAAACACCAGAATCCCAACATTACAAATAAAACGGCACATCTGAACTTCAGTTTCAGAGTAAAACAGCTGTCTTCTAGAAAAGAATCCACTTCTATTTAGATTTTTTCTTTTCTACAGTTTAGAATAGAATGAAAAAAATAAAATATATATATATGTGTTGTCCAGCCAAAGTAGGAACATTTTCTTTGGTCTCATCGTAATCTTTTCACCATGGTTTATACTTAATGCTGTATGGCGTAACCACAATGATATTACACCTGTTATTTTCTTAGTCACTTTTTTATGTATAGTTACACTGTTTATGTTATTTAATAAAATGGTGTCATTTTTTCCTCATCTTCCTTATGTGTTTTTTGTGATTTAAGTCAAGCAACAGCTGTAAAACTGCAATTTTGGTTTAATTCAAAAAATGAGGTGAACAAAAAGTACAACCTAAAATTCAACTGCGTAGGTGTTGTTTTTTTCTAAAGGTCACATGCGTTTTTTAAATACTAAGAATAAAGCTGTTATGTTCATAGGATCTTTTTTGTCCTCCAGGATGACGTCATGTTGCCTCAAAGGGTGCGTCTGCAGTATGAGATGTCTCTCCTTCAACCAATCTCTGTAAGCTCTCCCTCCAGTGTTTGCTCAGTAGCTTCCTTCACTCTCTGTTGGGCCTTCCTCGCTCCTTCCCCTCTTTCCTTTTTCCTTCTTTCCTTCTCTCTCGCTTTCTCATCAGTCCCTCCCTTCACATAAAAAATGTCCATGCTGGGTGTGTGTGTGTGAGCTTCCATGAGGTTGGCATGCAGAGCAGCATGAGTATCCGGTGTTGACGCTTTCTGAGGCCTGCCAGGTCAAAGGTTAAAGGTTGTGTGTCTGAGGGAAGTGAGGGAGACAGCATGGAGACAGCAGGCTTGCTGCCCTGCAAAAACAACCAGCCCCTCTGTTAGGGCTGTAATATTTATGGTTGTGGATAAAAAAAAATATGACTTGTGCTACTAGGTATGATTTGGTAAGTCTTCAGCGGTGTATATGTTGCAAAGGTACTTGCTTGAATTTTGTTGAAGATGTTTCTTCAGATTCTTCAGAAGTAAGGAAGCTAAACTCCACGAAATCTCAAGCCAATATCTGCACGTACAGTTGCCCATATCTACACTTGTTGAATTTAGTAACTATATATTGATACATTGCATCATTTCTATGAATGATTTGTGAAATGTACTTTGTGAATTGCTCATAAAGAAGATAAAAACCTCCCTTAACTAGTTTACTGGACTTTAATCAAAAGTCGGATGTTTATGGTGATAATAATGGATGGCAAACGCTGGACAGGTCACCAGTCCATCGCAGGGTCAACATAATACAGATGAACAACCATTCTCTCACACACTCACACCTACAAGCAATTTATAGTGTTCAGTTAACCTCTGCATGTTTTTGGACATGTGGGTGGAAACCGGAGAACCTGGTGAAAACTTACACTGGGGCGCAAACCAGCAACCTTATTACTTAAAGGCAACTGCGCATGCCGTGTGTGCTCTTGTTTGGCCATTATCAATTTTTAAAATTTTGTATGTTGATAATGTTTCTAAAATTTCATCACAACGCTAAGCACTAAAAGTAGAGGGGATCATTTTCTTTGCAGCTTAACAAAAAACTAAGAAACAGTTTGTTTGCTAATATTTTTTATTTGTTCAAGAAAACAGTTTTTGTGCTAACAAAGGAATTTGTGTGTGGGTGTGTTTCATGATGATAGCTCATTGGCTGCAGAGTCCGGCGTCTTCCAGAAGGATCTACGGAGCGTTACACTCGCTGGATCAACACAATCACTCAGGATCAGTTAATGACACAGGTAAACACTTGCATCTGGGGTGCAGCATGTGTGTTCTGGCGTGTATAAAATGTGTGGATCTGTGTGTATGTCAGGGGTCATGTGCCAGGCAGTAACCAGGTCAGATAGAAACAGGATACATACCTGCCAGCTCAAAGTTTCCATGGAAATGTGACAGAGGACTAGACGGAGAACACTGTGTCAGTCCTGACCTCTCTGTCCTCCACAGTCCCACCAGAGGAAGCAGGACACACTGCCAGCTGTCTGCTGACTGTGGTCAATAGTGGAAATTGTCGGCAGTGGAAAAGTTAGTTTTGCATACACAAAAGCTCTGTGCCGAGTCAAGTCAATTTTATTTATATAGCCCAACATCACTAAGACAATTTGCCTTGTAGGGCTTTACATCCTCCTGTCCTTAGACCCTGACATCGAGTGAAGAAGAACTCCACAAAAACTCTTATACAGGACGGACTGTATGTGTCACATGTACAGAAACAAGTTCAGCATATTACAAACAAAACACATATAAGATACAAAATGTAAATATAGAAAGTAATGGAATTTGTATCAGAAACTAATAGAGAGACAGATGGTTATAATAGCCTTAACCTCTCTGCAGACTTTCACTCTTCTAACTGAATGTGCTGTCAGAGGTGGAAAGAGTACTGAAATATCCTAAAGGTACCACTATTTTGATACAATGACTGGTCTAAAAATGCACTCGTAGCTAATAGAGTAAAAGTTACTTTGTTACTTTTCAAACAAGGTTGGGGTTGTTTCTGGTGTTGTGCAAAAAGGGCAAGGGGACACAAATCTTACATGAATTGTTTTTAATTAAAGGCAAAACTTTACAAATTAAAGTGCAGACAAAATAAAATATGTAAACACATAATGTGTCAGTCAACATTGGTCAAAGGTCACAAATGCTTTCACTTTCTCACTCAGTCGGGGACCTTAATTAGCGCCAATTGACCTGTCCTCATCATTCACCTGTTTAAGTAAAAAAACATACTTAAGTAAAAGTAAAATTACACATTTTAAAAATGTCAAGTACAAAAACTTACTCAATACAGTAGGTGTGTAGTACAGAGTAAATGTAGTTCATTACTTTCCACCTCTGCGTGCAGTAGGTTCATAATCGAAATTACAATTTGCAAACTGCAAAGGCTGTGATTATTTCTTCTACTTTTGATTAGTTCACTCATTTAGATGTATATAGAGTTTATATTAACAGCCAGTTTACAGTGCTTGTTCAAACTTATCTTGTTGGACCTAATCCAGAACAGAAAATGACTTTCCCGACTTTTCAGAATAGGTGGAATTTATTTTCGAGCTCGGGTTTCTGTCTATTGCAGTTGATGCAATAAAAAACATTTTTCTTGGCTGTTGTCTGTCACCTTTCCTTCTCCTCCTACTTCCAAACAAACACAATGGAGCAATAACGCGAAGAGCCCAGTGGAAACAAGCGTGGGTCACCATGACCCAACATTTCAGCCTGAGTGCTTTTTCACAGCAGATACTGTGACTTTTATCATAGAAGAACAACAAAACATAGGTGTAATTAATACCATCAACAACGGTTGCGTCAGGGTCACAGCAGGACCCTGATACAGATGTGGTTAAATATAGTTTTGATCCTATTAGTGCTTTTTGTATGGTGACATGTTAATATGTTACCTGTTGTTAAAGATGGCACTAAAATACTGAGAGAAGCAGCGTACACTCTGCTTGCTTAAAGCTTATAACGTCCAGTGTGTAAGAATTATACCCCTATTCCACTAAAAAAAAAAACTTTTTAAACACTTTATTTTTATCAGTGGGAGAGTCTTTAATCAGCGTTCATTGTGAGACGGGGTGGAAGCGGTCTGTTTGGCGACACGGCTGTTGCATTTCTACCAATATATCTTGCATTTCTTATCCAAACACCGCCCAAATTTGGCACTGCACACACTATTGCCCCGCCAAGTTTGAAGCCTGTCAAGCAAACCGTTCAACAGTTGCGCGGTTGACAGAGAGAGAGAGACAGACAGACAGACAGACAGACAGGCTGATGTTCCTTTGCATTTACAGATGGATTAGGTCATTATGTTGATGCCATCACGTGATGTAATGCTCTTGTTTTAAAATCTTTAACAGTAAACATTGAACTGAAGCGTGACTTTAAAAGGTTATTCCGCAAAGAACGCAGTTAGCTATTTTACCCAAATGAATAATTCAGGGAGGTGTTCATTCAGAACACCTTCCCACCATTGATATAGCATTGGTCTGACTTAAGGTCCAACAAATAACGGCGGAATACTGCTCCTTTGACCACTTTAAGAAATTCCACATATGAAATATAACATATGTGTAATAATAATAACAATAATTATAATTATAAAAGAGTGTAGATGGAAGTTTAAGGCCTGAACAAAACACACTGTCACCAAGGGCACAAGACAACCTGGACTCACTCTCTCTCTGCCTCACTCTGCACACACACAGTCTGCATAACTCCTTAGCAGACATTCCTGGATATTTATATGATATTAAGTTTCATGGAGCTTGAGAATGAGATCATGCATTGATTCTGCAGGCTTAAAAGCAGCTCACTCTCATTTTCCCTTCTTTTCCTTAACTTTGTCTGTCTTTACTTTCAACGCCCAGGCTAAGGAACCGATGATTCTGCCGCAGTTTAACCGTAGATTTGCTTAGAATGGTGCTGGGTTGACTTGACCCAGAGCTAAGAGTTCATCTGCATCAGATATTTAGATATGTGTATTTAAAGCCTCCTCTAACCCACTGGCCACGACATCCATCATCTCTCTCTCTCGCTCTCTCTCTATTGTTTTCCCAGAACTCATACTTATTCCTCTCATTCATGTTCTCAGCCAAAGCTTACATCTGCAAAATGTTGCAATATTACAACAGAGGGAAAAACGTAGGTGGACACACACACATGATTCTGTCCAGCTGTTTGACTGTATGAATCCAGATGTTTTGCACAAACTTCTTCATCTGTGATGTATCTCAGTGATGAGGTAGTATTCCATATCAGCCAAGAACAGCGTCGCATGCACATCTGATTACACGTACACACACAGCATGTGAACCATTGTGACGTAGTCAGATTTGAAATGCAAGAATATTATACTGTTGTAAAATATGCAGACAGACAGAAAGGAAAGGGGTGAGGGTCAGGAGAGGAAGGTGGGCAGCAATAGTGGAACAAATGTGTTGGGGGCTGCATCTGTTAAAAAAATAGGAGAAGCAAGAAAACAAAGATCATATGTGAGGTAGTGGAAGTGTGTATCCTTCCCCTGCACACTTAAGGACGCTTGCACTTGTGTGCTACAGCACATGTGGCTGCACTCTGTAACCTGCTCTGTTTGCAGGAGAAGTCATTCTTCATTTGACAGTTTCTTCCTTAAAGCCAAAGAGGAAATTTCCCAGAGCCATCAGCCAAATCCTGGCTCGTCTGTGTTTTGTAACTTGGAAAGTGAAATTAGAAGCAGTTTTCTGAGCTATATCACCATGTGTGTGTGTTTTGTGAGAATGATTACAATAATATACATAAATATATGTGTAAGGTTTTTTTGTTTTTTTTGTTTTCATCATTAACACATTTTGAACAAAGTTTGGACCCCTGTGGTGGACTGGACCATTACCAATACACCATCCATCCATCCATCTTCTACACAAAAATATTCAATAACACAAATGATAACATGATTATCTTTCTGAACTGCTTTGATGTTTCAGGTGTACACATCTCATGGCCCCACTGTTGTCATGCCGACATGGTTCTGCTCCAGGCACTGGTTCCTGAAGGTTGGACTGTTTGATGAGGGAGGCAAGGTGAGAGTTTTTTTAGTCTTCCAGATTAGACCCGCGGATAACCAGACATCTGTCCATCATCCTCAGTCAATGGTCATTTTAATCCTCGGATTCAGCTGCCACTCTTCAGATTTGTTTAGTGATTAAAAGTTTGCGGTGACAATCTCTGACAATCCCCACAAGGTCCTGTAGCAACTGGTGGATGTGTTTGACAGTTGGCTCATCACCGTCTTACCCACATTACCAGTCAGTCTTGTAACCAAATTCACAAAAATAATAGGTATAAGCTGATACACAACCAATTACTCTTGAAAGATTCAGTTTCTATAATATTGTCTGGCTGATGAACAGTTAAAAAACAAATATCAATATCATACATGTATCTCTAAAGTGGTGATGAGGATCAAACTACAGAGGTCTGATTAGATGAGTTATTTCAGATTTTATACTTTACTTTTTTTTTTTTTACTTCTTCTTCAATTATTTTAGTCCTCAGCTCAAGTGATGTCCCTGTATCAGATTTCTCACAGCTCTCTCTGGGGACACATATGTACCGATTATCAGACTACTAACATTCTAAAAAACTGGGCTTCTCTCAGGCATGATTAGGCTCCAGGTACAGACTTGTTATTGTGTTTTAACCTACATTCAGCCCCTGCTACCATTTCTGAATACGAGACCTTTGGCCTTATCTTCACTTTGCACGCTCTTCCCCAGGGAGTCCCAGAGGATCTGCTCTTCTTCTACCAGAGTCTTCGTCAGGGAGGGGGTCTGTCCAGGGTCAACCAGTGCTTGCTGGTCTACCGTTACCACGAGAACGCCGCCACACTCTCTGTAACTGAGTCAGTCTCACGCACACCCCCGTCACCCCCATGTCCACTTAGCTACAGTGGATAATCCTCCACCTACTCAGAGCTGCTAACTGCCATTCCACACACGCACACACACACACATGCACACACACAAAGTTGCATGTTTTCATCATCATAGAGTTTTCAGATTATGTTTTTTTGGAAACTGAGTCATGGACCCACATATGACTCAGACTCTGCTGGTTGGAAATCTGAGAGTTGTGTGTGTGTGTGTGTGTGTGCGTGCATGTGCGCAAAACACACACCAAAGAAGGTGGTCCTTCCTGCCTTCCCTCCCCCCACTTCTCCTCTCTTTCATTGCCTCTTTCCTGTTATCCTACCTTCCTTTCCTCTTTCCTCCCTTCCTCCCCTACATCTGTCCACTACTCGTATATCTGCCCGTGTTGACTGCTCATCTTCCGCTCTGTCTTTATCTATCACCTATCTATTTTTGGACACCTATTTCAAGCTCGCCTTGACGACTCCTCCACTTCATGTCACCCTTTCCTTTCAACAGCCTACTGACTTCCCCTCCATAGTTAAATAAAGCCATCATCTTCACTTTTTTCCTCTCTTTCTCTTTGTGTCTCTCTTTCACTCTCTCTCTCTCTGAAACACACACACACTTCAACTGTAACTTTACACATGTTGCCAGTTTGTGCGTAGGTGTGTTAGTGTGAGTATTTTAGTTCACCTTGTTTACAAAAGACTAAAAATACATGAAAAAAAAATTGAGAACACTCAAAAATGCACAACCTGGCATACATTTTTAACAACATGCATGAAAAAAGGATGAAACATTCTCGAAATGAAAAGCCAAAAACACAAACATGTGACTACGTGTGTTTAAGGATTAATATAGTTTTCTCATTGTTGTATTAGTCACATGTTAACATCAGTAGGTGAGAGAGAAGTACCTGACTGTGAATGTGTACGTATTACTCCTCAGTATATGTGTGACAGAGAGTGTAGGAAGACATTTTTAGGAAGGCTCCAAATGAATTGTCCTCAAATTTGATAGAGACATCACATTCAAAGGTGGTTTCAGGACACATGGGGGCAACATTCTGGAGCATGCGTGAAGACAGTCCATCTTAAGCGGATATCCTCTTGCATGCAACAGGTTCACAGTGAAGTGAAAGGTTTTGTTTTTACTCAAATCAGCTTCTATTTGTTTATTTGTAGCTGCTGCCACATGATTTACTATGGTCTGGTTACAGCAGCTTACCATATACACACAACATACAAACACATAGTCAGCAGACACATTTGAACAACCAGACTCATGGTGAATGTTTGATTTTTCTCATTGTTTCGCTCTCGTGAGCAGACGTGACACCTGTGGGTATCTGAATACAGCGCAGGTGAAGCCTGATACCATTTCATGTGTTCACAGGAGATTTTAATGCCAAGTGAGAGGAGTTGTACTCAGCACTGTGAAAGGTAATACTAGGTTTGCCACATTCCAGGTGGTATTCACTTTGATTCACATCCACTGAACTCAGTGTCATGTTCTTTAAACATGTTTGAGACATCGTAGCTTTGTAGCCGTAAGAAAGAAACAATATTCAAACAAGCTGTAGCACTCATTATTGATCGGTTAAGGGCCCCAAAGTGTGTCAAGAAACACTTTACATCACAGTCATGGACCATGGACACATTGTTGATGCCATATGATGTTGTTAAGTGTGAGAACCTGTTGATTTCTTAGGTATTGTTTAAAAATGAGATGTGTTATAAGATATTGGGTCGGACGTTTTTTTACACTCTTAACTAGTGATTCACATTCTGTAATAACTGTTATTATACTGGGAATAACAAATGTGTGTGTGTTGTTGAGCCCAGCAGAAGCCAGTGAACCCCTGCTTCCAATTTTCCGGCACATCACACCCACTTCAATATATTTTCTTACTCTTGTGTTTATGTATGAATTAAACAAACCTGACAGAATGAGTTTACATGCTCATTCCAGGCCATTCCAATATGACCTGTTTAAGATGGTGTTTACATTTAAGTAACTCCAAAATTCCAAATAGAGGAGCATATCACATAGCAACTTAAAATAAAATAAAGCCTTCACTTCATTGTAATCTTGAGTCTAATGTTAAGCTTGTTTTCCTCCTGCTGTGAGTTTATCCTCTGATCCTCTCCTCATGTGTTTCCAGGGAAACCATTTGGAAGCTGCGCGTGGACTTCCTGCAGGAGAGAGTACTCAGCCACTGGGAGACCTTCACCATATGGAATGCTGGGAAACAGGGGCGAAAGCTGTACCGATGCCTGAGTCCAGTGCATCAGAAGAAAGTATGTTACCAATCTATCTTTCCTCATCTTATTTCGGTCTCGTGGTGGAAGAACTGTTGCTGGATCTTTTGTGGTGAGCGTGTGCCGGCATTCATCACCTCTCCGATTCCTTCATCAGGTCAAAGCTTTCTGTGATGTGGATGAGAACAAGATCCAGAAAGGATTCTATACATATGAAGAATCCAAGGTGAGGTCAACCACAGTGGAGATATAAAGTCTATAAAGTGTATGTTGTGATTCATTGTTGACACAAGGTCAACAAGCCAAGGACATGAACTTAAATCAATCAACTTCTCTAAAACAATGTCCAGCGAACCTTTTCATGCCAATGAATCTTTATGATGTTGTCACTGTTATAAGTAGTTTGTTTTTCTGTTGCTATCCTTCCAGGAAATTCCTAAACCAAAAATCCCAATAGTGCACTACAAAGATGCCTCCGCTCCCTTCATCGTCTGTGTAAAACTGGTGAGCAGAGTGCGCGTTTGTGTGTCGTATATTTGCCGTGTCTGACCGTACGTCCCTCAGGCCTCTAATCTAAGTTAATGACATAATAATCAGGGGCGTGTGCCTAGCACAGGACGTAACACACACACACACACACACCCACACACACACGCAGTCACACATACATGATCACATGATGCTTGTACAATCATCTGATGTTTATTTTTTCCTCTAGACTGTTTGCATATATCATGTTTTGAGTTATTCTATGTCCTAAATATCTGTACTAAGAAGAAAACAGTATTCTACACAGTAACACACACACACACATATCATGAAGCCAAATCTGTAATTGCCTATTTATCAGCCAGTCAGAGTCGGGCATCAAATCTAGGGTGACCCCACCTATGGGGGCTACTAATTGCTCAATTATGGGAACTAGGAGATGTAATCAGAGACAAGGAGATCTGGACTCTATCATTCTGTATGAAACACACTCACACACACACACACACACACACACACCTGGATTCAATCACACAAGATTTAAACCCAGATGTCAAATAACTATAATCAACACACAGATACAATTAAATGTTTCTCATTTGCCGGGGTTAGAGCTTGTTAAATGTAGGTCAGTCTGAAGACGGTAAATAACCTTTTTGTCGCTTGTCAGCACAGTCGAAAGCACACAGGTGATTTTTAGCCAATAATGTCAAATTAAAGTGTTGTTTTGCGGAGACGCAATCCACCGCGTGTGCTCCTCCCACTGTTGCTCACACATTGTTTCATGTGTAGGACATGACGGGAGGTGTCCTGGAGGAGAACCTTAACTCACTGCAGCTAAAGGAAGGAGAAGATTACTACCATTTCAACTGAGTGCCGAGTGACGATGAGAGAGAGAGAGAAGAAACACACGAACTGAAAGGGCAGGGAAAGAGTGACGTGGACACTCGAACAGAGATGTTTCTTTCTCTCAAATGTCAAACTGGTCTCCTCAGCAAATTATCAATCAAGTTCAAGGAAGTCTTTTTTTTGTGCTTTTGAATATAAACATGTCCATAAAATAAGTTGGCCCAATGCAGATTAAGCCTATCAATTTCACATGACTCTCTCTCTCTCTGTTTGTCAGAGTATAGCAGTGTTTCACCCTGTGACATTAGCACGCCGCACATAGGAAGTGATTTGTTTCATATCATGTCAGAAAACATGAGGCAACAGCAGCATTGCACTAGTGAAGCAAGATGGCTGCACAACGGTAAGCGTAAAGAAAAACAGACAGACATTCCTGGAATTTATAGATAGAAGATGGGAGTAAACCTACTGTGGAGTGTGCTGCTGTTTGTTGAAGGAATTGATCAGAAGAGCAAGTTTGGATTCCTTTTATTTTACTTACCTTTTTATCTCGTAGGTGGACATGATGATTAGTGGCGTCGACCACTGGAAAAAATAACATTTCTCTACAATTAAGACTTGTGTTGAAGGTAAGTGAAGTGACTCGAGTGTGTCATCACAGATGGTTCAGCTTACAAAGGGTGGGATGTTTTATGACCGCCATCCTTGCACGCTGATTTCTAAAGTCTTCTGTGATGCAACCACACAAATCAGATACATGCACACATCTGCTGTAAATGTTACAAACATGGATACGGCAAGTATTTGTTTTTCTTTCTCTGGGTCTCTTATGAAATCTTAAGAACAATAACCTCTCTTAGAGAGCACAGTTCTCATACATAAACACACACACACAAGTTTATTTTGCCTCACAGAGTATGGATTTTTTTTCGGCCCAAAGGTAAACAGACCTTTACCCACAAAATTTCCCCCAGTGTTTCTTGGGTCATAGAGGTGGTCTGCCTTACAGTAAGTTGGTCCAGGGCAGTTTGTCGGGAACCAGAGGGTGAGAAATTAGGTTATTTTATTTCCCCTACTGTTTTATCATACAGTTGCACACTGGTGCGTATGTACAGAATCCAATTAGACTTAGACTCAGTCAGGACTGAGGTAAAAATGGAGTCCATGTGTTCCCACAGAACGGGGCTGAGAAAACTATCACATCCATTTAGCACTTAGTCTCCATCTTCACCTCTGTTCCATCTGTGTGTCTCAGCACACAAACCTGGTTTCCTCAGTGTTTTTTTACAGCACGACTGCATCTACTGGTGGTTGGTCTTTTATTCATGTATCATTTTGTCTAAAAAGCTGACTTCACAAAAAAAAAGTCTGAAACTAAAAGATTTTGCCAAACACGAAAAGAAACAAAAATAGTATAATATGGTCAATTTATAAGGTAGAAATATGATCAAGTGACAGGAGTACCACCCAGTGTGATCTTCTGTTTCTGTAGCACATTTGCTTTAAAGTCAAAGATGGTCTACTGCATGGTTATAACAATCAGTGGTTATTTGAGTTACTGTTGCTTTTGTTTTGAACCAGTGTGGTCATTCTCCTCTGACATTTGATATCAACAAGGCAGTTTTGCCCAGAGAGCTGCTACTCACTGGATATTTTTTACAATTCTCTGTAAGAGATCTCTGTAGAGATTGGTGTTTAAATCCCAGTAGACCAGCAGTTTCTGAAATACCTAGACCGGCCAGTCTTAAGGTCCAAAGTCACTTTAATCACCCGTCTTCCCTATTCTGAAGCTCAGTTTGAAGTTCAGCAGGTCGTCTCGTGGCGTTTTCTTGCTTAAACGCTATGAGCTCCTGCCATGTGATTGGCTGATTACATATTTGTGACCAAGTGAATGTGGCAAAATGGCCAGTGAGCGTATCACATCATGTACATCCACTTTTGGAAGTTTGGAACATTCCTATGTGAACATTAATGATCTATTGTCTTCCCATCAGCCTTCACTGTCAATAAGCCACCAAATGACCACTGAACATATTTCTTACCTCTGCTTGTTTTGAGTGGAACAGCTTTGTGTTCTGTTATCAGTTTGTATCCTTGCTTTGGATGGATCTCCAAACAAAGGCGTGGGCTCCACTGATTTTAAAATGTAACATATGAAAGTGAGTTGTTTACGTGAGACCACACTTAGTCTAATGCTTCCTGTCGTCTTTACCCACTCAGCCCTCGTGATGAAGCACTTGGTCGGTGATCAGAGTGAACTCTTAATGGAGAATCTATGAAAGAGACTCAAGAAAGAGAGTAAACAGAGCTTTACTCAGTGTTTACACTCCATCTCTCGGCAGACATCAGACCTATGATACACACACTCTGAGTGACCCTGACCCTGGTGCCTGCTTGCCCTCACTGGTCAAATAAACCTGCATATGTGTAGAACAAATGCGCACACACAGAGATACAGCTGCATGTTCTCTGGCAGTGCAGCTGATAAATGACAAAGATAAGAGTGTCGTGTGTTTGGGTGAAGAAAGCTCACCGGGGTCAGAAGCTGTAGGGTTTTTCATTCACCTGGAACGTTAGTACATTCCTTTCACTCAACGTCTCATGTCTTGGTGTTTGCCCACAAAAATGAGACGCTGGTTTTGTCCAGTTGTTCCAGCTCTATTCCGCTGTAGAACCATGTGACGTCACTCACTGTCCAGCTAGAACAGGGCACTGAACTTCCCAACAGATCCACTGCAGCTGCTCAGTTGCGCCCCGTGTGTAAATAAAGAGGTTTTCAAAAACAGAATGGAACGCGCTGCTCACAAGGGATGAGGAATAAAGGTCATGAGGGTGGAAATAAGACATGGGGGCATGCGTGCAGTTTCGTGAGGTAATATGGACACGGAGTTTAGGCTGCCTGAGGAGAGCCAGGTGACTTCAGGGGGATAAGAGGAGCAGGTCAGAGGCTCTGCTGCCCCTGTAAATACTTCACATACACAGTGAAGGAGCACATGAGGTCAGAAGGCACATCGGCAGCTCAGGCGGTGACCTCGCGCAGCCTCTGTGACCCACAGATCTTTGGGCCTCTATTGTGTTAATGGTGAAGTTTAACCTATTTTAAATTCAGGAACGTGAGGGCAATGTGTTATACAATGGAACAGGTGAGATGGAGTGAGTGAAACCTTGCACATTGGTACTGAGAGTGATATTATTCTGGCTCTGTTTGGTCTTCATCAACAGAAACAATGTGATAGTATTTCCTTTCTGCATCCCTCATCTGAAAATGGACTTTGTCACATGATAATATAAAGCCTGACTGAGGGAGTGTCTGTATGTATTATATTTATACAGCGGCAGCACAGAGGCAGGCAGGGACAAGGACTGTTTACCCCATCAAACTGGTGAACATCCAGTTTTTTTAGCATTAGTATTCACTTCTAATACTTTTTTGCTCTCACTTCCTGTGTGCAGTATGTAAATAAAGTGGTAGATAATGAATGAATGAATGAATATTATATAAGAAATGCTTAACAAGTTGATGAGTAGATTTTTGGTCCAGATCTTCTGTCATCCTCCTCTGTAACCTGGCAATACCTGAACACTGCTAAGTATTGTATAAGCAGCTGACGAAAGTATTATGTTCTACTTTTATTATGAAGCGTACGTTATTTTTTAGTACATTCGTTTTTCAGTTTCCCTCGTTTGTCAATATCACCAGCTGCCTGACGACCAACAAAGGTTTTAAAATGGTCCTGACATTAAGATGAGATAAGGTGACCTGTGGCTGAGTCCTGGACACCGCCTGTCAGCAAACAGGCTTCATTAAACAATTCTGGCATTGGAAATGCTAGGGAGAGTTATTCAGTGGGAGGAGAGGGGAGGGGAGAGGATGAGGAGAGCAGTGCCGGATGCCTACTCTCTTTTCGGTATTTCATGAAATGCGTTACACTGCTCTGGCAGTGCAGAGGAATGTGACGAGTCAGTAACACGCTCACAGTTCTGACTGTTTTCTCACGGGAAAACCTCCCTGGAAGCATTCGGGTGTTTAGAGCACATGTGTGACTTTGTGTCGTGTTCAGGGGCTTTTTTCTTTTCCAGAGAGAGACTCAGCAGGAATATGAGTTAAATTAAAGGGCTCTTTCACTCACTTTTTTTCCAACTTGGTCAAGTGAGGAATAAACTTAAGTTGTGATGCTGCTGTATTTGTTTAATTCACATTCTGTTACAGAGCTGGATTAAATTTGAACTTTTTTTTTGTTCTTTTAAATAACTTTTCTTTTTGCAGATCTGTTCTTGTTGTAATTGGCAGAAACACGGTGAAGAGCAGTGTGGGGCTCTTATTTTCTTAGAAGGAAGTGACTTTAACGTCAATCTTTTTGTCAGTTTGATTTACTTTTTTCAATCCCAACTTCCTCTGTTGTTTCGGGAATGAGACATCGTGAGACACTGTATGATGATCACATGACACATTTATCTCTGGAAATTGGTAAAAAAAAAGCTGTATTCTTTTGGGGTGAGGTGACCCTTGAAATGATCATGTCATCCTTAAGTCTTTATTTATCCAATAAACAAGCCAAAGAAGTAGTTTTTTCTAAGCCTATTTTATGCATGTTTTCAATTTGTTTTTTTAAGCAACTTCAAATGTATGTTTTTTGCCCTTATAACCTTCCACTTAGTTTTGGCCAATAAACCCAAACAGTTACACACTAGACCTTTAAATAGTTGATTGAGTTTTAAATGATAAATAAAATAAGAGCTCACTTTCTTTCTTTCTTTCTTTCTTTCTGACTCTCTCTCTCACTCTCCTCATTCCTGTCTCTCGGGAGCGCGTGGGAGTGGTTTTGGTGCGAGTAGCTCGCGTGTCACTCAGACTTGGTCAGCTGCTGGCACGCGCCCTGCTCTGGTGACGTGAGCGCAGTGCGCACGCAGTAAAAGTTGTTCTCAACAGTCCACACAGTTCTATGGAAAGGCAACAGGGTCATATTTAAATATTCAGCATTTTAAATATTTTCAACATTAATTTTAACAAAACTTTGGAGGTTTTTGTTTGCTTCCTTTTGGATCAAAGCATTTTAACTTAAAATAAAGTTTCAATTTCATTTTATTTTCAAGTTCAAAGCACTCATTGCAGAACTATTAAATGAATGTTAGTTTTAATGTGTTAACTTTTCCAACAGCAGGGCCAACTTTTGGAACTTGTTTGTAGTTTGCAGCACATAGATAGCAGAGAAGAAGCAATCTTCTGCTATCTGATTGAATGTGCATTATGGTTTAAGTTTCAAAATTGATGTTAATTTGTGTCAGGGATAGTAAAAGTGAACAGTGTTTAGCCATGCTGTTTGTCACATGTCATTTCCAACACGTACAGTCTTTTCCACCGCGCAATGTAATCTTCATCACAAGATCACACAATTACAGTTACACTAATAATATTTTATATTTTTGAAAGTTGGTTCAATTCTGGGATTGGAAAACTCCTGATGGAAAGACTTTGGTTAAACAGTTAAAAGGTGTTTGCCATCAGAACAATGGAAACATATGATCATTAAAATCCTTAAAAGTGTTTAAGCATTACTTTGTGAAAAAAAACACCTTTTTTGTGCTGTGAAGGAAATGATTGTTTAAATATTTTCATCACAGCCACTAACAGAACATGATGAAGTTAGATAGATATAGTTGAACAATGACCCTATGATTTTTACTCTCAATGACCTCCTGGAGGAAATGTTGGCAGGACTTGATTTGGATAATAACCAATAGAGGAACCAATATATCAATATTTGTAGCAGTAGAGTAACAGTTTTCAGGTACAAATTTGATTTACATAATGTGACCAGATTAATAATAATTACATTGGTTTATTGATGAATTATTAACTATGTCACTATCTGCCTGTTACAAATAAAAAAAATATCCTTATTAGTTTGCATGTTCTCTGAATACCTAAATGGTGTATTCACGTTCTATAGTTTTTCAATACAGCTGTACAAGTATCCTCATTTCATCTACATTTACTTTTATAATATATTACTGTGACTGTTAGCTTCTGTGAAATCATCATCCATTGACACTGGAGAAAATTCAAAAATGTTCTTCCGGTGCAGCTGCAGTACCACGGCTGGGTTTCCTGGTGAGGCCCAGCCTAACATTCCTCTACGGGGAAACAGCCAGAGTCTTTTCCCAGAGGCCAACACCTGCTCCATCGAGCTGAGACTCCCGGTCTTAACCTTGTACGAAACCTTCTGTCAAAAGATGCAAATGGGCGTCCTTATGTCACCCACTTTTGGGATGATAGGAATGGTTGTTGTTGATGTGGTTAAGTCTCAGGCCAAGATTAGAATTGTGGTTAGGTTATGGTTATGTGTTAGAGTGTGTAAGAGTTAATAAATAGTTAAATAACACTTTGTTCAGGCTGTCTTAATCAATGTCTGTGTGTGTCTGTGTGTGTCTGTGTGTGTGTGTGTGGAAAGAAAAAACGATGTTCTGTGAGGAGATGAGTGATAAGGAAGGGACCGTTGATTCCAATAGGTGTTGGTGTAGTATTTTTCATTTGTGTGGTTTTGTAATAAAGCATTTTTTTTCTGTATGAAGTATTTTTTTTCATGGTTGGTTTTTCAGAGTCGTTTTTTTCTGATTTACTGAATCATTGTTTTGTCTGAGATTAGAAAGCATTTGAAACAATTAACAACTGAGTGCTCGATTTAATGGTAACAACATGGACGGCTTGTTTAGTTTAATCAAGTTTGATCTTTGATTGAGATAGTCCTGTCTTTAAGTCACAGAGATGGTATTCCATTAGTTTGTCGACTTTATGGAGCCACCTGGGAACTTTGCGGTTGTTCAGAAGCAAAGCTCATTCAGCTCTGCTAGACATAGCAATGTTTCTCCAGGATCGGTTGGACAGATATGGCATGCTCCACGGATACAAGATGGTGCATTTGAAATGCATTCAGGCTGGCTACGTGGTGACTCACAAGCAGGTTGGAGGTTTTTGCGAGAGTTCAATGTATGATTCAGAAAAAAAAATACTATTGGGGGGTTACCATGAAAAACAGAAAAAAAATAAGGGAAAAGAATTACTCAAAAAAAACGGCACAGAAAGTAGACAGAAAAATACGTTTTAAAGTATAACAGTATTGTTATGCTCTTTCAAAGCAAATTATGTTGGAGAAGTGGAAGAGAGTCATCAAGTATGCTCAGCTATTTGGACAGTCTAACCAAGTAAAATAGGAAAATTAAATAATACAGATAGTAGAGGTAGTTCTGATATAAATATAAATATATAAGTATCTGATATAATCTTTTTTTTAAAACAAACAAACAAACAAGGTCATAAAAGCTTGAAAACAACCTGCTATTTACTACTATAATGACAATGTTATCACAAATCATGAAAACTAAGGTGAAAGATGAGATATCGGCCACAGAGATATGACCCTATCGGCTTTCCATACCGTCTGTGTGCCGCCCTGCAGAGCACACACCCACACACACACACACACACACACGGTCACACCTCGCGTCTTGTCAAAATGTTTTGTGACACAGACAAACTTCTCCTCGGCTGAACCACTCGTGTAGGAGCGAAATCTGGAGGGACATTTTTTGACCGGATCGTTGCGGTCCCGCAGCTGCAGAGCGCGCGGCTGGTCTGGTTTGGTCTGGTCTGGTCTGGTGTGGCGTGGCGTGGCTTGGCGTGGTGAGTGCGGGACACGGTGACAGCAGCCGGGGCGGACTGGGACTGGGACTGTGGCTGGGACTGCACCATGCTCCGGCCGTGGGCTGCGCCCTGGATCGCAGCTGTGCTCCTGTGTCGCGCGCTGGCACAGTATTCCAGTGACCAGTGCAGCTGGCGAGGAAGGTGAGGAGGATGAAGCCGAACAAAGCCGAACAAAGGAGTGGTGCTCGGTGTGATGTTGTTATGAGTGTCAAAGAAAAGCGAAGCTCTCTCGACTTTGTATCTTCAAATACTAGGAAGAGGAAAAACAAAGACGCTCTCTGTTTTGTTTCCACTTCTACATGAATGACCACAAACATGGCTGTTAAATGACTCATTAGTAATCAGACAACGTGTGTGTTTGTGTGGCTGCCTCTGTTTCTGTGCTTTATAGAATGTTTTCATAGCATGTTATTGCAAATGCACTGATGGTACTCTATAATCTATATATCTATATAATCTATATAAGTTCTGTTCAATAATAGTATATCAATGTTTTGATTTTTGATGCATCAGAATGTCTTGGAAAATACTGTGTAAAATCTAGTTTTGCTCCATGAGTCACGAGAAAGTGAAATGATTTTGACAGTTCTGTTCATTCTGGCTCAGGCAGAAGCTTTTTGCTTAAAGCCATGGTTCTCAAAATGTGGTACCACCACTGGTACATGAGCTTCATCTGGTGGAAATACTGTTCTCTGATTCTGTATATACCAGGGTATGTAGGGCCAAACTGAAAAAAAACCCAACTATTTAATCTTCTGAGAATAAAGTGGTAATATCACGAGAAGACTCGTAATATGAGAATAAACTCGTAATATTACAAAAAAGTCAATATTTTCTCAGGCCGTACTTGGTGTAAAAAGTTGGACAACCACTGCATCTTAAGTGCGCTCCCTTTTTAAGATTTCAAAGTGTAATTGTGATGACAGGAATCTCCTTGTTCCAGCCAAATGGTGCCTTTGACCAAGTCATAAATAATGAAGACTGCACTTTGTACCCTGTGTTATTAAAGTATTGCCCACCGTAGACTTTTAACGACGTAACAGCTCAGTCAGCTCTTGGTGCTGAGGAAGCGTGTGTGTCTGCCAGACCTTGTCAGACCCCATCAGTCCAAACTGAAAGTTCTAGAGAGATGCACCAGAGGCTCTTTTTCAGTGTTGCAACATCTTAAACTCCCGCGAGATGTCACTTTAAAGGTTGTCTGGTTATTTTTTGTCATTTGGCAGCAACAGTTTTTCTTCTTCTCACCTGCAGTGGTCTGAGCCACGAGTCTCATCGCAGAGATGTGGAGCAGGTCTACCTCCGCTGCTCTCAGGGATCACTGAAATGGCTTTATCCCATCGGGGCAATCATTGTCAACCTGCGGCCAAACACCGAGTCATCCTCAGGACACGTGGCAGATCTCTATGTGTGCATCAAACCCCGCACTTACTCCCAGGTAGATAATAATAACTCTTTATAATAAGAGTTCTATTCAATCACAGACCTACAGTTCTAGTGTGTAAGAAACGATGACGTCTGATAGTGAGACTGCAGAACTCTGACGTTTACCCCTCCTTTTCCCAAGTGGTTCACGCTGTGGAAACACGAGGCTACAAAAACCAAACTATTTTTACTTTAGAATCCAAATATTTCTTGATTTATTTTTACTTTTAATTTCATCAATGGAAGGACTAGGTCTATATATAATATAATTCTGTGTTGTTGTTTTTTTCACCAATTTATATTAGGTTAGATATTAAAAGTGATGAAATGTCAACAGTTTTCTCTTTGTAGTTCTTGAAAAAGTGAATAAATGCACCAAGCTTTTGTTCTTATATGTATATATACATAAATAGTCTGAAAGGCGGAACCAGTTTTTGACTGACAGCATTGCAGAAACATACACAATAGCGGAGCCTTTTCTGCCTCGGTCCTGTGTGGATTGTGCGAGGGAAGCCTGTAGATAAATAGCTTGTGTTTGACATCACTGCTTTACAATTGAATAAGAAGTGTATACAAATACAAACATATTTATGGTGCATATTCTGCCAATAAATGTTACACACTTGACCTTTAACAGTCAGAAATGAATGTGTTTTCCTCTGACCCCTCCTCATTTCAGGGTGCTAACGTGTACGTGGAGCGTGCCGGGGATCTGAGGCTGTTGGTGGCCGACGGGGACCAGGCTTTGAGCACAGTGCACTGTTTCAACCTGGCAGAGGGGGCGCTGTTTGTGGAGGCCACCCCACAGACTGACATTAGCCGCAGGATTACGGCTTTTCAGTATGAGCTCGTGCCCAGTCAGGGGCCCGGGGCACTCATGTATCCGTTCCTGCAACCTGCTCTTGGTAAGTGAAAGTGTGCACATTCTTTATTTTTCACTTCACCCCACAGAATGATTTTAGTGTGTGTGTGTGTGTTTTGTGCTTCCACACTTGCACTTGGCAATATGACCAACAGAGGCCGCCAGAGGCTTGTTGCGTGAATGGGGTAAAGTCTGCCATCTCTGATTGCCTTATTTATTTATTTATTGTTAAGTAAACAAATGGATGACTTCACTGGAGGTGAATTCCTTTAAATGTCAATATTTGTGTATTTATTTTAGATTTTTTTTCTTCTGTTTCCTGGTATAATGAAAGTGAACCCATAAACACCTAAGCCTCAAAATGTCCGTCTGAACTCTTTTTTTTTTTTGCTTATTTTAACCATAAAAGGGCCAGAAAATGTGCTGTGGGACAGTGCTTTTGCCCATTTTTCCAGAATAACTTTCAATATCTGGCAGTGATTTACAATTTAAAGAGAAACAACCGTAGTTGTACATGAACACCAGTTTTTGCGTGCTAAATTTAAAATTTGAACAGTATAAAACATATTTAAAGTAACATTTGTTTGAGTTTTTGTCTCAATGTCAAAAACAGGCCCAAAAAATGGAAACTATGCACCAGCACTTTTTCCCCTGTCTGGCGACAAAGACTCTTTCAACTTCTTACTGTTCATAGCTGACAGAGCATAACATAGATGTCCTCATCAGTCCAAATGTGTCATCCTAAATTTTGCCATATTTTTGTCACTGTTTTCTTATTCTTTTTGTGCAATGGATTCTTCTATTATTATTGTTATTATTATTATTATTATTATTATCATTATATGATCCGTGGCTGCGAACTGTGGCGCGTGTGCAGTGTCCAGGTCACAGTTTAGTGCAATTAAAGTCTTGGCATGTTACCTTGTGTTTTAAAAGTTCAGTTTGACACATCAGGGTCTTTTCTAATGTCAGGTAAATGTTATTTACATGCTTTATCTCATGCAAATGTTTGAAGGTCAAAGTGGTGGCATTTGCACATGTGTTCATGTGTTAATTCCTATTTCTATTGTCTATTTTTGTTTTATTTCTCTCGTGGCAGAAATGTGTATCTATAAAATGTCAGTCAGTGGTGACTTTAACTCTTGTTTGGAAAATAGAAAATGGCCATTTCCCAAACTCTTCCCAAAGTTTGCACCAAAGGACTGGTAAACATTCTCTTTATTGCTTGTGCTTTGAAGTTGCTTACTGGTACAGCTACACAGGTTTTGTTAAATGCAACATTTCAAATTGGGCATTGCACTGAAAGCTTGTCTGTTCTTGAATGAACCAACAAAGAAACACAAATTTAAACCGATTTCCTGTTTGCCATTATCACCAGGCCAAGATCGGTGATAACACTGAAAAGGAACTAAATGGTCCCTGCTATCATTCATAAGGTGCTGCTCTTGTTGACCATCCTGCTGTGTGTTGGTGTGTAAATTATATGCAATTTAAAATGTGGCTTTAAACCCGACACACAGCTCACAGACGTGAAGTGAGTGTGACAGACACAGGGTGAAGGAAAGTGCCACAGGCCACGTTGTTGTCTCGCCCTTGTTTCTTCATCTCACCTCTCATGCTGCCCTCGTCTGGCCCCCCACCCCGCACGCCACTTCCTCTCTCCCTCACCCGCCTGTGTCTCAGACAGCCTTATGAAAACAAGCAGGCCAATCAAGAGATCTTGTTAGGGTCAAGCTCAAGGGTCAGCCAATCGTCTTTCAGCTGTCAATCAGGAACCGATCCCTGCTGAAAGCCGGGAATTTGGGATAAGGCCACCCGTGTGAGTAAAGCAGTGTGCTGGAGAGGAGGGATGGCTGTATGAGACAGAGGGAAGGCGTTTTATAGCTGTTTTTATAGCTGACAGGGTCAAAGGGTAATTCTCTGATGAGGTCTCTTCCCTCACCTGCTGCTCTCACTCACGTACGCTCTGGTTCTTTTGATGTCTCACAAACTCCCACTGACACAGGAAGCAGACTAAAGGTGAAACAGATTGTGTGAGAGACATCAGCAGTGGTGATGTTGTTCCGGTGTGCGTGAGGAGGCCACAGCAGCGCAGCCCAAATAGTTTGACACAGTATGACACAGTATAATCACGGTAGATCCTCGGTTGTTGTCTTTTTTGTCTTCATTTGCTGCACTCGGTGCTCACCCGTGTCAGTCATAATATGTGACGTGATCGTCAGTGTTATACATGGAACAGTGGACATTTGAGTAATACTGCTCAATAATTAGATTGAGATTACTGTAGGTCATGGAATGAATGTGGTTAAATGCTGTATTATGTAAAATCCTTTTTGTCTGTTTGTTTTCCGTCACAGTCTCCTGTAAACCCTGCTCAGACGAAGAGCTCCTCATGGCTGTGTGCACCAGTGACTTTGGTAAATACACACATTTGCACACTAGTGAACATTTGCTAAGCTGTGTTTAATTAATATACTCATGCAGCTTTCCCTCTGCCTCTTTCCTGCCTCTGTAGCCGGAAGTGGCTTCTTTCCAGGGGTGGTGTCGGGTACTAACAATGCCGTGACGCTGCGCAGGCTCTTTCGTCAGAAGAGCGGGGTGTTTTCTCGGGGCGGAGCCAGAGGGCGGACCTGGAGCGGTCGCGTCAATGTTCCCTCACAGTGCGGCGTCCATCCTGGAGAGAATGAGTACCTTCTGACTGGCTCCGTCCATTTCGGTGAAGCCTGGCTTGGCTGTGCCCCTCACTACAAGGACTTCCTGAATGTGTACATCAGAGCACAGGAAGAGGGAACAAACCCCTGTCAAATAGACGCACACTGAGAGACCACAGCACAGCTGGAACTGTGCGGGACGGAGCGACATTATCTGTCGGACAGATGAGGAGGCCTCCATCTCTATAGACTACTCCTGCAGACTTACCTCTGCCATGCAGCAGAAAAGACATTTTGAACCATTTTTAGTTGCGGGGCGTGAAATGTCCCCATTGGAATCTACGTGTGCGTGCGTGCGCGTCTGCGTGCATGCGTGCATGTGTGTGTGTGAGAATGGATGATGAAGCTAAATTCAATTTGTGCCTTAGTTTCTGTTCTCATAACGATAATGCTTGCGTGATCATTCTTGAAATGAAAGTTTGCTTTGTAAAAAGCTTCCTGTAAAATAGGAGTCTTCTGACAGAAGTGTCCAGTATGCAGCTCTGTGAGTCTTTATGTACCAAGTTTTTGTATGTTTGTGTGTGTGTCTGTGTGTTTTGCTCGTGCGTTCTATGGGTCTTTCTATTTACAGAAAATAAACCACAGTCCTTTGCCCTGTGCTTCATTTTGTCTTGTTCATTTTTTTATAATAAAGTGAAGCCGATCAAGTATGACGGAAATAGCAGGTAGCCAACAGGGGGCGCCTCCACTGCTTGCAATACATTGATTGAATGTTGTTAATTTCTTTGATTATATGTTATCATTTAGAGGAAAAAAGTCACGACACGTGGTGTGGACACCAGTGTGATTGACAGGTGACTTCAGTGTGCGAAACGTATGGCTGTTTAGCCTAATATTTCAAATTCATTTCCATTGTTTAATGTAGTTATGTCAGCTTTTATTTATTTCCATTTTATTGATGTTAATTATACATATTTATTATTAGCAATTCAATTGTATGGGACAGTGTTTCTGTTACAGATAAAACTCTAGCAGTTCAAAATGACTGTCTTTTTTAGCATAATTTAAATATTTAATATCTGAAAAATCATCTCTATTCACACGACTTGACTTGTAACTTGCTTGATTCTTGTAAGAATGACTTCGGACTTGCTTAAGACTGGATTTAAAGCAAGGTGAGTTTGACATAAAACCAATCTACTTTGACATAGTTTAAGATTCCTGCATCTGCAACTATGTCAAAGCAGAATACATTGAAGAGACAGTTATTGGGACATTTGAACCATAAATCCACAACTAAGTGCTGTGGCCTTATTGCAGTGATTATGTTTTTTATTTCAGTTTTTATTTTTAATTTTTAATTTTAAAGGGATGGTTGGTCGAGCCTGTTTGGGCTTGACAGGTGTAGAGCTGAAAAGAGCAGGCGGATGTGTGAATAACCTTAGACGGGTGTATGCGCACCTCTCCCTCCTCCCGCCATCAGCAGTCGTGTGCGCTTGATGCTTTCCCTCTTTCCTCAGGAAGGACAAGAATGGAAGGAATGTCCCCCTCCCTCCCCCTCCCACTCAGAGAGGGGGAGGGAGGGGGACGAGCCACGCGTGCTGTGTTACAAAATGAAAGCAGTCATTCTTTATTCCTGTCCACCATTATGGATTTGTTCTTAAACACGCTGATTTGAGTCAGATGCAGAATGTGTGGCTGCAGCAAATGACTGTTGACTATAAGTAAAAGAAGAACGGTTTAATCAGTGCTTTCCAAAGTCTGGGCCATCGCCCACTACTGGGCCTTCAAGTTATTGCTGGTTGATAGTGCATCAAAACATATTTTATTGTTCTGTACAAGTACTTCAACTACTTCAAGTTTACAGTTTTAGAACAAATGTTTTAACAATGTCAAGCATTGAACACGGCCTGATCTCTGTTATTGTGTCTTTGACACAAGATAACTCAAAAAATTCAACAAGATTTTTTTTATATATATATATATATATATGTGTATATATATATATGTATTTCATCAAATTGCCTAGGTTGTGCTGAAAAAAAGGATACAAGACACTATATTGCACATTCGAAAGAGCCTAAATGTTCTGATTTCTATGAAATCACTACATTTCACTACATTCTTGTCAAAGAGCAAATCTGGGTGTGGGCCTTGGAAGTTTTGCAACAATTTTCTGGAGACCAACGTCTGGAGTTTGCAAAGCTCTGGTCTAAGTTGAAACAGAGACTGTGATGTTCTGACTCTTAGTCCCCGGCATTGACCAAAATCATCCCCCAAAAAAACACTTGAGCCCTCATTTACCGTTATACAAATCACGGTTTACGTTTCATGTTTAGTTTTCCCCTAGTGGACAAACACCTAGCATCTTTCATTCGGCATTCAGCTGAGATGGTAGGGTTAACCCACTAAACTATGACTTGTTGTCACATTTTAGATGACATATTAAACTGTGACTTTTTTGTCATATTTTGGACGAATTACTATAGTATGATTTCTTTGTCAAACATGCAACGACATACAAAAGTTGACAAAAAAGTCATACTATAGTATGACGTCCAAAATGTGACAAAAAAGTCATAGTATAGTATGTCGTCCAAAACGTGACAAAAAAGACATACTATAGTATGTCGTCCAGAATTTGACAAAAAAGTCATAGTATAGTCAGTCAGTCAGTCATCATCTAACCGCTTTATCCTCCACCAGAGGGTCGCGGGGGGTGCTGTGCCAATCTCAGCTACATCGGGCGATAGGCGGGGTACACCCTGGACAGTTCGCCAGTCCATCGCAGGGCCACACACAACTAGGGACAAACATCACTCTCACACTCACTCCTACGGTCAATTTAGAGTGTCCAATTTACCTAATCCCCACACTGCATGTTTTTGGACTGTGGGAGGAAGCAGGAGAACCCGGAGAGAACCCACGCACACACACACGGGGAGAACATGCAAACTCCATGCAGAAAGGCCCTTGTTCCAACCGGGGCTCGAACCCGGGTCTTCTCGCTGCAAGGCGAGAGTGCTAACCACTACATCACCGTGTGGCCCTGTCATAGTATAGTATGTCGTCCAAAATAAGACAAAAAAGTCATATGTTAGTATGTCCTCCAAAAAAATTAGTCAAAAATGCCATACTATAGTATGTCGTCCAAAATCAGTCAAAAAGTCATAGTATAGTATGTCGTCCAAAATCAGTCAAAAATGTCATAGTATAGTATGTCGTCTAAAATCAGTCATAAAAGTCATAGTATAATATGTCGTCCAAAATGAGACAAAAATGTCATAGTTAGATCACTAATTTTAATTAAACAGTACATTTGTATGTAAAAGTCATTGTTAAACATCTTCACATTATCAAATCTGGTCCTCGTTAAAAAAGTTTGGACGTCTAAAAGCTTCAAGTTTTATAGATTCAATCCACCTAGATCAAAATTTCGCTGTGGAATTGTTCAGTTTGTTCTTGTTGTTTGTACAGTTGTTTTGTCCATTTGAGTTGCAGTAGAAACATGTAAGCCTACACAAAGCCAGGCCTTTATCACATGTATGTATAAGGCTCATACAATTTCTTTATATTTGACACCGGACACGTTGCAAATATGCAGAAAACAAAAGTGTGCATCGCGTCATAGCCTGTCTGCGACCAGACGCGCTCGTCCCACAGAAGCTGCATTACAACCTCCCTCCACATATGTTGTAATCGTTTAGCTGTGAATTTGTCTGAAAAAAAAGTAAGCTCTGGGAAAATCCACCACCATCCGGAAAAAAAATAACAGTCACAATTTTGCAGAGTGAAATTACGTGGCCGAATAAAATAACGCTCCTAAAATGTTACACACTGGACCTTTAAGTAATCCTGATGATGGATTCAATGAAGGTTAAGGTTAGGGTCAGGGTTAGGATTAGGCCAGTAGTAATTATGGTTAAGGTTAGAGTAAGTCTCCAGGAAATGAATGTATCAATGTAATGTCCTCTGAAGTCTTGTAAACCAGTGTGTGTGTTTTTCATACCAACACAAAGGAGAGGTGTGAATGTTGTGCTCATGCTGACATCATAGTAGATAGTAGATTTTTTTTCTTTTTCTTCCTCAGAAAACAATAACCAGCTCAACAGTGGAGAACATCTACCGAGAACACAAAGAAAGAACTGAATACTGCTAATAATGATAACATTAAATACCAAAAAGAAGGAGAAGAAGAAGAAGAAGAAGAAGGAGCCTTTGTTTTAATATCTGTCTGTTTTGGTTTCTCTTCTCCTCTCACAATAACATTGTCAGGTCTCCACCTTATATGCAATGCATCTTGTTGGGATTTGGCACGATGTGAGTGAAATGTGATTTTGATTCCATTTGACTTGCAAACGAGGGTTTAATCCTGACTTTACTAGAAAGTCACATAGGCAGGAGTGGGAGCCGTTTTGGTTGGTTGCTAGGCAGGCGCCACAACAGTTGTCAAGGAAATGGCTGCATTCACGAGAAATAATAATAATAATTATTCATTATTACAAAATAATAATAAATATATATCTTTATAAAAATGAAACAAAAATACAATAAACACAGAAATCATCTGTATAAATAACTGTCTCCTCTGTGATGTGATCGCACAAAGCCTGTTGTCCTCATCACCACGTTTCAAGTGCAGTTACGTCAGCCCTGTTTTCTAAACACACACACACACACACGCACACCTCTAACCCACTTTCGTACTTACACCCTTCCCCCTGCTTTGTGTCAGCGTAACTCATGTGCACACATTCACCACACACACACAGAAACACCATCACCACCACCACCACCATTAGACCTTGAACTTGTCTAGCTCCTCCCCCCACCATTTCTCTGTTGGAACCACCAACCCCCAACAACACACTCCACTCCTCCATCTCCGCATGCAGCTGCCTCTGCATGCAGGCATTCCCTTGGCAACTGTGGTGGTGCCTGCCTAGCAACCAAAAAGGCTCTCACTCCTTCCGATGTGGCATTGGGGGTTGGAGTCTGGGCTGGATGAAGACTGAACACAAGACAAAAGACCTCAGGAACATCTATGCAACACCAACACTGCTGCTGCTGCTGTTGTTGTTGTTGTTGTTGTTGTTGTTGTTGTTGTTGTTGCAGAAGAGAGAAGATGAGGCCCACAGGTTGACTGTGTGTCTGCCTGTAACCTCACACTTCCACCATTAAAATGCATGTGTGCTGACCGTGTGTCTGTTGTTTTCCGTGTTGCTTCACTGCTTGAAATGCATGAAATTGGTCATTTGATGGAAGGGAGCTGTGTTCAGTGTGATACAACAAGAGCCACAATGGTGGAGACGACCTCTGTAGTATGAATGAATGAATGAATGAAGGAAGGAGGGAAGGAAGGAGACCCAGGGATCACTGCAGTACAGGTATGTGGCGCCACCTTGTGTTTAAATAAAGAACACTCTTTTAAAACACTGCATGAGGATGGAACATTTTCAAGAATTTTGTTAATGCAGAATAATGAGATTCACTGTAATTAAGTCGCCATTAATGAAAGCTGAATGAACAATCTTAACGTATACGCGCTGCAGGTTTCTGGCTCCTGGGCGCTCTTCTGGAGAGACTTCACGTGTTGATCTGCAGATTCATCCTCTTTCCAGGTGTTAATGTATTCTGAACCTGTATCCTTCACTGCAGTGTGGGCCAATCAGTGACCACCACCGCTGCCTCCAGCCTAAAAATAGCTCCCTACTACTGACGCGAAAGATGACTCATGTAGAGCAGCCTCACTCCGCTCTCCTTCTCCCCAGCACGGTGTGACCACCAATTACACACATATACACACACACACACACACACACACACAATTCAGTGACCTTAGCAGACTGACGCAAAGGTGGTGATTGCATTTTTAAGAATTTATTGAGACAAAGAAAGGCATTCATGAAATGTTCAGGGCATGACTTGAGCAGAAGCAGTAGCAAAACTTGTGATGTTGTTCATGTTTTTGAGCATTGCGCCTCCTGACTCCAGCACTTTGAACGCCTTCACTCTGTCTGCAGTGCCACACTGAGTCTGTGACATAATGCAAAGTGCAGAGGGACGAGTGTTTGAAACCGTCTTGTCTTCATTAGTATCCTGACAATTTTATATCCAGGCTGCTTTTTTTTTTTTAGAACAAATACAAAACGTACAATGATTTAAAACCAAAAAAAATCGAAGAAAAAAACCAACTCATTTTCATAATTTGTCTCTTGATGATTGTGATTTTTTTTTTAATTGATCTTGCCGTGAGGTAAAGAAGATAAACTGGAAACATTTATAGTGAACAGCAGAAAACTCACACATGGTGATGTAATACACAATACATCTTGTACTGAAAGGCTGTTTGTCAAAAAAGAAAAGGAAATGAAATTTATTTCTTTTGATTTTTATGCACTCTCTTTTTTTGGTCCAGAGATTGTTGTGTGTGAAAATCCTAGATTAGCAGTTTCTGATCAACACTCTGGCTCCAACAACCACATTCAAAATCGAATTTCTTCACCGTTCTAAAGCTTGGTTTGAACTCGGATTGGCCAACAGTGAATACCTACAGTATGTGTATGTCTAACTAAGACGTTTAACAATGTCCATATTTGGGCACTGCTCTCTTCAGAGCAGCAGTGCTTGTGGAATTCACTATGATCCAACACACCGTGAATCACACATGAATCACCTTCAGTGACTTCTCTTGTCCACTTGTGGTGTGTGGACTTCCACACACACACACACACACAGTTCACTAAACAAAAGCTTCTTTTTGAGTTTGTTTGGAAGACATGAGACAAAAATGTGTCCGTTATCTTTGACTCTGACCGCCCTCTGTGCGTGTTTTGGAGAACAGCTGCTGAGAGAAGAGCCTTTTGAGCTGAGCCACTTCCTGAGACAAGCAGCTGATCTGCGACCGCAGACTGTTGTCAGCAGTGTACTTAGTGTCCCTGGAGTTCTGCAGAGACGAGGGGGTATAATAATCTGAGGAGAGAGTCTGGTACTGGGGCCTGAGTCCAGGACTGGCCTCCTCCCTGGACCAAAGAGTCTGACTCTCGGCGTGACTGTCCCACCCCGCCTGCTGGTGACTCCTCACCTGGACGCTTGGCACCACAGTTGCGACAGGTGGTTCAGTGTTTCTGCTCACAGATGAAGGAGACATCTCCCCACCGTCACTGCACCCGCCGGGGCCTTTGAAACGGAGTTTGTGTGGGAGACTCCTCAAACCCTCAGCAGAGTCTTGTTTGTGCACATATGGAGCCTCGTTGACCTCCAGTGGACAGATGTGGGACTCGAAGCCCTGTGGCTCCTCCACCAGCTCCTTTGGCGAGGGCCCACCGCGTTCACTCAGTGTGTCTTCAAAGAACATGGGGCTGCCCATATTGGAGCTGCCTGAGGTGACACCGGACTCCTCAGATGCACTGTGACTCGACAGGGGCCAAGCTCCCCTCGCTCCACAGAGGCCATCCTGCTGCGGATGGCGATGGTGCATTTGGTGGGCCCTGGTGTATGAAGCTGCGTTGGTTTGAGGTTGGTAGTAATGTGTCGTACTGGGTGGTGGGTGAGCAGAGAGAGGCAGGATGGTCACGTCAGACGGGTCCTTGACCAGACCAAAGCGGAACTTGAGGGCCAGCAGCTCCGCCCTCAGGCAGGCGTTTTCCTCCAGCAGAGCCAGGACCCTCCTCTCCAGCACCATGTCGTTGGCTCGCCGCCTCTCTCTGGACCGCTTGGCCGCCTCGTTGTTTTTTCTCCTCCTGTCCCAGTAGCCTTCGTCTTTCTTCTCGCTGGGTATGAACTCCCGCTTGCGGCGTGCGGCGTTACTGCCGCCTTCCTCGTCGCAGCTGCTGCCCGCCCTAGCTTCAGCGTAGGCATGGTGCTCTTTGCGACGCAGAGCAAAGGTGCGACCCAGGAGGGTTCGGGTCAGCTTGCTTGTGGAGGTAAGGATGGACACGGCGTCATTGGTGGAGGAGCCGGCGCCACCTAGAGGCATGTAGTCCAGTGCATCCACACCTCGCAGGGATGGCACTGACAGGTCCTGGGTGACCGCTCCCACAGTCTGACCTGTCATAGTCACTTGTGTCTGTCAGGAACTCACTGATGGTCAACAATGAAGTAATGGCACCACCTAGTGGCACAGGGAAACACAAACACATAATATCATGAGCCCAGGATTTGTTGACAGAGTTGCAAAACTCTTAATCAGCATCATGCTGCGTGCTTTTGTAATGTGTTGAATTTAAAGACAATCAAACAAAATGAATGAAACTTAAAATATGTGATGAAAACAGGAATTTACAAAAAAAAACTTGGATACAAAATGTGTCATTTCACCAGTGGAACTTTTAATGATCATATTAATTGCAACAAATTCACTAACTGGTTCACAAATGTATCTATTTTTGTTACTGTATGGTTTCAAATTTGCTTCATGTCTAATGTATGTTTTTAAGGCGTAAAACCAGGAAGTCTAGCTGTGGGCAAAGTTAATGGGGATCCTCATAAATAAACACATTTAATATACATATAATAAAGAATCATTTAAAAATGCTTATATGGCTAAAATAGCATAGCTTCGATCTGAAACGTTTGATTATTTGATCACTGTCTCATTAACAATTAATAATATTAGAATCGGCCATTTGCTAATATCACAACCAGTTTTTTTATATGCATTAAATCCCACATCCATTCATTAACAATAAGTGAAGCCCAGTTAAGTGTTGCCTACATAAGGGGAAACATGTGACACTACTGATATTATGTTACTTACCGATGTGACAGCTGCAGGACGCTTTGGTGAAGAAGACGCTCATGAATCAGAGAGAGGAGACATGTGGACGCTCCCTGCTCCTCTGGATGTTTCTGCTCCTCACGAGCTCCGCGCGTCTCCTGCTGCTTCTTTACCCCCCGATCATCGGTTCAGTCAGGGTCGGATCCTCACCCCGGCTGACCCCTCCCTCCTCCTCCTCCTCCTCCTTCTAACGGGAAGCCAGCTGAGTAAACGGTAACATACACGTGCTGCCTTCAGAGTCATCCATACGTTCATGTTTAAGCTGATTAAAAATAAATCAGAAGTCAAAGCTTGGAAGTAGAAATTAAAACAGGGAAGGGAAGCTTTATTTAAATAAAACTTGTTTTATATAGATATATGCACTTAAATAAACTATAGGTTTTAACTTTTTATATACAACATTTATACATCTATAGATTTTTTCCTCTCGACTGATTTACTTGTTGTTTTGTCCATAAGATACTGAAAAGGGTGACAAATATAGATCTGTGTTTCCTACATGACATAAATGTGTTGTTTTGTGCAACAGAAACAAGCAAAATTCACATTTAACAGAGAAAGAACTCAAACCAATGAATCGATGATCAAAATACTTTGCGACAAATAATTCAAAGTTCTATTTTCAAAAGTAGATTATTGAATTATTTCATGGCGACATAAAAAAAAGAGAAAAAAAAGTGGTACATGAAGAACCCATAACATTTCATTAAAGCTCACATCCTGTGTTTGTGTCCATGGCAAATGCCATCAATGTGCAGAGTTGTTTTTGTCATCACACTCGAGCCATGGGGGTCAAAATGTTTGGATGTTTTACTCAACTGTGGAAATGTGTGTGCTCTTCCTTTTTAATGACAATCAATCTACTTCTTCTCATCCTTCTTGATTCATCCTGTCGTCTGAGCAATTGCCCTCACACACACACACAAACACAAATCGTAGAAGTAGCTTATTGTGTATTTGTAAACTACAATGGTCAAATAATACTAAAAAGTTGTAACCAGGAGAACAAATTAACCGAAAAGTGTCCTCAGTCAACATTTATTATGCCAGAAAATGTGAGGTAACAGAAACAAGCGCATGCACACACAAACAAAATCTTAGATCTTAGTAGATTACACATTTAACTCACTTTTGCACAAAATACTCACAAAATATTCAGAAAACGGTATCCTCCCTCTCACCACTCAGTGCTTATTACATAAACTCATCTGATAATGAGCTCAACTTTGCACGTCACTGAGTCTGATTTTTCCTTTTTTCAACAAAAGTCACATTTTTGTTGGTGATTTTAATAAAGAGAAAATCACGGCTGATTCCTTTAAACCCCATGTCCCATGGGGTTTATTTTACATGACCGTATGAGACCGTGAGATCATACAGTATAGTTTACAAAGGCTTCTCTGCACAGCGGTCACAGTGGCTTCAGTTGTCCTAGTTTGCTCTCTGCAGGTGTTCATTAAAGTATAAGTTCAAGGTGAAATAGACACTCAGTCATGTGATCGGCACACGCTGCCTTTGTTTCTGTGAAAAAAACCTACCAACTTAAACTCAAAAACTACTACTTCTACTCATGTGGACATGGTCATGAAAGCATCAGAATATGAAAAGGGAAAAAATGATTTAAGTGAATTTGAATGGCTGGTCTGTGTATTTCCAAAAATCTACTGCTCTACCAGGATTTTCACAAGTTTTTCTGGGAGGAAAAATGACGTGTTGATGCCAGAGGTCAGAGGAGAATGACCAGGCTGATTGGAGATGGTAGACAGGCAACAGTTACTATTACTCGATACTGTACCAATGTTGGGAGAATCTCGCACAACATCTCGTCAGAACTTCAGTCGTACAAGACCACACCAGGTGCCACTCCTGACACTTTAGTAGGTGTCCTTGTTTCATTGCTAAATCTTCATTTCCCACGTGCAGCAGTTGCCACTGCAAAAGAACAACATGTGTGAGGACATGTCATTTCCTCACCTCTACACTGTGTCACTGTGCCTGTGAGTTAATCTGTAAACTACATAAAATGGCATTGTAAATGTAAGGGCAGTCATCCAGAGATAGTGAGCCACTTGGATGCCAGTGTGACTGGAAAAAAGAGAGAGGTGTTATGTAATACACAGAGCGAGGGCGAGACGAGGGAGAGAGCATGTGAGGACTTCACAGCCCTGGAGGTTCAGTTGGGGTGAGGTTGCACAGGGGGGGCGGGGGTGGGGGTATGGGGGGGTGTAAAGGAAAATTGCTCCGTGAATGATCTGCCGCACAGTGACACTTCCTCACTGCACACTGAGATGAAATCCAAACAGGAAACTCTGTGTCTCTGCCAGTTTCGCCAGTCGCTCGCAAAACAAGTCAACAGTCGTCGTTTTCCCTCTTTAATTTATGTATGCAACCGTCCTGCATGTCCTCCGCTCTGCGCTGTTTTAGCAACAACAGTCCCTCTGTTGACCTGTTACAGCGACCTTGACAGATCCATCTGAACATGTCGGTGCGTGGCTCTGACACAGTGGTGTGCACAGACTCAGAGAAGAGGTCGGGCGCGAGGTTCTGAGAAAGAAAAGTCAAATTAAATGAGGTTAAATTAAATGTTTTCATTTATGTGCATCCATAAAAAGGGCATGGCCACAGCAAACATCATCATTTTAAACCAATCGCCACAAAACTTGAATTGACTGAGCTGCTCAAAACTTTGCATGTGAGACAAGAGACCAGGGTCAAGGGCTGTGAGGTCCTCGCACAATGCTGCTTGCAGCTTTAATTAAAAATGTTCTGCTTCTTTTTTCAGGACAAATAAACTTGAACTTTAGGTTTTCTACAACAACTGAGATTTGCAGAAATTTCACGAGTTTTCATTAACTATAATAACCTGTGTCCCCTTCCACAGCACATTTAACACAATTCAGGTCAATGAGCCGAGCCTTTCAAGTGGTTAATCTGCACATGGAGCTCAAAAAAACAAGTTGACAATAATTACAGATAATTACACTCTGGACCAGAGTGAGTAGTGGACCTGCTGACATCATGTATCATGTAACTCAGAGGCTAGGCTAGGCTTTATGTCTCCAGACAGTGTGTGAGTGGTAAATCATAATCTGCCACGTACAGTACATGTCTGTCCCGAAACACTTTATAGATGGACCCACCTTTGAACATTAGCTCGTACCCGCCGTGACTCTTATCATGGCGCCGTATGTTGTGCTGAAGGTTGGTGTGTTAGAGATCAGCAGTGACTTCATTACTGTACATGCACCCGATCTGTGCCATGGAACCTAAACAGTGTTGGGGAAGCCTGGTCAAAGCACATGGCAGAGAGACTTGAGGTGTCTGTGTGTGAACTTTAGTCAGGCTGTTAAAAAACATTTCACACAGTTGGCAAAACAGAAGTCTTTGTGCAAGTGTGAATTATTTGTTTCCACACAAAATGAAAACCCACATAGATAGACGAGGACAGAGGACAGGTGAATGACGAGGACAGGTGAATTCGCACTAATTAAGGTCCCTGAGTGAGTGAGAACGTATTTGTGACCTTTGACCCATTTTGACGGATACTTTACGTGCTTACATATTTTATTTTGTCAGCACTTTCATTTGTAAAGGTTTGCCTTTAATTAAAAACAATGTGAGAAGTACATTTTAAACAAGCTACGCGTTTTACTTGAAGTTGAGTACATTTTTAGACCAGTACTCTTACTTGTATGTAAGTCAAATGTTATCAAAATAGTGGTACTTTTACTTATTTCAGTACTCTTTCCACCTCTGCTAGATTAGAAGATGGGATTTTACAAATCAGGAAAGGGGAGTTGGAAATTTACCAGACTGGAGGCTCAAACAGAAGATAGCATTGATAATGTGTCATGTTTGTTTGTTTTGTGATGATGCTGGGAGGTTTTTTTTCCTAGTACATCTGAGCTTTAGCAACATGCATTTCAGCCATTCTTATTGCAGCATTAAGTTAGCTGGCTAGTTAGCTAATTAGTTAGTTCGTTAGTTAAGTAAGTAGCTAGTTAGTCAGTAAGTTAGCCAGCTAGCTAGCCAGTCAGTTAGTTAGTTAGCTTATTGTCCCCTTATTGTCTCATTTTGCAAAAGTATGAAAAAGTTATGAAAAGTATACATTTATAATTAAAGTACCAAAATGGTTCTTTCAAGTTAAGATGAGTATTATATGTGGATGCATTTTGTCCTTATAAGTACACAAGTAAAAAAAAAAGTGTGTGTGTATGTGCCTTCAGGTGTGTGTGTCCACAGTGTACAGTGGCCTTGTTTGACTTCTTGTGTGTGTACGCTCAAGTTCAAATCAGGAGAGTCATGCCTCTACCACCCAACACCCCCACCGCTCTCCCTAGCTGCTCCCCTCTCTCCCTCCCTCCTTTCTCCATTCCTCGATCCACTTGGACTCACAATCTCTATCAACAGTCTCAGCACTGCAGTGGCTTTCACCACTCTAATAATCCTCATCCTGTTGTTGGACATCAGGCAGAGATTCCCATCATGTGAGGCTGAGTAATTCTAAACAAATGCAAACGTACAGTAACATACACTGAGCCATTTCAAGCCAAGAGACAGAGACAGAGAGAGAGAGAGAGGTTATCGTGGTGGCCAAGTTCATCTGCATTTAGAAATCTTTATCTCTGCTACCACGTGCACGGTTGCCAGTTTGGCTGCGTCCATTTGTAACTGCCACAGAATGAAATCGTTGACGTCTCCGCTTGGTGGAGAAAAATCATTTATAGATGCGCACTGAAGAGCAGCTTCTAAAATATTTACGCTACACTGTCCCGTAGACCCAGTGTGAGAGTCAAACATGTTCCTTTTCTTTTTCCTATCACTGGAAAGCTCACACCAGGAAGAAAATTGTCATATTGGCCAAAACAATGTCTTTATTTCAAATCCTACCCCGGCTGAAGTTGTTGTTTTCAAATATTGAGCCTTTATGCTTTTATTTCCAGTATTCAGTGAAACAAATTTTATGACTTCAGGCCACACTGCGTTCCAAGAAAAGTAAAAACACTGTAAAAAATTCATGACGCAACTCGTAAATAAGGACTTGAAATAATTGAACTGCCGAATAAACAGCATAAGTTAAGCTCTTTAAAGTTTGTCAAATTGAATTTGCACTTCTCGGCAGCGTTTATCCAATTCTAAATACATAAATCCATGATGTCATTTTTTTTATTCTTTGGATGATTATTGTGATTAAGAGTGGACGCGACCTCTGCTTCATCTCTGCTATAACTTTCAGTTTCATCCCACAAATCTGTGTCCTGAAATGTCCCGTCTACTGGGAAAACACATGCAGACAGACTGATTAATCTTTATTTCTCCACAGAGGAAAAACAAGAAGGAGACACAGAGGGAGAGAGAGAGATGGAACTTAATTACACATCTGTCCTCAGCAAACCTTCCCTCAGACGCTCAACATTTAAGTTTTTAATCTGTGTTTCAATGCTCATTAAATATGGATCTGCAGGAGGAAGACGGAGGATTCTGTGATAATAAATCAAATTAAGTTGTAATGAGTGTTTTTTTATTAATACAGCATTATGTAATTGGGATTTCACCTAAAATGAAACCTGCAACTCTATAGCCAAGCATGTTAGTAAATGATGCAGAAATAATATCGGTATACCTACAAATAAGGGATTATTTTGAGAAGGAGATTAAAACTAATACAATAAACGGAATTGTTGAGGTAATCCAGAAATCATAATGCAGAGTAATCTCAGACGTCCTCTCTGTATATTAAAGAAAAAACGGGGGGAAAGAATTGAAGGAACAAATAACTGAGGGAGAATGGTTTAAAATTTGTAAAACACAGTGCACGGCTACTGTAGCTCCAGGATTTGGAGAGAATTCAATTGAAAAAATGTGACCAGATTTCTATTAACTCAACCAACAGCCATGTTAGCCATCATGTGGATACTTGTGGAGATCTGGACACTCATATATTATGGTCTTGCCAAAAGATTACAGGATACTGGGATACTAAGATATGATGGGGTCTGACATGAGATACCTAAAACATGCAAGATACTACTTGTTGGGAAACAAGTATCGTCTTCAAATAACGGCAAGCAAATAAAAAAAGCAATTATGAGATGATGGTATAAAACAGAACAGATCAGAAGTGGCTGAGATATTTGTCATGGAAAAGTTGACACATAAATAAGTGCAATTTTAACAATATTAGGCCAATATTATACCATTCACACGTGTGAATTACAACTTATGGATCTACAAAGGCACAAACTATCTGGAGCTGAACAATATATTCAGCTGCAACATGCAACTTCACCAATAAATGGGGCTACATTTTTATACACTGTACCTTTAAAGCTTTAGCACAAGATTGTGACGACAACGTGATGTAAATAAGAAGAGGCAGAAACTCCAAAGTGGATGTGGTGTGGGCATTTGTTTGATTGTTTGTTTGACTTTTCGGGCGAAAAAACAGGTCAGAGCTGTGCCTCTGTCCTCGTTTCACCTCTCAGTCACAGATCACGAGCCCTTGACCGCTGCGCTAAAATAAACTCATTCTGCAGATGGAGCCTCATGACTATCTCTAAGGTGTTTTAGTCAACGTATTGTGGAGTCACCCATTGTCCGAGTGAATAACAGATTAATAACGTCCAAAGAGTATATCTGTCACATCACGATTACCCCCCTCTATGCTCACCTGATGTGACCCTGTACAGCAGGGATGTCAAAACTCAAATGACCCGGGGCTTAGATTTAATATTCCATCATGTCATGATTAGGATATTCATGGTGATATTTCAGTGAATTTTATATATATATATATGGAATGACGTATAATTCACAATATGAACATGTTTATGATGCTAGATAAAACTATGAATATCAAAGACAAACAGAAATAGTTTTAAAAAACAGGTAAATAATAACACAGACAACTGTAATCATAACACAAAACAAGCTTATATATATATTAATGTTTAAATTAAAGTGCTGATTGCAACCAAATGTCTTATTATAACAACAAAAATATTGCTATAGTCTATCACCTCACTGGCAGCTGTGGTTTGGCCGTGTTGTCATCATAACATTAAGTGGTGGGCCGCATGTAAGCAACTGGAGGGCTGTATGTGGCCCGCGGGCCACCTGTTTGACACCACTGCTGTACAGGGTCAGGTTCTGCAGACACAATCTGCCTCGTTGCAGAACAATAGTCATTGATACCTGCCGTCATCAGACTTTTAAAGTACTTAAATTACATAATATGTGTTACTGTATTTTCTTTATTGCGTCAACGTTAATGTGTGTTGTTTTATTATGGCCCTTGGGCATAATAAAGATACCTTGAACCATTTCAAAAGGTGTACCTAATAAAGTGATGATGAGTGTATATGTAATGTATGATATGATATAATATAATATAGTATGTTATGCATTGAAATGTTGGTAAGTGCGGGGTTTAGAGGAGAATGCTCCATAATGTGAAATAACCAGGATGAATCAGTAAATACCAAGTTATATAAACAGACTGGCATCCTAATCTCAACCTCACCCATATTATGCAGCTGCGGCATCATAGGAGAGTGCTGCCACCTAAAGGCCAAAGGCTGGCATTACAATTTTCTTACAATAAATCAGGTTTCAACAGCACTTTTTACAGCATTTGAGGTCTTTATTGAGATTATGACGATAAAAATAAGTCAAAAAGCTCTGCCGAGAATAGAAAAAAGATTTGTACAAGGATAAAAATATCTTATGTCACTTTAAAAGATTAATAATAATAAATATGTTGCTTATTCTTTAGATGAGAAGTCTGCTTGATGAGAAAGAAAGAAAGACAGAAAAAAGGCGCACTTACATTTTACTTAAATTATAATTCAACAAACAAAGACATAAAGTGTTGATTAAAAAAAACTACATAACTGCCTTTCCTGTACAATCATTTACTTCAAAGTTACAATCATTTATGGGGGTGAGGGTTCGGTGAAGGGAAATCAGATAAAGATGTCACAGCATTGCAGAGGTGGAGCATGACTTTGTGAGCCGTGAGTTTCTGCTGCACATGCTACATACATTTTTAGTTTTAGTTGTTGTTGTTTGTTTTTGTTAGTGTTTAAGTCTGCTGTCTTTGTGCCCAGAGTGTGTACAGTGTGTATCCAAGCCCTTATTGCAATACATGTGGGAGTTTGCATGTTTGCGTCCTGGAGGAACGCATGAGTGAGTACAAGGTTTGGCTGTTCACTTTACAATTGGGGGCCACGCGGCAGCCATTTTAGACGGGTACGTGTATGTAAAGAATCAGCTGAACGGTGGCTGAGTTCCATTTAGCTTCCTCAGTTTCAGGTCTGTGATCAGTAACACCCGTGCTTTTTCCTGCTAAATCATGTCAAGATGGCCGCTGTGAAACTTATTAAAGGTGGGGTGGGAGATCCTAGCTTGCTAGCTTGCTAAATCCAACAAGACAGTTGCAGCGACGTTATGACAGAAAAGGCGCCAACGACAGGTGTCGGTCGCAAACGAAAGACGTTTTTAAGGGAAAAGCTACTGCCAAGAAAAGGGCTGATGCAGAGCGATCCAAGACCAGTTTCAACGGTAGCGACAACTGAAAGCCCAGAAAGGGTTAAAAAGTGATGTTTCCACTAGACAGGTAGGTTAACCTTATGTCTGTGACCTTATTATTTGATGTTTTTCGGCATCACGTTGTCATTTGAGTAGTATCCAAAAAAAAAAACGTTAGCGTAACCGAAAAGTAGCGAAAGTTAGCGATGCCGCGCAGTGCTCGTGAATCTGTGATTGTTGTTGTCTGAAGAAAGAAAAGGGGCTTGGACTTTTTCAATTCAACTGTTTGTTCAGGATCTCCAACCCTACCTTTAATGCATGAGATAAAGAATGAGCTTTAATGGTTGCGTTTTAAGTATAGAGGCATCATGACGTTTAACGAAGGTCCCAAAAGTCTTATCTCGATGATGTCCAAGTAACTACTTTAACTCATTTCAATCTATACTGGATCCTACGCTGCCACATTAAAGGTCCACTGAGTAACACCTTGGCAAACATTGACTGTACTACTGTATTAACTAATAATCAAGCATTAGAATAAAATACATTTGGTTCTTCCAAAGATGTTTATGTGTAGTTTAGGTGAGGCCTTGCTTTGTGGACACGGCCATCCTGCTCTGCCAACATTTGTACAGCAGCCAAAATGGCCAAACCAGCCCGAGCCTCCATTTAGGGTTTTATTAAAGCAGAAGTTGAGCACGCAAACAGAGATAAATAACAACATTTCTGGCACGCAAAGGCCACCGTAGTTCCCTGACACACTTGGGGAAGGAAGCGGTTTAAATCACAGTCACACCAATTAGATACGACTGCGAAATGTTAACTGACGTTTAAATCAAGTGAGTAGTAGGCTTATATTTCACATTTACTTGGATTTCCATTTGCTATAAGCAGAGTCTCCCCCTGGTGGTTATTCAGTATATACTTGATTAGCTTCACCCAGCAAACCAGTAGTTTGTAGTTATGGGTCTTGAAAAGCGTAACTTCCTTTAAAGATTAAAGCTGAAGACCAAAGATTTCGCTTTGGCTGCTACGAGCACAAAACACCTGGAGTGACCAAGTAGCACATGTGGGTAACACGAGTCTCTTATGTTTGTCTCGCTGTATCAATTTGATACTAAGCTATTTGTCGTATAAGTAGTAAAATATGAGAGCAGTGCAATCATTTCTTTTATCTAAAGAATATTTCATGTTATAGATGCTTAAAGAAAAAAGAAAGTAAATTGCAACATATATTTTTAAAGTTTCCCTGAGTGCAGCGATTACTCAGTTAACTAGTAATGCTGGTTGTAATGTCAGTTTTAAAGGGCTTATGTGTTAATCTATGTACATGAGTGTGTGTGTGAGTGTGTGTCTTCAGTTGTGTCTCTTCATGTGCAGAGCCAGGTGGTCAGAGCGGGAGAAGGCTCTCTGACACAGCAGACACTCGTAGGGTTTCTGGCCCGTGTGCTTGCGATAGTGACGCGTCAGCTCGTCGGAGCGGGCGAACTTCCAGCTGCAGCCCTCCCATGGACAGTGGTAAGGCTTTTCCCCTGATGACATAAGAAGAATAAGAAAGTGAGTCATAAAATAAAATCATATCTCATAAACCAAATGTGGTTTCTGTGGTTTACCTGTGTGGGTGCGAAGGTGAGCCTTGAGGTGTGAGCTCTTGGTGTAGGTCTTGATGCAGCCTGGGTATTCACAGCTGTGGATGGCCGGCCTCTTCTTCCCCGTGGCCCTTCGCCCACGCTTCCCTTCCACCCCAGCAGGGGGCAGCTGGGGTCCAATGAGCATGGGCTGCTGGTGAAGGGGCAGGTGACCAGTTGCATGGCCGTGACTGTGACTGTAGTCACAGAATAACGTAGCGTTGTTGTTGAAGTTGGGCATGTAGCCGTAGTGTCGGGGGTCAGGGTTCAAAGCTTGAGTTGGCATGAATCTGCTGTCTGGGAGGGTCACGGTCATCGGGGGGTGCTGCTGGGAGTAGTAGGAGTTGTAGTCCCAAGATGTGACCTTACCGTGGTTGCCTCTGCTTCCTTGTGGGAATCCATACTGATCTACATCAGATAGACCGGGAACTGAAGTCCGCCCCACGTGGTCCTCGTCATAACCCCGGTGGTACAGCTGTGGCTGGACCGCTGTGGCCTGAGCAGGGGGCAGAAGCTCGCCGACGAGGCTGCCGCTGCTCGCCGGCACACACTCTGGGCCCGGCTGGCTCTCAAAGGTGCTTCCGTCTTGGTACGCTCCCACAGCATGACACGCTGTGTTTGGGTCTTGCTGTGGGAGCCGCTGATCTGTGTTTTCCAGGGAGGGGTTGAAGTCAGGCGAGGGGTTGCTCCAATCAGAGAGCAGGAACTCGATGTCCCATGATGCCCGGCTGTCATCGTCAAGGAGCTCCTCTGTGACTTGCTGAGAGGCCTGCAGCTGCTCAGTGCTGCTGGGTGACAGTTTGTTACTGAGAGAGTCCGGAGGCAGAGAGACGCCCTCAGGCTTCCAGACCTAGATGTTTTCAAAAAATAAGTGTTACAGAAGACATAATGTATGTTGCATGGATTATTAGAAAGAGAGCTTTCCTTCAGAGTTATTACACATTCCCTCCTTTGTTGTTCATTTGTTTTAATTTGCAATCTGCAAATCATAAAGTAATCAATGTCTTTAATAACATTGAGGGAGATGTTGGTACAACAAAAAGACTGCAGCCCACTTCACAAGTCATTAGAAAAACAGCGGGAACATTAGCTCACTTTTGTCCAAAGCAACAAGTGCATTTGTAAACCAGAGAAAAATTGAAGTGTAAATACTGTAACTTTCTTTAAATAATTGAAAACATGCCTTCATAAGCATATTAGAGTATGGTTCCTTATCAAGTTGGGAGGCCGTGGGTTATCAAAGTCTACAGACAGAAAATTGACTTAACACTGGGTTTCTCTTCTCTTCTCTAATATCTCAGGACATTTTCCCCAAGTCAGGTGTAAAAGCTTACCTTTTTTTGGACTGATCGCAACAAATGGAAAAGTACATTTCCACTGTGTAAAGAGTAAATTGTGTGTGAAATGCACAACTGACCAAAATCACTGTTACATTAATGAGATTCTCATATTTGAATCTGTATGTCTTGTTTTTGACTCCAGCTCAGAGACAACAGTTAGCACTGGACACTATTTGATTCTCGTCAAACACAAGTCGAGCTGAACGTGATACTTACTTTCATGCTGTCGGCGGAGTGAGCGATGCTGGAGAAGGAGCTGAAGGACGGGAGCGCGGCCTGTGTAACAGCCATCAAGCACTTTGATCAACAGTTATTTAACAGTAGTAGAATTTTTTTTTTCTTTTTTTCCTTTTTCTTTGTCTTTTTTTTCTTTTTACATGACCGTCGTCCCCTCAGCTAACAGAAGGTCAAAGCCAGGCGCAGTCAGTAGGTCGCTCATTAATTACAGTCCACACTTCAGTGCTGAAAGGCCTCACAAACTGACAAAACCCCTCGTCTCCATTCCTCCTCTTGATATCTCTCTCCCTCCTCTTGCTTGTCTATCTCTCTCAGCCTGCGAGTCATCCTTCAAATCTCTCTTTTTCATGTAGGTTCTGACCGTTAAGAAGGTGGAGCGTAAACCAGACCATCTCGACTGCTTACGTGTGTTTTTCTTGCTTTAAGACTGTTCTTTTTGTTTTTTACAATCGCCAACAACTCTCTTCTGTCTCACCTCCACTCTCTGTCTTCCTGTTCTGTGGCATTCAGAGCAAAAACAATGTGCAATTTATTTTTTACCAAGAAACGATATAGTGTTTATAGTGCAATTATAAAATTATTATTAATGAAATTACTGTTCAAATCAGGGCTGAATGCACCAAAACTGAGGCTAACGTAACACTCCCTTTACAAAGGAAATACATCATATATTTCAAACACTGATAATTAATACCAAACATCGAGGCCAAGTTAATATAATCGAAGAAGAACAATGGATACGAACAGATATTAAAAATGAGTCTGTCTGTTAGTCAAAATTATTGAGTTAGTTAGTAAGCAAAGTTCTTTTGTCTTCACATTTAATTTAGTTAATTAAAAATGTCAACGTAAACGATGATGACTATCACCATAAATTGGCTTTTGTGATCATGAAAAAACTAACAGATTTTAATAGGAAAGGTAACTTCATTCTGTCGGTTGTATCGACTTCGAATAAAGTCAACAGAGGAAAAAACAAAACGCAGAAAAGTAGGAAAATTAAGACAAAATAAGAGCCTAAATTAGAGACTACCAGTACCAGCTTCTACAAAATCTACAAAAGTATTAAACCACTATTTTCTTCATTAAACTAATAAAAAGTAATAAATTAAATGAATGTGATGGGTTACCCACTGACAGGACTGGATATAATATTAATTATGGCTTGCAGACATTCACTAGCAGTGTACAAAACAAACACACACACACACAAACACAGGTGTGTGTATCAGGAGTATCTGATACACATCACAAGCCTGAGTGTGTAACCTATCTTGTTTATATGGTGACATTACGGCCCATAATTTTAACACGTGTGCATGCACACACGCAGATCCGATGCAGAACGTCTTCCCACTGACAAAGTGCAGCTCTGACTTCTGAGAAGACCTGTGTGTGGGAGGGGATTATATTCTGGCAACTGTTTATCTGTGAACGCGGGGCAGACACGGGCTGCTGTCTTCTCACAGATAATGGAGCCGTGACTGCTGCTGATCCCCGATGGCCCAGCAGCCCACAGATAAAGACAGTCTTTCTGCCCCCCTGAGAGTGACGACTGTGTGAGACATCCACGTCCACAGGCTGAGAGCTAGTGGAGGACACCTTCACACAAGAGCCTCTTTATTTAAAGTTCATACAAAACCTGTATGATGTGCTTTTTTTTAATGATTAAACTAAGTAACACTGCAATAACATTAACTTCAGGGCCTTTTCCATTTTGTTTAGCAGTTAGCAGAATTTAAACAATAAAAACAACTAGAGAAACTAAAGTGATAAACCTGGACATCGGACAATATGGACACACACGCCACAACCAATGTTGTCCCACTTTTGTTTTACAAAACTGCCAATTAAGTGTAATATTATTGTATTATTGACTATTTACAAGTGAAATTGGGATCAGTTACTTAATTTACATTCATTAGCTTTAAATTTTTCTTTATATATGTATACATATACATACACACACACACACAAATAAATGTATATATATATATATATATACACACACACACATATATATGAATATATATGATATATATATATATATACACATATATATATATATATATATACATATATATATATATATACATATATACATATATATATATATATACATATATATATATATATATATATATATATATATATATATATATATATATACGAACTGTTCTCTTATGACTAGAAGTAAGTAACCATACTTCTTATACAGTCCCTGACAAAAGTCTTGTCACTTATCCATTTTGTAGAAAAAACAGCTCATAACCTACCTTTAAATTAATCCATTGGTTTTAGAAATGGCTCATATGAAAGCTAAAACCCTCCCAAATCATGTTCAATATACTAAAATAAATTTGCTTCACTGAAGAAAGATTGATCATTTAATGAACACAGAAAGGTCAGATTTTGGTAAGACAAAAGTTTTGTCGCCTACAGAGAGTAATGTGAAAATTGAACAAATAATTTACTTCAAATACAAAAATATGCTGCATAACATCAGCAAATTAAGCAGTGGTGCTGTGAGATCCATATTTAATATCTTGTATGACTTCCATGAGCTTGCAGGACTGCATCCATGCAGTTCGATAATGATTCATACAAGTCATCAGGAATAGCTAAGAAAGCAGTCTTACATGCCTCCCAGAGTTCATCAAGATTCTTTGGTATTGTCTTCCATGCTTCCTCTTTCATTCTACCCCAGACATGCTCAATGATGTTCATGTCTGGTGACTGGGCTGGCCAGTCCTGGAGCACCTTGATCTTCATCGCCTTGAGGAACTTTGATGTAGAGGTGGAAGTATGCGATGGAGCACCATCCTGCTGCAAAATTTTTTCTTTTATGTTTGGGAATGTAAGAGGGAGCTAATACTTCTTGAAATTTTAGGCTATTGATATTGCCTTCCACCCTGCAAATCTCTCACACACCCCTTTACTGGATGTAACCCCAGACCATGATTTTTCCACCACCAAACTTAACTGTTTTCTGGGTGAATCTCGGATCTATGCGGGCTCCAGTAGTTCTCCTGCAATATTTGCGGCGGCAGTGATGTAATTCAACCGTAGATTCATCTGAGAAATCCACCTTCTGCCACTTTTCCAGCGTCCATCCTTTTAGCAGGCTGTGGGCCTTGGCAAATGCCACACATTTTTTTAATTGCCTTTTGTTAAGTGATGGTTTCTGGGCACAGAGGCCATTTCGAGACAGAATTCTACGAACTGTTCTGGTTGACATGGGGACTTGAGGTGACCAGGCCTGGTGAAGCTCTGCTGCAGTGGAAAAGGGGCTGGCCTTGGATTTTCGAGCAGTTGTCTTGCAGGGTCTGCCGGACCTGGGCTTGTCAAAAACATCTCCAGTCTTTTCTAATCTTTTTCTTACACTTTGTATTTGATGCTGAGACACATTGAAGTTGTCAGCCACCTCAGCAGTGGATCTGGTCTTCAGCCTCTTGATAATCAACGCTTTGGTCTCAGGGTGAATCTTAGGCATGTTGTCAGAGGTTAAGTTGCAGTTGAAGTGAAAGTCTGGTGTGATGGGGTTCTTTTTATACACACCCGCTAATTGATTGATCAATTATTGATCACAGGAGAGGCTGTAATCTAGGATTGGGTGCATCATATGACAAGGCGACAAGACTTTTGTCTTTGCAAAAACTGAATCAGTGGGCTTTACCAAGCTGTGAACGTTAGAATGCTTTTCAGAAGTTTCATTTGGCACCAAAACATTACTTCAAAAACTGTTGGGATTAAAATTAGCCATTTCTTGTAAAAAAAAATTGATTAGACATATATTTAAGGGGCACTTAAGGTCAACTTGTACCCAGGCGAAAAGACTTTTGTCAGGGACTGTACTCATTGGGTCAATATCAACACAGGTCAGTCCATCTTCAGCTCCCTCTAGCGGTCACATTATGTCACTGCGTCTCTGTGTTTACAAGTGAATGTAAAAAAGAAAGCCTACTAAACTGTTTTTAGACGAGCAAATTCTAGAAAGAACATAAATGTTTGAAAAATTGTCTAAATTCAGGAGGAAAAAAACCCCAAAACTGTCCACCATATTTCCCTGCCTTCACGTAGAACGACTCGCCGTTGCCATAGCAACGTCACGCGCAGTCGGACCGCAGGAGAAGTTGGCAGCAGGAATCATCGGCTCAAACGTTTACGAACGACTTGTGACGCGTTTCGGTGAGTTTCCCCTGTTCTGAGATAACTTATGTGTTGTTTTTTTCTTCTCTAGTACAATAATTTTGATTTTTTTTTTTAAAGCTTAATCATGCCTATGTTGTTGTCCACCCTAGAAAAAGTGCACTGTTGGCTAACCAACCTGTATGAAATCTGCAGCCATTTTGAGAGTGGTTCACAGGAGGAAAATCACACGTGTTATTAATCAAAATGATTGATGGCCACGTTCCATTTAGTTTCCCTAGTGGGAAGGGTGCATGCCGGCTCATTGTCACCCTGTGGAAATACTGATTAGTGCTGAATATTAACTATTTGTATAGCACTTTTACAGAAGAAACATAAAAATACTGTTTAAAACATCAAGATAATATAATTATATGAATAAAATAATAAATAAATACAATAAAATGGATCAGGACTGAGACCTGATAAAGGCAGAGAGATTTAAAGAAGGATAGGAGGACTTTTAAACAACACCACCTCAGCCATTATCTCTTGTTTTTACACAATCTACTGAACTGTTGCTCTCAGCACAGGAGCGATAATATCTAAAAACACATGTATTGTGGGCATTGTGTCTTTGAGTGTACAGATGGAGGCGTCCTCCTCACAGAGCAGAGGTAGTGGCAGGGGCCTGTGCAACAACGCCAGGCCTGCTCCGTACAGCAAGGACACCCAGGACATGCTCAGATGTGAGACGATGCACCTACATGTATTGATTATTCTGGATTATGTGGAGGGGTTAGGTGAACATCATACACAGAAGGAGGAAGTGATGGAGCGATATCACTGTTTTTGTTTGTTTCAGATAACGATATCACATTATGTGTATCTATCTATTGATAAAGATTTCAGTCTGATACGGCTCAACTATGCTCTTAAATCTACTAGTGAGACAGTAGTTTATGACTCATCCACACACACCACTCCCTTTCCCAATGGTGTCAGGGAATTATGGTGACCTACACACAAGCCACAAAGGATGTCATTTTGTTTTGTTTGCAAAGTCATTTTTTTGCTTGAAATGATGAAAAGCTCAGGCTGGTTTGTCTGTTTGGGCTGCTGTAGAAACATGGCAGCACAAGGAACCCAAACGCTTTTTATTTTAAAGACGTTACACACTTATACAAACAAACGTATGAGTTGTATATTCAATTTCTGCCAATAAACTCTTATAAATGTTACACACTGGAGCCTTTAATGACAGTTGTTGTAGGGACATTTTTCTCACCTGTCCATTTCCAGCCATTTTAAAACGGATAAAACAAATATTCTGGCTGCATAAAAGAGGAAATAAACAGCCCACATTATGCTTTTTATGTATATAAAAAGAGACTTTGCTGTTTTGTAATTTTCCTCTATTATCCTTAAATAAGTCCTCATGGCTGACACGTTAACTGCAGCATGGCAGTTGTCCAGTCCTTATATTCTTGCTTTATCTATCACGTTACATGCATAGTGAAGCAGTAATGTGATATATAAGTAATTAGCCATAATGGATTTTACCCATATCGATACTCAGTATTGCATCGGGCCATTGTTAGTGTGCACATTTCTGTGTGTGCAGGTAATTAATAGTGTTTTGTCACTGTCTGTCTGTTTTACTTGCTGTTGTCTTTTGTTTCATCACACTCTTTTCCTCTGCTCAGTAATGATGCAGGAGTCACGGCTCAGCAACCTCCAGAGAAAACAGATCAATGAATGTCTGAAAAGTAAGTTTGAGGGCCTGACGATGAGGGATTGGAAGGTTTGGTTATTACTCAAGTATAATAATCAAGTGCAGATAGAGCCTAAGACATACTGTATATACCATATATTGACAATGTTGCTAATAGTAATTATAATAATAGTGGGCCCAGATAGATTCCTTGCTGCACTCCACCCTCAACACACTGTTTAAAATCACTTCTATCGCCACATTAAAAGCTTTTCCTCCACAGATGGAGCAGCTTTGCCACTGGTTCCTGAACACACGTCACCAACCACTCCCGCTCAGCCTAAATCCAGTAAATCTGTCCACAAACACCTGCCAGGCAAGCCTCAGAGACGCAGCGCTGAGTCATGTCGTTCTGGGAACAGCTACGTCAGAGAAAAGTTCTGGCCCGTCCCGACCAGTATGTTCTCGGAGAATAATGCTTTTACTAGTGTTGCACACTTTTGTTTTTTCATTTTTTTTTTATATTCTGCAACATTGAGTCACAAACCTTTTGTTCCACTCTGGTTCCAGGAGACTTGGAGAAGGAGAAGAGGAGGCTTCAGCATATGATGGCAACAGGACAGGAAGAGCCCACAGCTGCATCTTCCCTAAATGCTCCTACATGCTGGCGCTCAGGAGTGATGGAGGAGAGAGACCGGTACCAGGAAGGTGAGACTGCCTGCACAGAAACAATCGACACAAAATATTCCCCATTATCACAAAAGCAAACCACATTTGAATTGAATGGAATGACAGGGCATGACAATCATGTTGATAGTCTTGTTTCTCTTTATTTACCAAGTCTAACATCAGCCTGTTTGTCTCCTGCAGTTCTGGACGAGATCGAGGAAAGGCGACAGTTTCTGTCAGAAATGGCTTCCCTAGGTCAGGAGAAGAAGTACATGAGTATCATCAACACTGAAATATCCCAGGTAAATATGCACGGTCCAGGCTGGTCTTCAGTACATCATGAGTTTTTACCACTTAGACTTATGAACAAAACAATAATAGCACTGTAAATACACTCACTGTGGCAGGAGCAGCGCCCACTGTGGCCTCCTGCTGCCTCAGGATTCAACGTGTCATGGATTCTGAAATACGTAGAGCAGCCTGTCTGGCATCAACAACCAAGTCACGTTCAAAGTCACTGGAATCCCCTTTTTCATATGTGCAGTAACAAGCAGTTGAACATGTGTACACAGGGTAACTTGTAACAAGTGTAACTGAAGCATAATCTTTGCTAAAACAATCAGATTTGATGCGAATACAGTTGATTATCAATGCTATTCCTCAATCACAGGCACACAGCACACTCACTTACTGCAGGATACTGTGCATCCCATCACCACATACCATGGAATTACAAGAACTGGACACCTCGAAAACAGAGACACAGGCATTTATAGAACTTTATATTCTATATATTTAATTCAGATTTTAATTTCCGTAAAGCCGCCCAAATATGAACAAAATGGATATATTCATATATGACACAGTTTTTTTTTTAATTATATAGAATTTAAAGGTCATTCGCATTAATTCCCAAATGAAAGTTCATCGGGAATTGTCCTCCCCTTTGCAGCCATAGGTGTACATACTTAAGTGACCAGTGTTTAATCCTACAGAGCAGATCTATTGCACTTTAAATAGAGCTCTACAAGACAAGAGTTAGATCTATTTTTTTTCTTTTGTCACCGAGCTCTGAAACTTGTCTTTGTGTCTCAACCCAAATCCAGAAAATAAGAGAACTGGAGGCTCTGGATAAGGCCCACAGCGACGTCCAAAAAGAGGGAACAGCGTGCACCACGGACGACACATAACAGTGGAGACCAACTGCTGGTCGTTACTTTAAAATCATGACGTGTCCTCTAATAACACAGAGGACATGTCATCTTCATCTTTGGCACCTGGTGGATTTCTTTTCCTCAGATCCAGTTGTATTTTGTTTAAGCTTGTTAAAACAGTCTGATGTCCTCTTGGGAGGAGGATGTGTCTGCAAAATAAATCAAAACAACCTACTGTACACAAACTCCTAAAACAAAACATAACATACACCCGTACAGTTGAGGCATATAACGGTAGTAAAGACGAAACAAAAAGGTCAGAATGTGAAAGTGTTAAACTCACAGGAGACAGCATAATCTGGTTGGATTAATTTATTTTAGTCCTCTGCCTTCCAGTGTCAGTATCTCGGATAAAATCCTGCTGCTGCGTTAGGACGATGCTACTGTACAGAAGAAGCCCTTGGATTCAGCTGGAGAGGAAGACGGGCACAGAGCAGACACACAGTGGACTTAACCATTTACAATGGAGGACAGACAGACAGACAGACGCTCTACATGACAGAACAAAACCAGGAGTCAAAACAATACAGGTTTTATGAAGTGAGCCGCAAAAAATGACACCAACTAGACTATGCAAATTAAATAAAATGGCAAAAAGGCAGTATTACCATAATGTCTCTTATCCACGTTTAAAGGCAAAAATACAAATGAAGAAAGGCAAAGTATATAAATTAATGATTGCATATTCAGGTTTCCTCCCAGTGGTTAAAAATGTTTTTGTCTGCAGTTATTAAAATGCTGAATATTTGACTCATTCGCTCATATTCATTATTGCATGTGTGACCTTTTCATATCAATGAAATAATTTAATACTAATAAAACAACAACTCACATTTCCTACAGTTGATCAGTTTTGAATCCCACTCTTGTTTCCATTCACAGTTACTGTATAAACCGTAACTGTGTGTGTGAGAAGGTTTGAACAAACAAATCCATCACAGAGGAACAAACAAACAATTGTGATATAGCAGCTAAAAGAGCTTAGGTAACCATCGCTGATGACATTTCAAGGGTGGATGTTGCAAATTTGAATGCAGGATTCATCTATTAAAAAATACTAGTACCACAGGCTCAAACCAGATGTAACATAAAAACCTCTAAAGGCTCAATTATTGTTCTACGACAAAATGAGAACTATTTTCATCATCAATGAATCCATTCGTTGATGACGTTTTTTTTTTATTAATTCTGTAATTTCAGCCTCTTAAATGTGAATATTTTCTTGTTTCTTTGCTCCTTTACGACACTAAACCCTCTTTGGTATCTGGACAAAACAAGAAGTTCATCATTATTCATCATTTGTTGACTTTTTTTATGAACAAAACAGCCAATTATTTGAGAAATCAATAGATAGATTTATCGATAATAACAATTACAGTATCCACCACTTGTGCTTTGAAGGCTGACTGTGTGTAATAAGGACAAGAATAAAAAAAAAAAAACACTAAAAAGTCACGGATGACAGAGATAAATCAGCATTCAATCGACTTCATTAAAGGTGAATTAATCAATCAATCAATCAATCAATCACACCACTGTTGTCCCTCAATAAAAAGAGCAGCGCAGCTGTGCAGGGATAGTGATGAAAACAACGATATACGTCACTAGCTTGAAAGGTCTGCGAGCTGTGAGCTCTTAAAGCACTTGAGTTTTTCTTTTTTAATAATGTCTGTTTTAAAAACAAAGGCAACAAAAAATATTCATTTTTTTGTGAGGTGAGCAGGGTAGCGGGCTCTGGCTTTTACGTAAAAGTCATTAATATAATAACGCAGTTAGAGGACACTTCAATGTCATCTTTGTCACCTGGTGGATTTCTTTTCCTCACATCCAGTTTCATTCTTTTGTTTAATCTGGTTAAAACAGTCTGATGTCCTCTTGCAGGAGGAGCAGGAGGATGCGAGTGTGTGTCCTTCAGCTTTTCTCCTTGCGAGGGCTGTGGCTATTTCCTGGTTCGCCCTTGTGGCTCAGCCTCTTCAGCGCCTTCATGGGTTTGAACTTTGTCCCTTTCTTCTTGTGCTGGTCGCTCTCTGGCTCCTTGTGGAAATCTAACAGGGAACAAAAGAAAGGGAAGTGAACTTTACATCTGCAGAATCTTCCTCCCACTGCAAATGAAACGTCTTCCTACCTTTCTTCTTAAGCATGGCTTCCACGATTTTGTCCTCCTCTTCCTCCCTGTGACAGAATGACTGTTAGATCACAGGCAGCTGCAAACATCACCTGTTCACTACATGATGAGTCACTGGCAGTTACTGATTACCTCTGCCTGTCCTGGTCCATGTTATTGACGATTTGGTTGCGCTGCTCAATGATGGTCACCAGCTCAGCCATCAACTCCTGCTCCCGGCTTTTGTCCTCCTCTGTCCAGTCTTTCTCTGAGGAAGAAAATGAAGACGATGAATTATGTGTTGCGTGACAAATATTACAATAAAATAAAATAAGAATATTTACTTTTAAGTATTTAGCAGACACTATTATCCAAAGCATAAGCTACATAGAACACAAGAAGTCTTGTAAAGAAATCCACTAGGACTGACAGAGGGTGAGAGTGTGGGTCCAAGTGCAGAAGGAGATCATGCAGGGGAGGAGGGGGTAAGATATTTGTCTTTGGAAGAAGACAAAGTCAACTTAATTGCCAATTCTGCCACATTTACAGGACAAAAGGTGAGACTGAATTACAGTCTCTTTAACCCTCTTATGACCATCATGATAATCAGGCCGCATGGATTAAATCTGATTTTATGGCTATAGAAATGTTTTTTCTGCCTCTTTTTCCAAGATAACTTTCACTTTTGATATCTGTCAGGAGTTACGGTTATGACGGTAACAGTAATGAGAAGAACGCATGCCAAATCCTGCTGGTGACGACAGAGTGGTCACTGAAGGGTTAATGTATCAGTGAGGATGTGTGTAAGGTGAAGTGACTGGCACTGGCACTGGCAGTTTTTATTTTTGCTTGGTAACATGACATACAACACATCAGGTACTACATGTAATTGTATAAAGGTAAACACACCTGGTTTGTTGAGAAGACACCTCAGCTCGTACTCCACATCAGCTTGCCTCTCCTCCAGGTTCTGCTGCTTGGCTCTACAGTCAGCAACAAACAAACAAACAAACAGTGTTAGACATCAGTATCCTAATACTTTTAATCTGCTTTCTGCAAGAACAGAGACAATATAAACTGAAATAAAGACTTAAGATTTGGAAACACTAACCCTTAACCCTCTGCATATTACTGCTGTTTAACTATGACTTTTGAGTTGAACTTGTGTTTTGAAAAAGGAACCAATAAATGAATAAATAAGTAAGTAAGTAAATGAATAAATAAGTAAGTAAATAAATGAATAAATAAAAATGATTTTTTTTTTATTAATAATAAGAAGTGTAGCTACTTCCTGTCAAAACAACTCAGGGCGAGTTGCAACCACAACTGTGCCAGGAAATGGCTTCACTTTCACGCATGCATAGAACAAAATCATGTTTCTGGTAAAGATCTGGTAGTGACAGTGACTCCTGAAGAGGTGAGCATAGATGCTGCTAAAGCAGGGTGCCCAAACCTTTTCAAACACATATTGTATCATATTAAGACACAAGCAATAATTAACCATTATTTTAGGTTAAACACAGGTAACAAACAACTTGACATTGTCTGTTTCAGTCACAAAACTTTATTTTTTTTGTAAGGTGTCTTCATCACATTCCATACCTGCAATCAGAACTTGAAGTGTACATGAAAATTCACAGCTAATATCACTGACACTACACTAGTGAGATACAAGGATCTAGTTCTTGTCTTAAAGAAGTTTGTTCATGTCGGGCTGCAGTGGACTCATCATTTTAAGAAGCATTGTTATTCCGCACAAAGGGAACAACATAAACGATTATATTCTAATTAGATTCTTTAGGATATATAAATATTTTTTGGTCTCTCCACAGTCCTGTGCTAAAGCATCACTTGTTTCTTTTATTGAAAAGAAGAACAAAGAACAGCACTGTATACGTTTCTTAAGACATAAGGCAGTTTTTGTTCTCGGCACTTGTGATTGACACACGATCCGTTAAATCATCTGCCAGGTTTTTTTTTTCCCCACCAGCTTTTCCAATATAATCACCATGTGTCAGGTAAACATGTTTCACTGTCTCACTCACAAGGAGGAGTGTGATCAATAAGGTTAGTTATTACAACCTTATCCATTCTTACTCACAAATAAAGCACATTTAAGTGCCTCCTGACTTAAAGAAATCGGTAAAAATCTGCTTTAGCTGCAGAACGTAAAGGTCCATCCATCCTTCTTACGGTGGCCTTCACATATCAGAAAGCTAATGAAAACCAAAATAGTTTTAATTTTAAAGCAATTATACGTTTATACAAAAGACACTTTATTTATTCAATTTATTCCAATAAACCCTCCTAAGCGTTACACACTGGACCTTTAGAATACCAATAGTTGTCTTGGTTATATGACCGATGAGCACTGCGGTCAATTCAAAACATCTTACGTGTAAACCAGCTCTGCTTCTCGTCGGACTAGAAGGTGTTTCTCATGGATCAGCGTGAACCAGTCCACCAACAGTCGCTCCTCGTCCTCATCTGTGATCAAAACAGAGTGATGATAGATTTCTATTTATCCTCCTTTTCTGCAAACCTAGTGTTTCAGTTACTAAAACACTTTTGGGGGTAAAAGCACGAGGGAAATAAAGGAACTGATTTCAAAATATTGCAGTACGATACCGTTGGGGTTGTCTCTCAGCTTCGTCTCCAACTCCACTCCTCTGTGCTCCATCTCATCCAGCTGCTTCTCCAGCTGAATCATCTCACCATGGATGTCCTCCACGGGAATGAACTGATCCGACTGCACCTGGAGGGAGGTTTGAGTGAAGTGGGCCATTTACTTCTTCTGTTTTTGACACAGAACTGTCATTTCTGAGCAGGTTTATATCAAGTCTTTACTTTTTATACCTTGCGTTTGATCAGTGGGAAGCCATGACCAGGCGCCGGGGGTCTGGCAGGACGTGAGCCTTTGGGTGGTTTGGTTTTAGACTTAGCCGGTGAGGGAGAAGCTTTCCTGTTGAACGGGTTCTCCTTGCAGATCCGCTAAAATGAGAGCACAGTGGATTTATAAGTGTGTTTTGGTTTTGCATTGCTTTATTTGGAAGCAGTGCTTTTACCTTGTTGTGCGACTGTGTTGCCCCTGAGGCCAGAGGGCTTGGGTTCACTGGGGGTCGAGGTGGAGGGGTTCCGGCCCCTTTAGTTCCTGAACTGCGACTGGTCTGTGGGGTGGCCGGGGCTGAGCTGGCATTTGCTGACATCGGAGAAGGAAATGGGCTGGGGGAAAGATGAGGCTCGTTTGAGGAAGAGGAAGGCAAGGCTGTGGAGTCGCATGGTGAACAGATGGAAGGCTCCGAGACACTTTTGGTGAAGGCGTGTTCTTGGTCGCTGCTGGTACTGCCACCCAAGGGGGGATGGGAGGAGCTGTGGTCTGAGCCTGAGGACAGACTATCTATGCTGAGTGCTGGAGAGGGAGAGCAAGAGGAGGGCTGAGAGTATGGAAGAACTAAAAGGAGAAAATATTCAGTTCAAACAGAAAGCAAGGAGGGCAGATGTGAAACGGAAATCAAAGTTTTAAAAGAGAGAAAGGATGAGGGGACAAAAAAAACAATGAACACCTATATACAATATTCATTTAGTGCTTATTAACATACTTTTTCCTTCATCACTTAAAAAGGTCCAGTATGTAACATTTAGGAGAGTTTACAAAAAGAAATAATAATGTAATATAAACTCACGTTTATTCTCATAATCGATTAATTTGTTGATTATTCTCTCAATTAATTGAGTACTTGTTGTTTGTTCGGTGATCAGTGTTTTGCAAAAGTTGAGATGATGATGTTCTCAGATATCTCCAATTTTATTTTTTTTAATTCAACTTTAAGAAGCAGAACAATCAGAGAACTTGTCTTAATTCTTAAAAAAAAAAACCTCTAAAACTGAATAATCCTTTTCACTTTAGACAAAGGCCTTGCTTTATAGAGGCCGCCACCTTGTGCCGTGATGTTTCCACAGCAGCCAAAAAGAACAAACAAGCCAGTGAAGACAATGCAACTGAACTACATTCTTTCTGGTATATAAAGGCCATCGTAGTTTGTGTGTATGTGTGGCTACAATCTGCAGTCTCACCACTAGATGTCCCTAACTCTTACACGCTGAACCTTTAAATGTCACCATTTTAAAATGAGGGAAAATATTGAACTGCAACAATTCCCATTTCTGCAGATTAATAACATTGCTTAAGTAAAAGGTGGTGTCACACTTTAAATTCTGTCCAGTGATTGGTTTGAATTTCTCACTTGTGTTAAAGATGTTTGTGATGTTCTGATCAAACTGACCTTGGCTCCCAGCAGGTGGCTGCGGTGCTCGGGGTGCTGGGCGTTTCTTGCTCCTCGCACTCCTGGGGCTGGCAGAGCAGGATGAGCTTCCTCCACTAGGGGGAGTGTCATCACCTGTTGTGTCTGCTGCACGCGTGATGCTGTACCATGGGTGACTCACCGCCAGTGTGGCTGGAATCTCACCGCCTTCAGCCCCCTCTTCCTCCTCTCCTTCGTTAATTTCGTCGTCATCATCATCCTCAAAAGGGTTGGCGGGTGGATTGGGTGTACTGGGTCTGGAGCCTTCCCCTTTGAGAGAGGACAGAGAGCCTATATTGGGAGGTGTTGCCAAGCCGGGAGGGGGAGGGGCTTTCTTCTTCCTGGATTCTGACTGAACCAGGGCGAGCCAAGGTGGGTCTTTGGGTTTATGAGTGCCACTGGACAGGCTGGACAGTGAAGACACACAGAAAAGGAATGGAGGGGTCATGGTGGGGAAGACACCAACAGCATCGCCAAACAGAGGCACGGACAAGCAAACAGCCACAGTACATGCCGTTACAAGATAATCACGATGATACGAGGCGCGTAGACGAAATGGTGGCCACAGAAAGGAAAAGAGGCGTTTAACAGAGAATGATCTACCTTCCAGGAGACAGTGATCTTTCTCGAGGTTTGGGAGGAGTTGGAGGCTTCAGATTGCCACCTGTGATTTCAGGGAAAACAAATTAGAAGATCAGTATCAAACGATTTTTATGTCTACAATAGATGATGTGAGACGATGAACACACACACACACCGACAGCAAGACTGTCTGTTGTCCGGTGTAGCCGAACCCTCGGGGCAGGGCGAGGAGGAGGAGTGGGTTCAGAAACTCTGCGCGGTGCTGGCACTGGCACAGGCCGAGTGAGGCCTTCATTATGACTGACAGGCGTAGAAGGAAGATCCCCATTGGGTGTATGTGTCGCTGGTGCCTGAGAGTCTTCGATCTTCTCTCCCTCGTCGTCCTCTTCGTCGCTCTCGTCAAAAGGATTGGGAGGAGAAGAAGAACGCGGCGTCTCCTCTGCTGGTTCACTACTGTCCAAGTCTTTTGCTTGTTCCAAAGCATCTGCTGTATTTGCTGCAACAGGACTGACTGAGGAAGAGTCACTTGAAGGCATGTCACCGTAATCTGTTCGGCCCGATGGGGATGGAGTCTTAGTCTGGTCCTTTTGAGAGAGCGAGGTGTGAGGAGTGGGGCTGCGACCAACTCTGGCAGACTGAGCTACCTCGGGTTTCTTGCTAAGATCTGGTCGGCCATTTTGATTAGCTAAAGCACGCCTTGAAAGGTGATGTGTGCAGACCAGCGTTCCAGAGTCGCTCCCCAGTTTGTACGATCCAGGGAGCAAAGTGCTGTGACACTCTGTGCACCTGAGACGACAATGACACAAGAGGAGAGTGAGGTCTTCAATGGGTTATATGGATAGTGGATAATTGATATACTTAAAAAAGAATAATCAATAAAAGATGATTATTAATAAATAAGAAAACAAAATACTATCTATTATTGACATGTAAAAAAGATGAAGAGATATTTGTTAATTTTGTTCCTTTTTCAACATTATTATGGTTATTTTTGACATTATACTGTATATCACAGTGATCTTTTCAGAAACCTGAGTTTGAATTTGCCAAAATGATGCCCTAGACAAGACAGAAAACAAGGCAAGTATGTAGATTTTATTTATTTTACCCTTATTTAACCAGGTAAGTCAGTTGAGAACCAATGTAGAGATGTAGTTCACTTATCATTTCTTACATGTGTGAATCTGAGTTTGTCTGAGTGGAGTTATGAGCATTCAACTGATGGATCATGAACAGGGCCGTTGTTCATTAAGGCCGTTTTCACACCTAATCGTCCGCTAGACCCAAACGAACCGGACTTTCCAAGGATTCGATTTAGAAGGGCTGGTGTGAATGCACCCTTAAACAATGTGGTTGCACTGTATACTGCATAGATACAGCAGTTGATCGAAAGATTTGTTGAGATTGCAGGAATATCTTATTAATAATAATATATCTTAAGGATTCTAACGAGGAAAATAAGGAGTATAATGTTCATTGCACTGATCGAAATACTCTCGGTGCTAAATAAGGTCCATAAAACACTTTCACTTCAATTTTTGTCGCTGCGGAATTCACCTGAAGCAGTTGCGATGGTAGAGCTTGCCGTCCACCAGAAACCTCTGCACCAGGTGGACGTGCTTCTGGCAGGCGGCACAGGTGCTGCTGAGCGTGCTGCGTCTGACCGCTGCTGCGTCGATCTGTGCCAGTGGGCTTGGCTATTGTAAGTGACCACAGGGTTGATTGCACAGAAGGGACAGGGCGGAGACATCAAGGGGAAGGGGGAGGAAGATGGAGAGTAATGAGGGAGGTGGGAGATCAAACATGGAGTCAGGATTTGAGGATCTGGAATTGTTTGTTTTGTCAAGCTAACTACGTCTGCTCAGTTTCTGCGTCTACAGTTAGTCGACTCACGAGGTTCACTACTGCATTCACTATACCAGTTGTTTCATGCGAAAATGTATATCAGGATAATAAAAAAGTTTTAATATTAAAAGAAAAAATCCAAACAGCTTGGGTTAGTTGCTCAGTGAGTCACACATTTGGGACTGATAAATAGTTTTTAATGCTATGTTGAAGGGGTTAGAAGCAGCATAACATGGCACTCTGTGTTAGGATAGTATAGTTAGTTGTTTTTTTTTATATCAAAATGTTCTTTTAAAAATATGTAAACTGACATAACTGTTTGGCTTTTACCTCCTAGCTGACTCCCACCCTGTCCTACTGCCTAAGCTCAGGATAAGAGAGTGAAGGGGGGGTCAAATGTGAGGAGCAGGAAGAACAGGAAGAGGAGGGAGTGGAATGGATTTCCATCTGTCGAGGGGTGAGGAAGGATGGCAGTACATGGAAGTATGGAGATGGAGGTAAGAAGTTGAAGGCATGCGAAAGAAAAGAGACAGGATACAGAGGCTCTCTTTATAGACTCGTTCTACCTCTGCCGCTTTGTTCTCCCCCCCCGCTGTGCAACACAAAGCCCACTCCAGGAAGTAACACAAAAAAATACATCTGTGGATATTGTACATTGTTGTACTAAGATGGGATTTGTATTGTACATATCTGATGAGATAAGGCCCCCAAAAGAGCACATGCAGAATGATGCTTAGATTTTACAAGACACAACAATATATGACCAAATATGGTTTCAGTGTGCTTATCCAAAAGAAACTTGTAGCACTTTTTTCGACCAATACAATAATAATGTGGGTTACAAACTACATTACTTTAAAAATACAGCTTGTTAGGGCTCATCATGGCCCAAAAATTTACCAGACCCCCACGTGCATGAATGTACGTATATCCTGCTCGTCCCTACGTCCTCTCCTGGTGCCAAGTTTTGTTCTTACCTCAGACTCGACCTCTTTGTCTTCCAAAGGGGTCAGGGGCTTTTTCTGGACTGGCTCATTATGACCGGCAGCACTCGGCCTCTTCATGCAAGGTGGGTTTGCTGTGAGAGAGGAAGTAAAGGAAGTCATCAGTTAATGGCATGGACACATTATGTAAGCTGGTGTCACACCCATGAAGTGAAGTTGTTCCATGTAAAATGTGCTGTGGGGTTAATAGTTCACAATGCTGTGACGTTATGGGTGAGAAAACATTAAAATTGTGTTCCTTTATATAGTCAAAAGGTAAAATGGTGATATTAGGTATTAAATAACATCTTTTTTCTTTTTTGGCAGTGCAAACAAACAAACCATAAGACTTGTTGTTGAAGAAGTTGTAATACTGGGAGACATAGGTAATGACGCTGAGCCGGTCAGGCACTTTCATAGACACCATGTCCTCTGGGTCCAACAGGGCGGGAATCCCCAGCTGGGTCTCAGCCACTTCAAATGCCTATATTAAGGCAACAAAAGAGAGAGGAGGATAAGGTGGGGTTCAAAGAGGAAAATGACGGCAGGAGGAAGAGTGCACCAATAATTAAATAATATTTAAAGTTAGAGAGATTATGAATTCATGAAAAACATCTTTTAATAGAAAAAGCATCTGCAGAGATTGAATACCACCAATAAATATGTTTTGTTTTAATTGTATCCTCACTTGTTTGGCTCTTGAAGCCTTAGAATAAGTCTTTTATATGTACTTTAGACAAGGGCCTGGACAAATGAAAACATTTTAAACCAGCAGCTTACTACACAAACAAAGAAAAATAACAACCAATGAAGTCCTCCACTTGTTGCACCATTATTAGATGTCACAAATTACAGACTGGACCTTTAACCTTTCAAGTCAGTGTTTCTCACTCAGTGGTATGGATCACTCACACTGGAGAATGTTGACAGTGTGTTTTTACACACATTACTCACATTGCATTGAGCAACACAAACAAAATTCCATCTATTTTATCAGTGTGCTGGTAGCAGGAGAATAACACATCTCAAAGATATCACACAAAACCGAAACTGTACGCAGCTACATATCAAACCGAGAAAGCAGGTTCTCATTTTTAGAAGTAAACGGCAAAATAGATCAATTAAACTTAATCTTAAATATGGGCATTTACAGAAATCGGGTTATTTGTCTCCATGGAAATGGACAGAAACCAAAAGACAGAACAATGCTTCTGTTGCATGTGTGTGTGTGTGTGTGTGTGTGTATGTGTGTGAGACCAAACAATGTGCTTGCCAAAGCCCACCAACCAGCCGATACTTTGATGCCCTGGGTGGTGTTAACACTTTCCTTTGAGGATAACCATCACTCTAATGAAAAATTCCACTGGAGACATGAAAGAGTGGGTAAGATTACATGAGAGCATGGCTACAATCCTTGGCAGACCCTCAACACTGATATGATTCAGCAAAAAACAATGTAAGTAAAGAAAAACCAGTAAACACTGGAATCAAACCTCCATTCATCAAAATGCATTGTACTGCTGTGTCGTACAAATAACACTTGACAACTGAAGTTCGTTCCTTCTTCGTAGTTTTAAACTAATTGTATCTACTACTTAATTAAGTGAAAAATAATACTTGCTCTACACTAACAACACCAAGCAGTTTGGTGGTGAGTTGCAGTTCAAGCCAGGATGACATTTTAAGTTCTTTCACTCTGAGTGAGGCAGGTTGAATGGAGCAATATGTGACCTCATCCAAAATGATAACACCTAACCACAGTCTGTTTATAAAAATAGATGCAGATGCAAACCAAGCTGCTACTGGACCACACCAGCTGTCAGTCACACTGGTGTACACTCATATCTGCCGTGCTTTATCACAAACGTTCCTCAGGAAAGTGAGAAGTAGAAAAGGTAGAAAAAGTTTTCCTGTTAAAAGGATTTCATTATTGCAACAAGCAGAGTACACCCTGTCAGCTACCTGCTACCAGGGTCATCTGTGGTCCAGCTTCCTGTGCATCACTTAAAACAAGAAGACACAGTCTATGAATGTACATTATCAGTTCTTGATTATTCATTGGAGTTTAGGCCAGCCAGTACACCAGTCATTTATGTCTGGGTTTCCCACCAGCTGCCCCACTTTCACTAAAAGCTGCAGGATGATCAAAAAGATGTAAACAGCAGGAATGAGCTGCCAAACTTTAGCTCAGACTGAAAATGAGGTCACTCCCATTTCATCGATGAAAATTCTTCTGGCCAACAAATCATGTGAAGAAACACAACATGGAAAATATGATTAAAAAAAGTTAATTTGACTTGGAAATTCAGCACTGCTACAACTAAAATCTTCTCAGCAGGCTTACGTCATTGATTTTAGTAGTTTTTTTTTTTCCTATTCTGCTTACATGCCAGATGCTCTGGTTATCCCCCCTTTGCCTCATCACACTCCATCGAGATTAAGTAACACTTTTCTCCACACAGTCAAAAATACAGTGAATACGCCCTCAGTGACTGCATGATATGAAGCTTAATAATGGTATGGCTAAATTAAACCATAAGCTTACTCCTTATTATCAGGATGTTCCAACAAGTCTGTTAGAACCCTTCAGTTAATTCAAAATGCTGCAGCATGAGTTCTGACAGGAACTAGAAAGAGAGACCATATAACTCCAGTGTTAGCTTCTCTACACTGGCTCCCCGTACAGTTTAGAATTAAATTTAAAATCCTCCTCCTCACGTACAAAGCACTTAATGGTCAGGCCCCTTCATACCTGAAAGACCTAGTCTTACCCTATCACCCTAACAGACCACTTAGGTCACAAAATACAGGTTTACTTGTGGTTCCCAGAGTCTGTAAGAGTAGAATGGGAGGCAGAGCCTTCAGTTACCAGGCTCCTCTCCTGTGGAACCAGCTTCCAATGATAGTTCGGGAGGCGGACACTCTCTCTGTATTTAAAGTTAGACTTAAAACTTTCCTTTTTGATAAAGCTTATAGTAAGAGCTGGTTCAGGGAAACCTGGACCATCTCTTAGTTATGCTGCTATAGAACTAGACTGCTGGGGGATTTTCCTGTGGTGCACGCACATTCACTCTCTCACACTCAGGGTATGATTATGACTTTTTATATGTCAGTAACCTTGTCTCTTTCTCTCCCTAGTTTGTGTCTTTCCTTCCTTCCCTCTCTCTCTCTCTCTCTGTGTATTTTCATCTTGCACGTTGCGGGATCAAGATCCAGTTTTCAAGGCTACCCATATCATCACCATTATTATTGTGCTAGAATTAAAAATCGATATCATTGACTGTATAAACTTGTAACTTTGATACAGTTGTTGTGTATCTGCTCCTGGTCTCTCTCTCTCCTCTGTCTCTACCTAATCTCCCTCTTGTCCTTTCTCTCCCCCACCTCTCCGCTGTCCCCCATTTTCCTTTCACCCCAACCGGTCGAGGCAGATGACTGCACATCTCTGAGCCTGGTTCTGTCAGAGGTTTCTTCCTGTTAAGAGGGAGTTTTTTCTCTCCACTGATGCCTAGTGCTTGCTCATTGTGTGGGGTTCTCTGCTCTCCTTGATGTTGTCTATGTACAGTGCATTGAGATAATGTATGTTATGATTTGGCGCTATACAAATAAAATTGAATTGAATTGAATTGAATAAGCTAAGTGATACCTAATAGATCTCAGGGGATTAATCCAACTCTCCTGCCAACAGCTAACCTCCACTCTGACTTTACTACAAACACAATATCATAAAGAGTCCAATCCTTAAATCATACAGCTGTAAAAGTGACTCACCAGGCGGTTGTTCTCGTATACATTTTCTTTGGACAGCGAACCAAAGTCTCTGAAAGGACAAGAGAGAATAAATGTCAGAATTCTAAAGAAAATTGGGTTCAAAGAACACTTAAAAATCACAGCCACTTTATTAGGTAGACCTTTTTAACTGCCTGCTAACGCAGATATCTTGTCATACAGTTCGATGGCAGCAGCTCAAAGCATTTAAGGTATGTAGATGTTGTCAAGATGCCCGTTTGAAGTTCAAATAGAGCTTTAAAAATGTGATTTAAGTGACACTGAATCAGACATGGTTGTTGGTGCGAGTATTTCAGAAACTGCTGATCTGCTGGGATTTTCACCAGAGGAGAATGACCAGACTGGTTTGAAAAGATAAAACCTCATCTGTAGCTCACAAAAGTAACTCACATGGCAATTATGGAAAACCAAGGTATGCTGAAGACCATCTCTGAAAGAACATCATGTGGAACCCTGAAGCAGCTAGAGCATAGCAGAACACTGGGTGCCACTCGTGTCAACCTATTTGATGTCCTGTGTATGTAATCAAGTAACCAGTCATTGTATATATATATACTGTAACTTGCAGCAAATGCAAGTCAGTACAGTATGTAACATTATAAAGCCATGCTGACCCAGGACAGTACTGTATTTAGTTTGCTGACCTCCTTTCACATATGTTATGAACCATCTAACAGCTATTATTGGCTTGACAGTGAGAGAAGCAGAACTGGTGAGCAGTTCAGCTTCCCCGCTACCTTTGTAGACAACTGGTTACAAAGCAAACACAAATGATGTATGATATGAACAACTGCCAGGGCAAAAGGAAAGATGTGACTGCACTCAACAAGAGCGATGGGCTGGTAATTACAAGGTTCTTCTTTGAAACGCCTGGAGTGTGGAACTACAGCCAGAGCTCTCACCAGTAAACATCCTGCAGTAAAGCTGGAAAATGTCTGAGGTGTTCCGTGTGGTCGTGTGCACAAGTTAATTTCATGTTGACGTTAACGTCTAGGAGCAAGGCAACGGTGCAGGGGAGAAAAACACAACTAACCCTGGTGAGAGCTTGTGGAGACCATGTGGAACTCTGAGGAAGGCCAAAATCCCATGAATGAGCTCCGTGTTGGAGCGGCACAAAGTGACCTCTGTTCTCTCTAATCTTGTTCCCATGGTCACAAACACACTGAGCAGCAGCTCTAATATCAAGATCATGTCAAAACAAGTCCATTGTGTCCGTTCTGCCAACACAGCCAGATGGACTAGTGGCAACATACTGTCAAAACTGTTGCTGGAAGTTCCAATATTCAAGCCTCAATGGAGACAAAGTGCCAGACAACACTGGCACTTATAATGGGAGTGCTGTGTGGGATCTGAATTTGTGAGTCTCACTCCAAAGTTTATTTTTGGAAAAGACGACTTCTGAGGAGTGCGATGTCTGTGTGTATTTGCACCATGTGTGACAGACATGCTTTTAATAAACGTGATCAAATAAAATCCAGGTGAACCGGTACATCTGCTAAATATAGTTTAGTCATTTGGACAAGTCTGTGCTGGAGCATTGATGTAAATTATAGTGTGACAGTAAAAAATTAAGCTTATGAATACATAATAACAGGCAGTGTCATAAATGACACAAAAAGTCTACTATGCAATGTGATGAAATGAATCAATCAGAGGCTCTATATGAAAAAAATTGGATTTAAAAACAATTTTGTCATTTTGTCAAACTGGGTTATGGATGATGAAGCCATATCTACTCCAGTCTCAAGAGAGTGACTAAATGACAGTTGAAAAGTGAGATGAGGCCATTTCCTGGCCATAACTGGCTGCAGAGTGCAGGGTGGCTCCACATGGGCCTGGGCCAGTGTAAGAGGTAAATCCAGTTTGACAGGCAGAGGTCTCAGCTGCATATTCATCTGACAGACTGTCTGCCTGCATCAGAGCTCTTCCACTGGGCAACTGCAGCTACACAGGGAGCCATGCTGGGGCACAAATTGGGGAGGCAGCACTTTAAAGTTAAGCATTTTTTCCACTGCCCTGCTTAGAGCTTTACCACTGTGGTGTGTATGCACATGGATTCCACTTCACTGACTTGTCCTTCAGTAACTGCTCCAGTGAGTGCTCTGCTAACATCCAAGCACAGTCAAATTTACACACAAAGGTCTGCACCATCACCGGCATAAACCTGCACAAGCATATCATTTACTGGATGATTTCACACAATCCTCCTACAACAGCAAAGGTCACCTACGTGTTCCTGTCAGAATCAAAGAACTAATCATGATGCTGACAACACACAGGGCAATGTTACAGCCACTTTATGCAACACAAGATACGTGGGTTTCCATTGTGAGTCATGTGACTCTTAGGGTTTTTGTGTATGTTTGTGGTCACACTACAATAAAGGAAACTCAAACTATCAAATACTACTATTCAAATCAAACTATTCACCTACTCATCTTTTCACATCTGGGAGAAGGACTTTTTCAAAGACACAGACAACCTGTCACTGAATAATAGCACATGCTATGTTTCTTATTTTCACTGTGATTGGGCAAAGGCTCACCAATCAGTGGAGTGACTTGTAAGCTCAGAATTCTTGACATTTGTTCGGCTGTTGTTGTCTACATAACAATGCACAGTAACCACTTCCTTGACCCTGAAATATGTCACTTTAAACACCACTGAGAGGGCTGCTGTGTTTTGTGGTGGCTTCTGTACAGTTTTTGTGTGTGGGTGTAAAATGCAAAGAGGAGTGGCCTGTTGTTACAGACAGGGTATGACTTGTCAGCCTGGGTTTATTACAGGACACTGACCTCTGTCTCCCTGTACAATGTTCATAAAATATTATTTTGCTGTGTATTACACATACACAGAAACATTATTAAATGCCACCAACATCAGTGTGGAAACTCCCCACTTAAACTGTATTAAAAGTGTACTTTTTAATGGGTGCTGTAGGATTTTACCTTCATTATTTTGGAATAGAAAGATAATATTATGGTAAGGCTATACTTCTTCTAATGCATCTTCCATATTGGCATTTACAACAATGGTAATCATGATTAGGAGATAATATTGCAGTAATACCATGTTATTTCCAAAGTTATATCCCGATAATTGCCTTGTTATGAGAATTACTATCGATGCAGTACCTTCACATGAAAATATTTGATTATTATTCCCATATTATGAAGTTTAAACTCATCCACCCTTGTGTACCACACACACTTCCCATTGTCTTTACCGTGATTACTTCATAATCACTATAGAAATAAGATGGTACTAACATAAAATTGCAATTACCATACTGCTATTGTACTGTAAAGTTACACTCCGTATTTGAATTCAGATCTAAAGACAACACTGTCTGGTTGCACCAAAAACCATGGAACAAAACAATGAAACAGTATCACAGTAACATCGTTAATCTTCAAGTTACTTACATGAGATCTGGTCTGTAACGATGAATGATGGCACAGAATGCCAAACCGTCCCTGAAGGACGAGGACATGTCCTTTACTTCCACATCGTCATAATGTTCACACTGTATCCGACACCACTCCTGGAGAGCCCTCAGGGATCCCATCATACTGTCGTTGGCTGTCAAATACAGTCGATGCTTTCTAGATTTTCCCCACAGACGTGACAGCAGGAGACGATATTAGATGTTTTCTTCTGTCACGGGCGAGTCATCACCGGTGTTCCAGTTGGAGGAGGGACGGCCAGGCAACACCCGATGTTGCGATACGTTACATTCATCATCCACCGCCAGTGAGTCACGTTTAGACTAGTGCAGCTGCTTGCTAGCTAGACGTTAGCTAACTTTTGCACTGTATGAACACAAAGCATCATACCGCAGTTTATCTACTGGCTGCTCGGAGTTCTCCACACAGCGAATCACTTAGATTTGCAGTATCTTTGGTCAGAAAGTATCCCCCTGTTTAAATACGCCTGGTATCCACAGTTGAGTTAAATTACAGTACCAACAAAGTTCGTTTAACGCAACCAACTTAGCTAACTATCCCGCTGTTAGCTTCTGTGTGCAGATGTGACTGCTTCTGGGCGAAGGTGTGTTCTTTTCAGTCGAGGCAGCGTAGATAGTTTCCCTCTTGAGGTGTGGACAAACAACACTGGTGCAGTGACTGCAAGAGAACACTGTAATAAAATCAACGCTGCAATACGTACTACTCACGGTGCCCTCGTCTCTCGGTGCCCTCTTCTTTGCGACACATGCGTTTAGAAAAAAACACAGCAAAGAGGTAATGTGAATGAAGGTAGCCTGTCGCCGCCGGCGGGTGTTAAGCCATGCTAGCTTCAGTCAGTGAAGACACTGGCAGCTGACAACCTGCACTGTCTGCTCTCCATGGTCTGCTCCTCTATTGCAATAGTGTCACGCTGTTTTTCTCTCCATGTCCACATGGGGGCGGTGCAGAGCCACAACGCCGTTCACGCGATAAGCCACAGATATCTCGCGATACTGTGACCACTTGTTTATTCCCGAAAGATGGCGGCGGCGCCTCCAGATGAGGTTAGCCTGCAGTCGCGAATCAGTAAGTCAACATTCATTATAATAACAGGTTTATATGTAAGACATAGCCGAGGCACAGTTAACGGAGGGCGAGTTTTATTTTCGGGTTGAATACTCGCCCCCTCCCCGTGTGAATGGTGGAGTCAAAAGAGCAAATGTCACCAAAATCAAGAAAGTGCTGCTGACGTTTATGGAACAAAATCATATTAATGAATCAATGTTGAGCTCACGTTTTCAGCGTACATGACGTTTAATGTTAACAGTTTGAGTCTGACGGTGTTATAGTATCGTGTCATGTACATTTGAACTTCCCAGTAAAGCATTCCTGAATGCTAACACAGCCAGTTCGTCAGTTAGCTGTCAACCAAAGACGTGTCAGCTGAATCAAAGCAGGAACCATCACTTCTGCTAAAACCTTATGATTCAGCCCCACGTTTTCTTCCAAGTACAAACATCTTTCTCTCAGTCTGCCCCAGAACAGAGAACAGATGACAGTGTGCATACTGCAAACAATCAGAGGCTATAACTGCAGCTACAGTGATTATAGTTTGTATGGTATCTTGTCTTGATGACTTGTCTCTTATTTTACTCGTTTTACCTTGCTGGTACACTACAAACTTCTCTTGAAGTCCTATTCCATTCTATTCTATTCTATCATATTCTATTCTATTCTCTTCTAGCAATCCCTGGTAGTTTATCCTCAACCTTTATGCTTGTAAAATGTGGTTGTGAAATATCTCACTGTCTGGTGTTGCTAGTCTCAGTGGTGTAACAGGCCTCACCTATCTGAATCATTAGAAAAAAATATTGTAACTTTTTTCTTTTAAAATATTGAAATTCACCCTCATGCTGGTGTTTTGTCAAGTCACACTGCCACACTTAAATGTGCAAAAATACCAACATACCTTATGCATACAATCGATCAAAACAAAAGCATACACAAACATAATCATTTAAAACAGTTTCAGGCAGGTTGGTGGACAATTGTCAAGAAATGCTTTAAATGTCTGTCTGTGCAGAGATAGGTTTATGATCATATATCTGTAGAGCTTGTACTGATTTAATACCTCCATCAAGGAGGCTGTGTTTTTAAATGTGTTTGCTTGTTTATTTGTCTGTCTGTGTTAGCAGCTGAACACTGGGATGTATAACTTAAAAAGTTATGGACCGATTTTGATTAACATTTCTAGAGATTACCTGGGGAATTTTGTAATTACATTTATGAAGTTAACCGTACAAGACAGGGTAGTAGACTGGCACTGGTGTGCATTCTCTAGTTTGCACTTGCACTGTTTACATAGTGTAATTGTTCTTTAATCGTTTTTATCATTGCTTGTTATTTAATCATGCCTTACGATGCAGAATAAAGAATGTTGCTGTGTGACGTTGTCTGTAGCACATACAACATAAAACATTAACATTAACAAACAGAAATGAAATGCATCACCTTTTGTTTTCTCTCACACAGACAAGGCCACAAACCCCCTGAATAAGGAGAATGACTGGGACAATATCAAGGGATTTTGTGATCAGCTCAACAATGAACCAGAAGGGTGAGATGATGATGGTGGTGATATAATCACAAATGATTTGTGTATTTTTGACCTGATTGTTTTTTTCTTCATTGCTATTGACACTTTTTTTGTTAGTCAGTAAAGTACAATTTAAAGTCTGTTTTCATCCATCAGTCCACAGCTTGCGACCAGACTTCTGGCTCACAAGATCCAGTCTCCTCAGGAGTGGGAGGCTATGCAAGCACTCATGGTAAGTCTTGTTCACCAGTGGGTTAGGGTTGGATTTGTGGCTAATAAGCTCAAAGTCACATGTCACATGCCATAATTGTATCTGTGTCTGAAATGTAAAATCCAGCTAACCTGAACCTTTTTTCAGGTTCTTGAGACATGCATGAAGAACTGTGGAAAACGTTTCCATAGTGAAGTGGGGAAGTTCCGCTTTCTTAATGAGCTCATTAAAGTGGTTTCACCAAAGGTAAGGATTGTTCTTGTTGCTGTTGTACCAGTTTGGCTACATCTGTAGCCTTGGGTTATGTAGGAGTTTTTTCACTCTTGAGTACGCAGCAACTACATTCTTGATCACATAGACTTTCCTTGCAGAATTAGGCATTAAAAATCCACAATATTTAAGCTGCCCGTTCAGCTCCATCTGTGGCCCCTGTCTACTAGAGTTGTAAATCATACAAAATTCAGATCAAATCTGTTCCATTTCCAGGAATAGACAAATAGAATGAATGCATTTTTACACCTTGCAGTATTTAGGTGCCCGTGCTCCAGAGGTGGTGAAGAAGAAGGTGCTAGAGATGATGTACACCTGGACGGTGAGACTTCCAGATGAGACCAAGATAGCAGACGCTTATCAGATGCTGAAAAAACAGGGTGAGTGCTCAAGATGTTTTAGGACATGATTAAGCATCAAGCTAAAGGAAGATTTTTAACCTTACTAATAATGGTTGCAGTTTGTACATGGTTCACTATTCAATATAACCACAATAAAGTGGTTTACTTATTCTTTTTTATTATTTAAGTATCTTCTTTTATAAACTAAGTGCAGTATAAATATCATACCTTTTGTGTATGACAGTTTTACTCACAGTGACGTAGAGTCTGTCACCGAGGGCCGTACGCAGTGTGAATGCATGAAAGGCGGGAGCTGTGTTTTTGACGTGCATGGTTAACAGCTGTCCTTGTTCTCTTCCAGGCATTGTCAAGCAGGACACTCTGCTTCCTGATGACAGGCCCCTCCCAACCCCTCCACTCAGATCCAAAAGTGCCATCTTTGAGGATGAGGAGAAATCCAAGGTATGAAGTATGAGTGACGATGAAGGTGCAACGACCACACCAAACTGGTTGACAAAAGACATTCCTGATTCATGGATCGACGGAAATCTTAACCCATCTGATCATTGATGATTCAGGCTCCTGTGAAAATTGTTGAGGGACCACTGGTTTATTAATTGGCTTCCTCTTCTGTCCTATCCTGTTTTGGTAGACGTTGTCCCGCTTATTGAACAGCACTCACCCAGAAGATCTAAGAGCAGCAAACAAGCTCATCAAGGAAATGGTCCAGGAAGTGAGTAGTTAAATCTTAAATTGTAATATAACCTTAACCTTTTCTACAAATGCAGTGTAAAAATGTGCAATAATGCTCTTTTTTTTACATGTGAGGATTTCAAATGATCTTGGGCATTGTGAGAGTCTCTTGTTTTCTTTTTTTTCTTTCCTAGGATCAAAAGCGAGTGGAGAAAGTATCAAAGCGAGTGAACGCCATCCAGGAGGTGAAGGAAAGTGTCAACCTGCTGAGCCAGCTGCTGGAAGGCTATAGCAAAGAGAGCAGCTCCCAGAGCAACCAGGATCTCATTAAGGTCAGCACAACTCGGCTTGTTAAAAGTCTCATAATCCACCTGGGACCGCTCAATAAATGGGAGAGTTTAGGGTTTTGACATGGTTCTAATTTCAGGATCTGTACCAGCGTTGTGAAAAGATGAGGCCCACGCTGTTTCGATTAGCCAGTGACACAGAGGATAATGATGAAGCTCTGGGTAAGTAGGGAAAGTAAGTGGTGTAATATGAGGTGGAACAAAATTTCTTTTTTCCATAGTAGTTCCCAACTGGGCATGACTAGAAAAAATGGAAAATTAGGAAAATCAGATTTTTCTTTTCTCAAATTAGATTTTTCTCTGGCAAACATTGTTCGACGCTACTATTTTGCAAGTTATCAAATTTATTTTGAAGTGGCTTTCATGCAGGCAAAGTGGAGGTGCATAATCTCCAAACAATCACCCAGTTTTTCTTGTGCAATTTTGGAGACTGGTATATTTCACCAGTTTTGATGTCATCATCATCGTGTGTTGCATTAAGAGCGATGCAAAAGATATGAAATCTGATTTGAGCAGCCAGAGCATTCAGACTGAGACACATTCTCAAACCACCTCCAAATATGGATTTCTTTCAAAACCAATCTCAATAAATCTGAATGTGCAAAAGATTTTTTCTTGCTGCCTGAACATGGTGTGCCTTTGATGCTGCTAATTATTTTTCTGCTTACAGCGGACATCTTACAAGCCAATGACAGCCTGACACAGGTCATCAATCTGTACAGACAACTGGTAAAGGGGGAGGAGGTACCAAAAGATGGCACTACCCTGCCCTCACAACCAGGTAGGTGTAATGTCGGCAAGATCTGGCTTCCATCTGCATCTACAGATGTGGTTTAGTCTATAGTTCAGTTGACCGTAAGACCACAGAGACCACATATGTGTATTTTCTGTCCAAATCAGGCAGCACCAGTAGCTCAGCACTCGTAGACCTGATGGGGCTGAACACGTCAGCCAACACGGCACCATCCGACCCAGAGCCCTCCAACCTCCAGTCCCTGACTCAGAACACGGGTATCAACCTCCTGGATGATGAACTCATGTCTCTGGGTAAGCACAGGTCATAGCTCACGGATTCATGTGGCTCTTGGAACACATCTGTTGAACATTTTAACAAGATTTAAAAGGTCGAGTCAGCAGTATTAACACAACCGAGCCAGCACAGCATAGTTAAATCTTGTTTCCTCTGGCTGTGGTGTAGCCCGCCTGTTGGCTTGCTGACTAAATCCTACCGTCCTCAGAGGCAGAACACACCACAACAAAGCAAAGACACATTCCCAACCTGTTAATACTTAAAACTGCAGTGTAACTTTTAAATATTAGATGTCCATTACATCCAAACCATTGTCAGATGAGTTCACACAATCAGCCAACTGCTCCACAAACCCAGTCATTCAGATTCCACTTCTTGTCCCTTCCCGCCCCTGCACTACCACTATATCAGTCAGGGCTGGTAATATTTCAGCTCAAGGATGAAGCATAAGAAAACATAAGAAGTATATCATTTTAAATATTCATATTGCCTTAAGGATATGTTGAAAATCTTTTTTGAACAACGTACACTTCATTCCAAAGCCACCGAAAGTGGTTGGCAGGTTCCTATGGGCTTGACTCGTAGGTACCATTTCAATTCTTCAATCACCAAGACAAGAAAGAGTCATGTGAAGGGTTTGCACATTTATTTCCACTTGCCATACATCCAAGTTACGTTTCCATCCATGTCCAAGCTTCTTTCGGATCAACACACGAATGACGATCTATTGATTTAACAGTAATATAACGTACCATAACGTAACATAGCATGACCTAACGGTGAAGAAACCTTTTTACACCAAACCTAGCACAGCTTCTTACAGACACGTCAACCTACAAAACCTCTAGATATTTTCCCGTCACAATCCCTCTATCTATCATAGCCTTCAAATATATCAGTGTCCCTTTATCTAATAAGGAACATCAAAAGGTACACAAAGCCACGTTCCTTTCCTTGCAAGAATATTTAACTCTGAACCTTACTAAACTAAACTAAATTAGCTCAATACTGGCTCCCACGTTAATGTTTTAATTATCAAAACCTGGAACCAAACATTATCAACATTTTCCATTGTTTTTGTTTTCTTAGGACTGAATGTAACCGAAAACTACAACTCCCAGAACTCATTCCAGGTAAACTTGAAGATAACTTGCGCTCACATTAAAGTCAGTTTACCCAACATCATCTCCTCCCCTGTCCAGTCCTGATGCACAAACTCTGACCCTCCGTTTGTTTTCTCAGACCTCTGATAGCACAGACTCGTCTGCTCCGCCTGTAGCGGCTGCGGTGCTGCTACCAGCTATGGTACAACTACAGCAGCAGGCTCCACCAACAGGGGGCTCCACTGCTCCTCCTAAAGCCATGGAAGAACTGGATTTGCTGGGGAAAACATTGCTGCAGCAGTCTTTACCTCCAGAGTGTCAGCAGGTCAAATGGTAAGAGCCAGTCACGGGAAGATGTTAGGCTTGGGGTGATAGTAGCTCAGTGGTAGAGCGGTTGTGGGTTTGATTCCTGGTTCCGCTCGTTGCTCGTTAACACCATGTTTTGAGTGGTCTTCAAGACTACGAATGCACTATATTTACCATTGCTCGTGTCTAATAGAAGTAAATATGGAAGTGTTTATGTCAAAAGATAAATATACTAACATCTCACAACACTGAGGTGTAATGAAACTTGGGTCCCACTGACAGTGGATTTACATGTTCTACACTCAGGGATAAGAACCAACCTCATTCCAGAGTCACTTTACGGGATCTCCAGACCAAGTCCAGCAGTAACGGCAAGAGCAGCCCTAGGCCTCTTCCAAACACCACGTCCTCTCCCACCACTCCAGGGCTAACGTCCAGTCTCCCCGTCCAATCGGAGCAGCCCGACGCTCTCCTCCTGTCTAACCTCAGTCTCACAGCTGTGGAGAAGAGCTTGACCCCTGCAGCCGACCTGTACGACACCATCTCTCTGGCTGAAGTCACCGTGCCTCTGGAATCAATCAAACCCAGTAAGCACCAGATTAAAAAATAACAGCAGAATCAAAAAGTGATGCTGTGTTTCTGTTGGTTGTAGCTGCAGTTCTCTCTCAACACGTCATGTTTTACAGGTAGCCTGTTACCAGTGACTGTGTTTGATAAACACAGTCTCCGGGTGTTGTTTACCTTTGCCCGGGACTGTCCTCCGTCACGGCCGGATGTGCTGGTAGTCATCATCTCCATGCTTTCCTCGGCCCCAACTCCCGCCACCAACATCCGCTTTCAGGCAGCTGTGCCCAAGGTTAGTTAAAGCTGTGTACAAGTAAAGCTGAGTTCACGCTACATGATTCTCAGCCTGAAATCAATCTGTAAATTGCACCTAATCGCCTGTAATGGTATGTAACCCACAGTAGTTATGTGAGAATATTAAGAGAGACCTGCTGACACCTCTCTAACACATCACAGACCCCAATATCATTTCCAGTGTGGTGGAAATCTGATCCTAGTCTGCGGCTACATCCATACTACTACCTTTTCTTTCAAGTGAATCAATTATTCTCTAGATATGCCTGACAGCAACAATAACACAGTGCTTTTAAAACACAGCTGCTCTGCTTTAATTTAACTGCTACAATAAAAGTTCAGAGGTCAACCTGTAGACATGAAACCAGGCTAAATTGAACTTGTTTTCATTCACACGATCTTTCCCTGTGTCATTTTTCCAAAACTTGTCATTCGACAGGTTTATAGTGCCATATAGTGTTGTTATAATCTGCTATAACCTACATGGACGTGTCCACGTTGCGTTGCCTAGGTGATGAAAGTGAAGCTGCAGCCTCCCTCCAGTACTGAGCTCCCGGCCTTCAATCCCATCCTGCCTCCAGCTGCTGTCACACAGATCCTGTTACTGGCTAACCCACAGAAGGTAATCTTTGTCCGGCACAATAAATCTCCACAGAGTGTGTCATCGTATTTAACTAGCTATGTGTCTGCACATAGCTAAAAAAAGACCTTGAGTGATCGTATGAATAAGCACAAGGCAACACCATTTACGAGGCAATCAAGGCGGCTAGTGAGCGTATATGGATGCAAACAACGCACAACCCAAAATATACATTTCATGTCGAGGGAAACACATAAACACTCAAAACGCTGAATGTAAACAGACATTGTTTGTTTACAGAGGAGCTCGTCTTGTCCCGTCACTGCCGCTGATACATTAGACTGAGACTGATGTTTGTGTTTTGTTTGTTTTTCTGTTTCAGGAAAAGGTGCGTCTGCGGTTCAAACTCACGTTCAACCTGGGGGAGAAATCTCATGACGAATCTGGCGACGTGGACCAGTTTCCCCCTCCAAACACATGGGGGAACCTTTAGTGAGACGGACCGCTTCCCTCTCATCAGATCTGCTGCTTCCGTTTAGATTTATGTTACAAAGTTGTCCCTCATCACTGGCAGAGGCCACGTGGCCTCTTTTTTCTTTCTTTTATTTAACACTTTGAAACTTTTGGTTTCCAGCCAAACTGACGTGAGAATGGCTATGGGAGCCATCTTCTTCTTGTGCCTTCCTTCACAGCCTTCCTGTCTTTACTCCGTCATCTCCATGTTCCTGTGTTATGTAGCCTCTCCTCTCCTGTCAATCAGTGCAGACGTGTGTAACAGCAAACTGTCAGAAACATTGACTCAGTGACTTCTGGGAAAAACAAGTTGATCCTTTTCAATGAACAGAATGTATGTGCATTTATCTCATTTATCTCATCCTGTGTCATGTGAGCTACACGTGGCGGCTGGTGTCAAACATTACGTCTGTTTTTTTTTAATCATAACACCCTGACACTCTGTCTGATGCAGACCTGACCTGGAATTTAAAATGTTCAGAGTATTTTCACAAACTTGTATGTCTGCCGTTGGAGTCATTAATACTGATTCTCTGTTCAACTCTAAATGAAAGAATGGCTTTAAGTGGTATTTTATTAGTAATGATAATGATAATAATAATAATGATGATTAACCAGAAGGCAAAAAACTTATATTCAATCCATAAATAAATCACCATCATAACTGTAGTTTCAGTTTCCTATAAAAATGAATGTTCTCCCAGTTTCAGCACTACCACAGTGTTTGCAGGTGTAGCAGTGGACGGATCAGATGATAGTATTGTGTTCACCTTACTGTAACTCCTGTAAATGAGAAAAAGCTTTTACTTAACAGCTGCATCTGTCACTCATCTGTAGCACAGAGCAGAGAATGAGGAATTACTATGAAATGCTGTAAATGACCGTAACACGAATGGGATCAGTTCATATTTTTTAAGTATTGTCTTGTTTTTAATATACTTTGTTTGGAATGAAGACAGTTGGGTCGTTGTCTAAATTGTGGCAGTTTTTTCCCACCGCAGCAACATGAACGGTGTCTCCATGTCTCATTAAGCATCGACATTGGCGTATATCAGGACACTAATGAAAAGTATATTCTGTGTAAAAGGTCCGTGAAGGAAGGGAGGGTACACATTCTCCTCCATTCACATCCTCCTCCCCCCTGTAAAAGAAAAAAAAAGTTAATTTTTTATTTCTGCACTTTTCTCTGTTATATGTATACACAACACACGGGAATGTCACACGTGTCCAAAATTACGTTTCACTCAGGATGTTGATTTGGAGATTTTCTTTTTGACTCAAATATGCACTTGTTTTTTTTGTTTAAAGTTTGCACATGAAAACATTCCTTTTCACTGTCTCCTCGTTTGTTTGCTGCTCTGTCGTTCACTCCCAGATCTTGCAAGATAAAAACAAAATCTACTCATTTCTTCTTTGGATCATAACTTACATCCCGATAAATCTTCGTTCCAAACCGTCCTTTACTCTCCGAGTTATGCTGCTCACAATCAAGCAGCCAAGCAAAACAAAAAAAGTGAAGGTAGTAAGATTATAAAATGTGTAACTCTCCAAATGTTTGTATCTATAATACAGATGTTTTTGGGGTTTTTTACCATAAGGGATGAATTTAAGACTTGACATAATGACACATTATTTATCATGTGATGCCAGTGTTATACCATAAGCACAGTGCCATCAATCAACACTCGTTTTATGTACCAATACAGTTACTTAGTGATGTGCAGCAGAGCTGGCAGAAGAGCAATAATGAGTTTCCTGATCAGATTGTAAATAATGAACATCTGTGCTCCCAGCATGATTACAGTTAACTATGCAGTGAGGGGGTATGCATTCATTTTTCTATTATCATTGCTAAAGGAAGCACATGTGGGAGGATTCTAAATTTCATTCAGTCTGGCCTCACGTGTTACTTCTTTTTGACATAAAGGAGCAACACGATAGATGACTTGAGGGAAAACGAGAAACAAGTTACTGGATTCATTTTAGACAGATGCACCGTATCATCTATTCTGAGCGCGGGGGCATTTCCATCCATGTTCCTACTATAAATAAAAGCTTTATGTCCTCATGTATGTTTACCAATACATGTCACACATACATACTGCTGAGTACAAACTGAGGATGTACTTCTGATGTGTATTTACGGCAAACAAAGCCTTTTATGTGGAAAATCCACCTGGTGTACAAATGATACGATCGATGAAAATCTTGACAAATAAAAAAAAAAGACTTGATTTGTTGATTTGTTTTTTTTATTAAAAATGTGTAAAAAGAGCACAATGAATGAAAGAGAAACTGATATGCATGAAAAATAGATTGTCAGCTGATTTGTCAAGTGAAATAATATGCGAGTTAAACTGTAAATACATTTATATTGACTTGCTGCAGGAAAGGCGGAAAAAGATAAAGGCATGCAAAAAAAAAATGGATCTAAATCCAGCGCCATAGTCCATCACACTAAAAACTAACAGTGCTTCTACGGCGTCAAACTACTGCAGAGAATTCAGTGTTAAAAACGACACAAAGCCCAAATTAAAAGCACATTTAAAAAAAAAACCCTGTCCCTCTCCAGCTGAGTGTCTGATATGAATAATACGAATCTGGAATGTGACATGATCAATAAGAAATTATTTTAGGGCCTGAATGAGTACATGAACAGCTGATCAAAGGCAAACCTTAGATCAGAGAGAAGCACAACTATGTGTGAAAAATCCACATTTTTGGGGGGTTTATTGACTTTGGGTAGTGATTATCTTGACTGAGGAAGAAAAAAGGGTACAGAAGTCTTAGATATCTTAACCTACAGATAGAAAATTTAAGAAAAAAAAAACAAATAAAAAGTATAAACCCTTACCTCCTTTGTCAAATCCCTGCCTCTTGAGTTAACAAGAGTAAAAACAAAAATAACAGTGAGCACCATGAGTAGCACTAAATTCACACAGTGATTTCACATCAGCAATCGCCAGCACGGTTCCTGTTTTCCCGTGTTCACTGAAGTTAAGCGGAACCAAAGTTCACCACGTTCCACAGTGAGCATTTAATCAATACATGGTCTTTGAAACAAGGGAGGCTCATTTCAGGCCCAGTTATTTATACAAACGCTCTGTGATATAGTTGATCGCATTGTAGCACACTTTTAGTAATCTAATGTAAATACAGCACATTTTTGTCTTTTCCAGAGACCTCTGCACGTTCTTCCTATCCTTTGCCTTCTACCTTCCTCTTGTGGAGAAAATAAAGTAAGCATTTTTGGATCTGACTTACCAGGTTCCAAACGGTTTTATTTTCGGTTTAAAATTTCATTAGGGAACCTGAACCGTGCTGGACCTTATACCAATGTGAAAGCTCCTTTCTCATAATTCTACTTTCGAGGAGGTGGAGCACCTGAAGTAGGCGGGGGAGGAGAGGAAAAAGGGAACGGCGCTTGCCCCATGAAGCCCATTAGTGACGGCTGAGCCAGAGCAAACTGCTGCGCCATGAGCGGCTTCGGACCCCCTGCAGGTGAAGGGGGGGGAGGCTGGCCAAACTGACCTTGCGGCTGGCTTGACTGATCCTGACCTCCGCTGCCTCCGGACTGGGCACTGCTGCGGGGGTTATAGCCGCTGCTGCTGTAACTCTGGTACTGATCCGAGCCCGAGCTGAAGCCGTTTCTGCGATCCCTGCTCCGGTCTCTGTAGGAGGTCGAGGAGCTGGAGCGGTCTCCATCGCGGTTGGTGCGGTTGAAGCCGCTGCGGTTGTCTTTGCCACCGCCACCGCCACCGCCTCCACCTGAGCGCAGGCGGCGGTCACACTCATCCTGGTACATTAGGTTAGGGTTGTTGGCGGTGCTGCCACGGTAACGCATTCTTCCACCTGTAGGAAACAAATTTAAAAGCATTACAACTCTGTAGATCACCATTTTATCACCACATAGTCTACTCTGTCCTGCAATGTGATTAACAGTTCTATTTTTTTATTGGGGGAAAAAGTAGCCAGCTGTTCTTACCGCCTCCTCCTCCACCACGGCCTGAGTCCACAAGCTGAAGCAGTTTTGGGTTGATGGCCTGCCGGGCCTCCTCCAAGACCCGTACCAGGTCTCTGGCCTGCCGCAGGTTCCCAGGGGTGAAAAAGGTGTAGGCAGTGCCTTTGTTGGTACTGCGGGCCGTGCGCCCGATGCGGTGGACGTAATCCTCGGAGGAACTTGGGTAATCATAGTTGATGACAAACTTGACATCTTCCACGTCTTTTGGGTTAAGAACAATTGGTTTTAAGATGGTAAAGAAAAAAAGAGAAAAGATGCTGAGCTCAAGCAACGCAAACATTTTCTGTAAAAAAGGCTTTTCAAGGTCCAGTGTGTAAGAACGAGTGAAATCTATATATATATGTGTATATATATATATACATATATACACATATATGTATATATATACACACATATATACATATATATACACATATATATATGTATATATATATATATACACACACACACACAAATACTAGAAGAAGTCAAATATTTTACCTCAGAAATTGAAATAAATAAATAAAAAATAAAAAGTCTAAACAGTTACTTACCTGCTGTATCAGACACTGAAATCCACATATCCCAGGTTTCATTTTTATGTAAGGCTAATGTAACACTTCCAATCCAGTACAAAGCTGAATTTGACTTTAGGGTTTCACACACACACACAAACACACACCAACATTCAGGTGTAAACAAACATTGTTTTGGATTTTTTTTTTTTAATCTTCACACCATTGTGTTTACAGGTGAAGACACAGTCTGTTTCTCATTACAGAAGATGTGGGGCTCTGACAGCAACTGCTGAACAAAACGTCTCTCTTTCCCCTCCGTCATGACAGAGGGAAGCTGTGTCACCTCGGGCTCAGCTTTCACTAACATACGTGCCGCAGCAGTTAGTATGTATGGATTCTTTGTTTATTGTTGGGATTTCATTAATTTTGAACGCTGTATATATAGGACAGCTCACTGGGGCAGGTAAAGGTGACTGGGGCTGGTGTTGAGCACACAGGTTTTGACCGTGTAGCCATGCAGAGCTGTGATGAGGTACACAGAAGTGTGTGCGTCTTAACATCTTTATCAACTCACAATCAGTGGCTTTGAATAGCAAAAATCGCCATAATTTAAGTCAAAAACCGCATGCTCATCACCAACCCCAATGTCTTGACCTGCCCCGGTGAGCTCACATATGTGACCAGCCCGTACCATGATGGAAATACAGCATAATATGTTATATTATAGTATTATAGTGCCGTTTGGAATGGTAAAGTCCTGGGTTTTTTTGAGAACAATTTTACTTGGGGTGTGGGCTGTGCGTCACGTGACATTGCACCGGTGTGACGACAGTCAGAGGACATCCAGCAGCTCTTTTCTTCCTGCTCAGTTTGTGGCTGTTTGTCTCAACAAGACATCAAGGTTTGTATGAGAATAGACTGCAGATGGGATACTTAAACCGCAAGGGAGTGACATTGCCCTATCAGTGGTACAGGTGGAAATAAACCAGCTCCAACCGTACTATTTTACCATACGGAATGGTATGGGCTTGTTATTTTGGTACTATTCTTAATAGAAAAAAAATATGTACCCTGTTCCACATGGCTCTACATATCCTCCACAGTATGCACATTAATTCACTCAAACAGTAAGCATAGAATCCATACATATGTAATGGCTGCAATAATATGGGTACAGGGGGAGTGTATGGTGGGCTCATGGAGGAGGAGAGAAAGGGGTGGTGAGGTACTTACCCCCTTCATGTTGTTTTTACAAAGGTAGTCAGTCCTGGTTCACAGGGTGGGGCTGAGAGGGAGGGAGACGGGACTCATCCCTCACTTTCTGCGCACACCAGCAACGTCGGACGGGAGCAGAACTGTTTAGCCTCACACACGCACACACACACGCACACACTTGCACATACATACGCGCGCACACACACACATACAAAACGGCTGGTTCTGTTGCTCTCTCGCCACATTGCAGGACCCTCCTCAGACCCTGGCCAGGACTGGACACAGACGAGCCCATCTAAATCTCCCTCCTGTCTGTCTGATGGGCAGACAAACAGGCGCCTCAGGCTGCTCCCAAGGAAGGCTCGTCGGATTTACAAACAGTACTGGGTCGGGGCAGAGTCTTAAGATACCCAAGAGGGGCCATTTTTCCCCCCTCAAAAACTAGCCAAGCCTCAACTTTAACATGACTGAGGGGGCAGTGACAGCAGCGCAGACTGATACAGCTGCCGTGTGCTGCCAAACCCTGGGAGGAGAAGAGGGGGAAAAAAACAAGGATATGGTCATAGGAAATTTGGCGAGTCAAAGACACTTCACTTATCCCCCTTCTCCTGCTAACAGCTGACGTGTCAAACTTAGCCAGCCTAGCCTAGCCTTCCTGGTGCTGCTGCTATATTTCCTGCAGAATTTGACACTTAATCTATCCTTTTTTTGCAGAATAATTTCAATGAAACAACTACACAATTTATCATTTTATGAAAGGTATAATATCAGCAAAAAAAATCATCAGATAATTTGCACTGACACTATAATGGAGACATGAGAAAAGGTGTGCAGGAGCATCTGCCCCACACACCCCTCCACTCAGTCAGTGTGCCAAAGAGCCCCGGATGAAGGAAGCTTTTTTTTTTTTTACTGCAGTAACAAGAAACAGACTATAAACCAGATGGAGCAGAAGACCTGCAGCCTCCCACTGGACTTTACCGCTCATCAGACTCAGAATCCATCAACAAATACACTGTGCAGATCTAAATGCATTGTGCATCACTTACTACTCATTTTATCTATTCCTTTTTTTTTTGGAAAGTGTGATGTCCAGTTTAACAGATTCATTACTTAAAAATGCATGGCCATCTACTGTATATAACTGTATATGGAGCATTAAAAAGCAACTGCTGTAACAGCTGGTTTACAGATGGTTTTACTGATCAGTATTCTTACAGTACCTGTAGATTAAATGATACTAAAAATGATTAGGGTCTCTGATTTTCCAGCTAATTAAAAGTGAATATTCTCTTGTTTATTTGCTCCATATTAACAAAGAAATCATTAAAATAATTTGGTCTGTGGACAAAACTAAGACATTTGAGATCACCATGGTATTGAGGTTTGAAAAACAATGGCCAACATTTTCTGGCTTACACGGCTTGCTTGTGTTATTCTAGTAAAAAAAATATTACAGGAAAAGAAGAGGGGAAAAAAAGGAGATTATGCAGCTTTTAACCGAACAGAAGCGGTGACATACCCAGACCACGGGAGGCGACATCAGTAGCGATGAGTATGGGTGCTTTACCACTCCGAAATTCTGTGAATTCAACAAATAACAAAAGGAATATTAACATAAATAAATAGTCTAAGGCAGCGATTCCCAAAGCATGGATCATGGATTTACTGGATTTTCTGTGCTCTAGATATGCAGAGGCCTCACTCAAAGTTCAAAGTTGTTCTCCGTTTGTTTAGGAATTTTAAAATGTGCACAGAAATAACAGATGCAATGCTCTTGTGTGTTGATCGGAGATTAGATCTAAGGATATGGTGGTCTTCATATGACTTTCAGAATTTAAAATGGGCTGCAACATGGCTGATCTAAGGTCAAACTCAGGTGAGGGTGAATGAATAACTTCAAACAAATACCCACTGACAAACAGAGTTTGGAAGAATGCTTAAGTATTCTATACTGTTGAAAACACACAAGCTTGACAAGAAAGACAAGAAACTGATCTACAACAAAGAAAAGGCCAGAAGCAGCATTAGATGTGTCTGTACCTGTAAGTACCCAGTCTCTCTCTGGCTGGCTCTTGTCTCCATGAATACACATAGCTGGCCATCTGGAACACACATTTTTTTATTATTAATCACTAAATACCTACTGTCAAGTAAACATTAATTACATGATCAGTAATTCTTACCCATCCCGCCTCATTCTCCTGGTAAGATCATCACAACGCTTCTTGGTCTCCACAAAGATGATGGTTTTGTTTTCCTTCTCGGCCATAATTTCCTCCATCAGCTGAAGAAGTCTGTAGACAGAGAGAGATCTCACTTTCAGCTGAGTCAAAGAATGAGCTCATGTTCTGTAACAATGATATTGCAGATATGATCATAACATATTAGGTCACATATTTGTGTAATCCTTACTTGTTGTCCTTTTCCGTCTCCATGCAGACGTCCACTATCTGCAGGATGTTGTGGTTTGCACTGAGTTCCAGAGCACCGATATTAATCTGCACATAATCCCTCAGGAAGTCCTCAGCAAGCTGCCGAACCTCCTTCGGCCAAGTTGCACTCCACATCAGCGTCTGTCTGTCAGGCTGACCGATAGAAGGAGAGAATGAGGGCTGCATGATAACAGCAACTCACACAATATGTGATAACATTGCTGAATATTGCGGTGGCAATATCACTCCCAATAAATTAAGAAATAGAAATAAAAGTGTTTGCTTTGTATTGATATTAAATAATAAGATGACGATAAATTATAAATATAAAAAAAATACACTAGATTAAAACTGAGGAATTTTATTGCCAGTGTCAAGTGCAAAAGGTTTACATAAAAGGCTGTTATTTTGAAGGCCAGGGTGAAAGGAAGTGATGATGAATAAGAGGAGTGAAGCTGACGAATGTGTGACGAATAAATAGGTTTGGTCGGCGGATGTTCATAAACATATGTCTTTTTTATTTTTAGCTGCACAGTATATGTGCTCATAACCGCTCGGTTACATTATTGGTAATTGAATGTCCTTTTATAATTAGGTTTGTCTGCAGCACAGCTGTGTTACCCGGTTCACGGAAGACGAGCGATATTTCAGCCCGGTTTAAACTCATCGTTTACCCGTCAACTTTCACTTCACTCAGTGTGTGTGTGTGTGTGTCTGTGCTCACAGGACTGAAATAAAAAAAGCATTGCTCCAAATGAATGGCGGAAACACTGAGCCCGTTAATATTAATCATGTGAAATTCATGTGAATTTTTAGGAGTGAAGTGCTGCACGCTGTTTGCTGCGGAGGCACACGGCCCGGCAGAATGTGGGTGACGCATTTATCTCAGTTTTTAATCACGATAACAATAGATATTTGATACATTGTACAGCCCTGATCAAGATAATCATATTTGTTGCAACCAAGCTGCTCTCTTACCCTGATTTGTTCAACTATCTTGCGAATTTGTGGCTCAAAGCCCATATCTAGCATGCGGTCAGCCTCGTCCAGCACCAGATAGGTGCAGCGGTTCAGGTTGGTCTTCCCTGACTCGAGGAAGTCAATGAGACGACCAGGTGTGGCGATACAGATCTCAACACCTGGAGGTTTACAAAAAAAACATGTTGGAATACGATTCACACGATAACAGGTGTCCATGCACAGCAACACACTATCATCATCATGGTCTGATTGTTGTCAAATTGTTCAGACACAAGACTTCCTGCAATTACTGAAGGTCCAACAGGCAACCTCATCAGCTTTGGAAATCCCATCAAAAGATTCTACTCTCTAAAGACTCTACACACTTGTATTTCAAATACATATTAAGATATAGGTGTTATTCCCTAAATTATACATGTCTATGTGCTTTATGTACAAAGTACAAAGTTTTTTTTTGGCCAAAAATACTTTCCACACACTGTATGAAATCAGTGTTGTTGTAATACTCATTTGAACCACATGAGGATGAGATGCACCCCAATCATGCAGGACTTAACACACTGATGTGCTGAACACACACACACTAAAGTGCTGCCATAGCATTATATAAGTGCACTGTTCTATTTAACAGAATCTAAAAAATAATGCACTGAATGTTCATGTACCCCTCTCAAGATCTCGAATTTGTGGTCCTTTGGGTGCTCCACCATAGACACAGGTGCTTTTGATACGTGAAGACTTGCCATACTCATAAGCAACCTGCTGAACCTGCTGGGCCAGCTCTCTGGTTGGGGCCAGGACCAGACACTGAGGAAAGACGAAGAGGGGGAAGGGTTTCACAGAGTGTCTGTATGATCGTAACACAATTCCATAATTCAGATTAAATGCTTACATTTTTTTTCTTTCTTTTTTCTCTTGGTAAGAGTAACACATTTGGTGACAGTACTTACAATTGGACCATCTCCCCTCTCTAGATAGGGCTGATGGTTGATGTGAACAGTGGCAGGAAGGAGATACTGCAGAAAGAGAAGACAAAGACAATTAGTTCGTAAGAACACAAGGTAAAATCACCATTTCCAATCAGTATTTTTTTTTTTACATTATCTTAAGTCTGTCTCTGCAACTCTTCTGTTTTTCCTGATGTACAATTAGCTTGATAATGTATGTATTTATGTACAGTGTTTCTTTCGCTATCTTAAGATGTGTTAAGTGAAATGTCAATAAATGTATCTAATGTAATAAACATGTTGTGTTAACCAATGTGTACTTACAGCCAGTGTCTTTCCAGAGCCAGTCTGTGCAATTCCCACCATGTCCCTGCCGCTCAGCGCCACAGGGAAGCCCTGACACTGAATCGCTGTGGGTTCCTTAAAATTCTGCTGCATCAGCGAATCCATCACATATTCTGTATAAGAAGTTGCTATGAGTCAGTCAACAAGACAGCAACACTGGTTTACTTAACAAACAACAACAAAGACCAACCCAAACAGTAATGTCAGTGGAAACAAATATGTATTCAAGAATTCTCAGTGTATGTATCACTGTATGTTATGTAATGTTTACTTACGAGGAAACTGCGCATGGTGAAAAGCAGTGACAGGTTTTGGACAGCCAGAGCCTCTGATGGTGATTTCCTTCTTCCTGCGAAACTCTTCCATTTCATACTGGATAAGTCAGAAAAAAATAAGGGGGAAAAAATGAGTACATAGCTATACATGGCTATAAATATTTATTTTACTGAATACATTCTGATATTAAATACAAAATTTACCTGACTGAGGCGTTGAAGATCAGGGTGTTCCACATAAAAGTTCTTCTCAAATTTAGGCAGCTCGTCCAAGTTCCACCTCTTCTTACGGAGACGCTCTCCTGGATTCCCAAACTTCATTGGTGGGGGTCCACCACGACCACTCATGGACGAAAATCGTGGCCTGAGAAATATTGGTCAAGAATGTTTGAGAATCAGTATCAGTTTTATTGAAGTAGATAATAGTCTGGTGTTTTGGTGGGTATTTAGCATAACGGACACAGTAATAACGAAGTACAGTTTCTCACTGTGGAGTCATTTCGAAACCACACTGTTTTGGTAATTACTCAGAAATCCACAGGTTAGTTAGAGGTTTCTAGCTGAAGCTTTAAATATTAAAAAAATACTGGGGATCAACAAAATAATACAACATATAAACATAAGAGGATGGTCATATTGGGGGGATTACGGGAGGAAAACAGTTCCAGTACAGAGCTTTTGGCTGTACATTTTTCAGAAGTGCTATTCTGATGGGCCTGTGTCACATAGCGCCACCCACAGACAATATTTGACTTAACCTTTATCAGTTTTAGAGTGACAATATACTTAACTGTGTGGTCTCTGTTTACTGTGAAAGTGAACCAACTTAAGAGGCGTTGAGTTTCACCGATTTCCTGCTCACTACAATCTAAAAACAACCATGGCACCGAGCCAAACTACCTGTAGGTTCGAGATATTATGCAGAAATAATTATGTCATAAGTACATTTTTTGTCATTGCCTTAATAAACTCAAAAGTTACCTGTCTCGTCCACGGTCTCGGTCTCTGTCTCCATAGGACGATCCCCCTCTCATGTTGGAAAAACAACACTCAACTCTGCGTTAGCTAACGTTTGACGCGGTTTGTTCTTACGTTATCTGCTGCAATAATATCCGAATTAAACGCAACCGTTTTCTACAAAATGCGCGAGACTAAACTAGCTTAGCAAATCAAGCACACCAGTAGAAAATAACGCTTAAATATTGACTTTATTAAGCAATTGCTGTATGCGTCACGGAGCTACGCAGGCCGTTCACCTCGTTCCTTTCTCCCCAGCCCTCTTTAACGACGTAAGTTTACTTAGTAATTATACGTAGCCCCACTCGTTTTAGACGACACTGCGTAAAAACGTTCACTTAAGTAAACATGGTGAATTGGACCTAATGTACTCCCACCTGTGAACAATTGGTGGCAGTGTATCATAGCGTGAGAGTCTCTTCTTCAAGGAAACCGTAGTAGAAGAAATTCCAGGAAGTTGTGCAATCGTTCTGCGTTGTATAAAGATATGAAGTAAAAATATTAAGTATTTTTTTTATTGCTAAACAGCGTATTATAGAGTGGACCCAGCGTGAGGAAATGAAATGCCTTTGTTAATCCAAAATAGAGGAGTAGATCGCTTTAACGCGACAGCGGATCTGTTCGACAAATATCCACATTTGCAGGTTTGTTTCTACAAAGTGTGGCTAAATTTAGCGTCACCTTGTGATAAGCTGGTAGTGAATGCTAAAGAGGAAAAGGGTCAGCGGGGTCGTGACCAAATGGAGAGTTTCAAATAAGTAGATGATAAAGCAAAGTTGTCCTGTCATCATCAAAAGTAGTGTAACAATATGTAAATTATGTGCAGGTGACCTATAGACAAAAACCCTGACAAATGTTTTAATTTTAAATGTAATGAATTGATTGTTTGTGCTGAAAGGGGCAACAATACACTTGTATTAAGTGTACCTAATAGATTGCAAGCTGAGTGGAGATCACAAGGTTTATACTGGTTGGTTATTGCTGAATCCTCCAGTGTACTGGCTTAAAAGGTTAAATGTGTTTTGTTTTGTTTTGTTTTACTCAAATGTCACAGGAAAATGCAAGAACATTTCACTCCAAGCCAATTGTTGCTGTCGACCCAAAGTGCCTCTTATATGTCCAACAACGAGAATTTGCTGCAACAACACCAGCAGACAGTGAGTGATGCAAGTCCTCCTCAGAGACTAATCATCTTTGACAGAGGGAGTCTTACCATTGCAAGGTTAACTGTTCTGGATCCTGATTATAACACTAAACACCTTTTTCAGATTGTGTTTCAGTGATTGGATCTGATGATGCCACCACCTGCCATTTGGTTGTGCTGCGACACACTGGTAACGTTCCTTTGTATTTGTTTTTTTCCTTCAGTTTGTGTGTGTGTGTGTGCAGTTTGATGAATCTTTTAGTATTATTTCTCAGGAAGTGGAGCCGTTTGCCTGGCTCACTGCGACGGTTCCAGCACTTGGTCTGAAATCCCACTCCTTGTGAAAGCGGTCATGTCACTGAGCGATGTCAGTCAAGAGGGCAGGTATGAAACACGCCAAGTATCACGTCACGTAATTTGAGCGTCATGTTCAAGTTTTTAAAAATCGCTTGTTGTTCTTTCTTTGCTTTGTGTCACCTAGACTCGAGCTCCATCTTGTCGGGGGGTTTAACGATGAGTCAAACACATCCCATAAACTTAGCCATAACATTCTTGGTATAGTCCTTTTAAGATACCACACATTTCATTTAAAACTGACACTGGCGGCATTTAAACTTTTCAAAAACTTAAATGTCTCTTTCCCCCTTTACAGCAGCATTTCAGAAACAGAAAGAGGAAATTCACCTGGAGACATGTTGCATCACAGGTAATGCCGATGCTTTTTTATTGATATTTTTGCTTAAAAATACACTAACAATCATCCAATTCATGCTTCTTTTCTCTGTTGCAGAATTGAACGACGTTGTTGTTGATGAGACTCATAGACCCATTGTGTATGGAATAAGTAAGTGTGGTCTTTGTGAAAAAGGAAGAGACTTGCAATGTACTGATGGCTTGTGGCCACGATTAATATGTTGAGTCAATGTCTGTTTGTGTGTAGGTGTCAATGTTAAAACAGGGGAAGTGTTCCCTTCATCATTCCCTTATAAAGGACCTGCAGAGGAGCTGCGATCAGCACGGACTTTCACTGGCGGACAGGTCATCCCAAATACAATATTTGTTTTGTATAAACCATATGGATGTGTGTAAAGAAATTCTACTCAACTGTATCAAATCGTCTTTTTAAGTTGCACGGTGGCTAATGATTTTTTGCCTTATTCATAAATTGAATACATTTTTCCATTTAAATGAATAAATAATTTAGATAATTTGACTGTATCTAAAAGAAAATGTTCATTTGATTGTCTGCGAGTTCAAATTCAATCGATGACATTCAAACGGCAAAAGATACAAAACAAAGAAAAGCAGCCAATTCTCACATTCATTTTGAACAGTCTCATTTATATCCAACACTAAAGATCATTAATAAAAGCTTCTTTTCTCCTGTAGATGGCCGACATCTACGACTCAAGTCGGGGACTTGTAAAAGTTGGGCCCTGCAAGTGGTCTCCAAATCTGGATATTGCCTTCTGGTTGTCACAAAATGATGACACGATTTTAAGGGTAAATCTTGGTAGCAACTGCCTTTTTTTTAAAGGGTGTTTAACTTCACCTCATATACATTTTAGTTTGTATATTTTGTTGAAGGGGGTTTGTTCTGACACAGACCCTAAAATGACTGTTCTAAAACAGTGAATGACCCTGGTCTGTCTCTCTGCTGTCCAGTACCTGTCCACCTCTCCCATGGCTGAACCGCCTCACTTCGTCCAGCACATGAAGTCCACCATCCGGTTCCTTTTAGAGCACCCCAACCCAGACTGCCTGTTTCCTGGGGATCAACCGCAACTCTACCACAGGACTGAGACGGGGGACTGGGAGAGGATGGTCCACTCGTAGAGGCCTGTTCCTCTTTTTTTTTTTTCTTTTTTAACCTTAACATGGAACCAAACTGCTTTTTGCCTCTCAGTGCTTTAGATACACTGCATCCCTTCCACCTTTTTATTACGACCACGTCTTTTTATTATTATTATCATGATTATTCATTGTGTCTTAAGAGCGCAAGGTGGTTCAAAGTCTGCACCTTATACTTCTTGCTGTGTTGCTGTATGTCAAGATCAATATCAAAGCACTGATCCTTATTGAAACAAGTCTGAAATTAAGAAAGGTAAATGAATGTTTCTACTTGGGAAATATATGCATGAGTTGTACTTAATAGGCTGAAGCAGTTACAGATAAACATCTCTGTGGCTCTTAAAAACAGAGTGAGGAACTTTCATTTTGGCACCTTGGTTAAAACAGATTAACTGCATTGTCGAGGAGTTGGGGAAAAAAAAAAGTTTATTTTTCCTTCCAATTGCACCTTTGTAATAAGTGAAGTGGAATTTGATTCACCATCACATACAATAGATGTTGTATATAATGCTGTGTACGTGTATGTTTCAGAAAATTGCATGTGTTCATAATTTACAACAGCCTTTTTTTTCTGTTTCAAACAGTTGATGCCTTTTAATGAATTGTGCATATTGTAAAGGTTGCATGGTGCTTAAAGCATTCAGTGAAACTCTGTATCTGTCATTAAATAGAATGCAGTAAATCGAGTTTCACTTGTCGAGTGAATGGAGTCGGTGGGGAGAGAGCATGATGAGATGTTGGTAACACTGACTACTCTCACTCAGCTCGTTACATTAATGTTTACTCAATGTTTGGACACATAAACTTTGTCTGACTTTGCTGTGATAAATGTCCTAAATTCAATTAAACTTAATTTGTATAGCGGCAAATCACAAAATGCATAATCTCAGCTCTCTGTACAAAGTAAGGCAAAAAACTAACTTTATAATAATAATAATATTATTATTAGGGAGAAGAGAAAACATAACAGTTCACACTATGAGCAAACACTAGAGGCAACAGTGGAGAGAAAACCCTTTTAACAGAAGAAAAAATGGGGGACAAAGGGGGGGAGACAAAGGACAAGAGGGACGTGAGGTAGAGACAGAAGAGACAACAGGGGCAGAAATATATTTCAATCAAAAACACACTTTACTGAAATGTAAAACACTTATTGATAGAGGACAGCAACTTTGAGGTTTGAACAGTGTCTTTTGTGTAACATTTTGTGTTGCTGTGGCAGCAACTTTGAGGTTTGAACAGTGTCTTTTTGTGTCTTTGTTTTGTGTAACGTTTTTGTTGCTGTGGCAGCAACTCTAAATTGACAAACAATTTTCTCACTCACACTTTGGACTTTGAACTATTTTTTAATGTACAAAAAAATTGATTTAGTCCTGGACTTTTAGTTTTCAAGTTGCTGCCTGTTTATGAGTACATGTCTCCCTGCTCCAACACATCTGAGTCAAATAAATGGGTCATTACCAGAGAAAGCTCAGTGCTATCATACATCCACAAGTCACCGGTGGTGGTTGTCAGCGTTGCTCCGCCTTTCATCAGAGTTTTGTACGTACGTAAACACAATGGGCGTAGTGATTTTACGCTGGACGGAGCCGGTAGCTGTCAGACAGAGAGAGAGATCACAGTGTTGTCGCTGATGCCTGGTTCTACTCGACATGTAAGCATCAAACGTGAGACTGTCTTAGCTTAGACTTTTCCTTATTATTATCATCATCATCATCATCAGGTAAAATCATCGCGGTTTATTGGGCTGAAAATCCGACAGAGCTGTATCAACGCTAACGACCGCCTATTTATTCATTTACCCGCTACAGCACAAGCTTTCGTCATTAACTTGTTATTTTCTTTTAAAAAAAAACATGCAAAATGCGTTTCGTCGGTTTCCGTGGTTCACCAACGTCTCAATGTACGGCTGCCTGTTCGCCGGCGGGGACTTTGTCCACCAGTGGTTCTCGCGCACGGACAAAATGGACTGGACTCACACCCGGAACGTCGCCGTGGTCGCTTTCAGTTTCCATGGCAACTTCAATTTCTTCTGGATGCGCCTGCTGGAGCGGAAGTTTCCGGGCAACTCCGCCGCGATGGTGATGAAGAAGCTGCTGCTGGACCAGACCACAGCAGCGCCGCTGGCGACCAGTGTTTTCTACACAGGTGAGTGTGAACACCGCGTGGACGCAGCGGACAGTAAACGGTTAACTCAACTCCTACACATATCACATATCTGTCAATTTGTAACGTGACCCGCGTGCCCTCTTGTGCCCCGGTCACGTGGTGTAACTATCAGCTGTTGTTCACTGTGTCATCCAACGAACCTTGACTAGCAGAGGTCACATGAAAGACACAGTTTAGGTTTAAGCAAACTGAGCAGGGTATAAACTATTCATTTTATACCTATATTTAGATATCTAAATAGTGTTGAGTTGTTATTTGGTTTTATTAATTTAGTGCATGTTTGGGGCCACACAGTTGGTGTAGTGGTTAGCACTCTTGCCTTTGCAGCAAGAAGACTTGGGTTCGTGACCCGGTCAGAATAAGGGTCTTTCTCGAGTTTGCATGTTCTCCCTGTGTGTGTGTGTGTGTGTGTGTGTGTTTGTTTTCTCTGGGTTTCCTCCCAAAGTCCAACAACATGCAGTTTTGGGGATTAGGCAATTGGACACTCACAGGAGGTGAGAGTGAATGGTCTGTGTATGTGGCCCTGCGATGGACTGGCGATCTGTCCAGGGTGTGACCTCGCCTATCGTCCCATGTCAGCTGAGATTGCCTGACAGCCCCCCCAATCTCATGTGGAGGATAAAGTGTTAGAAAATGAATGGGTGGATGGATTTATTGCAAATAAGGCATTAAACTGATAATGTTTCCAGCCCCTTGTTGAAAGTGCCATGAAAAAGGCAGTTTTGAAGGGAAAGGAGGTTCAATGACATACCAAGGTGTACATAATAAAGTGGCCAGTGAGGGTATATATGAAGATGTGTGCAGTACTCATAACACTGTCTAATAAAATGACAAAATGTATTTCAATCAGCAGCATGAAAGTAGTATGAAACAAAATCTGGCACATGAAGATGAATAATAGTTACTACGTTCTCATGAATCTGATATTAGGTTTAGTCTTAAGTAGTTTACATCAGTCACCCAAAATGAAATCGTACACTTTGAAAATACTGTATGTACACAACTGGCTACACCTCCTTCATATAGTGGTAAGGAGTCATTACACATTTTAAGTGGAAGGAACACTAAAGAAGAATTCATTGACGCAACAACTGCCACTCCTCATTCCATTAATGCACACTGTATGTATATATATATATACATACACACACATATATAGTTACTTCCACTTAATGCCAGTATTTTACTTTAACAGTTAATTGATGGATAATGAATTTCTACATGTCACCCAGGTGTCAGTCTCCTGGAGGGAAAAGAGGACATCTTTGAAGACTGGAGAGCAAAATTCCTCAATACATACAAGGTGAGCAGCAGCAGAGACAGGTGGTCACTGTTTTTAAAAGATCTATTTGAACTTGTATGATCTATGTTCTACATAATTTCATTTCCTCTGTATAGTTAGTCACTATATTTACTTCTTTTGTTGTGATAAAATGAAGTTTTAGATTTAGAACAACCCTTGGACACCACCTGGGAGTTGTTGGTTTCTAACTCTGTACACGAATCAGCCAGATCCTTAAAGTGCTTGTTCTTGATGAATAGTGGATTTGTTGGTTTTCTGTCCGACGGTTTATGTACAGTTTGTTTTTTGAAGTTTAAAACTGGTGTGTTTCCGTTTGTCTCTCTCTCTCTGCTCAGACGGGGCTGATGTTCTGGCCATTCATGCAGGTAAACATTAACATCCCCAGTCAATAAATGGTCATTCTTAACATTTTGTGAACTGTCTGCTGTGAAGAAAATCTCCTGAGCTCAACTGTCAGCTCTCCAATGACTCAGAAACAATCACCACATATCGTGTCGTGAGTGTAATGTAGATCAACTTCAACCACAATAAATAACTCAAAGTTATTGCACCTAATATCCTCATACAATTTTAAACGTTACTGCAAATACTAAATAACAGTAAAAAGCCATGAATAAACGCTAATCTCCACCTGTGTCCCTCAGCTTCTGAACTTTGCCCTGGTGCCTCTGTATGTGCGGACTACTTTCACCGGCTGCTGTGCCTTCGTCTGGGCCATCTTCCTGTGCTTCTCACAACAGAGCGGCGACGGCACGGCCGCGGCCGCTCTGGCCTGGATCCTCTCCCCGAAAGAGAAAGAATGTGAACGCTCAGAGGAGAAAGCAGACGCTGAGGTCACGGTCGAGGCTCTCAAAGGTGGAACAGAAGCACCTAAATCTACACAGAACTGAAAACTACTGATTTTAATGGAGGTGAGACTTAAAAAAAAGGGAACACACAGTTGTCCTGCCTGTGGTTGATGTTGCACCAGCAGTGGCAGGGGTCGAGCTTTAAGTCCTACTGGGATTGACAAAGTTGTCAGGTTGTTTGGGAATGTATTTATGTAAAGGAGTATAATTATGTGACATATGCAAGTAGAGTTTAATACGGGTACTGCAATCCAAAATAAAGATACTGGAGTGCATTGTCCCACCTTGTCGTCCTCCCCAGAGAAATGTACTGTGTTACAGCAGCAAAGGCACTTTAAAGTAAACGTTGTAGACATTATTTTCATAATCGATTAATCTGTTGATTATTTTACGAAAAATATTGATCGTGTTTACCAAACCTGGGAATGAGGTCAAGTTTTAAAGATTTCTTTGTTATATGGAGCAAAGAAACCAGAAGATATTCACATTTAAGAAGCTTTTGTTTTAATTATTGGAAAAAAAAACACTCAAACTGATTAAACAATTATCTAAATATTCGATTAATGAATTATTATTATTCAGATACTCGTTGCAGCCCTACATGAATGTGAATAATTTAACATGTTTCCTTAATCTCTGATGAAATATCTCATCCATTTTATCTCAATATTCACAAAGCATATCATTAAAACCTAGTCTATTTCTTCTCTGAAATACTGAAAAGATTACAGAGGACATCTGTCTGTATGTGGGTCAGAGAATCTATTGATTGAAAAGTGTACAGTCGATGTTCCAGATTCCTCTGATTCTGCTCTAAATGAAAACAAGTGTGGTTAAAAATGGAGAACTGCGTGGAGAGGCAGCTAACTGCTACAGCCGAGATGTTTACATTCATCCAATTTGGGCCAAAAATAATCAACATTTGAATGTGTCTTTGTTTAGCAGAAGTGCTTTGACTGTTATCCGCAGCGCCTCATCTCTGACAGCTGCCGACTCTGGTTCCAGCTCACGTTCTGGTACAAGAAGTGCCAAATACACAGGCTCATAGCTTAAATACCATTAATCACATGTATTACGACAGAAATGGGTTTATTATTAGGTTTGTGTGTTTTTTTTAAATGCATAAGGGCCACAATGCACCTTGTCTCCCACATTTTTACATCAATTGACATTTAAATATTGTGGTACGTGTGTCTGAGACATTCGTTTACTTGACCGTGCAACTGGTTCCTGCCTGATATTTTATGTCAATGTGATACTGTGAAGGGATCGCTCTCTCATTTTTTTTTTTTTAATAACAGTTTGCTGCTAAAAACAAAACAAAACATTGCTTTACAGTTTTACTGCTGTGTGAAAGTGTGACATTATAGATTTTATGGTGACTCTTGAAATGTAACAGCTGCCTCCAACAAGGGCTTAAAAAATGGAGGTCGAGTTTAGCTCAGTGCATATAAACTTCTGTCTTCTCTTCTCAGGTAGATCATTAACATTCAAACATTTTTCACCTGAAATGCATTTATTATAGTTTTACTGTGTTAATAACACATCACTGTTTGTTCACACACTTTCAAGTACAGTAACTTAATATTATCGAGTTTCTCTTTCTTGTTAATTGACTGCCTGTTTATTTTCGTCTGCTGTAGAGATTGTAAATGAAAGGTCAATTCAATAATAATTATTGATTTTGTTCACATTAGATTGACTATGTAACGTGTAACTCAACAGAGAATGTCTACTGCTTCCAAAGTCAAGTTTGACAGGTTTTTGATATCACATTTGAGCCCATTTTGCATGAAAGTTACATTAATTGTAATTGTTAAAACAAATTTGACATAATTTATTGTTGAATAAATTGAAAAAAGAACATCTTTGACTCGTGTGTTCATTGAGCAACTGTCACACACATAAGGTTTAATCTTCGCATGTTAAATGTCATGTTTTGTTACCATCCTTGGTGTGTTTTGGCTTGTGTTCATTAATTACTCACACCTTCATTTTCTTGTGGGAATACATTTTGCACAACGTGTACTTTGAAAAGGCCTTACGTGATGCATATAGCTTTATTATGCAGTCTCTGTTTTTATGCAGTCACATCTATTGCTCCTAACTTCAAAGGAAGAGAAAGAAGAGGCTCGTGGCTTGTGTCTAATTTTGTAAAAAGTCTCCAACAGATTCCATTGGTCTAATTTTACCTTGTGCGACTAGAATAGTTATTTACGGAGAAACACCTGCCCTTTGACTTGATATTTGACATCGGCATGTTGAACAGCAGGCACACAGTTCACGTCAGAAAACGTGTAAAATGATGTTAAAATTCGAAACAAACACAAGATGTTAAATGTCCGTTCTTTACACTAGTGGGATGTGACGGTACTGCAGGCCACTGGTCTAGACTCTATGGTTACAACTACAACACACTGACCCTTGAAGCAGATGGACGACAGCAGCCTTTAACTCCACAGAGCTCTCCCTATGTTTTCAATGGAGCTGAAGAACACAAGCCATGGAGCCCTGTCAGTGCATCAGTTTTTCATGCTTCTGTTTTTTAATTCTCACCATTCGAGAAAAGCCTTCTGTCATCTTTTCCGACGTTGCAGTTCCGGAGACAAGAGTCCGATATTTCATAATGCATTCTTTTATGTTAAGATAAATGGGGAATCAAAAATAGTATTTTCAATTGGACGTTTTTTGTCCCTAGGAACAAATTAGGTTTGTTTGCTTTAAATCTGGCACTGCAGAAAAACTAACAATGCATCAAAATCAATGTTGCTGCCAATCACTTACCCATCTTAGGGCCTGATAATGATAATAACCAAATACTCCTTGAATAGGATATTTTATGGAAATTATTGTAGTTTTTTTTTTTAGATAGAAAAACTGTCTGAGAGATGTGAAACCAAACTGACCTTTAAAGGGTTACAATTTCAAAAATATTAATATTTGATATTATATTTCACGCTTGAGTAGCTTGAAAAGATTGACTCGTTCAAAGTGGAAAAAAATAAATGTTTTTACAGCCGTTTCTGGGAAGGTGGCGTTTTCTGCCGCTAGGAACAAATTAGGGAGTTCTTGCGTAGCTTAGCCATTTTAGGCTAATTTAAGAAACTGAGATGACAGTTCTAAAATTTACCAAAAGGGAATATCCTCTGGAAAATTTGGGCTATATTCATTCAACACAGCCAAAATAGCTCAACAGTTAAAAACAGAATGGCAGGAAATGTCCCAAGGAATTCTGAAGACTTCAATTAGCATAACAATATCCAGCATATTTCCACTTTAATGAAGTGCCTGCAAGTTTGACTTGACCTTTGACACCAGCACAGCAGCCATGCAGAGGTTCACCCCATAAACTATAACCCATTGACATCTCTTCACTTGTAACAAACAAATTAAACGTATTTCCATGCAGTGTTTACTGAGGACGCACAGGCTGACGGTGGAAACTTTGTTGCCTGCACAAAAGTAATCTATTTCTTTCATTTCCAACGTCACCCCCGACGACAGCGAGAGTCTCCTCCCATCCCTGCCCGCACTGAGTGCGCATGCTCCCTGCATCCTCTCCACATCTCCACACGTCCACGGACTTGGAAGCTTGAATAAAGATGCTCAACGCCTCGGGTCGCTGGATCCTTGTCACCGGGTGAAATAGAGTAGCGTGGACGCACGCACACGCGCACGCACACACACACACTGAGAGGAGCCGTGTACAATTTAGCTGCAGGACTCTCCTCCTCCTCCTCTTCTTCTTCTTCTTCTTCCTTCTCTTCCTCCTCCTGTTTTCCACCGACATGGAAATGAAGAAATCTATTTCGGACAGCGAGCGCGCGCTCCGGAGCTACGGCGCTGTGTCGGAAACGGCATGGACCACGGACAAAGGTGAGCGAACATACGCATATTTATACTGATAAAAAAATATATAGATAGATGGATAAGTGAAAGTGAGACAGTCTCAGGGTGTCAGCATGTGTTTGACCCTGTGAAAACCAGGTGAAGAGGCGGCGCTGAAACGGTTAACGTGTGACTCAGAACGGTTTGGGGTGTTATCATCATCAGCATCATCATCATCAGCAGCAGCAGCGGAGGCAAAGGGCCCGTTATTTACACCAAGACAGTGTGGACTGGACACCGTCTCGGGGTGAATGTGAGCCAAAAGCAACAACGCAGCCTTTTCCCAAACTTGTGCGGTCATATTTGATAGAGATTTGCGCCGCTGTCTGACGCAGAGGCACGAGGAGGAGACTCATTCAGCCAATACACACACACACACACACACATCAGCTGAGCTCTAATCAATACTTCAGCTCTCACACAGACACAGATATATTCCACACTTTAGGTCGAAATGAGAAACAGTTAAAAGGGTTTTTGTTGTTTCCAACATGGATTTTCATACAGAGAGTGAACAAAGTAGCATTCACAGTTTCTTGATAACAGGCTTTAAAGGACCAGTATGTAACATTTAGTATGGTTTATTAGCAGAAAATGAATATACTACCCATACATATGATCTGGTGGGGATTAGGGTTTCCATGGGGTCCTTAAAATAAATAAAACAAATTCAAGGTCCTTGAAAGTTTTTCTGAATTGCCCTAAATAGACATGGGTCATTGAAAGTGCTTGTGTGTTTTTGTGCAAGAAAGAAGTTAAGTTGATATTTAAGTAAATGTCTCTCCGCCGTTGATGTGAGATTCCACGCAAATGAACGAGCGAGTAACGTTAAGCAAGAGAGAGAGCAAATGACTTGATGCCTGGGCAATGCAAATTCCAACATCTCTGTCTCACTAAAGAAAATCAAAGACTGACTCTGACCAAGATCACGAGGACAATCACTCGTCCAGATGCAAACTTTGCAATAAAAGTGGACGTCGTGATGGGCGAAGCGGCTCTTACAAGTTACCCTTCCATCTTAAGCTGTCAGCACATTCTGTCCTTGAATTTGAGGGAATTGGTCCTGGAAAAGTCATTGAAAAGTCCTTAAAAACCATGCCCACCCACCCCCACACTCACGAAAGTACAAAGGTAATAATAAGATAACATAACTTGACCTTCATTATTTGGATATCATAGCTTAGGAGCCTTATAAAGACATCCCATAATAACCGGTGTTATATGGCTTATATATATATATAAGGAGTAAATAACATAACCCGTATAGTATATGATTGAGGGGCCCGACAAAGCTTTATATCACATGACATAACCAGTGTTATTTGGCTTCAGGAATCTTCCGTTATCTGCCGTCTCACCATTAGAGGTCACCAATTCTTACACACTGGACCTTTAATTAACAATACAACAAGCTGCGGAGCCAAAGATAATTCTATTTCTTTTCCCCCTGTCCCCCTTTCCTTTTAGGAAATATTCCTCTAAAACAACAGTTAAAAAAAGCAAAGTTCCTCAGTTGAGAGTGACAGCATCGTGGAACACTGAGATTGGAGCTGACGCAGAGCCTGATTGAGCTCATATCCAAGTCATCGGCTTTAATCAATACTCAGTCCAGATATTTGACAGTTCCTGTGGAACTCAGAGACAGTTTAAGGGATTTTATATTCCGTATTCATGGTATTTATTCAGAGTAGAGTAGCATTAATTGAATTGATTTCCAGAAGTACAGAGCGTGAGCACAGTAGTCAATAGCTAATAACAAACATAAGCGGTAAAGCCAAAGGCAATCACATTATTTCTAAACAAATACAGGATATATTTGGTCTGTGAACACCAGAAAACAAGTGATTTATTATTATTAATTGTGACTTTACCATGAAACACTGGAGTCACAGAATGTTTCACAAACCTGCTTCATAAATTATAAAGTGTTAATCAACTAGATAATCAGTAATTTAGAGGTGAACGTGTTTATTTTCAGTGAGGAAACTTCCAGATTAAGTCGGAGAAGAGAAGAGAGAAGGGGGGGAATGGAGAGGATATTTTTAGACACACACACACACGTTTTGTTCTCTCCAACCTGCCCCTGTGTGTGTGTACGTGTGCGTGCGAGCGTGTGTGTGTGTGTGTGTGTCCCATAAACAAACACTAGAAAACAAGACAAGGAGGTAAAAGATGGCAAACCTCGCTCCCCAAGTTTTCTAAAACAACAACAAAAAGAAGCACTTGGGAAGTTGGGAGGAATCAGCAGCAGCAGTGTGTGTGTGCGTGTGTGTGCACACACAGCATTAGATGTCAAACGGACGCTAACACATCCATGTGACTGCTGCACCATGTACTGCTCCCACGCCCTGCAAGCTTCCTATTCTTAATCGCATTATAATCCCAATGAACCATTAATGAAACTACTGTGATGGTGGCTCACATCTGCTGCTGCTGATGCTGCTGCTGCTGAAGTTCACTTCACCTGTCCCTCCTGAACAAACTGCTTTTAATTAGGCAGCATCAAAGCTGTTTTTTCTACGTGAAGTGGTTAATGCTGAGGCATGTGTGTGTGATGCTCAGATGAAAGCGCGCTGTTATCTTTACTGAACTGGCATGTTGCAAGTTTTAATCGTGCACACTTGACTTATTGCTGCTTGGTCTAAAATGAGGGCGAGCACATGTGCTCAGAGTGTGTGCAAAGTACAATAAGAAGGAAAGGACGTGGGAAGTGTGTTTCCTCTCTCCGGCTGCTGCAGTTCTATGATGCAAACTTTGGTTTGGCATCAGCGTCTGCGTTGCCGTCGCTTTTCTGTTTTCAGAAAAACGCGTCTGTGTGATGATTCGACGTTAATGAGGCTCGAACAAACCGCCGCCCCCCTCCTGTGCAGACTTCTGTCTGCTGTGGTGAGTCAGCTCCGTCCTCAGCAAAAGTACCACAAACACAGACTGCAGTTTGTGCTGCTGCTGCTGCAGCAGCGGCATAAAGAGCTGATCCAGTCGTCTAAGAAATACTGTGTGTGTGTGTGTGTGTGTGTGTATAAAGATAGGAATAGTTTGTTTACTCTGAGCTTTTTAGGTTTGTGCACTGGGCATTTTGTTAGGAATGAGCGTATTCGATCATCAGTATCGGCCGGATTCTTGTCACTGGATCAAATATCGGGATAAAAGAAAAATATGAAATCCAATACACTAAGCACAGACTGTATGTGGGACGGTTATTTCATCTTTACTGGAGAAGAATATTATACAGTTGGATCATTATCTTCTTTAAATGGCTGGTAAATACAACAGCACAAGCTGCTATTTGCTATTAAAATTATCTATTCATTGGTTTTAGTCTCCAATTTTAAACAAACATTCTGATTTTTCAGCGTCTTAAATGTGAAAGAAATAATTCAAATTGAAATATTTTGGTTTGTGGACAAAACAGCAAGTACTTGATAGCTTTTGTGACATCTGTATCGGTATCGGACATGAATAAGCATACAGAGCCATTCCTAGCATTTTGTCCTCTTTTAATGTAGTTTTATGCTTTCAAGATATAAAAAAAACAGGTTCCAGTCTTTAAAATATAAATATTTGTTGCGGTTGTTGTTATTTTAGATCCCTGTGATTGTCGTGCTCCTCGTGAAACCTGATATTTAAAGACATCCCTTCTTCTTTTTTCTCTGACGCATTATAGACCAAACGATTCACCACAGTTCTGGGTGATTATGTGTGTGTGTCGTATTTGCTTGCTCTGGGAAATGTTGCCATGTTCTGCACAAATGTGTGAAGAGAAACCGTTTATAATTCAGCAGAAAACCCATGTGAAGACTGACATGTGACATCATTGTACAGTATGCCCGCAGAATGTTTTTCTCAAATCGAGTGAGTCACGACTTTTCCTCCATAAAAGGGAGAGAGAGAGTGAAAGAGAGAAAGAAAGAAAGGTCAAAATAGAGGCAGTAGAAGCCAAAATATTCAAATTTCTAGCCTCTCATATAACACATGAATCCCCCAAAACCCTGATCTTACACTTTTTACCTCATCTAATGCCTATTTATGATCCCTGTCTTTGAAAATACACACAAAACTCACACAATTAAGGAGCGAAACACAATATATTATAAATTATATTCATGTTTTTCACATGTCGAGTGTGTCAAATGGCTTTTGAACCACATCAACAGTAAAAACATTGCTTCGTCTGAGCAAAATGGCGTTGTTGTTGTTTTTTTTTTATCATTTTTGGTCACGTGATCACACTTGTGTGTTGATATGATTTATATTATTCAAGATGTGCAAAGTGGACACATTATTTGTTACAAAAGCTCAGACAAAGGACTCCTCATAGGTAAGGAGTGAATTCAAAGGTCGGTTTAATACTTACATGGAAAAGGAGACCAATAAAGCTGAGGCATCCAATAAACTCCCAAGCAAAGGGCTAAATCCTAGAGGACAACATTGGGTCATACACTAGAAACTATCAAACAAAATCATATCTAAGACACTCTGGCACTGACTGACTGACACACATGCACAAAGGGAAGGAGGGTTAACAGGACACAGGTGTGGCTAATTAGGGCGGGGCAGACGATCAGCACAGGTGTGGAAGACACCAGAGGACAGGAAGTGAAGGGACCATGTAGCGGGAAACACAATAGTATATCCAGCTGCAGCAACAGTGGAGATGCAGTAGATTAAAAAAAAGAACAACAACCCTCAATTAATTCACCCTTATTCTGACTAATTTAATGTTATACTGTGCATAATGTTGACTGTACAGTGTGAGCTGCTGCTGCGGTGGTCAGTGCATTGATCAGAGCAGTAAGTGTTTAGGTCGGTGTAGTTTGTGGTTGCAGTGTCTGAGAGTTCGAGGTCTGTGGTCCAGCTCAGGTAGAAACCACCGATCCATTTGTTTTCTCATCCACATCAGCAAAACACGGTCAACTTTGTTCATTTATTTCAGAAAGAAAAAACAAAAAACCTCAGCAATTTTCTCACCATCCCCTGATTGAAGCCTCTCACAGCAAAGCAGTCATTTGTTCCCGTGGTGCAGCTGTGACGAGGAACTTCAAAATCACCTCCTCTCTGGATTTACACACATCTACACGCTGCTTTCGCTCTGAACACTGTGTCAAAACGACACATCAGAGGCGAGAAGCACAGTTTGCCAAAAAGCTGATGCTGTATGAGGACATTTTCAAGTATTAAAAAATGCCAGAATTTAAAAAGGGTCTGAATAAATTAGACGTCTTATGTAATTATAAGAGGAATCATTGGAAACTTGGAAGGGCCGGTGAGAGCAAAGCACTCACATTACATACAAGAAACACACATGATGGAGAATGTGAGTACATTACACCAAGCACGCTCCAGGATTCTTAAAAAGAATTTTGGAATGACAGAAACTTGTCTAATTTTGCAAATTTCTGAAAGGCTGTTCCATTTCTGTCGTGCATAATATTTATAAGCATAAACTGCAATGATTTACTGTCTCCTCAGCACAATGAAAGCTATTATTTTGGAATATTTGTCTATTATTTGGTCAAACAGAAAAACAAAAAAATACGAGAGTCCAACATTAAATTGATTGTTTTCCAAGTTTTACAATGTCAGTGTTTTCGAGAACCAGCTCATGTTGTGACCTAATGTGGTGTGAAATTGATCTGTCGTTAGGAGAACACGACACGCTGGTTTTTTTGCCCAGAAGGAGCTAAACTAAAACTATAAACTGAATGTACAGCCGCGTTCTCCTCCGATTGCTTGAATATAATAGTTTGAGTTGTCCGTTGTGAACCACGGAATAAGCTTCAGACTTTTGAGCAGAACAGGCCTGTCCTTGTGGTCTCATTAAAAAAGAGTCGAGATGTGCGTTTCTCCTCCGTGCTGCTGCCTTTAAAGCCTCCCGTTTCCCCTCCTGACTCTTTTATTCCTCCTTATTAATTACTGCTGTGTGTGTGTGTGTGTGTGTGTCATCCTTCTGCCTGTCAGGTCACTCAGATGTGTCCATGGCGGAGAGCACAATGTCTCCAGAGGAGATCGAGGTGGAGATGACCCGTATCCAGCGCCTGCGGGAGGTCCTGGTGCGCCGGGAGTCGGAGCTGCGCTTCATGTGAGTCGCTGAAATGTCATCCTTTTTTGTATTTTTTGCGTCTCAAAAGAAATGTTTAACAGAATGTGACGGCTGACGACCGCGGCCACACACGCACGGTGTCACAGCAATTCCCCCGCTGCCATCCTTGAGTGGATAATGAAGTCCCAGCCCCGTTGCCATGACACAGCTGACTCTGTGGTGACGCACTGCGAAGGCACTCGAGTGTTGTCTTTTTGTGACGTAAGTGGGCCGTTTTGAGACAGTTCAGTGCTAAGACAGGCAGTCAATCCGTCCGTCCGTCTGTCCGTCCACCGGTTATTCAGAGATGAGGATGAGTCACCGTGATGGAATCATTGTCTCCTTATAGTCCGATCCCTCGCTGGCTTCATCACAGTTCGCTGTATCAGAGAAAGTGTTCCACAACTCTGCAGAAAACTCTTTGGTTTCACGGAAGAAACAGAAACCAAACATCACAGTTGCCCTAAATCAGGCATGTCCAAAGTCCGGCCTGCGGGCCAACCACGGCCCTCAGTGAGATGTTGTACGGCCCTGCAGCTTCGGTTTTATAATGTATGATTTATGGCCAGGGACTTGGCCAAAAGTCGACCTTGGTCACGTGTCACCCCCCCATTAGCTCAGCTGGTAAGTTCTAAGTAAGTTACCTGTGACAGACAACTATACGCATTATCTCATATTATGTTATTTGACTCCTGCGTGGCTTAGATTTGGTTGTGACAATTAAAATTACATTTTTGTAAAACAGTGCATTTGTATGTAAATGTTACTGTTAAAAACAAGGGAAAAAGGCATCAAATCTTCCCATTATCTAATACGTTTGGACACCCCTGTCTTCAATGATGTAATCAGATGTTACTAAAATGTAAGAGGAAAAGTTGTTATTTCTTTGTCTCTCTGTAAATGAAGGGTTTGGGATACAATTGTTCTCCTGTTTTCTCCCGACATTGTGGTATTTCTATTTTCCCTAATGAACAGAAAGACATGAATTTTTTACCATGTAAATATGAAGGTGGCGTGACTCACTTTGAGAGAATCTATTCATTTTATTACATGTTCTTACAGTATTATCTCAGTGAGCACTTTATTTTCCAGTTGGCATGATTGATGATTTATTTTATAATTAGAAGGGGCAGCTAAAATGGTAGCCGTTAACGTGTTTATATTTGTAAAATTATGCTTCAAAAATACAAAAAGGGTGAAAAAAAACGTTCAAAAAAAGAAGGCGGAGAGAGGGCAAAACTAAAACACAAACATGAAAAATGACCCCTGGAACATGGGGAACAGGGGTAAAATCAGATTCAGTTTGTGAAATTTTGTGAAATACGTCACAGTTCAAAGTTCGCTTGAAGAAAAACGGTCTAAATTTGTGAAGATGTGACCTGTAAACACACGGATGTCCATATAAGGAGTTGTGTATTATTCCCACGGCAATTTACCAAGGGTTGAAATATTAATATATGATTGCTGTTATATTACAATATTTACTCACTGCTTTGTGATCTCAGTACTGGTGAATAATTGCTTCTTCTTTTGTTGTTGTACTACACCACAACAAACCACACTTGGTGACCCCAGGAAAACAAATGTGCACTGACTCACCACCGCTGAACAATATCACAAAGTGAACAGTGTGTGTTTTGTGGGTTCATCATTACACTCCTCACATCTGCTGTGTGGGACGAAGCCGATACACTTCTCTGAGACTTCAGCTCTGTTTATAACGTCGTCGGTTCACACGCCCACTTATCATCAGGCCGCCGACACGCTGCTTGAGCTCGGCGCTTACATCTCTGTTGTCAGGCTCTGTGTGTGACTCAAGACGAGCACACACACACACACACACACACACACACACACACACACACACACACACACATTGACTAGCAGATGGAGAGTCAAAGTGCAGAAGCTGCTGGAATCCACAGACAGCACAGAGAATGTGAAACGAGGGGAGAAACAGAACAAGGAGGAGGGGATATGAAGATGGAGGGAGGTGTAAAACAGAGCGGGGAGGGGGGAGGCTGTGGGTGAGTCATCGACGTGATCTGTCACAGGGAGAATTAAAGCTGTGGTGTGGCTGTCACTGCTCTGCAGAGAGAGAGGGTGAGGGGGGGGGAAATATAGAGGACCTCTGGGTGTCAGGGCTGCAGGAGATCAGAGGGCAGAGTAGATTGATTTCTCCTGATTTATGACATGTCCATATGTCATGTTGTGTCATTGGAGGCTAAAGCTGCGACATCTCAGTGGCCAGTCCTGATTTGTTGATTAACCCTTAAAAAAACTTACTAATTTGTTCCTGGCGACAGAAAACGCCACCTTGCTATAAACGTCTGTAAATATTATATGTTAATATTTTCTTCCACTTTCAATCTTTTAAAGCTACTTCAGCCTGAAATATACATATCAAATATTAATCATATTTTTGAAATTTTAACCCTTTAAAGGCCAGTTTGTTTTCACAACTCCACTGTTTTTTTATTGCAAAAAACAAAAAATCTACAATAATTTCCATAAAATACATTTAAATGGGAATTTGATTTTATTATTAGGCCCTGGGATGGGCGTTTTCTGCCACTATAAGAACAAATTAGGAAGTTCTTGCATAGCTGAGACATTTTAGGCTTATTTAAGAAACTGAGGTGATAGTTCTAAAGTTGACCAAAAATGAATATCCTCTGGGAAATTTGAGCTACATTCATTCAACACAGCCACAATGACATAACAATTAAAAACAGAATGGCTGAAAAATGGCATTTGGGCTACACAGTGATGCACGTGGCTAGCACTTTTGCCTCACAACAAGAAGGTTGCTGGTTTGTGTCCCGGGTTTAGAGTTTGCATGTTGTCGCTGCGTGTGGGGGGAAAATGACACGGCTGACGTTGACGAGTCAAAGCACTGAGGAGAAAACGTTTTTGATAACTGAGTTTTCTAAGTTACATCTGGGTTGTTTCGTTGTGATGTCACTCGAACTCTAACAACATCGTTTACAGTCAGATTAAGACGTTTTAAAGTGGAAGCAGCTCACATCTAATCTGATATAAACCAGTGGTTTACTGTGTCTCTCTCACTTTTTCAGGATGGATGACATTCAGCTCTGCAAAGACATCATGAGTTTGAAGCAGGAGCTGAGGCAGATTGTCGCTGTACCAGGTACACACACACACACAAACACACACTGTAAGGCTCTCAGGAAATAAACTACTCTCATTATTATCCTCTTAAAGTCCCTGTAAAGTCAACAAATGTCTCTTTGGACTTTGTCACCCCACAGTAAAATGATTGTATGTATTGAATGAAGAGATGACCTCACTTATCTCACTGGTGACCTCAGCTTTGACTGAACTACTGTGCCTGCACACCTGGTGACAGCCATTATGAATTCAGATAGTTTCGTCCATCTGTCCCATTTTTGCGTGCGTGTCCTCCCGTGTGGACACTAAATTGGCTGTAGTGTGTGTGTGTGTGAGTCCAGTGTGTGTGACCCCCACCTTTAGCCCTGTGTCAGCTGGGATTGGCACCAGCAGCCCCCTGTAACCCTCATGTGGAGGATAAAGCAGTATGCGACGTGCAACCAGGCTCCTGCTGTCGGACACACTGCTGTCCACTCATATGTGGCACATTTTATTGTACCAAAGGACTATGTTGGTTTATATTAGACGATGGATGGATGGATGGATATCTTGTTTCTCTAGATCAGCAATTCCCCAAGTGGGTTGTGGCAGTACTGCAGGTGGGCTGTGAAAGGTCAAGTATGACTAAATAAACATGTTTTCAATTTTCAAAGTTTTAAATTGCTGTCAAATATGTAAGATTAGATTATAAAGAATAAGACAAAGCCACTGCGTTTGAATGATGTGTTATTTTCCTTTTATATGACCGAGTACAGCTGTAGTATATATAGGAATATTGTGACATTTTATGTGTAACTGTCCAGTGTTAACAGGTCAGCAAACAGGCCTAACATTTCAGAAGTGAATTCATGTAAATTGAATGTGTTCATTTCAATTCATACATTGTTATTTATGTTGATGGATAATTACGCACTTATGTTTTGAAACTAAACCTAACATGAGGTGGAGCTCAGCTGTAATAACCACATGCATGATTTCAGAAATAATCACCAAATTATTCTGATCCTAGTCTCCTGTGTTGATCAGAGTCGTAGTTTAACCCCCCCCAGATAATAATAGTGAATAATAGTGGAATACTGCACTAAAGGTGAAAGTACACAGTGATGTTGCGCGTCAAATTAAACAGGAACACTTAACCCTTTCACCACTTTATCCAGAACACCAAACGTACAGCTCGAGTGAAAGCAGAGCCAAAGAATAAAGACAACAGAAATCGCATCGCTGTAAAAATGGGATCTTAAATATTCCACTACTTTTGTCCTCATACAGTCTATGTGGGGTTTAATGGTCACATGATACACACTCACCAACACAAACAACCCCTGGTTGACATTCCGGTCGTTGCAGGTTCTGGCATCCCATTACTTCACACTAGTACAATGTGTGTCATGTGACCAACAAACACTCTGCATGGTGCTGCCTCTCCTGCTCCTGTGTGTGTGTGTGTGTGTGTGTTGTCAGCCATGTCCTCCATAGGTTGTCTTTCCCCCAAGGGAATTCACACTGGAGCTGCACGGCTCCATTTTATATCCAGACGGGTGAAAAGAGCTGATGTTTGCAGTCGTTTTTTTCCAAGCTGTTTCTGTTGTTTGGTCTTTTTATATCTGTCTCTGACTGCGCTGTGGCGTGTGAAGGCTGCAGGAGGGAGCCAAGGCAATGTGGACGTTCCATTTCGTTGGAACTCTGGAAATTTAAACGTCTTCTCTACACAATGAGCCAGACAGAGAGCTTTTCCTCGCATTTTGCATGAAGGAGTCAGTGTCTCATTTCCTTTAAAAACGAAACATGTGCGTCTGTTTGTGATGTGACTGAAAACTGCTCAAATTAAATGAACATTAATTGAATTTATACATTTTCAAATAATAACAACAAACTAAACATTCAATACTTAAAACAGATCAGCAGCAACCTAAATTTGTCAAATAAATGTACTTATCAGCATTGATTAAGGGTCTGAAAACAAAACAAAATAAAAAACATACATAAATTAGTAATAATTAGTCAGTTATTGAGATAGAATAATGTTGATGCTGATTATTTAAAGAATATTGAGTTGTCACATTCATGTATTTCTATTTACTTGTTCATGATATTTCCATTAGGGCTTCAACTAACGATTCTTTTTTTTTTTAATAATCGAATAATCGAGTAATTGTTTGGTCCAGAAAATGTTTCCCAAACCTGGAACTGACGATGTTCTCAGATGTTCTTGTTTTGTCCACAAACCAAAGAATATTTAAGTTATAATGATTTGTTTGTCAAATGGACAGAAAATATTATCTAATAATAATATTATCTATATCTAAGAAGCTGGAAAATCAAAAAGGCTTGTTTTAATTAAGAAAGAAAACAACCTCTAAAACTGAATAATTAGTAACTGATTAATAACAAAAATTTGTTGCAGCTCTAGTTTTCATTAATTCATGAATTTTCCCCCCTCTGTTTCCTGCAGAGAAAGAAAAAACAAAGAAGAACAAGCAGCGAGAAGAGGAGCTGATCCTGAAGATCCATAAACTGGTGCAGAAGAGGGATTTCCTGGTGGACGATGCAGAGGTGGAGAGATTAAGGTGGGACGATACAAAAGGGACAACAGGAAGGAGAATAAATTAGATTCAATCTGTGGGGGACAAATGTGGACATGAATTAAGACCAGGGACAGTGTGTGTGTGTGTGTGTGTGTGTGAGGCTGATGACTGTGGTCATTTTCTACCTCCTGCTCCTTTGTTGCCACAGATAATCACAGAGTGTGACATGAGGATAACATTCAAGATATATATAGATATACACATATGTATGTATGTATGTGTGTATATATATATATATATATATATATATATATATAAATAATGTTACTCAGCTTTCACCAATAAAATGATTAATTGACAAAGGTGTCATGGTTTGTTTACGTCAGGGAGCAAGAGGAGGACAAGGAGATGGCCGAGTTTCTCACGCTGAAGCTGATGCCTCTGGAGATGAAGCTCAAAGCCGCACAAAGTGAGCAAGAGATTTAACAAACACACAAACGTACAAAGCATGCGTTCACGTCACTGTCTCATCATGTGATATATGTGATATTTTCTCTGTCTTTTATGGAAAGATCCTCCAAAGCCCAAGAGACAGATCCTGGAGCCGCCGCCCAACAAGCCGTCCATCACCAAGACAGGAGTGGCCATCATTAAGGACTGCTGCGGAGCCACGCAGTGTGTCGTCATGTAACCAGGACTGAGACCTCTGAAGTGCATCACATGACATGACATACACCACTTCCTGTCACTCAGAGAACCCCCAGTTTAGCTCCATCGCTTCAGACTCAACTCAGGAGCAAGGTTGTAATAGCAGAGTGGGTTTGCCAGTATTTATTCGTTTTTATTTATATGTAATATGGAGTATGAAAGACTCAAAAAGGTCATAATAAGTATTGTGTCATAAAAACCCGACAAAAAATTAGGACAAATGAACAACCATCTCTGAATCAAATATAACAGTCTACAAGAAAATGTGCATCACACTGCTGAGGTTGGATGCTGTTAGCTGTAACCTTTCAAAATTTGCCAGCAGAGAAAAAAATAAATACACCTCATATGAACCCATATGAATGGATTATGTATGAAATAAATTTACAAGGACAAAAACTAAGCACATTTTGATACAATTTTAGTTCATTTTATAAAACACACATTTTAGTTTCAATTAGTTATCGCTAGTTTTTATTTTTATTTCAATTTTAGTTTTGGTTTCTTCATTCGTTTTCGTTATAACTATAATAACCTTGCTCAGGAGGAGTCAGGTTTGTAATTAAAATAAAAGTTTATGTACAAAGAGCGACCAGAAAATATGGAAACTGATTCCCAACTGTGTGTGAAAACAGAAAAACACGGAAATATGTCTCCAAGAATTTGCATGTTCTCCCCCGTGTGTGTGCGTGGGTTTCCTCCCACAGTCCAAAAAACATGCAATTATGGGAATTCGTTAAATTGGACACTCTAAAATTGACCGTGAAAGTGAACGGTTGTTTGTCTCTATATGTGTCCCTGCGATGGACTGGACTGACGACCTGTCTGGGGTGTGACCCCCGCCCACTGCCCTATATCAGCTGAGATTGATCCACATGTGGAGGATAAAGTGGTAGAAGACAGAAGGATGGATGATGTTGAGAACCACAAGCACAATGTCCACCAAAGAAATTGTAGTGTAAGATCTGGGCGTCTCTGTCTGACAGGATCAAATCAAACGTGCATCTTCATCTTCATCATGTCACGTCTGATCATTTAAATCACTGGAACTTTGTTCACGTACGTTTTTCTCACCGTTTGCCAGGTGGAAGCGACCACGTGGTTTAAGACAAAACAACATGGCTGCAGATGTTGTGACCAACGTCAGTGTTACAGACAATAATATAGGATTGGACAAAAGCATAAACTTAAAGATCATTTTTGTATCTCTTCGTGCAGCGTGTGTACAAACTTTTACATTACGCTCTGTCAAAGGCTTATTATAGCAACTGTAATGCAAAACCTCATATGAGCCATTTTTCTAGCAGCGTTTCCACATGTAACGCTTTAACCACCCATTCAAATACATTTATAACATGTGGTGAGATGATTATTTTATTTATTTGTTCACTTAAAGGTCCAGTGTGTAAGAATTAAAGTCATTCTATGGGATTCAATCATGCATACTAGAGAAGTTCTTAATTTGTGCAGTAGGACATTCAATATCCACCATTAAACTGTTCTAAATGTTACACACTGGATTTTTTAATCATATCATCTCATCCATCAGCTACTGGGAAATATGTACAGTGGTGGTTTTACATTTCATTATTGTTATTATGGAAATTGCTGACAACTTGCATCCTCTGAATTAAGTTGTGTGTTTTTATGATGAAAACGTCAGGAAGTGAATGCGGCTCCCTTGTAAATGCCTTCGAAACATGGTGTGTGTGTTTGAGTGTATTTAGGACTTTAGTTACTCACGTCAAGCAGAGTGTTGCTCTTGTGTCACTTTAGCTTCCCCTCTGGTAATTTTAGCGTTCCGTAGTCGTACATTTCTGAGAGTCCTAATGTTGATAACTGGATACATATGCAGACGATAAGCTGAGAAATCTACCTGTACATACATGTTTAAATAAAGAGCATCTTTCAGGAACTCTCGTCATAATAATTCCCCTCAAAAGATGTACACAAAAAAAAAGTTGAAAGACAAGGCAGACGTGATGCTTGTGAAATTTATTAACATAAATCTTGTTGGTCCCTTCAATGTTACAACTGTTGATGGCTTTCGTTGTGGTGAGCCAATAAAACAGTGGGGGGAGGGGGGGAAACAACTGTTAAGGAGGTGTAATAACAATGTGTTATTACAAGACAGTAGTTTCAGAGCACTGCAGTGCTGACTGCAGGACTCTGCAACTGTCATGTAAAAACAGAAAAAACACAGAGTGACACTGTTATTTTGAACAGAGGCTTTTTTAAGCTCTCACCAAAACAGAAAAACATGAATTTCATGAACCAAAACTATGCAGAAGTGCATATTTTGACAGGTACAATAGCTTCTCACTGATGTAACTGAGTAACAATAGAAGGCTTTCAATAGGGAAGCTAAAACAAACACATGAGTTAGTTGTCACTGCAGTACTTTGGGGGGGAGGGAGGAGGGGGGAGTGCTACGTTTGACCCAATATACACAATAACTTAACGCTTTAATACTTTTATAAATCTAGACATTTCCTGTGAGCATTTATCATCAATTTCTCCAAATTAACAATTATTCCTAAAATGCTTATTCCCTACTTAAAGAGGCTTCCAGAAAGGCAGTACAACATCATATTTAAAAACAATGAGACTGGTGTGTCAGACATTCTGGGGGGAATGGTAGAACACTGTTGAACACTGAAACAGACTGAATGGGCCCTTACCCATTCTTTCAACAGCACATGGGTCGCGCTAAGCTTCACGGACAGCCGACCTCAGTTGGTGGCACTTAGAGCAGCCAGCAGTCTTGTAAACGCATGAGACAGGAGGAAAACTGAGAAAACACAACATACACACACAAGCAAGTAAAAACTCCTCTACGTGGGACGTAAGGGATAAGAAGGGGGGGCACGACGGCAATTCCTCTGGCACCGCGGCAAATACAAGCCATTGTAAAAGCCCGGCAGATTCCAGAGAGCCACAGCGGGTCCTCTGAGCGTACGTCACAGTCAGTTCAGGAGGCTCCTCAGACAAACAGCCCATCACCTCCCCTCACATCACCTTTCCCTAAAAAACCTCACAACCATTCACAGCATCATTACAAATCACAAAAATAATAATCTCAGGAGTGCTTACTGCTCCCCTTGAACAACAACAACAACAACTCAGACAGTGTGGAGGACACCACCACTAAAAACGCCACCTGTCGGCAACAAGGTTCATGTAAGAAAAACCCTGAGCCTTTCTGTGGCGAGCGCAGAGGGTGACGCCAACTCTAAGATCCTTAAAACATGGTGGAAATAAAGAAGAAGAAAAAAGTGATCTTAAAGAACGCCTCGGTATGATCCATACCCGTCCGCTCCTCCTGGGCTTACACCATGCATAAAACTCATTTATGCACAACATGCACATTTCACACCACCTACTCCAGTGTAAACCACACACAGACAAAATATGGCGAAGTGAACACAAACACACACTGGGCTGCTGGCTGAAAGTATGTCGCTTCCTGCTGCCGAAGCACACGCCCGACACATGGCTGGAGTAAAGCAAGAGCCACCTTTTCACTTTCAGGCCTTTATTAGTGGCCTTGGAGAGAGAGAGAGAGACAGAGAGAACTACGAGAAAGTGATGGTTGCAATTTCAATTGAAACTGTTGGAGGACCGTTTGCTTACGTTTAAGTTTTTCCTCTTCAGTTTCATGAATGAATAACCGCCACAATCACCACGCATTCAGGCCAAACCAACCAAACAGTCTCCTGAATACTCTGCATTATATAAAAAAGGAACTGAAAACACCGTCCTTAGGCTACTTTTCAACAGAGACAAAAAGATGAGAACATACCTCAAAGAGAAGCTACCTCTTGAGCAGCGTACGGCAGTCAATCGTCCCGCTCAAGACAAGACTAAAAAGAATGAAACTGGCAGGGGCTTAGTCGCCAGTTTGAATGACCATGTCTGGGCTAAGCTACGAACTAAAACCTCCAAAAAATTTGAAATTTGTTCAAAAATTAAATATTTCTTGTTTCCAAGGACACGGCGTGGGAGCATCGTTGAAGGTTTCTCAGTGTAGTTCATTAACAAAGGAGGCGTGAACCTTCACTTGTCAGTTTCTGAGAGACTGGGAAACTTGTGAATTCATTTCGAACATGGGGTCAATTGTCTATATGTCTAGCTTTTCCTCCCATTGTTAACGGTTAACTACAAAACAGTGACAACTAACTCAGTTCCATTCCTCGTCTGTGAGACAGCACTTTTTTTTTTTTCCGACATAACGTGGATCCAAACTGAAGATGCACAATAACAGATTTTAAATTCAACTTCCCAAACAATGAATGAAATCAAACATTTATGTTATGGTGGGTGAAATTTGGCAAATTAAAGGAATTGCAGAAAGTCTGCAAAAAGGAAACCTCACAAGTTTGGTGAGTATCTTTGGAAGAAGACACTGAAGGCGAAACAAAACAAAAGATGGTGGATGGGTGACAGATAAGAACGTGTCACGTCTGTGTGGATGCAGAAAACAATCCCAATGAGCTTCTGTGATCATTTCTGTGTAGTTTGTTTAGTGTAGCTGGTCAACTCTTCTACTTAGAGTTACACTGTGAGTGAATTAGTATTGTTTTGTGTGTGCGTGGGGCTGGAAATCTGTGTGTGTGTGTGAGACCGGATCAGAGGCCCGTTGTGAAAGAGAAGTTGGCCGCCAGCTTGAATCTGCTGCGTGCAGCTCTTCTGCCAGGACTGTCCGTGGACAAGGCGGTCTTTATGTTCGGAGCTGATGAAGGTTTGGCAGCGATGGGATCTTCTTCCGCTCTGCCGCACGCCTCAGGTGGATCAGCCGTGGTGTCGGTGACTGCCGCTGCAGCTGCCACCTCGGCTTCGTCGCTCTCTGAAATCACAGTCACACCGTGAGCTCACGCCTCAAAGATAGAAGAGGTGTGCAACTAAAAGTGTCAAGAAGTAATTAAGATGTATTTCTGTCCTCTCTTGCAGTAGAATCTTTTTGTCTCACATCTTTTGAAAATTACAAAGTTGATTTTCTCTGCAAGTTGGTTTGAGCGTAACTTTTACATGTAAGCAAAGGTCTGCTACATTCAAACAATGCCGATCCAAGACGACTTATGCCAGGATAACACGATTTTCACAGAGATTTGGTATCCGAGATGCTCCGCCACACCCTGACGAGAAGTCAATTCTTTCTATTTTCCTGCGTTGCCCGACATGCTCATGGACATTGAACAATAGGATAACAGAGTGCTCTAATGTGGCGTAACATACAGGCATAAACACGTCACACCTGTCTGTAGGGGGTGGGGGGGAAAAAACGATACAGTGAAACAGTGCGATATTTTGCGTGCTGATACATCCAAGTGAACAGGACACAAAGACCACATGAGTTAGGAGCCTGGCGTTCAGGGTGGCCAACCAAACGTGTGGAGGGACCTTCGATGTGAGTGATAATTTGTGTGTTGGATCAATAACTTACCGGCGTCTAGTGGCCTTGCTTCCAGGTTGAGATGCACTGTCAAAAGACGTGATGGCGAGCCACAAATGACATTTAAAAAGGCGGTTCGTTGTGCGTCACAAAGGCCAAAGAGCCAAATGTAAAGGACTGGAGGGGGCTGAGGTAATATATCACATTTAGTGTGTATTTAAGTATTTGTAGTTATTGATACTGAGTTCATCTTTGTTGAGTGAGATCTATCATCAATTATTGTTTTGGAGTGGTTTTGTTTCTTTTGTTTTTCATTGATATTTTTCTGCTGAGTCAGAAAATAAAACCAGTGATCAAAACGTCATTCCTACTTTTTTGGGTCCCTATCTTTTTGATGCTCGGCCAACCAGGCAATATTCTGCCTCTGCTTTGGTCTTTTATTTGTACGCAGCAAATTAAATGCAACATAAAACACTTGGAAGACCCAGAAGTTTAAAACTGACCAGTGGGTGGTGGAGTTCTTTCCTCAAAGTGAATCAGGTCTGCCTGCTGGAGGAGAACAGGGTCAGGGTGAAGCTGAGGTGATGGTAAGCAGGATGGCACAGGACCACACAGCAGGTCCACCGGAGAAGTCAGACACAGCAACTCTGACTCTGTGGCTCCAGCACCAACTGAAAGAGGAAATACAAAATAGAAAAAATAAAGACTGAGTGTAGAGCTGCTATTTAAATCAAATATCAAATGTCAGACATGACACCACTGAGGCAAATAAGGCAACCCGGAAGGTTTATCCATTACCTTCCTTGTATTTCTTTTTAAATGTCACTTGAGCATTTTTAGTAATTGTTATGGCTCGACAGCACTCACCCCATGAAACAGAACAAGAGTGGGTTCAAACAAGCATTGAGGCTCTTATGTTTAATTTAACCATCTATGGTGGTGTGCAAAATGAGGTTATGTCTGTAAGTGCAGGACACCACCCAGTGAAACATTAATGACAGAGAAGATGAGTCATGATGTAGGACTGTCCCACTCAGCTGTGCACTGATGCAGCCACTTCAAATGATTACTGATTCCCAAATCAGTGGACATTTGGCTCCATTATTCTTATTTTGTTTTGTATTCTTATTTTCTTGAAGGACAACCAAGTCTGTATTATAATATAACAGAACAGAAAACCTGAAACATGCAAGTAAACAAAATAGTGATTTACCTGGACTCTGGGATCCAGACATCGGATTGCTAATGGGGCTTTCTCTCAGACCTTCTGTGTTCTCTTCTGGCTGTGGGCTGCTGGGAACTGAAGAGCATGCCCTTGCTAAAACACAAAACAGACACACACAGATTCAGCATCATCACATAAAATCACTCCCTTAACTAAATTAAGTAAAAAACAGCAATAAAAGATGATCACCACCTATACCTTTCATATCGTTCTTCAAAACGATAATCCTCTTGTGACCATGACCTTTGATCCAAACCACCTGATGAGACAGAAATAAAACATTACGGAAATGAGAGACAAGTAGCTTTTAGTTAAAATCCACAATTAAAACTCATCTGTGAACAAACACCATTGTCAACGTGCCGAGTATCAGAGGGACTATTGTAAAAATAGATTTTCCCTCACCTGTGGTATGGCACTGAGCAGCTCATCGATGCTGACGTAGCCGTGGCAACGTGGTTCAAGGCTGCAGCTTGTAAATTTAGTGTAAGCTCCCTGAAACTCAGTGAGGAAGATCTGGTTGTAATGGTAGGTGTGGAGCAGGGCGCGGACGTTGCGGGCAAACTGGTAAAGCTTGGTCAGCCTCACCCACTCTTCACCATGACCAGTGGCACTGTTCTCATCCATTTCCTCATGGTAGAGCTGTGAAAAAACAAAGAAAACCAAAACCATTGTGAGCTTTCATAGAGAACATTTTAAAACCAAATCAAAAGCATTCTTACTCACCTCCACAAGGTAAGGCAAACTCTTGAGTAACTCGCTGAGGGAGAGGAACCCATATTCACATGGGTTGAGCTGGACTCCGTGGGCCGTCAGGTAATGGTGACTTAAATCTTCTACCTTCATACCCTTGGTAACGTGCTCCTCCTCTTGGGACATGAGCAGGGCCAGTAGTTGGGACGTTAGCGAGCGAAGAGACTTCCTGTTTATCAACTGTACCTCCCTACCCTCTGAGCCATCCACCACCTTGAAAATGGAAGAAAGCGGATGTGCATTTAATGGCATTTACCTGCTGTAAATGCCGAGTCGAGAAGGGCAACTTCCATCACCACCTGCACAGCCAAAAGTGATGATGTGCAACAGACTTCAGCGTCAACTAACATGACCTTTAGTTTTCCAACAGTGCCTCAGCTGGCAGTTGTCAGGGAAACAAAGATACACTTGCACACTCCAACTTCCCTACAAACCAGCACATAGAATATTTTCCTGCATGAGAAGAAAATATTTTATTTACCAGCTGGTGACGGTAGTAAATTATGCCATTGAAAAATGTTGTATGGATTCCATATTCAGTTACGGTGGATATAAACTACAGGTTTTGTTCATCTCGTCACTCCGTCAAGATGTTTGCTCCAGAAGGCAATATCATAGTTTTATTAGTGTCCAAATTAATTAAGGACGAGGAAAAGGGTTTATATATGCGAGTCCCTTGCTTGGTTTGTCATTTGTGGATCTCTTTATGCCTATTGTTTTATTAGAGCTAAATAAACACCCTTGACTTCAACAATTCAGTGATTTAATTGGCCCTAAATCTGTTGACAGGGTGCACACATGTGCATGTCCCGGCCTTTACAGTAAACTCTCGCTCAAGATTAGCTTTCAGATAGCTTTAAAATTCTAAAAAGCTACACAGGACTGACAGGAGTAACATAGATTAAACTCAAAGGAGTTTCCTACCTTGACAACATGGCAGAGTTTGATCAGCAGTGCAGGCAGGGAGCTGGCATCATAGTCCTGCAGGCGCAGGCCGTAACCAAAGGTCTTGCTGTATTCTGGGAGTAGCTGGCTGACGGGAAGGCTGGAGTTTTTCTGAGCCCGTAGCAACTTGACCAGCTGAGCTGCCAAGGCCTTAATACGCTCCACTTCTGTCAGAGTTAACACTTTCTCCTCACCACACTCCAAAACCTGACACAGACGGGGGACATTTGCTCTCAATATCGACAGAATCGAAAGGAGAATTTCTCCAGAAGTGAAAGTGGATTCAGTAACCCAGTTTAGCAGGGCATGTTTTCAAAATCAATATTCATTTAACTAAAAGCATTTTCGGTTTAAATTGTTTTAGGAAGAAAGAAATGCAAAAATCACAGAGTGTATCATTGTCCAAGACGATCCATTTTGGCTACAAATAAAGTGCAGCCATGTGGAGTCACCCACTGCCAGCTAACTGATACATCCACCGATACTGAGACTTCATTTCATTGTGGGAAATTGAGAGGCTGCAGTTACAAACATCTTCCTTACTCACCATCAGTACGTCAGGGATCGCTTCAAAAAGTTCCATGAGCTTGGTGAATCCATAGTAGCTGAGTTTGCACTGACGTCCGAAGTGATGGTGATAGGTGGGGATGAACTTACTGAAGGGCATTCGGCAGTGAGGCTGGTGACGGAGCAGGTCGACCACCTCTTTAGCAAACTGCTTTGTGCGCTCCATCTCATCCATGGTACGCTCTGAAGACAAACACGTGGAATTACAGTATGGGATGAAACGCATTCACCTTTGATTTCTATTTATTTTACTGATTATTTCATGGTTTTAATGGCTAACCTCTCTTGGGAACAGAAATGACTGTGTCTGTGGCCTGTTGTGTTATGGTGATGGTGGTTTCAGGGATCTCAGACAGCAGATCCATCAGATCACATACACCATAGTCAATAACCCTCCAGTCTCTGGAGAAGCACCTGATACAAAAAGTTTACACAAAATTTATTAAGCGGCCAAAAACACTGATGATAAAAACCCCTTTAGGGTGTTCAGTTTTTTGCATCCTCTACAAAAACAAAGACAATGGAAAAGCATCTTCCACAGCTGCGGTGTTCACTGACCAGTGGTATGCCTGCATGAAGTCCTTGATCGCCACTTGTTTGCTGGCTTGAAATTTGAGCAGTTTGAGCAGGTCTTGGGTGAAGCGTTTCACTTGAGCTCGATGGGTCAGTGTCAGTACACGCTTTGTGCCCATGCCCAAGATCTGTAGGTAAAACAAAACAAAAAAAAACATAAACAAAAGTACAAATTATTAGTTGGTAATTATTTTTGCAATTATGTGGGTTCCTAATGATTGTGACTACCTGCAGAACGTGTGGCACAGCCTCCAGCAGCTCCAGCAGTTTGGAGTAACCATAGTCAGAGACACGGCACTGTTTGGCAAAGTGATGGTGGTACGAGGGTATAAACTTGCTGATGGGCATGACGCAAGATGACTGACTCTTCAAGAGGTCAATAATCTCCCGGCTGAATTGAATGAGTTGGGGGTTTCCCACTGGACTTTTGCAGCGCTGAATCCACGGCTCTGTATGCGGAGCACAAAGTTATTAAAAAAACTGAACATTTTTGGTTTGTGGACAAAACAAGACATTTGAGATCATGTCCATTTTTTTATTTTCTGAAATTCTATGAAATCAAACTACTGTATTTATTGATAAAATAAATGACAATGATGAAATAATTATTAGCTGCAGCCCTAAAATACAGTATATATCAGACCGCATAGCCATAAGTGTTCCACAGTGTTGAACAAATCTGTGTAATGAGTAAAGGTTCTTACCAGTATTTGGTGCTGGTGGTTTGTTATGGATCCACTTGATGACTTTGAAGCCATTCTGAGCTGTGACTATCGTGATGCTGGGGACACAAGTAATAAGGTGCTCCAGGGAAACACCACCCTCCAGTGTCTCACTGCCAAGTTGCAGTGAACTAAATTTTGCCGCATAACAGTCTGGAAAACTAAGTAGGAAAATAAATTGGCTTTATTTATAATGAAAAGTATTATTTAATATTAAAAAAGCTTGAACATGAATTTAGGCTCTCACCTGAGGAGTGGAAGGGTTCCCTCGTGTGACTGGAGCAGACTGTGGACCTCAGAGGCTAAAGTGCTCAGAGACATCACAACGAATGGGATTTGATAGGAGTCTGGGTCAAAGTCAGCCTCACTGCAAAAAAGAGATTAATGGAAAAAGGCATGAGCATGTATTTTGAAAAATGGCAGAAAGATGAGACCGAGGAGAGGAGAAAGTATATGACGAGGCAGTATAGCAGTTTTCTAAATCGGAAGATGGCAGTAATGCAACATCCTGGATGCAAGCTGCCGTTAGACTCCATGGAAGGAGAAGAAGGAAAGTGGTACCTGAAGCCCTGCTTTGTGTAGTGTTGTCTGCAAATAGGTTCATGGTACTCAAGCTCCTCGAACACTACAGGGCTTCCACTCGCAGAAGAGGAGCCCTCCTGGGACTGAGAAGACCCCAGTGGGCTCTGGCGGATTTGGCTGCTGGGCAGAAGGCACACGAGTCTCGAGCCTCCCTGTTCCCGTACAGCCACCAACTCTGGTAGTCTGTACAGATCCCCAACGACAAGCTTACGGGAATATCTGGAAGGTGGGATAAAAGAGTACATACTTTGAATAAAAGGTATATACTATGACAAACACTATGTACAATGGGAAAACAGTCAACATTTAAGAAGCTGAAAACAGGATGACATTTTTTATTAATTAAAATCAAAATAGTTGGTGATAAATTTAGTAATTGATCAGTAATCAATTAATTACTTAACTGTTGTAGCCCTACTGTAATGGACCAAAAAAACATTAATGAAGTAAGTAAAATATCAGTGACTTACTTTTTCTCGTAGATTTCATTGAACTTGAAGAGGGGAAGACAACTGGCAGGTGCATCCTGAAGTATAGTGATGATCTCTGTGCTGTTAAGTGACCAAACAATAAAACCCAATTAAAAAAATAAAATATCACAATGCTAAGGTTTCAATCACAGCAAGCTATGACCATCATTAACCAAACGTGCAACACAAGTTAACAAATTGTACACGAGCAAAGAACAAGTCATACCTGAGCAAGGCAAGAGATTTGCTGCTGCCACCAGTGATCAGAGACACCTGGATGCGTTTGCCTCCAATCTTGTAACGATGCAGGCCGCTGACGGCGCTGATGGCTTGCTGAAGGGACAACATGCGAACTGTGGCCTTCAGCTGATAGTCAGTGTGAGGACTAAGCTCTACAGCTTTCACCTAGACAAAACAATTCATACCAAGATGTGATGGGACTCGGACAAAAAGCGAAAAGTATCAGTCCTCAACAATTTGAGTACGTTTTTTTATAAAAATAAAAACACATTTTCTAATGTGAATCAGTTTAGGTTTATCTGCTCCTCTATAAACATTAAATATCTTTCGTCAGGGGACTTTGAGGACGTAATCAATCATGAGAATAGGACTCACCCGTCCATATCGAGAGAAGGTGTCATGCAGTGTCTGCTGGAGGTCCTTGCGGGACATTCTGTAGTCCAGGTTGCCCACCTGGACCTCTGCCCCCTCTGAGAATGGCTCGGGTTGGCCTTCAAGACTTGGGCTACGAGGGGCAGCAAGAATAGGAGAGGAGCGGCTGGACAAGCAGGGGGACGCACTCCTAAATTTGGAGAAAGGAAACAGTATATTTAAATATGCGTTATATTATGGAGCTCTGTATTCTCTTGATATGCTCTAGAGCCAACTTAATCAAATGAGAGTGTATAGCCTTCTTTCACACTAAAGTCAGTAAGCAGACCTGAGATTTTTTTTAAACCCAGCTGAAGTCACTAAAAAGGCAGTTAACAACATTCCTTTTGCCAGTGGTTCATCTGCACTATGGTTTTCACATGTGTGACTTTTGTACCACAAACAAAACATGTCGGAGTGAAAAAATAAACTCCATTGCTCTCAGTAAAAATGTTACGATGGTTAAGTTTTTCGCATATTTTTCTCTCTTTGAATCGATCGTTTAGATGATGCGACTGATGATATCGAGTGCTGTCCCCAAGAATAAATAAATAAATCAAGGATCATTACGGACACCAATTCTAGAGTGAATACTGTTAAACACACAGCCCATTTAAACCCCAGGATTTAACATGTTTTTGACCAGGGGGAATAGGGTACAAGTCACCTGGACGACCACGAGCCCTGGGAGAGGACGAGAGGACTGAAGCTCCTGTGCAGGTTCAGCTTGCTGAAAGCTGAAGGGGTGCTTATTTGGAACTCCCCCGAATTCCTGTCGTCTTGTTCCACGGGAGATTCGGTCGCACTGCGAGGATTAGAGCCCTCTCGTCTGCATGGAGAGATTGAAAAAGCAGAACATATGTAAGACAAATGACATGCTGTGCTTCTAATTTGTCTCTTTTGTTACACTGTTGCGGAACAGCATTTTCACACTCCGCAATCATCAGATCCCATTAGACCCCATCAATGTCACCATCATGTGTACCTCCTCCTGTACATGGATTCTCCAGTGAGGCCAGGTTTGGGCAGCTGCCCCATGGACCCAGTCTCAGTGGTGCCGTGTGGAGAGGAAGAAGCAGCACGCCCTTTATCCAGTTGATGAAAGCCAATTCTGGACTTGCCATCCACACTACCCGGCTCCTGGATCAGACAGACACTTAAGGTTAATGTATGTTGACTGGCTGGAATCCTGATGTGTGCATGTGCGCATGGGAGGCGAGACTGAAGCGATTAGTTAAACTTGTTAGTGCAGATGAAAAAAAGCTTAATGGAAAAAGTTACGGGAGAGAATGCTTTGATGTTCTTTAGTATGATGAGGGCTGCACATTTTAATCAAACTAGCTGTACAAATCCAGCTGAATATCATCATTTAGTTTTTTTGAGAGGTAGTGACTCCAGAGTGTGTGCCCAACGTTTTAAAACATGAATGTACTGCATTATACATGAGCTGCTGTGATTAGATATGACTATGGCAGGAACTCTGAGATGTTCAAAGCCAAGCTAAAGCTACAAATAGGAATGTCATCATGACAGTGGCAAAAACAGCCCATTTTAACAAATCTGTTGCTGCTGTAACCAAAAAATACAAGCACAATATTTAGTGTGCTTCACATTTTAATGTTTTCACAATAAACTAGATCTGCAATAGATAGATTACTTTAGTTTTAGTGTGATGTGTATGCATCATCATATTATCTCCATCATGAAGAATATGTTTTGGTTTCAGCAGCTTAACTCAGACATAAGGAACCGATAGTGATGCTCGTTCTGAGGGAGTAGGTTATGGCATGAAGGAATGATTTGACGTTGATGCTCCTTGACAGTTTGGTTCAAATCAAGCAAGAAAAAGCCAAGTTACTCCAGACATCAGAACAGTACTCTGAACGTGGCATGAGCTGCACATGCCAAGGCCATAAAAAATAAACACATTAACGCATGGAGCAGAGTTTGGACAAAACAGAGGAACAGGCAACTTGCATGAAGTACTACAACAGCACTAATATACTGAACGAAGCAGCCAGAAGAAAGTATAAAAGCTAAAATAGATAATTCATAAATGAATGATGACAGAGAACTGAACATGCAGAACAACAGGGGACACATGAAGCACTACCAACACCAGACACATGCTACATGCTAGCACAGGCAGACAAACGAAGCAAGCTGCTACAAGCTGTTAGTGTCAAGGCGGCAATTAGGACACTGGCGGAAAAAGCTACTGCAATTACAAAGCAGCCCAGACAAGGACAGAGGGCAATGGAGGTTAAGGGGAAGCAGGCACCGGCGAGACTGCTGACCTGATGGGGCTTGGCTGGAGCACCACCGGGAGGCCCACTGCACCCTCTCCTGGGGCTGTAGGGCCTTTCAGGCACTGGGCCAGGGGTGTGGCATGGGCGGGTTGCTCGCCGTGGCCTCCTGGGTGACCTTGGCTTCTCCAGGGGCAGAAATGAGAAGGAGGATATGGATGGGGGCGGGGGGAACACTGAATCCTGGGACTGTGAGGGTTGGGGCAGAGCCCGAGGCAAGGGATGGGGCTGAGACTGAGGCTCAGGACTAGCATCGTCTCTGGGCCGTGGGGAGAAGGAAAGGCTGATTCGGCGGCCAAACACATCCTCATTTTCCATTCGTTTGCGTGCACGCGCAGCCGTCTCTGGGTTGCCAAACCGGAGTACTGCTGTGCCCTGGGCGATGCCCAGCACCTTGCCACCACAGTTGTCAGACAGGCGGCGGAGCCTGAGCTTCACAGCGTTCCGTAGGCTCTTGTCACAGTTGACAGGGAGGTTGTGCACATAGAGGAGGTTGAAACTGGGCTGAGGGAGGGGAGGAAGAGACAGCGCGCCTGTCTGGTTTGTATGATTTACACTTGCAAAAAGATTACAGCAGTTTGGAGAAAGGCTGTATGTGCTCTAGACTTAGGACAGATGGTAATAACCCCTAAAATAAAATTGAATATGATTAAATATACATTCCAACTGCCTCACTCTCTGCCTTCTTGGTCCACACTTAAGTGAGATTCTGTTTGATTACTTGTGTCAGTATGAACTTACCTTATTTACTACAGAATAAGATCAAAACAGTATTTTACCAAATCTAAATAAGACATTTTTAAAGCCTACCTGTGCTTTGACAAGCATTCGTGGTGGCAGATCAGCTGTGATTTCTTGAAAGGCCACATGGTGGTGGGCGTGCTGCAGTAGAGCTGGAGATGTATGATTGCCATGGACCAGGATTACCTTGAAACCATGGCGGTGACGCAGGTCACTCAACTCACTTGCAAAGTTTACATCCGCTGTAAGGAAAAGATCACACTTGTTAATGCAAAAATCATTTTGTGCAGCAAGAGTGTAGCTGATTAACACGATCTGAACTCACAAGATACTAATACGACAGTTGCCGGTGCAGTGTGGGTATCAGCAAAGCGCCGAAGGCTCTGGCGAAGTTTGTCATCTGCAGCATTCTTGGCTGTGGCGTTGATATGTGCAACAGTAACCTGAAAGTTTGAGAGATACTCATTATCTGTTGAGTGTCTGCAACCATTACAGAATTGGCCAATATTAGATATTACCTGGCAGTTGTTGAGCTCTTGAATGACAGCTTTGCACTCCTTGCTGATATCACAGACACAAATAAATTCTGCCTCACGATGACCCTGGAAGAAACGGCTGCGAATCCGCTGGACAACAGCTCCAGCAGAGCGACCACTGGGGACACTGCAGTTCTCAATGTCCCAGAAGACCCCCACTGGTGGGATGTTTTCAGGACCATTAGTCTCTGGTGAACCTGACACACAAATGATCATAAAACAATAGCCAATATTAAATTGGACATCCTTTCAAAAACGATTTCACCTACACTCAAGTGAGCTTACGGTTTCAAACAGTCCAATCTAGATCATTGAAAAACATCTGATAAAATATTAAAATTCTAATGAAAATATAGAATGGCATGAAAACATTTGTGCCCCTTTTAACAAATTGACTGTTGCTGAACTGACTAAAAAAGAGGCATACACTTAATCAAGATTATTATTTTATGTATGTTTTATACAATTGTAGATAAAAAAAATATAAAGAACCCTTGGTGATGCAAGCATTTACAATAAAAAAAAAGCTGTGATTTAGCCCTTGTGGGCTTAGTCCATCTAGAAAAGTGACAGATGTTCTTATGCAAAAATTTAAAATCTTCTTTGCCATTACCAAAGCCTTCACACACACACTGTACCTGACCATACATACCAAGTTATGTTCTGAACAGTTTGTTTTGTTATTTTAAATGGTAAAAGATGGAAATACAAGGTATTCTTGATTTAGATATAAACAAATCATCTTATAATTCAAGTGTTCTTTCACTCATTTAAATATACAGGGTGACAAACAATTGCCAGTGTATATGCTAGGATTCAACATTAAATTATTGAGCCCACTAACCATACTTCGGGCCAGTCTTGGTCGATGGCATGATCATCATGCCATCAGAGGAGGTACCACAGCCATTGCAAATAGGGATAGGGATGGGTGCAGTATTGGGCCACACCTTATCTGACTCTGATGCCAGACCATTCATTGGCTGGAAACAGGAACATGAATACAACAGTCAGGTAAAAGAGAAACTATGACATCAGTGGCAAATCATGGTTACAAATACGAGTTTTAACAAAACAAAACCTATGTTTCACTTTACATGACCGAGGCCATCCATGATATAGCACCACAGTGACCTATAAGTGATCTTCATCGCACAAATACACAACAAAACAACACATGCAGCCGGTAGCCTTAGCAACAGCTGTAGCTCAATTAGACCACTGTTCTTGTCCAAGAATACAAGCACAAGCAGTGATTTAATGAAGTGTTAGGCCAGATGGCGATATGCCCCCTTTCAGTTTGTTAGTATTAGGCATATTCTTGTTGATCTATTCCGTCACGTTTTCTTTTCTTTTTTTTCAAAGAGCACCCAGGCTGGCTGAAGTCCAACTGGTCAGGTTATGTCGGATTTTGGGAAATTCCATTTAGTAACATTTCAGTCAGACTAATGTTAAGAAAAATGTAAGGTCTTGTTTAAGTGGGACTAACACAATATTTAATTTATTCCTAACAACACATTTAAGTACTGAGTGAATAAAAAAAGCTCTACCAACCTTCAAAAAGCACTCTTGACAGTAGTGCGCCCCCTTCACACAAACCGTGCGTTCTACATTTAGGTGCATAGGCTTAGAGCAGAAGTGTGCTGAGGTGGTTGTAGTGGTGATGGTGGTAGGGGTTGGGTGGTCACCAAGTGTACTTCTCTGGGATCTTCTGGCTGACGGGCTGTAGTCCACACCACAGGTGTAGTAGCCAGAAGAGGCCAGGCAAGAGCCATGCACCGGAGCAGTGAAAGAAGAGACAGAGGGAAGAGAGGAAGCCAAAGGGGCTGAGGAGGGGAACAAGCTGGACTGACTGCATGGAAGAGGTAAAGCTGGACAGGTGTAAGGAAGCCCTGAACAACAGGGGAGGTTGGGGTGTGAAGAAATGGGCTGAGAGGTAGCAACAGTGGAGGACAGCTGAGGTTTGTAACCAAGGCTGAGCAATGGATCAAGAGCGTTACCTCTACGTCCAAAGCTCAGGTTACTTTCATACTGATGAACAGATGAGGCAATAGTGCAAGGTCCAGATCTGCTAATACTGCTGTTGCTGATGGTTGCTCCCAGAGATCGTGGGGGAATGTAGAGGGAGACAATGTTGCTATTGCTACCAACAAAACCACCACCATCTATTAACCTCTTTCCATCTGTGGTGCAGTAGTCACAGTGAGTGCAAATGCTTACTTTGGGGCTACCACTCTCTTGTTGCTGGAGTGATGGTTGCTGTTGGTGGGAGCCTTGTGTAAGCTGTGGTGGTGGAGGCAAGCAGGGATGAGGTAAAGGGAGAGGGGCCAGAGAGAAGGGCTGGGATGATTGGGAGGAAGTATGGTGCGGTGGTGGAGGAGGAGGAGGAGGAGGGACATCTTTCAATTCCAGCACAGCCTTTCTGCTCTCCATGTAATTGTTCTGGAAAACAAACGAAAAGAACAAACAAAAGAAATGATTAATTTGTTACTATTTTGATAATGTGGCTGTAACTTAAAACTGGATTACACAACTTTTAAATATTAACAATGTATGTTGCATTCAAATCACTGTCAAATGAGTATACAAAATGCAGATGAAGCCCATCAGCTCCATGTAAGGTCTGTATAGCTGTGTTTAGATCCTGCCCTGTACACAGGAAGTGATTTTTTAAATGACAAAGCAAACGGAGGAAACAGCAACATTGTGCTAGTAAGCAAGATGACAGCACTGTTGCTGTATACACACAAATGATTCCTCAGTCAGTATTGCTTGACAGATAATGTCATGTTACATCATTTATATTTAAGGAGGACCAAACATTGACAAATTAAAATAACACAAAAACAAAAGTTATGCACTACAGCTTAAATACCAGGTCTGAGTGGAGTCAAAGAGTTATCTGAACTATTGCAAATCTTATCAACAAAGAACACAAATCCATTCCGACATACTGTATACAAGTAACTATTTTATCAGCAGACAAACCGACTCAAATTCCCCTTCTACTCTCAAACATGTCTACATGTGTATGACACTAATAACAGTTAAATACACCTACTTGCTTATCTGTGTGATGAGGGGCAGTTGTTTCGGTGGTGGAAAAGCAGTCTTTGAGTTTCCACAGCAGGGTCGAGGCCTCTGTTTTGGGGTGATTGAGCCATGGGAACGGATTAGCGCTGCACATGGATCTCTCCTTTCCCAGTCCTTCCATCATACAACCCAGAGAGGTCTTTCACCATACTGTGACCTCTCTTCTCTTTCATGCTTTCCTTTTATGAAGAAACGAAAGAAGTCAGGCTACACTGGTAGTTTCGGAGTAAAGTCCTGACTGACTCATTTATGATAGCACAGGTGAGCTTCGGGTTGACGTAGGTAAATAAAGGAAACACGTCACAACATTAACAAACTTAGCAAGTCTGGACTGTTTATCCGAAACGCGAAAAAATATGGGTCAACAATACATCCTGTTAACAGGAAGCTAGCTAAACGCCATGCTAACTATTGCTCCATGCGAAACAATTAGCTTTATCAGCTAGCTTGAGGCCGCTTCTGAATTCAGCTAATTTTAAAGTGAAGTGTTTGGACGGAGCAAATGGCGCGTTTATCGCTAAAAAAATTGCAACATTAATATTAACGGTCATGTTTAGCAGGAAAAAAAAGCTGCTCCGACATGCTTACGAACATTAACTTCTTTAGAAACGGCGACAATTCCGCAACAACAGTTGTTTTATTTACCTGAGAAAGTCTTGCCTTTCACATCTTCCTCAAAGGAATGACCGTTCCTCTCTGTTTTTACCCCCGACAAACCCCCACTGTTTTGTATCTTGTGTCTGCCGGAAAGCCCGCGCAGGTGTCGCAAACTTATCAATAAGCCATTCTTCTTCCGTCCCGTTTAATGTTGTGTGGCAACCTGCGTTACGACGCGTTATCGCCACCTACCTGTTGCCTGAGTGTTGCATAAAATAAAATAAAATAAAATAAAATAAAATAAAATAAAATAAAATAAAATAAAATAAAATAAAATAAAATAAAATAAAATAAAATAAAATAAAATAATCATTATAATAACTAGGAGCCGTCCATAATTTCAATATGTAGATATTTTTAAAGAATCTCATTTTGCCCTTTTCATATACTATATATCGGGGTCAGCCTTTATGGGGCCCTAAGCCGAATTTGATTTGGGCCCCCTCCCACCACCTCAGAGTAGACGGTGCTTGAATATTATTGATACCACTGAAACACTTTTATAGTTGTGCTATTTATTTATTTTTAACCTTAGATGGCAGTAAAATCACAAAAGTGGATTAGTATTCATTTGCATTTTAGTATTCAAGTGTGATGATACTGATCTTGAAAAAAACAAGTAAACCAGTAATGACTGTTTTTTTTAAACCTAGAACAGATATGAAAAAGAAAACGATTTTATTGCAGACAGCTCAGATCCGAGGAGACCTGAGACAATGCCTGACATCTGAACCGTTAAGGCATCACAACAGATTATGGCGAGCAGCGTGCCAGGTCTGATACATATAGTAAGTAAGCCTTGAGATAGTGTCTCCGGTCCAGATATTGTAAGTTACGGCTGCTAATATTGAACACCAGAACTCTGGTTATAAGAATATGTGAGTAATTAAACTTAAAGTTGGCTGAAGATTAAAAGTTTTCTCTTACACACACTTAATTAGAAACTAGACTTATTTGAACTGCCTTGAGTTGTTTACATAGTACATACATTGAATTTAATTGAACAATGAAGTGGTATAAAATTAATGAATGAATGTTTCTTCTTTTCTTTCTTAAAATAATGAGGTTATCATATAAGGACTGTCAAAGATTCTCCACCTACCATTTGCTAAAAGTGTTTTTTGACAGGCAACATCCAAATTATATTAATAATGACAATAATACAACTGTCTATCAAGACAGCACATAATAACCAGTGTAGGACCTTTTCCTTAAGTATAGTATAGTATAGTACAGTACACTATAGTATAGTATAGTACAGCATGGTATAGTATAGTATAGCACAGTACAGTACAATATAGTATAGTACAGTATAGTATAGCATAGTGTAAACACAGCTATTAATGTAAAATCAGGTTGTCATATTTAAATGCAACATCCAATACAATAGTGCATGCATGAGTGTTTCTTTGTGTGAGTTGTTTCTTGATAATGCGGCAGGTGCATTGGACGACTCACGGTCGCCCTCTAGTGGCAGTCAGCCAGGACAGCCCGCTGCCTCCTGATGTCTGTGGGGGTTTTACAGTTAACGGACTGCAGTTTCTGAGCAGTGAATGGAGGGATGCGTAAACAATCACACCTCAGGGTTTCACACATTGATCTCCAGTGTTCCCTCTGTCATTAGTTCAGACCTCAGAGTTCGGCACTTCGCTTATTTGGACTCTTCGAAACTAAAAAAAGAGAAACCGACTCGTCCGTCAGGTGATTATTAAAGGACAACACCGGCGTTTTTGTTCCCGTCCGTCATGGCGATCGCTCACGTCGCCACGGAGTACGTTTTCTCCGACTTTTTGTTGAAGGAGCCCGCGGCGGAGGCCAAGTACAAGGGGCTGCGTCTGGAGCTGGCGGTGGACAAGATAGTGACGTTTCTGGCGGTGGGACTGCCTTTGTTTCTCATCTCGCTCGCTTTCGCTCAGGAGGTGTCAGTGGGTGAGTTGTCAGAGCATCCTCTGTGTGAAGAAGTGGCACTTAATAATCATGTTAGGCGATAACGTAGAACAATACAAAAACAATGTGGAGCTGATCAGTGTTCGCTCTTTTTAGACACGCAGTGATATTCGTGTGTGTGTGTGTGAGCATTTGCTTAGAAGCGTGGATGCTTGAGAAGGTGTGGTTCAAGTCTCCACCCTTTTGTCTCCCTCACGCCCAGATGAGTGAGTCAGATGACGTATGTGCTGCTGCTGATGATGATGGAAAGTTAAGGAAGCTTCACACACTGACAAACTCTCCGACACTGGGGCGGTTTAGGAGCCAATGGGGCCCCTTGGCACAGACTGGAAAAGCTCCTCCCAAACAATAATATGTCACATAATTACCAGTGTTATTTGGCTTCAGGGCCACATTAAACTATTAGGATGAATAACATTATAGTGAAGATAGTAGTCAGGATAGTAGCACAGAGGCTTGGGCTCCAGGGCTCCAGGGCTCCCCAGGGCTCCCCCCCCAACACCTGGGCCCCTGGGCCCTGATAGGCCCGTTCAGTAATCCTTGCTCCTATGTGTAGCCCTTATATATACAGTAAGCCAGTGCCATGTAGACACGCATGAGCAAAACATACAGCAAAATGTATTTTAAAAAGAAAATACCCATCTAAGAAATGTGTCAAACTAAAGTACAAAATACAGCTGCCAAACCATGTATCAAAATATAATACTGTATTTTTAAGTAACCCTGAGATTTTTTTTTCCCGGTAACTCAGGTTCTAGGACCTCTTCCTTAAGTATAGTATAAGCAAAACTATTAATATACCATCAGGTTGTCATATTTAATACCCAATTAACATCCAATACAATCATTTCCCACTGTTAAGCTGCTAAAAATTATGCTAATAAGTTTTCATGTTAAATGTGCAAGAAACACTTTGAGGCAGGAAGTGACCTTGTCAGGTTGTACACAACATAGCAGTAAACCATCTCAAAAAGTGCATTGACTAAATGGAGAACCATTCAAAAAAGTATTTTGATACAAAATATGGAGGCTTCAAAATAATTTTACTGAACCATGTGCAGTCTGTATATTCTGTCCTTCCCTTGAGCCAGGTTGTGACTAATTAAAGCCATTATAGATAAACCGGTGCCATATGGACACATCATGTGAGGAGACTATCTCACACATGTCAACAACAGAAGGTGATGCGCTAAATTAGATCAACATAATTCCCTCTTTAGTGCAAACACAAGCTCCATCAGCATGTTTAACAAATCTATATAATCTTCACAGGCTACATAACCACAGTCTGGTGTTATTCTGATTATTATTTATATCATATCACAGTCAGTTCTGATAAAGACACTGAGACAAGAAGACTGAAAAACATTCCATTAAATTGTATGTTACATACTGTTTTTAGCAAAGAAGGTCGCTAGTTTGCATCCCGGTTTGCTCCTTTCTGTGTGGAGTTTGCATCTCTTATCCCTGGGGGTTGGCCAGGTACTCTGTTTGTCTTCCACATGTCCAAAAACATGCAGAGAGGTTAGCTGGACTCTCTAAATTGGTCTCCTGTCCAGGGTGTACCCCACCTTTCACGGCAGTGGCGTGCACAGGTAGACACTAGGTGGTGCTATAGCACTTTCCCTTTGCCCTCTGGACCAAGCAAGTGCCTTTTAACTGTGTATGTGGCCCATGCTGACATGACCATCTATAAATACTCGACGATTAAAAGCAGGTGATAATATTGACCCAATTAATATTATTTTTTAATTAATACTCCCGGTAGAATGTCAGTAGAGTTTGTCATTGGTACAGCATGTGAATTTATCAGTATACTTAGGCTGAATATTTAGTATCGTGTAGGTTTACATTAGGCTACATAATTAACACTTGCAGTAACTGATTTGCTAAATGAAAAACAGAAATTGCCTGCAGAAAAAGTAGCCTTTTGCCTTGTTGTAATGTAACCAAGCAGTCTTATTCATACTGTTGGTCTCTTTTTATTTAACAACTGCTGCATAATGCCTTGAAAGGAGAGAATAAGAAAGGGAAAAGAAAGGGAGCTACAGCAGGCAGCCCAGGGGAGCAGCTCGAATCTCTCCTGGATAAGAGCATCCATCAGCAGCAAGGAGGAAGATGAAGATGAAGATGAAAGGTCAGTCAAGACCAGAGTCATGTTAACCGTTTGGGCCTTTTGAAGCTCAAATTTTAAAGTTGAACTGTTCCTCTAATTTTATTGAAATATCTTAAAAGGCAGCCGGGAGGGTTAGGGCTAGAATAAGGCAGCTGATAGTTCCACATGCTGGACAGAGTACCGGTGGATGGATGATCACGCACAGAGAGGATGAAGACAGGCCGTTAAACTTAGACATTTTCGACTTAAAACACGGGTGTCAATTTTAACAATGGTAACAATGTCTCTCTTTTGTCCGAGATTCCCAGGAAGACACGGCCTGTGGACAGTATGTTGGTTTATGTCCAACAAAGCATCAGCGAGTCTGTCAATCATTTTGTTGGCCCTGACTCTCCTGTCAACTATCTGGGTCACTGTGCATGGCCTGACTGGATTTACTTTTGTACTCCCTATATAACAGAGCACAATGTAACCCACCAACAATCTTTTACACAGTTAGTGGAGCCGATGATGGCAGGTTAACTGACTCTACTCTTGCCTGTGATTCTTCACTTTCCGTCATCCAGGTACGCAGATCAGCTGCTTCGCTCCCACTAACTTCTCGTGGAGGCAGGCTGCGTATGTGGACTCGTTTTGCTGGGCTGCGGTGCAGCAACAGGCCAACAGTTCCCCACTATGGCTGCACAAGGTTCACACGTCACATTAACATCCACAGACAATGTAGATATATCGATATGTTCTTTCAATAATTTTAAGACTACATTTTATGTTATTTTCCATATCCCCCCCCTCAGTTCTTTCCATACATCCTGCTCTTACTGGCCATCCTCATGTACATCCCAGCGCTGTTCTGGCGTTTCACTGCGGCTCCGCACCTCTCCTCTGACCTCAACTTTATCATGGAGGAGCTGGACCGCTTTTATAATCGCTCCATCAAGCTGGCGAAGAACCTGGCGTCCAGCAAAGATGCACCCGAGGACACGCAGAGGTAATCACGTTATCGGCTGGCTCCAGGTTTTTGAAAGAAAAGAGACAAAATACAGGAGGGTGATGAAGATGGCGAGGAATAATCTGCATGAAATTATCTTGGAAGACAGAAGTAGAACCTCGCTCCAATTATTCTCTTACTTTGAAAAGCATGCCTTGATTTCAGATCTTTTACTCATCGTTAGTCTAAAAGCATAACTGCCTAAAGTAATTTTTTTGGTAATTGTGATATCTGCCTAACTTAACTCTCCTACCACTGCTGCATCACCCTACCTTATTCCCTACGTCCTACATTCAAATATGACTTGAATGACTATGCTATTAGGCTAATGTCATAAAACTTCACTGAAAATCCATAAAGAGAAATCCCAACTTCCTCTCTTGATGTGGGAATGAGACATGTATCTCAGATCCACTGTCTGATGATTGAATAACACTTTTATCTCTGGAAATTGGTTAAAAAAAAAATAAAAAATTGTATATTTTTTGGGTGAAGTGGCCCTGATCCAACCCATGAGTTGATCAAAGTGTTTTGTGTTCTTACAGTGTCATTATGTTGTTCTTCTGTGTGTCCGTCACTGGTTTCAACGTCACATAATGCATTAATTCTGTGACAGCGCTTTGGACCTGACTGAGAGCTGCTTCAAATACCCTTTGGTGGAGCAATATCTGAAGACCAAGCGTTTTTTCCGCTGCCTTGTGGTGAAGTACCTGGTGTGCCGAGGCCTGACCCTGCTGACCCTCCTGCTGGCCTGCATCTACCTCGGCTATTACATCCAACTGGCCTCCTTCACAGACGAGTTTCCCTGCAACCTGCGGACGGGAGTGCTGAAGAACGACAGCGCGGTGCCGTCTGCCGTCCAGTGCAAGCTGGTGGCAGTGGGTGTCTTCAGGCTGCTCAGCTACATCAACCTGGTGGTGTATGTGCTTCTCGCTCCGCTGGTGGTGTATGCCGCTCTTGGACCGTCACGTCAGAGCACGTGCTTCCTGCGGCCGTATGAGATACTGCCAGGGTTCGGTTCTTTAGGCGTGGTCACGCCGTTCTACAACGACCTCAGCATCTATCTGCTGTTCCTGCGGGAGAACCTGAGTGAACTCAAATCTTTCAAGTGTCTGCAGGTGGGTCACAAGTCACAGGTGGAGGACAAGTGCAGTTAGGGCAGGCTTCAAGCTGAATTTATTTCACCTGTGCTTCACTATTATTGATAGCATTCACTTTATTACAGCTGTATTATTTACTCCAAACCAGTGCCACTATTGTTTTTAAAAAACATTAGAGGACAGTAACCTCCCAGAAATGGCCCTTTACTTTCATATTCAAAGTGAAGCACTAAGTGTGGTAATACTGAACTTGAAAGAAAACAAAAATGACAGACACTGCATTGTAACTAGTTTAATAGCCTTGGTTTTTAAAACTTGTAACATATGTGCAAATAACGTACACTTAACACTATTCAGATATATAGATGTAGCTAAAGATATCTAGATTTCTTCTAAATGTTGAATTATTTTTTTCCCTACTCACAGCAGCCGCTTAGTTCGCTTATGTCTTGGGCCGGTCTGGCTCTGAGTGTAGTTGTTCAGTGTCCCCCAGGACCAGGATTGAGAAAAACTGTAGTAAAAAAAAAAACAGGAAATCCCAAACACAGAAAAACAAACAGAAGAACATAAACTATGAGTATGAGTATGAAAAAACTAACAAACCAAATTGAACCAACTTAGACACTGGGGAGCACACAGACTAAATACACTAGGGGAGGCAGGGACAATCAAACACGGGTGAGACAAACAAGACACAGGTGGAACACGTTGGGGCGGGGCAGACAATCAACAGGGAAGACAGGACAGGAAGCAAAACTGGACATGGTACACACAAGGAGAAATTAAACAATAAAACAGGAAACAAGGGACTGAAAACAAAACAGAACTAAAAGCACAATGTAAAGAGAACAGATTCATAAAAAGTCCAATAACAAGTGGGTTGTGACAACAAGAATGCATGTTGTGTATCCTCGGCATACAATTTTTCATAACTGTGAATTCATTTTATCCATGTATGTCCACTTTTGTTCAAGTTAACATGTCGAGAACAACATGGTCAGTGAATCAGTGATAGACATTTGTTAGAAAATTTGAAAAGGGAATGTTTTATTCACAGGTGCTCGAGCTACTGCAAGAGGCAGGCGATGAAGGCCTTGACACCATGTGCCTGCTGCAGTCCCTGGGTCAGGTGAAGACCGATGTCATAGACTGTAAGATGGCGTGCACACGCAAGGACAAGAAAAACACTGACAAGCCTGAGTAAGGTGAAGGAGACCATTCATTTCTCTGCATTTGACAGCACATCAGTGAAATCAGTTATGTTTAAAACTTAAAATAGTCTTCTTTTGTTTCAGACCTCTCCGCCTTGTCACTAAATAACTGACTTGATGAGGATCGAGCCTGATGTCGGGGCCATAACGATGTTAGTTTTATCTCATTTGCTGATAGTGTAGTTATACCAAAGTATAACTCAAATGGTTTACACTCATTCACACATTCCGTGGTGTTTGACCAAAAAACATTTACCTCCTACAGTAGATGTCATATTTTTATAACCTCCTCTATGGAAGTTATGTTTCAGAGCAGCACTGCCTCTAAGCAGAATTATGCAAGCCCTATGCTTCATTCCTTTTTTTTGAAACTTGATGGGAGGTTAGGGTTTTGGGCTCAAGAAGAAGTCAAATTTTCTCCAATTAAGGGTTGGATTCAAGATTTTTCTTCATTTTCTTCATTGCTGCAAGGTAGCTTTTATGAATTTCTCAATAACTTAGATGTAGGTCTGAGGTGCGGCTTTCTCTGAAATGCAGTTCTTATGTTTTCATACGTTTTTCTCTAATGTAAATGTAACTTTTCTCAGGATCTGAAATCTGAAATGCCTTCTCATCATTATTTACTGTATAAACCACGTTCGTTTGTAATAACACTAGCTGATCAGATGCAAGAGCCTTCCTCTGCTGAACTCTGGGCCTACTTCTGTTTACACTTTACGTATGGGATAAGATGTAGTGATTGGTCTGGACTGTGAAGCTGTGAAGCATGTGATTATTTATCTGTAAATGTAATGTAAACAACAGCAGTATATACTGTGCATATTGAAAGGACAGCAAGACCCTGGCTTGTCCAAACTGAGAGAATCTCTACATTGTACATGAAACTTGAATCAGTAGCCTTCCAGGCCCAGTACAAATAAAGAATGTTTTTTTTTCTCAGTTACATTGTGACAGTGTTTCTTTTCATTATCCTTAGATACCAATATTATTGCACACATAATAACAGTAAAGCAGATTTTCTTAGGGATAACAGGAGAAACATAGAATATTTAAAATGTTGTCATTGTTTTTGTCCAAAATATCCCCTTTACTTTAATTCCTGATTATGTTATGTTTACCGACAAGTTATTGTAAAAATTTCACTCTGTCAAACTTCACATACATGTAATAGGAAAAAAAGGGCTGTATTTTGTTTGTAATCTGGTGTTGTAGGTTTAGTTTATTTTTAAATCTCATTACATGGATATTCTATGGTGGCTTGGAAGTGCAAAATATTATTAAAAAGTGTGAAACACTTTTACACAGCTTGAGACACATTCACGTTTTCCAAAACAAATTTACAAAACGCAAAACACATTTATAAATCGTTTACACAACCAGGCCACCGTAATATTCCTCTATTCACTTGAGTAGAATATTTCAGTGTTCTGTTCTGTCCACCTGTGCGAAATATGTACATCAGTTATTACCACTGAAACTCAGGCTTCAGTAACTGCAGTATAACAATATAACAGTAGGGGGCAGAATCTTTAGTTGCTCGGCCTTTCGCCTCCCCAATGTTCGTTGAGTGATATGATTGGACAATAACGTGCACGCGTCATCCCTTTTGACCAATGGCATCCGAGAACCGAAGGTTCGTTTGTATTTGGTTGGAAGAGAGTCTCACGCACCATCGTTAACTGGTCGTGAACCATAATCAGAGATTAGTTTTTACAAGTATAGTTCGTCCACAAAACGTACCGTTACTCCACCTAAAACAGTATATCCCTACCTCGAAATAAATCACATTCACAACAGGAGTATGTTTTAATCGTCTCACTGTGAGCGGGTGAGTCTGCTTGGTTTAATTTCGCGTTGTTTTTGTACTAGTCGATTAGCGAGCTACATTAGCTTAGCATGAACAGACTGACGGAATGTAGCTATTCTGTGAAGTTTTGTGTGGATTCTGACACCGCCATTAGCTTCCAAGATCGGCAACGTCTCTGCTGTTCGCAGTGTGTGTTTCTCGCTTGAAACACACTTAAGCCAAAAGAAGGTCTCAACAGGGCGGTGGTGGCTTACTTTAGCTAACCTAGTTAGCTCTCGCAGACATGAATACTTTTGTGTTTTGAACTGTGAGTTGGCGCAGTCCCTCTTTTTAATTTTGTGTATTTTGTAGTTAGATATCCCATCCCCATCATCCTGAGCAGACATGGTAGAGCCATCAACACACAAGTTCGCATCTCTACATGAGGAGCTGTGCTTCTGGAAGGAGCAGGCAGAGAGACATCAGCAAAGGTAACAGTATAATAAGGGCAACACACTATTTATTAACCAGGTACATTTAATAAGTAAAGATTATTATATACACTCACCGGTCATATCTTTAAGTATTGTGTGTACCGAATGGAGTGGGCGTCTGCCTCTGTAGCCCCTCCGCGTCAGGGTGTTGTGGTTGTAGGGTTGGACAATAATTCACTAATAATATATAATAACAAACATAATATCAATATAACATAAACCTCTTGCAATTTAGTAAAGGTTCAATATACTTTGATATAAAGTAATCACTGGGTGCTTTACTATAGATGTGTTTCATATGTCGTTTTCTGTCTATATAAATGTTTAAAACCTATGTAATGGTTTCTTCAACTGAAGTCTAAGAGCAAAGCCCATTCTTTAATTTAACATTCATCATGATAATTATTGATACCAACTAGGGCTGCAGTGATTAATCAATGAATTGATTACTACATTAAACATACATCTTCTTTAAATTAAATATCTGGTTTGTTTGCTCCATATAACAAATAATTAATTAAAACTGAATCATTTTGGGTTGTGGACTACATTTGAGAACATCATCATTTCAAAGTGTGAGAAACATTGAACATTTTCTGATATTTTATGAACCAAACAAGTGCTCGATTAATCAAGAAAGCATTCAATTATGAAAATAATCCTTAGTTGCAGCCCTAATCCTGATAGGGTTTTGATCTAGATTGCCCAGCCCTATTTGGTTGCAACAAGTGGACATTTGAGTTGCTGTTGCTTTTCTTTCATCTTGACCATTCTCATGTGACATCTGGCATCAACAAACAAATTGATGCTCACTGGATAGTTTCTCCTGTTTGGAATATTCCTTATAAATGTAAAATATGGTTGTGTGTAGAAATAAGCTATTTCTAATACTCCATTCTGAAGTTCAGAGTCACTTAAATCACCATTTGTCTTCATTCTGATACGTCTATTTGAACCTCTGCAGGTCATCTTGACCATTTTTACTAAATGCAAGATGAAGCAGGCTGACTAGGCATTTGCATTAACAAGCATTTAAACAAGTGTACTGGTTAAAGTGGCTTGGGACTGAGTGTATGCATGTTATATACCACACAAAACATTTGTGACTAATCTGGTGGAGGTGCATGCTGTTTTATCCTCAGAGCTGACGAGGCACAGGAGGAGCTCCAGGAGTTTCAGCAGATGAGTCGAGACTATGAAGCAGAATTGGAAGCAGAGCTAAAACAGTGTGAGGGTCGAAATAAAGAGCTGCGTTTTGACAACAACCGGCTTCGCATGGAACTGGAAAACATAAAGGTATCGTAGCTCATTTATCTGTAGACCAACCTCAGGTGCTCCAATAACTGATGGCGAGAATGCTGCATCATTTCTCACACAAAGCAAACAAACTGAAAGACTTAAAGCTCCTAGCCACCACAAAATACAGCCTATCATTGTCATCACAAGGAAAATTGCTGCCTAGCTTTAATCAGCTGATTGCTATTTTGGAACTGTGTTCCATTGGGAAAGAGAACATTACTGTAAAATGAATGCAAGATTGTGCTGAAGGTTGCTGGGGACAAGGATGCAGATAAAACATTTTAGCCACAGCTCATGTTTCAAGAATGCAAAAAATCCTCATATGAAGATATGCCGGGAGCTGCACTGGCTATAATTTGACACAACACTCCAAACATGTCGGCGTCAAGATAATTTAATGCCTGCCTGTGTGTTACTGTATATGCAGGAAAAATTTGACACCCAGCATTCAGATGCTTTGCGGCACATCTCAACCTTGGAGGAGGATCTGTTAGAAACCACTGCAGTGAAAGACCACCTGCAGAAATACATTAGAGAGCTGGAGCAGTCCAATGACGACCTGGAGAGGACCAAAAGGTCAGTGTCTCTGACACACTCAGCACTCAGCATTCTAAGATTTACAATAAATCCAAAATTGATAACTTTTATCGACCCTTTCTTTCCCTCTTTGTTTTTGTTTCAGGGCTACCATCATGTCTCTGGAGGACTTTGAGCAGCGGATGAACCATGTTATTGAGAGGAATGCCTTTCTTGAAAGCGAGCTGGATGAGAAGGAGAACCTGCTAGAGTCTGTTCAGAGGCTCAAGGATGAGGCCAGAGGTATACAGTTCACAAAACCTTATTGCAGAGTTCACTTGGATATTTTTTTAATTGACTTACAGTACAAAAGACTTGAAAGGGGTCACCATATTTTAGATGGTTTGTTGTTGTATCCTAATTGTGCACTCGTCACAGTCTTTACTAGTCATTTGTACTATTGTAAATGGCTTTTCAGTTGACTGATGATTGGTGAAAGAGGCAGCCAGTAATGACTCATGATAGTCTCAACAAGGAAATGTTGATAGATGGACAATATCACAGGAAAATAGGAAAAGGAAAGCCAATTTTATCTAGGTAAGCAGGGAGTGAAATGTCTGTTTTTTTACTTGTATTTTTAAGGAGAATTATATTGGTTTTGCTTTATAATTCTTTATTTTTATTTTTTTGTTTATTTAGATTAGTCTCCATGTAAGAAGTCTGCCCTCTGTTGGCAGCTGGTCTTGTGGTGTGCTGAAGTGTAAACAATAGACTGGAGATTTTATTGAGATAGGTCTCTTGTTTTTGGTTTGCTGTTAAAAGGCACACGTTTAATTTTCTGTCAATGCAGACTTTAGTGCAGATTGAGCAACTTTCAAACATAAGCTCCATAAGCCTAAAGGCACATAAGTGATTAGTGTGCTTGCGTTTGTTCTCGGGCACTGGTGAAAAGCTGACTCACTGTCTGTTTCTCTGTTTGTGGCAGACCTCCGCCAGGAGCTGGCTGTGCGTCAGAAGGAAAGGCGTCCGTCCAGCAGCCTCGGCAAAGACCGAGACACAGACCGACCAGATCTGCCCTTGGCTGGTAATCCATCCTACCCTGTAACGCCCTCCAAACCTCTCAGCTCATTTGTCACGCCCCCTGCTTCCAGTATCCGACGAGGTGAATAGAAAGGTTTTATTAAATACTCTCAACTACTCTGTTAGGTAAATATAAACATAATTGTGTGATTATTGTTTCAAAAATGTTTTATTTCAGGTGATGGTCTAACGGGGACTCCTCTCACTACGTCTGCCAGAATATCTGCACTCAACATCGTAGGGGAGCTGCTGAGAAAAGTTGGAGTAAGAGATTTAATACAATAATTACATCTCAAAAAGCTTTTGTTTAACAGTATGATTACAGGTCGGGTTTTTGCATGTATAAGCTGAATGGCAATAATTATTTTTTTTCAGAATCTGGAGTCCAAATTGGCCTCCTGTCGAGACTTTGTATACGACACACCTGCCAGCAGACCGGCACTTCCAGCTGGTCCTGGGAGTCCTTCGGGTTTAGAAGCACTGCCTGAGGTCCCAGTTGCCAGCATGAGCCCCCCTCCTCAGTACGACAGGTGAGGGAGGAAAACCGAGATTTAAAGAATCCAACTTCTTACTCCCACTTAATTTCTGCCCTTATTTGCATGTAGAGTATTTCATTTTTCTCTCATTCTATTACTGGTGATGTTGAGGAAACATATTATTGTGGCTAATAAGTATTTTTGTCTTGCAGTTTAGTAAAGCGGTTGGAGTTTGGACCAGCTCTTCCAAGAGGGTCCTCCCAGGGTGCTCAATCTCCACAGGGAGGAGTCAAGATCCTGCTATGAAACGAGAAGAAGGCGAGCCGCCCTCCTCCTATTAGACCTTAATAACTCCTCCTCCTCCTCTTTAACAAATGACACCAGTGGGAATGTGAAGTGAGCTACTGCATCGTTCCTTGTTGCCACGTGCCTGCTGAACTCTTTGTACAGGAAAAGCCACTCTTCTCTTTCTCTCCATGCCCCACAAATAATCAATGCATGGACATCTGCTGCCTTGGGCTAGTATCACATCATATCTATCATTGGAAGCAGCGATGCAGCTTGTGTAAACATCAAGGAATGTAGAAACCGGCTGTTGATTCTTGAACTGCTTCGACTTCATCTCGGACACTGTCACGTGTAGCATCTGAGAAAAATCGTCGGTCACACCTGGTTAGCTTTCAGTGATGGGATCATCAATCACAACAAGGACGTTGTTGTTCCTGGAAAACACGTTTAGCGTGGCTGTTGCACTTGCCCGTTAACCAGTTAATGACTCCAAATTATTGCAGGTTAATTTAACAGCCTGAATTGATTGTGGTATGGAGACCAAAACTCCCTGTGTTCAAATGAGAAAATGCTTTTTTATAACCAAATCAAAGTTGTGAAATAGTTCCTTGTTTTAAAAACTTAAAGCTTTTATTTCAAATCCAGAAAGGTGTCAATCTACTTGTTACTCAAAGGCTGCTACTGGAGCAAGAGACTGTTATTTACTGGGGTTTTTTTTTTCCATTAAGTTTCTTGACTCAGTTCTCCACTGTTACAGAAAATCTAGTTGAGAACAAGTTGACAATGGACTAGTTGTTGCTACAGGTTTGAGGTGTTAGCCATGGCTGCCTTCTTTTATGTTGTTACCTCAGTTCAGATCACAGGCCTTGTTTCGCTTCAATGAAAATCAATGAAAACCAGAGACGAAAGCAACCATGTTTCTGAAAGTTTCTGGAAATGTTTCACTTTCATAGTTAAAAGCAATTTCACAAATTAGTTAGCCACTGCACGGGCTTGTTTACCTCTGCCAAGGAAGTTAGATTTTTGCTGACATTTTGTCTGTGAGCAGCATAACTCAAAACAGTTCAGATTTTTCATGAAATGTTGTGAGGATGTAGGTCTTACAGCCTAAGGACGAAGTTACAAGGATTCTTTTCAATCCATTGCATGAATTACTCCGGTAAGATGTTCGTGTTGTGCTGAAAGGAATCATGTATGAGTACTTAATAAAGGTCTGCGTCACTGCTTGGTTTGGTCGAAATGCAGATTTTTAGTCCGTCATCTCACTGTAGCTAAACTGATTGGAGGTCTGTGCTCTCCGAGTGCTTTCTCTAGTTGGACACATTTTTTGGGATGGTTCTTTTGTGTTGTGCGAGGTTTACGAAAATGCTTTTCTGCACCATAGATGAAACCCATCATGTCAGCAAGATCATGTTACTAATCATTTTAATTTGACATTTTGGTAGACTTTTGCTGACTTTCAGGCTTACGTGTACTACTGAATGTTTAGTAATAATTATCTCAGAGTGAGACCTCCTGTTTGCTATTGAGAGCGTAATAGTTGGAGTAGGGGAAAAACTACAAAGCAATAATAGATTTTGAACAGGTCAAAGATGAGCACAGTACATCTTATATTTGTGAAGGTATATAGAGTCTATATTGAGGAACTTTTCCCGCCATTTAGAATGAGATGTTATGGGGAAGTAGTGTGAAACATTGTATTTTAACATCTGTGTTTTTCCCCCCGAGATGTTTCTGGTTGAGCTGTAATTCTCACTACTGTCGTCCAGCTGCAGATATTACAGTACATATCTAAATATTACATTTACTCCACAGTCATCTCTGCATAATGCACTGTATCCTATGTGTAGGAATGAACCTGATACAAATGAGAAAGGCAGTGTTTGCAACCGTTTCCTGAACATACAACTAACTGTGAATGTAATCTCTGACCACTGTGTACTGTGCACTGAGTACTGTGTGTGTGTGTGTGTGTGTGTAAGTTTACAGCACCTCTGCAACTGCTTCTTCTTCTGTATTCGGACTTGACTGTATGAGCCTGAGGTACCGAAACCCAGCTTTAATCCTGATGGTTTGCAGTTTTTCTACATAACTGAGCAGGAGAGGAAAAAAAAAAATGTTCCGTTGTGAGGATACAGTTTGACCTTTGCGACAGAAACAATAAAAGTGGAAAATCAAGAGCGTTTCTTTTTTACTTTTTTTTTAATGTCTTTATTTCTTGTGCAGGTGGTTCAAAAATTAATACATATGAATTGTGTCATGTAAACATCAGTTGATTACATATAACGTCAGAGAGAGTTTAGGGTGATAACGAAGGGGCTTTTTGAACACGTATAATAAATCTGGACAAAGGTAAATAAAGATTTGAGCGCTCCTAAGTAACTCCTAATACTGACACCTGGCTCATGATTTTATAGTAGACATTCTGCTATTTGTGAACTAAATTATCTAAACATATCTGGTCACAGGAAAGGTGCACATAGTAATAAAAATTGGCGACTTTTATAAAATGTTTTAATGGCTATATAATCTGTTCCTTGGGGTATAAGTGACAGCACCGATCTAAGGCGGACTGGATATAGAAGTTATAAGTCTATAAATCCGCTTCACAGGCGCTCTGAAACACTAACAGCAGTCACAGGCAACAAGACAACAGTCGTTGGTCATAGTTAACACATCTGTAGATTTACATCATCTTTCTCATATGCCTTGCATTAAAATCTAAGGTCACTCGTCGTGGAGACCTGAGGTTTTGCCGGCAGCTTTGCGTGGTAATTAGAGGCACCTTTTTTTTTGTGTACAAAACCTTGCATAAGAAAAGTATCAGTCATTCAGTGCAGTACAACACAGTGTCAAATAAAAAATAAAAATAAAGGGAACCGCAAATCACACATCACCGCAGCCTCCAAAAGCAACTGCCATCGCTGATACTGAAGTCCTGATTGGTTTGTTAAAGAAAAGGTGCTTAAAAAACATAGAAGACAGATCAGTACAATTCTGGAAAAACAACAGGAAAAATATATATTTTTTGACGTGATATCGAAGAAGAACTAGATAGAATATCAGACCTTTGAAGTAATTCTTAGTTTTTTTAAGTGGCAGACTTCATTTTGGTGATTGTTTTGTCCCTTACTCCATAGACTTTGTTCCATTGAAGTCACTCTGAGAGTCGGCCTCCTCCTCTGAGGCGTCCTCCACCACCCTCCGGCCTCCACCCATACGCCTGGGAGCGCTGCCAAAGGATGGCTCGTTTCCACGCCTACAACACCACACACACACACACACAGACGCAAAAGCACACATGCAAACATGTTGTCACAGTGAGAGGGGAGCTGAAATACACAAGTTTTTTGTTGTTGTTGTTGATGACAAAACCAGTTTTGTGTTGCACTCAAAGGGAGCATTGATGAAATAGAGAATGTACAGGCTGTGCTTTGGTTACGGGCTAAGCGCGCTGGTTATCTTTGGAACTCATTCAACTCCTGCCTCAGGAAAATGAGTTTGGTTTATGGCATTTTAAACCAAGCACTGAGAAAAATGTGGCCACCAAGAAACAAGATTTAATGGAAACCAAATGTGTAAATAGACTTGGCACTGAAAATTATCTCAAAAGATAATCTCTGGTAGCTGAGGATGAGCCATATTTCTCTCAGTTGGGCTCGATGGCAGAAATGAGAGCATTAAAAGTGTGCACTGGCAAATGAAAAAGTTATGTAAGCTATTATGGAAATGGTGATGGGGTCACATTTGGGTGCAGCGGTACCTGCTGTGTTACTCCTTGGGTTCAGGGTTGCCTCTGGAATAGAGATGGACATGATTGTTTTTTGCTTGTGCTTAATGAGGCTAAAAAAATACTTTACATCCATGGTTCTCAAACGGTAGTACACAGAGCTTCCTCTGGTGGCACTTGGAGGAAATACTGTTCTAATGTATAAACCAGGGTATGCGATCAGAGCGGAGCTGAGGAATTTTGACCGGAGTGCATAAAAAATGTAATGAATAACAAAAAAATAAAAATAATAATTATTAGAGTAACCTTATCTCTTGCCAACATCCTAATCTAACTTCACTGTACCAGTGTGTGAAGTATATGTGAGGAAGAGGAGGATGATGAGGGAGCAAATGATCTTATTGAGAATAAATCTGCCTCCTGTGAAAAGTCCGTAGCTGATTTTGCTTGCTTACTAAATTATTATGTTTTCCTTTTGTGGCATGTACTTTGCAGTCTTGTCCATCAAGCCTTGCAGCCTTGATGGACAGAAAGTCACACGGGAAGAAGACAAACTCCTTGGTGCTCTGTGCTACCTGAGTTTGCTCTTGAGAGAGTTGACCTCGCGGCTCATGGCGTCGTTTGCCTCTGTGGCTTCGTCCAGCTCACGCTGCAGCTTCCTGCGCGCAGCTGTAGCGCGCTGAGACTCCTCCTCGGACTCCTCCAGCTGCCTCTTCAGCTGTTTCATGCGAGTGTTTGACTTTTCCGCCTGGTGAACAAATGGGTGGAAATATCAAGGCTTACTTGTCTCTCACGCCACCGAAACCATGCCAATGAACTGACCGGGCACACGTAATGAATGGTGTTATGGTTCAAGCTGATTGTAGCGACCTTCATTTATTCCAAACTTACAGAGTGAAGGCTATGGTGTCACTAATCCAGTGCAGGTATGCATGACAATCCAGGTATGATTTACATGTAGTTTTGTTTTCCATATCAACCAAACACTATAAATCCATGCTGTCTCTGTAGCTCTGGGAAAAAAAAAAATATTTCCCTTTCCTGGTGCAACACACGTCATCAGACTTCATCTGTGCTGGACTAGTACCAGTTGCCTTTTTAACAACCAAACTAAACAACTAAATATACACTCACAGTCATATAATCAAACAACAAAGCTACTTCTACAGTGACCGTACCTGGTCTTTGTACTGCTCTGCCTGTTTTCTCTCGTCCTCCACCTGAATCACCAGGTCCTTCATCTTCTTATCCTTCTGGCGCAAACTCTTGGCAGTGACCTGTTTATCCCTGAGAAAAGACAGAAGCAACCATGGTGAGCGTTATTAAAAAATATTATGGTGAACATTTTTTGAAATAAAACCGTAATAAAGGAGCACAAATATTGTATTTTATTTTATAGTTTATAATTGTTAAAGTTGTGCAGTTTTTTTACAATGGCAGCCATCTTGTGCCTCCAATATGCTACAACAGCCTAAATGAACAGTGTGCATTTCATGTTCTGAAGTGGAAGCTTGTTTTGTGAATGAAGAACTCTTACACACTGGGCCTTTAACTGATCCTTGAATACATTTCAAGTTTGGAGGAGATACATTATCTGACTGGTTTCCCTGTTTCCAACCTGTTCTCCTGCTCCAGCTGCTCCTCCAGTTGTGCCACTTTAGCCTCCAAGGCAGTGATGGAGGATTTGAACTTGGATTTGACCTGGTTCTCCATCTCCTGGAGCTTGGCCTTCAGTTCCTTGTTCTGGCGCTCCATCTGCTGCCGAGCGCTGTCGTTCTTCTGGGAGGTGCTACGCTCCGTCTGCAGCTCGTTGGTCAGCTGATCCACCTGTGGATGGGGATATATGCTGTTAGCATCATAGTGAGAAGGCAGTGAAGGAGGCAGGGGTGGATGGAGGGAGGGAGGGAGGGATGTGGCTGCAGCAGTCTGGTCACCTGCTGTGAGCTCTTCCTCAGCCTGTCGTTGAGGATCTCCATGTTGCTCTGCTCCTCCTCCAGCTCCTCCTCCAGCTGGGAGATCTTTGCTTCCAGACGGCGCTTCTCGTCTGCCAAGGCTGACCTAAACACAGCAGCCACGGTTCAAATCATGCCTGCATAAGTACACGCAAAGGCAAAAAGAAAGGACTTGCCACCCACTTTCCAGAGGAGTTGCTGGCCAGCTCATCAGACAGCTCATCTCTTTCAGCTTCAGCCTGCTTCCTCGCCCTCTCTGCCGCAGCCAGGTCCTTCAGACAAATTCATCTCATCACAAATCTGCTCTCCAACACGTTTCTGCCTTGTGAGGAGTCAAAAAGTGTTACCTCATGTAGCTGCATCAGCTCAGCCTCGAGACTCTTGGCCTTCTTCTCGCTCTCCTTTGCAGTCACCAGCACCTCCTCCCGGGCAGCACGTGCATCCTCCAGCTCCCTCTGGAAGTCCTTCATCTGGCCCTGGAAGAGAAGCAGAAAAAGAGTCAGAAAAGTAAAATATGACTGTACAGTTCCAGATAAACCATTTCCTTCAATCTCACCTGTAACTTGCGGAGCTGCTTGATGGCCTCATCCCGTCCTTTATTGGCCGACTCGATATGTCCCTCCAGATCTTTAATGTCTGTCTCCAGCTTCTTCTTGGCTGCTGCTGCAAGTGTCCTCTGTTTACGTTCATCCTCCAGTTCTGTCTCCAACTCACGAACCTGTGGTCAGTGAGGATCATCACTTTACCATAATGATATTCTGTGAGAGTAGGTCATATCACATCCATCAGGCTGGGATATTTTTATTCATCTTTACCTGCTTGACAAGCTGCCTCTTCTTCTCTTCTCCCATCTCGTCGCGCCCCTGGAGGTCTCTCTCAAACTGGGCCTTCAGCGCCTGCATGTTGACCTCCAAACGGAGCTTGGCATCTTCAGCTGCTTGCAGCTCGTCCTCCAGCTCCTCCAGTTGAGTCTTCATCTCCTCCACCTGGGCCTCCAGGCCACGCTTGGACTTCTCCAGTTCGTGGACCTGCCATCAAAGATTCTTCTTTAAATTAACTGGAATTAAACGATGTGTCTCTCGGCGGAATCCTGTGCTAACAGTCTGAAGTGTGACTTCTTCTGCACTTACACTTTTCCCCACATCATCCTTGGAGCTGATCAGGTCCTCCATCTCCACCCTCAGGGCCTTGTTGGCTCTCTCCAGCTCCTCTCTGCCATCCTGGGCCTCTTCCAGAGCTCTCGCTAATGACAGGGCTTTGGTCTCCTTCTCTCTGGCCTCAGCTTCAGCTCTATCTCTCTCATCTGCATATTTGCTGGAGATACTCTTCTCCTCAGCCAGCATCTGGAGAGCAAATAACCATTTTTATTTAAGTTTGATTATATAATCACATTTGTAATCTATATTAATAGCCTTTCCCGTTATAAGTCAATGTATTTTGGTCTCAAGTTCACGCTATGGCAATTTATCTGACCTGGTCAAACTTCTTCTGCTTCTTCTCCAGATTTGACACGATCTGTCTCTGGTTGTCCAGGTCCATCAGCGTGTCCTCCAGCTCTTGCTGCAGACGGTTTTTGGTCTTCTCCATCTTGTCGTACGCTGAGGCCTTCTCCTCAAACTGAGTGTTGGCTGCCTCCAAATCTCTCTGCAGACGTTTCTTGCCCTCTTCGAGCAGCTCAATGTTCCCTGTCATTTCGTCCATCTTCTTCTTGGCATCTGATAACTGTAGGCAGTGAGGTTACTGGTTACTTGGCAGCAAATCTGATGCACCTTTCCAACTGTTCACACTTTAAGGTCAAGAGTTTTGTCTCAAAACTTCCCTTCTGCCTAAATAAGTTGTTAAGTAATGGCTCCTTGTTTCACTGCTGACCTGGACGTTGAGTGTTGACACAACCCTCTCCACATTCCTCTTGGCCTCCACCTCCTCTTCAAGCTGCTCCTGCAAACTGTTTTTGTCGTCTTCAGCTTGTCGGAGCTTTGTGGAGAGCTGCAGCTTCTGACGTGTCTCCTCAGCCAGCAGCTCCTGTAGCATCACACCAGGTCAGTGTTTACATTTAAACTTATTGACAGCAAAGATATTTAATGAGGATTCATACCTGTAAACTCACACTTACCTGTGTGTCTTGGAGATGGGAGGTTACGCTTGCGATATCTTTGCTCAGTTTGATGTTCTTGCCTTCTGCTTCATTCAGTAGGTTTGTCACGCTGTCCAGTTCAATCTGTAGCAAGAAGGACATGACGTTTCTGGACATTTATATTGAGCACACACATGGATGCCTATGTTTATTTCTTGTAAAAACACACAAGTGAATTTTATGCTGTCTTTGCACTGTGAGAAAATATTTACAGTGATCTTGGAGCAGCGCTCTCCCAGCTCAGCCTTCTGCTTCTCGCTGTCGTTGAAGCGTGACTGCAGATCTGTCACTTGACCTTCCAACTTCCTCCTCTTGTTCTCCCCATCCTGTTTGGCCTGGGACAGTGAGCGCACCTCCATCGTCAATTCTGACATCTCCTTCTCCAGACCTTGTTTGGCCTTCTCCAGGGTTGACTTCACCTGAGCAGAGGAGATACAGTGGCAGTGTAAATTAAATTACACAGAAAAAGGAAACTGAAACACACAATCAACCTAAACAAATAAGCTAATTGGCTCCTTGGTTCTTATGTATTAGATAAAGCAGGCCTACTCGTTTGGACTGCTCCAGCTGCTCTGTGAGTTCCTCGACTGCCTGGGTGTGTTTCTGTCTCATTTCGTGGACCTGGGCTTCATGGGTTCGGTTCTCATCCTCAATGGCTCTCTTCAGCAGGGTCACCTCCTGTTCACGTTTGGCTCTGCAGAACAGATTTATGCGAGAAATACACTGATAAAACCACTCCTTGCATATTACTTTATCTTTGTATTAACTTCTAAGTATTGTATGATTAACCTTAGTTCTTGCTGAGTGGCAGTAGTGTCCAAGGTGTCCTCCAGCTCAGACTTGAGGGCCTCCAGCTCCTCTCCAAGATCCCGTTTGATCTTCTCTGCCTTGTTTCTGGCCGCCCGCTCAGAGTCAAGGTCCTCTTGCAGGTCAGAGATGTGTCCTTCCAGTTCCCTGATCTTCTTCAGAGCGTTGTTCTTCTGGGCTGTCTCATCTTCTAACCTGAAAAGAAAAATTTAGAATTTAGTAGTATAAATAACTGAAGTCACAAACAGAACTACAAAGTTGCTGTTTTGTACTATGTCTTCACAGACACAGCTGTTTTGAGGATTAGATCTGTAAGTGGGTATTGTTTTTGTAATTCTACCTGGCCAAAGCATTCTGTAACTCCTCCTCCTTCTTGGCGAGCTGAGCTTTGAGGTCAGCAATCTGAGCCTGGAGGTCAGCTATCTGCTCTTGCATGTCGTTCGATTCCGCCTCCAACTTCCGCTTGGCCTTGTCCAGCTCCTGGCGGCTCTTTTCTTCTTTCTTTAAACGGACTATTATAATGAAAGAAGGATAACAGTCGGCATAAGCCTACATTATGTTTGATAGTATGAGCACAGCTCTGCTTGTCGCAGTATGTGTTTGGCAATGTTTAATACTTGAGCGTGTATAAAGGTCACTTACCCTCTAATTCAGAGATCATGGACTCATGTTTGTTTTTCAGTTTGGTGAGGTTCTTTGATTTTTCCTCCTCCTCGGCCAGATTGGCACTGAAATCTGCAATTCTCTCCTCCATCAGCTTCCGTTCCTGCAAAACGCCAGAAAGTAGGTCATCTGTTTATCACCTTTATAGTCTTTTGACACAGAAATCTCTTACTATGTAAATAATCTTTTCTTTGATTCATTGTCGATATTGAGGTATTACTGTTTCTAAGTTATTTGTTTCTAATTCATTCACTGCATGCTCATGTATTATGTGTTCAGAAAGACAATAAAGGACCCTTTGAACCTTTGAATCAGCATTGTTTTTTCAGTATTTACCTTCAGCAGCTTGTTGTTGTGGTCCTCCATCACCAGGACGTCATCCTCCAGCTTTTTGATCTTTGACTCGCAGGTCACCTTCTCCAGCTGCAGCTTTTGACGGGCGTCTTCCTCCTCTTCCAAATGTTCCTCCAATTCCTACAGGAAGAGAACTTGTGCTCGGTCACTGTAGTTACATCAGGTTATCAGAGTATGTATAACATATACATGTGAAAATAGATAAGGAGAATTAAGAATAAAACAAAGGACAGACCTGCATCTGCTGTTGCATTTTCTTCTTGTCCACCAGCAGTGACTGGGAACGTTCTTCTTCTTCATCAAGCCTCGCCTCCATCTCATGAAGGATCTCTTCCAACTCCTGTTTCTTAGCAGCAAGACGAACTCTCATCTCCTCTGCTTCAGCGTACAGCTCTGTTTCCGCCTGCAGCTGTTCCTGCAGCGCATTCCTCTCCTCCAACACCTGGAGCACACAGGCATGAAAAGAATTGCTTCAGTTTTGTTATCAGTGGATTCAACACACAGCCCCTCACCTCACTCTTCCAGTGATGCAGTGAAAGCAAAAATGTGAAGATTTCATTCTTTACCGTTGTGTGTTTCAAGGAGATCTCCTTCAGCTCAGATTCAACCTTTATAGCGACTTCTTTGGCTCTCTGCAACTCCACCTCCTTCAGACTCATCTCCTCCTCCTGTCGGGTCACTTGCAGTAAAGGCTTGACCTGTGTTTTAGGAGAATATTCAACATCATGTCAAGGCAAATGTATGTATTGCTTGTACGTTGTATTGTGATAATGTTGAATTAGCAGCGGACCTTTGTGAAGAGCCTCCACCACTGCCAGTTCCTGAGTTTGAGGTAGGCGGCGCAGTTCCTCTGGATCACTTTCATGGCTGTGAGCTGCTGCTGCCTCTTGGCGAATGCCCTTTAAAAAGACAACAATATAAGCAATCACACGTAATATAATGGAAAAAAAACCTTCCTTTACACTTATTATAGTGGAATTGTGAGCTGTATAATGCATCACAGTGTGAGTGAGGAAGCTTATTCATACTTTCTGGCCAGGAAGCCTCTAGCCTGGGCCTGGAAAGCAATGATGATCACAGTGATCTTCAAATCTCTCTCCTCCTCCAACTGGGCCAACACTCCAGTACGGAAGAAGATCTTACTCTGTCCGATCCTGTACAGGTTGGGGTCCAGGTCCAGATGTTTGATCTAAACAGGAGACAGGAGTTTCATGGGTAAGATGAGACTCAGAACTTAATATGTGTACATACAGGCTCAACAAAGTCTAATGTAAATTTACCATGATGCAGCAGGCTTGTTTACCATCCATGAAACCTTTGGGAATAGCACTAGCAGCCAAGATCTCATAACTGTGAGGAGAAAGAAAAATGTCTTACATGTTGAGAAAGCTTTATTGCAATGTTATGAACCAGATTTAAAAAATAAAAAATATGATGGATGTCTAAGAGCTTGGTGAGTCATCAGATCCCACCCACCGCTGTCGGAACTCCTGGAAAACGATTCGGTTAGGAAATCCTTGTCGGCAGATCCTGATTCCCTCCAACACACCGTTACACCTCAGCTGCTCCAGGACCAGATTGGCATCCAGCTTTCCTGACTGAGAAGAACATGATTTTTATTGCACCAGGATTCACATATAACTGCCTCCAAATGCCTCCAATCCAAGTAAAAAGAAAAAGATTAAAATTGCTGGATTGTTCTTAAATCCTCCGTAGCAAACACTGAGTTTTTATATGCGTATTCAATTTAAGTTTACAGGATATGGAGAGAGTGGTCAACGGTCTGGCTCAGAGACCATTCATAAAACTTCAACATTCAGCCCGGCTAGCTCAGTCGGTAGAGCATGAGACTCTTAATCTCAGGGTCGTGGGTTCGAGCCCCACGTTGGGCGTGGCCTCTTTTAAAAGTAATGAACTGTGGCAGCCAAGAAGAAAGGAAATTGGGTTTGTGACTTAATGAACTGCTGAAATCCCCCATTGACAATATAAACCAATATAACCCCAAGTTGCTCCTAACAGCTGTGCGAGCAGCGTGTAAATTGACAAAGCTGTTGTGTCAGCTTTGAGCCAAGACTAGAAAAGTGCTATATAAATACAGACCATTGTCCATTTATATTAGGCACTAGTGTTGATGGCACTTTTCTTTACCCTCTTCTCGTGGTTAGGGATGATGCATCTGACAAAGTTGGGCTGGGTGTTGTGCAGCGTTGTCATGAGTTTGGCCAGAGACTCCTTGTAGAGCTGTCCCACTGTGCGGAACATTCCCTTCTTGGTCTTTGAGCCGCTCGGCATAGAGGTGTCGGACATCTTGGCTATTGTGTCAAGACCGACCACTCTGTCCGCTGAAACGTACAAAAGACATGTTTAAGGAAATCTCTCTCACTAATCTGATTACACACTAACACTATTGCTTCAGTTTTAAATGAGTTCAAAATTGCATAGACATTCATTAATTCATTCATTCTACCACGTTATGCTCTTAAGGGTTGCAATGGGAACAGGTCAGAAGAACAACCATTCACTCCTAAGAAACATTCAAACCTAAGGTTAATTTAGAATCTTCCAATTAACCTAATCCCTAGTCTGCATTAACCATTTATTTAGAAAAATAAATCCAGGCCACTGTAGGTGAGCTATATTTGACCAAACCAAAAGTCAAACATCTCACCATCTTTCCAGAGGTCTTGGACAAACTGACTGGAGGAGTTGTTGAGCAGTGATGTGACATTGTCATTCAAAGGATCCATATTCTTCGTCAACCAGGAAGTGGCATTATAATCCACCTACAGAAGACATCAGGGTTATAAGATTTGAAATAATATGTTTTGTACATTTTTACATTTACATTTACTGTTGTCACATGAAGTCTCTTTCATTTGTGTAGCCCAACATCACAAACACAGTTTGCCTCGAAGGGCTTCACAGTCTGTACAGCAACACGCTCTATCTTTAGACTCTTTTAGATCTTTAGAGAAGACACACGTCACTTTGGTAGTACAGTTTTTGACTTTGTCTTTACGGCAGTTTAAGTGGACTCTAGAAATCACTTCAGAAATGTAACTACTTCTTATAATTATATGAAGAATACTGATTTTCAAAGCAATTCTCCATATTCTCATGGAATGCACATTTGTTTCTATTGAAACTGACGGTGTCATTCTATCTTTTAACTGATCCTTTAATACGATGAAAATAAATACAAACATAAATGTTCGTAATACGTCAGCAATCCACACAGCAATACTGTGTTTATTCATGTCACAGAAATGACGAGTCAACACAAGAATAAGGGACTTTATACTCACTTTTCCAGCATAATGCAAAACAGAAAACTCTGTCTTGTCTTTGAGCTGTTTAGGTTTGGCAAATTTGATATGGTTCCCTTGTGTATTCATGAGTTTCTCCACAAAGGAGATGTCTGTGGCTTTGGGGAACCAGCACTCTTCATCCAGCAGGGCCAGGATGCCAGGGGGGTTATTCTACAACAGAAAACAACAACCATTATTAATAAAAACACATCATACTACTAACGCATCATTTGCTTAGATATATAAATGAAGCAGACTTTCTCCAAAGGCCACTCACTGGTCTCTCGATGAGCTCAATGCAAGGCTGCAGGTCAAGGCCAAAGTCAATGAAGTGCCACTCGATGCCCTCCCTCTGATACTCCTCCTGCTCCAGGATGAACATGGTGTGGTTGAAGAGCTGCTGTAGCTTCTCATTGGTGTAGTTGATGCACAGCTGCTCAAATGAGTTATCCTGCAACAACAACAACAAAAAAGAGCTTAAGGCACATACAGTAAGCTAATATGAACACTTTTTTGTGTGTTTTTTTTTCGTGTCATCTTGTCATTTGATAATTAACAAGACTTTACCTCAAAGATCTCAAAGCCGGCAATGTCGAGGATTCCCAGAAAGGAGGCTCCTTGGCGCTTGGTTTTATCCAGGGCCTTGTTGACTCGGGATAGAATCCAGCGAAACAGCCGTTCAAACACAGCCTTAGCCAGAGCTTCAATAGCAAAGTCAGCCTGACAAATTCATACACACACAGACACAAAGAAACCTGATTGATGAGCGACCAGAGAGTTTGTGAAGTGTTCATGATTAAGTAAAGAAGTAAGGTAAGTATTTCTGCCAAGCTTGATTATAAGCAGAATTGGTTTCTTTGGTTTCATGGTTCACAATCCACTAACTGTATAATAATACCTGTTCTTTGGTCTGAGCCTTCTGCACCACCTCTCGGCCCACTTTGATTCGAGGTGTGAGTATGGCACGGGTAAAGTCTGTCACGTTGATGCCCTGCAGATGACACACCTTCTGAGCCGCTGGAGAGACGACAAGAAAGAAATGTGTTAGCACGAAAATTATATGTTATCTCTTTCTAATATAGGCGAGGTAAAGGTGTCCAACCAGTGTTGTCTGGCATAGTGGCCTGCTCCTGGTTCCTCTCTTTCTTGAACTCAATGTTTCCAAGCTGCATCACCGTGGAGCAAACTTTGAGGATATCTGAAACAGAGAGGTTTGACAGTTCAGAGCGACAGGAGTTTCTGACCCAATTCCACCCCACAAGCACAGATAAGACCAGATGTATCAGTGGTACCGATTCTCTCCTCGTCACTGAAGCCCATGATCGTCATGGCCTCCATGGTCTCTTCATACATCTCGTCATCTTGCTGGCCAGTGATCTGGACATGACCCGCACTCAGGAAGCGATAATTACTGAATGGCTCCAGGAGAAGCTCCTCTGAGAATAAAACACAGAGTTACACAGTTTATGTGGCTGTGGTGATATTCACTGTACAGTTGTTAGTTCTCCTGCAGTAACTCTTCATAATACTACAAAGTTAATGGAAGCTGTGCATTCACCTCGCAGTTTGTCTTGGGCTCCAGCAATCATGTAGTAGAAGATGTGAAAAGCTCTCTCTGTCTTTGCCTGTCTGATACAGCGAGACTTCTCCAGCAGATCTGAGAACAGTCAGCTGTTAAAGAATACAAACTGTGTGCTTTTGGAGTCGTGCTAAATAAACCACTGTTCAGAAAACAAACATGGTAATTAAATTACCTATCAAAACATACATTTATCTATCAGCTGTATTAAAACATCGCAACTGCTTTTACTGTTGTGGCAGATACATGCATTTCTTTCTTTTTTATTAATATACAAAAAACCAAACAGACCTACAAAATGAGTTTAAAATCACACTACTGATGGGATAAAGATGGGTCTCAGATATTCATTGTGTTTTAATGTTAGGGTTGATGTATTCCCTTGGTAAGACGATTTCTGCAATAGTAAAATGTAATATTAATGGGCCACTGATGCAGCAACAACCACTAAATTTTAAGATATAACAAACACCAGATGAGTTAAGATGTGGCACTAAATCAGAGCTTCAATGTTTGTTTTTTTAATAGTAATGTTAAAAAAACGGTTGTTTTTTTCAGAGTCAGAAATAAATCAACATGTCAAAAACCACAAAATAAATGAAAGGATACATGTCTCAATATTGGCTCCAACAATGTAGCCAGTCACATCAAAGTTAATACGAATGAATTTTCCCTGTCAGAAGGATGAAGAATGATGTTACAGGGTGGAGGGGATACATGCACATATCAACAAAAACTGGAGAAAAGTTGACAGATATGCACGACCTGTGAGAAATCATAACATACCAGAAACCATGACAACCAAAACACATACAGATGGCAAACTCACAAATCTAGAGGAGTTGTCATTTTTGATGGTCTTGGCATTTCCGAAGGCTTCCAGGATGGGGTTGGCCTGCAGGAGCTGTTTCTCCAGCTCCCCCTAGTGATAAAAGCAACAATACACACAAACATTACTTTTATTGGTTTCTGGAGGTGGGGTGCAGTGGATGGTGTTTGGTGAGTTAAAGTGGACAGGATTAAGGGAAATTTTACCAGAATACCATCTCCAAAGACCAAATAAATGATAAAAAATAACAAGATAAGGGACCTAATTAGCTCTATGGAAATCAATTATTAAATGTATACTCAGCTGCAACAGTATAATATAGTCTCTACACATTTACTTTTTACTTTTTGAGTTGCTTCATTAAATTCTAAAGCACAGACCCCGTTACCTTAAGACTTTTCGACCCTTTTGTGAGACATTGTTCAACAGAGGAGAAGCTGCAGAACAGAACTGACGATTCCACACGACGCATCAAAGTAACGTTGTCGTAACAAAACCTCTGAATAATGATGACATAGTCTTTTGGACTTCACAATCAAGCTTGTGGAGATGTGATTTGCTTCCTGCATGACTGCAGAGCCTGTAAAGCAGTGGGTCGAGCGGGGCGACGGTCAGTAACTGAGGCAGACAGTCCGTCGCTTAGCGTTGAGCTAATCCACCTGATCAAAGGGGTTTGTGTCAGCCTGGCAACAAGGTCAGGTGCTGCTGCAGACCTCTACCTTACCTCCTCTCTAACTTTAAAAACACTCCCTGCAGCTATCACTGTAAACGAGCTAAAGCCATGAGGGGAGGCCAAGTGCAACTCAATGTTAAAGCTGAGATTTAATGAGATCAAAGATGAGGCAGAAATAAGCCCTGGAGCTCAGCTTATTTCTTTTTTTTGGTTAGTAACCATTGTGTGAAATTGACACATATTTACACAAATTGTTCCGCTTTATCATATCACATCATACCATATTGTGACTTAATTTGGCACTGTGAGAAGACAACAATGAAGAAAGGTAATAGGTCTTTTGAAAGACATGTCAAACAAATTGGATTGTACTGTTCAACACATTTAAAATGTCTTTTGTTATGCTGTTATGTTTGAAGTATGACTATTGTATATTTTATCCGGAACAGGTATCTCCCTTGGCCTCTCATTTTACCTACACAATTTGTCAAAAATGTTTAGGGTTTTAGTTTTTTCAAAGATTATGGTGAAATTAGAAAGATACAGACCAGATGACGAGGTGCAGTTCAGGGTTGGCAAAGCAGAGAGAGGGTTGTCCTTTTGTTATTTAAGTCACTGGAAAAAGAAAGGAAAGAACAGAGACAGACAAATAGAGCACTAAAGAAAGAAAAAAAGCAACAGCAAGAGGAGCGACTGGTTTCTTTGAGATTCTGTTTTCAAAGTCAAAGCAGTGCCTGAGGAGGAGAGAGAACGTAAGAGCAGAGGAAAGAGATCAAGCCAGTGCTATTTTTGTTCAGGCGAGGTCACTGGGAACCTTGAGGTCATTTAGAGGACAGGGTAAAGTTAAAAAAAAACATTAAATTTGATCCAAAAGAAAGTGTCTCTTTAACCTAGTACCTACAGTATATCAACATCAGACCAACACCACAAACCATCTAGTCAAGAGTCATCCATACTCAGACAGAGAATTAATCTCAGCTTAAAGATGACGTCTGAGCTAGTTTTCAGCCCAGGTAAGAAACAACAAATTCTTTTAGAAATACCACACCGTGCAAACAACAAGGTCCAATAAATGTCACAACACAAGACAGTCAGTGCCCCCCGTCAGGGCTACTGGGCAGGTGGGAGGATGAGAAGAGGAGGAGAGGGGGGAGTTTGGTGTTTGAGAGACCACAACAGGAGATGGGCATGCTCACACTGTGCTCGTTGATCTGTGAGAGACCCTGTCACTGCCAGGGAGGTTTCAGCCGTGTCTCCACTGGCAGTGAAAGGGTGTTCGTAAGAAGACAGGCGACACAAAAGTCAACACGGTAAGCCTGTTCACGAGTATACAACTCATTTTACAGCATTTTACAGGTTGAAAAAGTGATTGCGAGTCAGTTCTATGATGATGATGATGATGATAGTCATGCAGTCTAAATCAGTTCTGGTCGGGTAAAGATACAGAAATAACAAACATTCGGGGAAACATCTGCTATTTAACAGGGATCCTGACCTTTGTTCGAAGACAAAAATCATTACAAATAAAAAATAAAATGTTTTTTAGGGAAGTCATCTTCATGCATTTTTCTAACCTAATGAAGGGACACACACACAAACACCACACAAAAACACACGCTAGGCATTCCCCTTTACTCACGTAGGCAAACTGTGCTCCTGATTGTTGCTATTTGGAGGAAATGGCAATATACAGGATTAAACTGGGCAGATACTGTATATATGGAAGAGTGAGGGAACTGGTTGGCACATCCTAACTTTGAACACAAACACGGACAGTTCACATGGACACTTACAGCACTGCTGTCTTTTTTGCCTTTGTGTGAGGAGGCCACGACAGCCAGATACTGGATGACCTTCTTGGTGTTCTCTGTCTTCCCAGCACCAGACTCCCCACTAGAGAAGGGAAGAAAAAAAAAGAAAGAAAATGAAAAGAGGATGAAAATATGCCAGCGAGAATAAGAATTTTATCAGATCTGACAGGTTTCTCTGTTCGCAGTTCAACAAACCAGCTTAACTCAATGGAAATCATGTGCAGCAGAGATAACACCTGACACATAGCGTTATGTTATTATTCACAATGTACATTACTCACTGACCTTATGACCGTCTCCTACATATTTGGGTTGTTTGATGTAGTTTATAGGATGTCTTACTTATGAGACATGTTTTTGAATTGTTTAATTTATTGCTGTCATTCTTTTCGATTTAATATTTCTTCATAGAGGGATCACACGGAAAAAAGACCCAGGTCATGACCCGGTCGGAACATGGGCATTTCTGCATGTTTTCTCCATCTGTGTGTGTGTGGGTTTCTCTGGGGTACTCTGGATTCCTCCCTCAGTCCAAAAACACACAGAGGTTAATTGGACACTTGTCTTTGGCTCCAGGAAGTGTTGTACTTCTTTTGTTTTAAAGATTTCTTCCACAGGGAATAGTTTATGAGAGTAAGAACAAGAGATTGAGAAAGAGGGTGTGTATAATATGCAACCATATAAAATGGACACAGTTTTCCATTTACAAGAGGAACTGAAGCCGGGCTCCTAATGGACGATACCAGCTGTGAATCATCAATAAGTGTCCACTGATATAATTATGTTATGCTTTAATGTCTATTTTCCTCAAAATGGAATATAACTGACCAAGCTGACATCACGATCTATTGAATAAGAGTTGAAACTAGTGATTGAGACCATTAATTCTCACTTGATTTATTAATGTAACTAACATTATAAATCAAGTGAGAATTAGGCTATATTCCCTTTCTTTTTTGCCCCCTAGTGGCTATAACTACTACTTCTGTCCTACCTCCTTGCTTTTAAATCTGGAAGCCTTCTTCCATTTTATATATAGTCTATGTTCTCATCTCTTAATGTAAAATGCTATATCTGTCCTTTAAAAGATTTCTTGGGTCATTTCTGACCTCATCTTTATAGTCGTCTTCGTAAAGTGAGACAGCTAAAAGTGTTTCCAACTGTTTCCAGTATGCTAAACCATAAACATTAATATTGACCACACAGACATGACAGTAATCTCTCTAATCTCCCTGCACTACAACAACAACAATGGAAATATTGATTTAGTCCTTTAAACTCATCCCCTTATAGCCTGCTGTCATGGTGTAAGTGTTAATGTAGCCGGGAGAAAAAGTAGACATTTACAAGATTATTGTTAAGAGTTATACGACATATGCCCTGACACTCGTCAGACATCTGAAAGCGTTTTAACTCAAACATTTCCAAACAGAAGCCAGAACACGGGCTTTCTTTCCAGGAAAACGATCACAGACACTTTAGACAGACAGAAAGTTGAATGATCCCAGAGCTGTCAGTGCAGTGAGCAGAAGCATCCTCAGACAGGGTCCATAAAAGGAATGGGATGCTCTTTCTGTTAGGGCTTGGCAGCTCTAAGAGGAATCTAATTACGCCATCCAGTTCAGGTCTGGTATAGATGCACGACATCCAGAGCTCTACTGTAGGCAGCTGTTAATGCAGAATACAGTTAATTCCGTCAGATGTTCTATCAAATGCTCCTAACCTGCATGACCGCCTTCCCTCTGCACGTGTTTCACAAGGTTATTTGAAAGGACAGTGGCTAAGGTAATCATTTACAGTTTTATTTTACTTCTTTTTTTGGAAAAAAATGTTCATATAATTCATTTTAAAATAACATTTAAATAATATTGACCAAATTAGTTCACAAAACAATCATTATACCTTTCAGCTTAACATGACAATTTGTGTTTCCCACACATCAAGTGATGCATTACCAGGACAAAGATATAAGAGACATAAGAGACATATGCAGACAGGATTCCTCCTCCTCCATTAAGGCACATTCAAGCACTCATCAGACAATGCATCTGCTCTCTTCAGCTACATCCTGCCTCATCATTCAATCCAAAGTTCAGTTTTTCACACACAAGCAATGCAAACTGGAAAAAGGAAACTGGTGACCTTGCTGGGATGAAATGTCAACATCTCGAGAATGGATCTAAGTAAGCTCCCAGTTATTTCCCATGGGAGTTCTGAGGAATATAGTCACAGATAGTAATCACAAGAATAAACTCTATATAAAATCTTAGTCAATTAATTAATTTGCAGTACTGTCTCACTTGGTAGCTTTCTTCTTTTAGAAACACTGTCCTGGTCTCAAGCTACATAATGAACGTCACATGGGGTTTTCAGTATGTCAATATAATATTCATAAACAATTCAATGTTTTTAATCATATTAGTCTTTTGAAAGGTTTGACAACGTTTTTGAAATACTGCAAATATTTTTACTCTGAGTGTTTTCCTATCCTCTAGGTATCTCTTGATGAGGTGTAGTTGTGCCTGGATTGGAATACATACTATGAAGTCCTTTAATCTTATTCCGTAGTGCCAGGATATTAAAATGGCCTTGGCATCACCTTGAGCAACATTAATTACTGGCCCACAAAATCCAGTTCTACAGAGGACATTTAGGGCTTTTCAATGATACCAAATGTGAAGGGGTGGGGCTTTGGTCACAATATTTTTTAATATATATTTCCAGGAGGTTAAAACAACAAATTAGCAAATATTTAGCTTAAAGGTCACACTGTGAAGATGCAAGGTCTCTGCTGATGAACTGCTATAAAAACAATACTGACAACACACACCCACCCACATACATACATACACACAGGGGGGCGAATGTCATACATGACATTCCATGTATCGCACCAGAAACATTTCTGCCTTATAAGGACCCAGAGTCCTGCTGAGGTTGAGCCTGGCCGTATCAGATCTCTTAAAGAGAGAAGCAAGAGTTTGTATTAACTCAACTGTATCACAGTTCATGGAAGGAGGCTCAGTAAGTAAGTTTTGCCACACACTTTTCTAAAAATAGGGCATTTAGAATAAAACGAGTCTTGAAGAGGAAGCCCTTCCTCTCATTTCCTTGATTTCCTTTTTATCAACTCAAAGTGACCTTCATTATCCTCCTCTTACTGTTTTATGTTTATCAGCCAATTTACAATGATTTTAGTCAGCCAAATGGACAAATATTGATGTTCCATAGGTTCCAGGTCTTTTTAATTTCTTTGTATTCACTTGTAGAAAATCTTGTCACTGCAACATTAATGTCTGTGCTGGATTATGGTGATGTGATATATATCTATGCATCATCTCAAAGCTTACATGCTCTCTCTTGATTGATTGATTAGAAGCAGGCTGAACATACTGTAACTCAGTGGAATACAGTATACAGTATTTGACAGTGGAAAGAAGCAGTAATGCACAACCTTCAAGGCCATTACAACATACATCTCTAAATGAAAATTTACTTCAAAGTAGTTCAAAGATCGGGCTGGTATTGCCTGACAAAAGGAGGCCATTTGTCCCTGGACGTTCAATCGCCCAGTCAAAGTTCTGAAGAATAAGCTTGAAACAAACAAACAATCAGAACGGAGCCCAAACATTTGGAGAGCTAATCTGCATCTCCCATCAGGATGCAGGGCAAACTTCCTGACCGAGATTCTGTGAGGAAAGCAAGGCCACGGCCCAAGGGAGCGCTGTGAAAGCATGAACACATTCAGCTGGACATTTAAACACAACACAATTACACAGCGCAAAAACACGACATGCCAACGTAACCGTTCACCAACATTCTCACAAAACAAAAAAAGAATCATCCGTTAAACAATGATTTATTTCTTGCCGTTACAAATTGTGATTAGTTTACCTCTGTGTTTATACGAGCATTATGTAACTGTTCTTCCACATGAGCACAATGCACACACACAGCCTTCAAACATGAATGTGACAGTGAGAAGACAGATGGGATTGGATGTTTGGATGTATCAGCTGTTCACTTACGTGCAGAGAATGGACTGGTCCTCACGATCTATGGAAGACAAAAACATTTTGCAGTGTTAGACAACTTGTGTGACAACTCAGTCCGTGAATATACAGTCTGTATGTAAGAGTCACAACTGTTTACAAAACCAAAGGCATTAAGAGGTAATCCAAAGAAATCTGCGATAACTTAAGTACAATACATGTTTTTTTTAATACATGGGGCTTACATTCCCTCTTTGTGTTTGGCCTGAGGACATGTTGTATGTACAGGAATGTAAAACAGCACATTAAACCCTATGAAGATCACTGTGATGTAAGTATTAAGACACCAGCTGGGACTGAGTTCAAAGTTAGTTTGCAAAAGCTCCCTTGTGCCTAAAGAAACTCCCCCAAAAAACCCAAAACCCTTCTGATTTCTAACCATACAAAAATCAATTCTGAATGTGCTGGGCAATGAGTCATTGTATTGTCTCCAAAAATACTCCTGGAGAGAAAAAGTCCATGTACGGCTATTTTGTAACCGTATCCTGGGCGGAGAGCAGAGTACTGCTGAATGAAAAGACAACTTTGCAGTCAGTTTCTGACATGAAAGCTCTCAGTAAATGACATCTTAAAGCCGCACTGCTGCAGACATTATACAGTGTGAGAAAAAGACATACACACACACACACACACACACACACACACTAACACACAGACACATTAACACAGCTATCCTTTTAAGGACACTGCAATGACTCCTTTTCATTTGGACAGCTGAAACAAAGTGTTGTTCCTAACCCTAACCTTAAGACTACTGGTCCTGACGAGGTCAATGTTTATGCCAGAAAATACTACAGAATAATAATAATACAAGTATATACACACACACAAATTCCCAATCTTCATTCTCATGTCCTAATTGAGGCACATGTAATGACATGTAATTTGTGAAATTGCCCTTGAAATTCACATGACGAAGGCTTTTAATGCTCCCTTAAACTAGGTATTAATCTTCTGCAAAGCCTGAGTTAGCCAAAGCCAGCTGGGCATCCTACATAGACACAACTCCAGCCCCCTGCTTCCTTCTACAGATGCCCACTACAGCACTGTCTGCCAGGGCTACACAACTGACTAGCCTATTCACAAATCATAGAGCAGTTTGTATATAAAATATCTCCACTTGAACGAAAATAAGTACAAACAGGCAGATGAAACAGTCACTAATGCTGAACCTCCCTCAATGTTACTATTCATGGACTAGATAGTGACATTTACTCACACTACGGCATACATTTCAATGTATTTTTGTTCAATTTTTGCCCTTTAAACTGTTATGGTTATGTAGTTGGCATTAGATTTAATTCTAAGTGGTCTTACACAGTCTTAAATCGTGCAGTAGAGAACTCTTGCAGTAGCCTGAATGATATTTGACAAAAATGCCATGATAGGGATCTAAAATGCTCCCAAATCTTATTTCATACACTGGGAGAACTACACGCTTGCTGCTGGGGACAGAAAACTCCATTTGGAAGTTTCACATTTTTATCTCAGGGACATCAAAGTGTGAGGGGATGAAATCTCAGCCAAGACTGCACGGAAAATGCCTCAAAGCGTAGAAGAGTTATCTGGACTTGCACAACTTCCACTCAAACGAGTGAACTGTTCATTCCACATCACTGTGTGTAAAACACGCTGCATCATTAATCACTCAAGACTTCATGGGAAATCCCTCTAATGCATCAACAATAACAGTTCCCAGCCAGCCACGTTTATAATGGTCTTATTGTGATTTTGATTTTGCGATAAATTGTGCAGCTAAATGACTGTGCAGTCACTGCCCTCGCTGCTGCTCCTTTTGCTGTACTCGCACAGCAGCTTGAAGCCATCGTTTAAATCTTGAAGCTGATTGGGTGGTCCCTGAGGTAAAATACCAGCTGTCATTTCATATATCATGAACCACAGCAAACGTCTGTCTTGTTTAGTCCCAAATAAAAACACACTCTGTCTTGTGCACACAGTGTCCCAGGTGAAAACAAGTGTGTGGATTTTCTTATTAACAGAGTCTGGTCTTGAAGTTGCAGCTGACGACGTGCCGGAGAAGAGCAATCCAAACAGCCTCCAAAAACACCACTCAAACCTGGCTCTTCTTGTTTACTTATGACCCCGTGTTTACACAACATTGCTGTGGTCATAAAAATACAGTAATTTCCTGTGACTCAGCCTAGTGAAATCCTCCAATGTACACATTTTAGGGACAGCTGCTTTCCTCAAGTAAGAATCAGAGCATTAAGCATTAGACTACGTAATCATAGACCGCAAACCACTGAAATCCAAATGTATGCATTTGTTTTCTTTTCACATGATCAGACAGAGCTGCCAGATTACACCTGTCAGATTATACATCTCTTCAACAACAGTCATAATCAGATTACTTTGAATTAGTATTGTAATGTATTAAAAAGAAAAAGAAATGTTACTGTTGTTTTCATTATGTAAATGCACTTGCATAAGTCCTTCAGGTGACAACAAACAGGAAGTGACAATATTAGTATCTTGGGTACAGTAGGGGCAATGTACATGTATGTATCCAGTGTTTTATGAGACAAATGCAAAATAATTAAGCATCTTGATCGAAAGGACTGTACGTGACTGAAAAATTATTTGAGCTATAAGGATATACAAAATTATTGAATAGTCAAAATATTAAAATCACATTAATTATAGTTCAGATACAAATTATTCTGCTGTATCTATCATTGTGTGGACTTTATTTATGTCAAAAATCACATTTGAATGCAAATGTTTTTTGGAAACTAGAAAACTTTTAGAACTAGAAAAGTTTTGCATACCTTATGAATTCTCCATGAAGTCTTCATGGAGTGTTCACTCCATAATTCTAATTAAGTCTTAAAATCAATTAACATCTAATTTAGAGTAATACAGAATTAATATTAGAAAACATGTTTCTAATAAGTCCTTATAAGGTTGCTAATAAGAAATAACGCATGTTAATTAAGATTTTTATTATCACGTAAACGGTGTTATTGTTAACTGCTGTTTGACAGAATTGCTTACAACTTTCTAATAAGACCCTTTAAGTGTCAAGAAAGCAATACACATTTATTAATTAACATTAATGTGGACTTATTTGTGTTTTGAAGCACCTAGTAAGGGCTTATAAATGGCTTATCAATAGTCAGTTACAGCTTATTGCAGCTTATTATTTCTTGTTTTTAAACTTATATTGTAATAAAATAGATCAACAAATATTTCCTCCTGCAAAATGTAATCATAGATTTGGGATTGATGCATCTTTATGCTTTCAAAACCTTCAGCTTAACCACTGTTAGTTCGGCTGGTATTTACGGCATCCTTGTCATTTCATGTCATCTGTCTGTCTGTCATTTTTTCTAAATCTCTCTCTCTCGCTCTGTAGCCATTTTCTTGAGCCTGCTGAACAACTACTTCCTAACAATCACTTCAAGTTGTGTCCAAACATCCTGTTTCATTCTTTTTTCTTTTTTTTTGTCTCAGCAAAACTCTCATTTACATTGACTAAATGGAAAATAAAAAGAGCTGGAAGATTTACATGGGAAGGGGGTGGGGGGTGTATGGCTATAACAGGAAATGTTTCACTGGCCTCCACCCATCTCTTAATCCAGATGTCAAGTCCTCTGAGAGGACGTCCTCACGTCAACATTGAGTCCAGTGGGCATGACTCCTTGGACGCACAAGAAAGAGATTCTATGGGAAAGCAGCCGCTCTGAAGTCATACCATTGTGTAGGGTGAGCTGAGCACCATTTACTACAGGGGTGTCAAACTCAAATCCATTGCAGGCCAATTTTAATACATTTGGAGTGGTCACGGGCCAAAACTAAAATTTATTAAAAAACCTGTTTTAATTTGGCTTGTTTTTGTCTTTCCATTAGAAATCTATAGTTTAGCTTTTCTGTAGGAAAAAAGACTATATGTATTATTTGTATTAAAATGATTTCTGAAATAAAAAGATTTTATAGATATAAGTTTATTATTTAAAAATTAAACATGTTGTTCTACTTTGATGCTTGCTCAAACATTACCTCGAGTTGAAAAATTTTGTGCCAGAGTTTGACACCCCTGATTTACTATAAGTATGACTTTGCTGCGGCCACATTGCACTATCGCCACCTCCATGAGAAACTGACTTGACAGCTGTCCGTAAAGTTCTGCTTTTAGATTTTATCACTTTGTTTAACCTTTTTTACGCTTGCATAAATAACATTTTGGACTGCACATAAGAACAAACACACTTCTGCTGATCTGAAACTGACAACACTGAGCAATTTGTGGTTTTTATCAACCACTCTGTGAACATGACAGAGCTAAAAAAGCTGTACGCTGTCATCACTGAGAGAGAAAAACTCCACAATTGAGAGCTGACACCACAGCTCCCCCAACAATGCACTCTTAAAGCTTACAACACTTCAATTTCGACAATAATCACTTAATAATCACAGCTCACTTGCTTTGCATTATCATGTTTTAGGCATAACAGTCAGCATGAAGTATGTCCACCTTCACTACTAGGTGGTGATATGTCTCCTTTCAGTTTATTAGTATTAGGCACTTTCTGGATGACCAATTACGTCACAGAAAAAAACAACTTTAGCTGTACAGAGTCTTTAAATCATTTATTAACTTCAAATCATTATTTCTGAATTATGCACTGGTCTGGATGTTGTTTTTCTCACTGTTGTATTCTTCTTCTTCTGTGTATAAATGCCTTCAATCATTTATGGGTCAAAGCAGTGTGAGTCCAGTTGAACATACTAGACATGCTTTAATAATTTGACTGAAAGTCTGATTTTAGTGTGGCTAACACACTATCTGGATTTTCATCATGTACTGTCTGAGTTCTACACAAACGCTTGTGTCGCTTTGTTGTGTCAAGTTGATTCATTCATTTGATCACAGCAAGCACTGGGGTAGAGAAATACTTGCAGCCACAAGTGAACAAAATAAAGAAATACATAATGTTGACAATTCATTTTCAGGTCCACCCCACATCACAGAGGGAACCTGAGAACAATTAAAGGTCCTACCTTGCATCATGTTTCTGTAGGCGTTGTCAGTGATGGAGTAGATATGAGGGGGCACTTCGTGTCTTTTCTTTCCTTTGTACATGTCAATGATCTTCTCGGAGTAGATGGGCAGCATTTTATAGGGGTTCACCACCACGCAGAACAGGCCAGAGTACGTCTGAGGAAAGAGATTACGAGAAAAAAGAAGAGTCATTGGTTTGTGTTTCAGTATGGGGGAGCTGAGATGTGTCAGGGAGAGAAAGAAAAAGCATTTATACAGGTGGAAATGTAGGAAAAATCCACTAATGAACATGAATTAGTATTTATAGGAATAGTTTTATGCTGTTTTATGTAACCATTAGATCGGCTTTTCCAGCTGGATCTGAAGTTTGGAAAAACACTCACTCTCCTGCACCAAAGACCATTGGGAAAATCAATCACATTTTTAGCTTGAGGGAACACAGGAGTTGCTTGTCTACTGCTGCCTTATTTGGTAACTTTGCATAACCTAAATACATTTGAATGAAGGAATTTCAATGAAATCATGAGATAACATATTTGAACTTACTGATGGAGGCAGCAGTGCTTTAAAAAGCAAAACTGAACTATCCCTTTAAAAAGGTATAATAACTATTTCAGAATTATGATTATATCAGGATTGAGTTTATGTCCTAGATCCACCTGTGTAGCTAATGTTTGGGTTTGAGTGAATGATTCAGTCAGTGTTCTCATGTTTTTGGTGTAAACTTACATAAATAAGACCAGAGAAGTATCTCTCGCGGATATTGTGCAGCACTGAGGCCTCGTTCAAGCAGGTGAGCTCCGCCATGTCCTCCACCTTGCTGAACTTGGGAGGGTTCATCTTCTGGATGTCATCCTTGTTGACAGTCAGTTTCTTGGCGCTGTCGGCCAGCTCTACCAACACCTCGTCACCACGCTCCTCCTTGATGCTCGCTGCCTCGAAGCCATGCTTCTCCGATGGGATCCACACCAGCTTCTTGGCCGACCAGTCGGCCTGTGCCATGGGGCTGTTCAGGAGGTCTTTGTCAACAAAGAGGAATTTCTCATCCTCACTTGGGGCCTTCTTGGACATCTTGGTTTAAGGTGGAGGGCCAACTGTTGAAGGGAACAAATGAGGTGGATGAGTAACCAAGAAAGGAAGTAAGAAGGCAGTAAGGAAGTAATGAAAGGTGGAACATAGGGAAATGGGAACAAAGTAAGGCAAGAAGGGGAAAAGAAATCCTCACAGTATGAAGTTGTACAGTACTACTAATCGACAATGTAAATGGTTTTAAATATTTTCTTTTAGATTAAAAGACAACAATTTGTGCACACAGGTTTATGAGAATTAAAGGATATGTGTTTTCAACATCTACTGGTGGTGATCACCTGCTATTGTTGGCAATCCACATCTGATCTGCTTTAAAAATCAACCTTTTGTGCACAGTTTAATATCAACATTGCTAGGAATTAATGATTAATCATTTTCAAATGGAAATTGCAGTTTGAAACAACCAATTTGCAAATCATAAAGGCTGAAATGTAGAATACACAAGACCCTATGCTCTATCACATTCTAAATGTATAATGCAGTGACTATTAAAGTGAAGCATGATTGTAAAATGATCTATTAAAATGTGATTGCAATTGCAATATTTGGCAGAATAATTAAACTTCGATAGTTTCCTCAAGATGTTTAGCCAGAAACATGACAGCAAAGGATGACTCTCCATAGTTAGAAGAGACATAGGCTCCAAAACTTTCCCCCTCCATCTGGTTTTGCCTCAAAGGGTTAATGTGTTTCATCCACTGGGGAGTCCCAGAGTGCACTTCTTCTCACAGGCCTCCACCCCCTCTTAACCCCACACACCCCACCAGGGAAACACACAAACAAATAGCTCCCTCAATTAGATAGAAATATTGAGCCTGGTAAACTGATATTAGCCTAGGAATAAAGAAGTCAGCCACTTCACCTGCAGCATCCCTGCACCTCTAATGCTCACTGCCACATAGTCCTACTCGATCATTAAAACGATGCTTAATTGACAACATCCATTCCCCCTACATCTTCCTATCCCTGCGTGTGTGTGTGTGTGTGCAGGAAGGCTTAGTCTCGTGCTGTGATGACCATATATGGACCCCTTGTCTGGAGCAGGACTCTTTGCTGTAGACCTAAACAGCAAGGCAAGAGAACTTCCAAACAAAGCCCATATAGGGAATAGTATGTCTCTTGTTGGCTTTGTCGTTTACTTCGATATGATAACAGTGAGGCAGAGGGACTGAGGAGGCCCAGAGCTTTGAAAGCCATGCTTCACACTGGCTCCTGGTGGCATTCATTTTTAAAGCCATTGGCCAAAATATGAACAAGTGTCTGGGACACTTGTTCCCACAGTGGGAATAATCAAACAGGAATATGCAGCATGGTAGCAAATAAATCACCATGTCCCTCAATCAGCAACTCAGCTACACTGGTCCACTCAGTCTAATAAAACTATAAAAATGTTATGACGTGGATCGGCCTCTGAACTGTTGAGTCTCCCCTGTCCTGGCACACAGTTTAATAGAGTGGGAACTATGTAAAAAAGCCAGTGAGCCTCCTGAGAAACTATAAAATTGCACCCAAAGGACCAGCCAAACCAAACCCCCACAGAGACTACCAGAGGACCCGGTAACAGAGGCTTGTCATTTGCCAAAAACTGCAAAGCTGGTGGAGTCCAGTGAAACAAGCATTCCAGGGAGGAAATGAGGAAGGGACCAGCTGATACTTTGATGGCCAGATATGACAGCAGATAAAAGTAAACCTTTCCTGACACCCCCACCCCCCTCGTTAGAATAAGAGCTGCTAGTGAAGGTCCTCCTCATCACTCCCCTTTTAACTTTGACCCCTGTGTCAACACAGGTCTGTACCCTGGTGTCTGAAATGGGGTTGACAGGAAAAGATGACAGTCACAGGCATCACACTAAAAAGATTAATTCTGACTCACAGGGACACACACTCACTGACCTGCTTCCTTTAGAGTGGTGTTTACAAATGTTTTTGGGTTTTTTTTAAATGGGGACCCAATTTTAAAGATGACAAAGATAGGTTGTGAGATAAACGGTTGTTTTGCAGATATTATTTAATAAATCTTATGTAAAAGACTGGTGGTCCTGTCCCAGTCTCTGGAAATGACCACTTTAGAACAAAACCATCAAGCTACATCAGTATCACTTTTCAGATCATTATTATATGATGACCACTGTACCTATACACACAACACCAAGTAGAACTGAGTACAACACTTATGATGTCTAAATGGTAAAGGACAATAACATGGAAGTGGATGAACATGTCATTTTGGAGACAACATGATGACCTGCAGGGCCTCATTTCCTCTCCGAGCTGTTTCACATAATTATTCCTCCTGTTTTCATTTTGTTAATAACCATGGCACATATCGAGTTTCATGCCCCATGAGATTATTAGGACCAGAGTATTAAAATAATCAAATCATGCTGACCAAAATAGACTTATGACAACACTTTGATTCGTCCCATATTGGGAATGGTTTTGCTCAGAAAACATGCCAGCAACTGCACTGTGTGCCCGTGCACTCAATTCTTAGTAGCTATGGGACTCGCTGCTCTGTCAGAGAAACATTGATGTTAAAAAAAGCTCAGGCAGAGTTTAGTGTTTAAGACATTGTGTTTTGGCATCTGTTCATGGTTCGATAAGCAATCATAGACGTCTGCTTTATCAACTTGAGAGGTCAGTGTCAAGTTAAATGAGACTAATACACACGTATCCAATGTGTTCAAGTAAAAATATTAAGATAATCTACACTCACTGGCCACTTTATCATGGGACACTCTGTAAAGTGCACATTATACCTAAATGTGAGTGTATATATATATACATATGTACACTGTAAAATGTAACACCGATATAATAATATGTGACTCAGTAAACTGTAGCTGTAACTGTTGTATTTTTCTTGTCATGTGTATAAACCACTTCTCACTTTAGCCACAATGATCACCACTTTGGTGGACATGTCTCTTTATATGACCATATATGGAAAACAGGAAACTCCCTGATCTCCACTGCCGGTTCCTCTGCAGATATCCAAACCTCACTTGAACTTCCCTTAACTTCATTACTACTGTACAACTGCAGTGTGTCCACAATACATTCATTATTAGAGTTTATAAACAGCTGACTGCCTTGCGCACCTTAATACACGTATAAAAGTATATGGTTAATCAGTTACATTTCAATATGTTATTCCCTATTCTGTGTAAAGCTGTTGGAGTATGTTTTAGGGTTGATACCTACTTTAATGATTTATCTATACATTTTTTATTGTTATGTTTACATGTAGAGAACTGAGAGATTTGCTGTTTTAGCAATGCTTTAATGACCATACCATATAATTATTTCTCAATCACTTTATTGGAATTGAGTTTTAAAACACTTTTTAGTGTGTGTCAAGTAATTAGTGTGATCTACCCTTACACTTGAACAATAGCTCTACACTGGACGTCTCTTAAACCTGCCTAATTAATGTTATTGGTAAAACCTGTGTTTGACCTACTACTGTATTTGAAATGTCAAACAAATGTTTGCTGTGGAAAAACGACTGTTAAGACAGATTTATGCATTGCATAAACATGTGTATGTAGGTGCACATGTGTAGTTTGCTAAAAGAAAATTAAGACAAAGCTGGTGGTAAGACTTTTTGCATAGCATAATTACATTATATTGTGCATTTAATATTTAATATTTTACATTTTAATAGCGTGCTATATATAAAAAGCGAGAATTTGCATTATCATTTTGCCAAACAACACGTACTTTACACAATAAGACCCAAAATGTCGTCGTCGTCCCCAAGGTTACCCTAAAAAGTGACGCAGTTAACAATAAGAACTTGTCAATTTAGCGTTAGAACTTTCTAAATAATGACTCACAGTCCAGACACAACATTAATATTGGTTGTTTTTCTCCTTATACATTCTTACAGTTCTCATTCATACATTAAACAAGAAAAAAGAGGTACAGTCACAAACCGTCCTGCTCGTCAGACGGACGGAATAAAAGTGAACACTCAGTGAAAGGGATGAGGACTAACAAGTGCACCACAGCATCACTGCACTTCCAGCAAACCCACGGAGTAAACGCAGAAAAAACAACAACACAGACATACTTACATCCTGTGAAGAAATGTGACTTTCAGGGGAAAACTTTGGGTTTGGAAAGTTTGGCTTTGGAGCGGCCGACGTCGACGAGGTGTACTCCAAAAACGAACAGTCCAAATGACCCCCCGTTCACTTGACAGCCTTACCATTTAAACTGCACACTGGGCGCCTGGGTGGAGCTGCACCAGCGGACCCTCCCTCCTCCTCCAGCATCTGCCTGGCTGCGCAGGAGGCAGTGGGCATGCGCAGCACACACACACACACACACACACACAGCAGCAAATTAAGACAAGACAACTGACAATTCTATTCATTAATCACTTTCCGTAAACAAAGGTAGAGACACATTTAAACAGAAACAGAGTTGAAAGAAATCAACATACAAAAATACAGTCCATAACAAATTGTTTCAAAGAATATTAAAGAAATGACTAGATTAAATAAAACAAAAGAGATAATGGGATTAAAAGGATTATACAGAATGTAGTATAATACAAATAAAATGAATACAAAATATTTACATACAATAATGGTAAAACCTAAAATATTCCACAATAATTCAGTTGAAATCACCGGTGAACAAAATAGGTTAAGTCTATTTTTTTTTTTAAACTGTTGAGTGATTAGAGAGGATTGATTAAAAACACAGTAAAATGAAGAAAGGTACTTACATTATAATGATTTAGCAGTTTCTGAAGTTGACAGACCAAACAAGTGTTTCTTTTTCATTTTGATGCTCATTTTGAAGTTCAGAAGGTTGTCACCACTTCTGAGCTGCTGCCATGTAATTGGCTGAGAAGACATTTGCATTTAAAGGTTGTTGAACAGGTGTACCTAATAAAGTGGCTGGTGAGTGTATGTCATTATTAGACAGTTTTGTATGAACCACATGGTTCAAAATGCTGGCAGTGAGAAAGGCCCGTACAGCTGAGCACAGGTCAGCCAGAGCAGCATGACACTGACTGAGTCAGCATGCACAAGCTGTCCTTACAGTGACAGGCCAGAAATATGCTCTCTGGGAAGGTCTGATAATTAATGATAAATAGTCTGTATTTATATTATACATATAACTGTTATATACAGTTACACCCATTCACTCACACTTTCATGCAGCGCACGTATGTGCCGCGCATTTTTCATGCTGCATAGCCATCAGGGGCCATGTGGGGGTTATTAAGTGTCTTGCTCAAGGACACATGTAGACAAACAGAGCCCGGAATTGAACTCACAACCCTCCAGTTGAAAGACAACTCACTTTACCACTACTGTTGCTTAATCCCCAGATGAATTAAAGTAGAGTAAAAACATGAATCAGTTTAAAGGATGAAGAAGAGCAGTTTAATCCAGGACGGTGATGGAAATGGTCGCGTTTAAAGCCAGACGTATTGTTGTGTTGTACTGAGAACGTTGAGAACATAGTGTAAAATACTGTAAATATTTGGTGATGGGATAAAGTAGTCTCTAAATTGAATTGTATGTAATAGGTACATTTAAGTTTTTACTTCTACCTGCTCCTTTTCAAATGTGTGATGAGATGTAAAGGTGTTGTCATTGTGAAATAAAACTATCAATCAACTCTTAACTATCTATAAGCTGTGGTATAAGTGTTGGACAAGTGTGTGTCATTTATTACATATTTTTCATTTGAAAGAAGTATTACTTTACTTTTTAACTTTGTATCAAAAATAATATGTTATATTACCATCTAGTATGTTTTGCTTGAAACTGAATGAATGCACTTGATTGAAACAAAAATGAGCAGTCAAACTGCAAACATGGCAGAAATTTTTTTTCAGTTTTCTGTATTTTCTTCTAATGTGACCTGCTATGAGCTGCCCCGTGAACACACCTTATTATGTTAGCTTCTTAAGAACAAAAAACCTAATTTTTAATCCCTTACACAACTTCATACACAGTAATGATATTGCAGTAATATATTAGTGAGTACTGCATTACTGTCCAACAGTGAGTTTCATCACTTCATTTATGAAGTTTTATTATGGTTCCTTGCTGTGCCAGTGAATTTGTTAACCCCAATTATTTCACATACATGTGTTTATCTATGGTGATGTACTCTGGATCACTTGGTTTACAGCATCTCAGGTAAAGAATTGGCTGAAAAAAAACAACTTAACTTAACTTAAAAGGCAGTCCCACACCTTGTGGGGTTGAATTATGCAATCATGGTTCACTCCTCATAAGGCAAACATGCTTTCCCCTCAGTACTGGAATCTCCCGTTACTGTAAGAGAGTTCCCCCCCTACACTATACAAATAACTCACATAATAGTGCGCATAATAAATGTTTCTTGCTGTGTGCACATCCGACCAAAGTGTCTTCTATCACTACACATATCGCATTCCACCATCGCAAACAGCTCTACCCTCCTCCATCGCTCTCTGGCTGCATCCATCCCTGTTTCCAGCTCCGTTCTGATGAAACTTCCTATATAAGGACACCGTTCTATTTGCACCAGTAAATCAAGCTGCCGGCTGAGAGTTAGCTCTGTTTTGTGCCAGAGACACAGACTCTGTGTGTGTGTGTGAGAGAGGGAGAGAGAGGGGGAGAGAAGGGAGAAAAGTGAGACTTGGTGACAAACCAAAAACCAACATAGAGGACCTGTAAACTAAGTGTAACCAATTTAAAGTACAGTGTGAAACATTTAGCAACATCTCTTGGTGAAGTTGAATACATCAAAATCCAAAAGGCACAATTCATACAATCTGGTGATTGTACACAAATTAAACAAAATTATTTTATTTTCATTCTCTGTGTCAGAATAGAATGTGGCGTGACGTTCACATGGGAGTAACCCAGCTTGAAAAACTCAGGGGAGACAGAATGAGAGGGAACGCAGAGGAGGCTAATGAAGAAGAAAATGAAGAGAAGGAGGAGGAGGAGAGAGGAGAGAAGGGCAGCAGATACATTGAACAGAGAGGTTGCAGTATGTGCCATATAAGGAACGTGGGTCTGGACGGAATCCTCGCCAGCACTCTGTGTTACTATCAAAGTGGAGCACAGGCGAGCACCCCGAGCCCCAGTGACTAAATATGGTCCAGCAGCAATTGCATTGTTCAAACAAACAAAGTTGCTTCTATGGAAATAACCCTTATAATTTAAAGCAGAGACAGAAAAACTGGTTTATAGCTGATCAGTCCATGGCAGAGGCTCTTCATATTTTCCTCATGTATCTCCCTTAGAACAATTTTAAATATAAATTGTTTAATTAGGAAGTAATCAGTGTAATATTTCAGATTTCATCATCAAATCTACTATTCCTTGTCATAGTATATACACTCCCCAGCCACTTATATACACAGGAAACCTCATTAAGTGGCAGGAGGGGCACCTGCTGTGATCTTCTGTTTCAAGGTTTGGAGTGCTGGGTGTTCAGTGATGGTCTTCTGCATAGCTGGCACCAATAAAGCACTTTTTTTCTGCTGCTGCTCATTTCCCTCTGTCTCTCTCTCTTCTCTTTCAAGCACATTATCTGTAAACCCTAGAAACTGAGTGTGAAAATCCCTGTAAATCAGCAGTTTCTGAAATACTGCAACCATGCCAGCAACCATGCCACGTTCAATGTCATTTAAATCACCTTTTTGCCTCATTCAGGTGCTCGGTTCGAACCCTTAGGAGTTCGTCTTGACCATGTCTACATTAACTCCACAGGAAAATGTTTACTTATGTTATAATTGTTGATGATGTTTAATGCACAGTGCTTATTTTCTATGCCTGATCCCAGTCTGGGATCAACAAAGTACATCCATCCATCCATCTACTGTATTTATAAACCAAGTAAGAAGCAGACTTATTTACCCATACCCAGAGTTCTTGTTCCAACCAGTAGAATCACACCCTGGTGGTTATTCGATGTATTCTAACTTCCTGGTTGGCATCACAGAGCAAACCGCAAGACCACAATGGTATGGTATAGCAAGGTAACAACAACGGAACATCTGCTGTCAGAGGACAAAACAGGTTATATGTCATGTTGCCTCTAAACTCCAAGTCACTGATTTGTTCCCCACAGGTATTTACAGGATCATTCCTCCATGACAGCTCTGTGAAAATGTCTACAATGTGAGCCATGAGAGGAGAAGACAGGACAGTGGAAGTCTGAACATAGCGTGCTGACAAAATGAATCTGTGCAAAATGTTTGGCCAAGACACTCATTCAAGGGGAGCAGAGAGAGAGAGTAAGCATGGACACAGGGCCCGTTATTTCAGGAATGGGTTTCAGAACTGGATAAAGAGTCTGCATCTTGTAGCCTGATAAATGAGGCAGAGAATTACAGCAAGAAATGAGGAATCTCTCTCTGATTTCATTCATTATAAAAGACTGATTGACCACAATTGTAAATCAAGGTGCAAGTCTGTGTTTAAAATGGCTTTTGTTCTGGAATTGCATCGTTTTGTTGTTGTTGAATGTGTGGACATACTGTATTTATGGACCCTTTTTCAGTGTGTAACTACGACCCTCCCCGCTTCAGTGGTATTAGTGGAGTCTTTATGTTTTACATAGCCTTGTTTTTTTGTAAGTCGTGCGCAAGAAATGACAATAAAGAAATCTTGAACCTTGTTTTCCTCCCCACCTTGTTCATGATTGTGGGAAGTTGTGATTTGTACTACAAAAATATATTTAAAGCAATAAAACTTGTGATGAATAATAAAAACGAGAATGTTCAGTGAACGTTGTAATCTGTATTAAAAAGACAGACTTGGATTTACACATGAACACGTGTTTTTCATAACTCAACTTTAACTCAATTTACTCAGCAAGTACCTGACGCTGCAGGAATTACATTTATGAACTTCTCATCTCTGTGGCTGAAACTTCTGCACATACATTGTGTTATACACATAACAACAATTTAATTTGAGTGTTTTTCCTTACCCTCATGTCCATACATGGCCATCTATTAGAGAGAAAATATGTTTATAGATATGTTTGACCCTCATGGAATGCCATTGCTTTCTAATTTGAGCCCAGGGCAAATGTCAGTCCACTCTGCTGCAGTCAAAAAGACCACTACTTTAAAAAAAATACTATTTATACAGCTGCTTCTTGTACACATAACTAATTAATATTGTGCAGGAGAAATTCTACCTATTACGAGGCGAACTGCCAACTCAGCAATCATATGCCATTGTTCAACTTCCTCTGCTTATATAGCCATTTTCAAGAGAGTGCTCACACGGTGCCAATAAACTTGGCATCTCAGGGCCACAGCCCTTTAAGGGTATATATGTTTTCATGGCAGCAATAATACAGATCGATAGATGTAGCTCCTTGTTGAAATATTTACAGTGTGTGTGGTTCTTTCTTATTTTTTATTTGTTATGGAAATACTTGAAACATGTATTAGGATAGAGGTGGACGAAGCGGTGAAACACAGAATCAGTAGATAATCGGTTCCAGAAACTTGGGCCTTGAAGAAGCGTGAGATAAGAATGTCAAGTTCCCTTAAATGGTGAGACAGGAAGTGAGATGCAAAAAAGTATGGGCTTGTCGCAGGAGATGTTTACGTGTCAGTATGGGGTCTGGTCTGCTTGTGGTGGCGGCTGTTATTTAATATGACATGTTACTTTATGACCTGCTGAAATCAATGAAAGAGGCCTTGTTAATATGATTTAATTATTACACTGGGCTGTATGTGGCCTTGTGACTAAATAAGGGCAGTGATTGGGGAATGCTCAGCCTCAGTTCTAAGGTGGCAGAGACGAGCAAACGCTCAGCAAACATTTAGAGAAAAAAAACATGTCATGCATCTAAATAATCATGAAATATGTGACTGTTACAGGAGTGAAGAAGCACGAGTCAGTGTGTTTATGTTTGTCTCAAAGGAAAGGGGACGCAGTCACAAGGTTTGACCGCACAGTACTGAACAATTAGTGCCACAATGTTGAGACAAACACAGGAAAATAAGTGAAGGTTATGCAGCACCAGCGTGCTTACACACAACTGTGAATGTGTTATGAGTTTGTATTGGCATAATGTGTTGGTGGTTACAGTGGAATTATAGTGCACTTGCTGTGGTCTGTACTGCATTTACCTTGGAACAACTGAAAGAACTGAAAGTTTACATTTCTTACACATGCTGTCTACTATCGCACTCTGACAGTGTGCGATACAAGGACTGACAGTGACGGACATAAAAAACAAACGTGTGCAAACTACTCTGGCTACCCAGCCAGAGTAGTTTGTCTTTAGCTTTATCTGTGGTGACACTGCCATCTTGTGTTACCCAACATCAACACCACTTTTACAGATGATTTTAAACAAGTGTATTGCATAAATACAAAACATTTATTTTGTTTAAAAAAACAATTCAAATACAAAATTCAAGTACCCAAGATATTTCACAGTTAAATAGACAAGACAAAAAAAGGAACCTCAACTATCTGTGTGAACTATTGAGCCACCACGACTAAAGCCAAAATCCATTATCCATCAAGTTCAAAACATGAACATGAAAAAATACATAAATGCTTTCTGTACTTACTGTAAAACTGCATCAACATGGAAGTCCACAACATGGTGCAACATTTCACTTCATTTTATATACTGGAGTGTCATAGCATTTAAAGTCCAAGCTATTCCAGTATTCAGTCCACTGTCAGGTCTTAGGCATCAGGTCCAGGTCCAGTGTCACTGGCAGTGGGACCAGTTGGCAGAGAGGAACCTCGCAGGAACACCTTCCCTCGATTATCACTACTGTTCAGGAAGTGGGACACTAAGCCGTAGAGAAGAGGTCTGGAAAATAAAATGTGAGGTAAACAATCAACTTGTAGAAGAGCTTTTCACCTTCATATGTCTTTTTAACATAGCATTACTTGCCCAGGAACTTGGAGCTGCGTAATGCATAAACAGCAATTTTGAAGTTTTCACCAGCACTTTTTGGGTTTTCCCAAACATAGTCCAACTTAATGCAGCTATTTCACTGCACACATGCTTATGTAGTTGTTGTGCTTCTATCTTGACTCCATCCGTCGTGAGGTAAAACACCTCACACACACACACACATCACATGAGATCTAAACACTGAGAAACGCAGAGAGAGTCAGTCATGTGGAGCTGGTACGCTTAATCAGCATTGTGTGAACTCAGTTCATGATGTTTTGAATGTGATGGATGTTCAATATTGCACTCTACAGACACAGTGATGTGGGATGGCTGAGAATCTGGGTCAGAATCGAGCCTTGGTCTTAACAGTTAAATGCTAATTAATATTTCAGTGCCCATTTTCACTGCTGGTATGTGATTGAAAAGGGAACATTTATTGTGAAAGTGACAGGAGTCAGGCTACAATCCCGGGTGCATCTGCTGAGTCATGTGTACTAAACTGAGACCGCAAGAGAAATGTGGACTAAAAGTTCAAAATTAAACTATGATGATAGAGATCAGGGTGTCCCATATATTTCCAAGTTCTGTGTTGGACAGCAAACTGTACAATTATTTCCCACAAACTTGTTTTTTATGTCTTACACAGATTTGGAGCTTGCATCTTCTATGACTTTCAGCTCATTGGCCAAGAACTGTCTGTCCAAGGGAGCTTCCGGCTGGCCTGACTCTGAGAACAAAAACAGTACAAGAAGTACACTCAGTGACTGGAAGACGTTTTGCAATGCTTTGTAATCAATATTACAGATTTTTAAAATGGATTACAGCCAAGTACGAATATTAACTGGAAATCATGTGTACAGTCTGTAAATGTAAACAATACATTTGTACGTACTGCATCAACGCATTAGAAATTTGTGATCATATAAAAACGCTGGTTGTACTTTTATTTATCTCCACCCACCTGCTGTCAGTACTGAAGAAGTGTACTTGTACTTATTGAAGTCCAGGTACTCCCGGATGAGCTCGTTGATGATCAGGTTTTCGTGTGACAGCGGTGGCCGAGGTTCACGCTGGTCATCCAGGGCGCTGAACACTTCTGCCCGGATACGAGCCTTCAGCTGGCCCAGCACACCGCGGGACTCCAGCGTATCCCTTAACACTAAAACACACATATTCACCTAATTTGTATAAACATATTGTGGTCTAACTGTACTCATGATAACAGCAAATGATAGCTTCCCTATTTTAGGTCAGCTGCTTCAGTTATTTGCCCTGCCTAAATAGCTTTTTCTAAACATACGCCATTCTCCACTCAATAATTTGCGAATTTAATTTTCTTTAACAAATAACAAAGTTGTATACATTTTCAAACGTGTTCCATAGTCCTAGTGTCATTGACATAAACCCTTATGCAATTCGGCATAAATGTGTTGCTTATTTGTGTTAAGTATTGAGGGTTGGGGTTACCACCACAATCGATACCGGCGAGAAGTCACCAAGCTAACTGACATGAACATCAGCTAATGTTAGCTAGCAAATGCTAACAGCTGGAAACTGGGAAAGACACAACTTCATACACTTTTCTGCTTTGCAGGCGAGTTATAGCTGTGCCGAGTTTGAATGTAGAGTTTGCTAACAAAGAAATCGGTGAGTTGTTCAATTACCAAGTTTTTGAATAGGGACACGCAGGCGAGGACGTCTTGTTGTTTGCCTATAACGCGGTTCATAGTTCTGGAATCTCATGTGCATTTATGTAGTCTTTCGTTTGTTTATGTGGGATTGTAGTAAATAGTATAGCAAAAATAATTAAGAAACATATGGAGCTCTTACCACATTTCAGTTCAGAGGTGGTCGCCATTGCAACAAGTGTAAACAAACGACACTCGGACACATGGACCTTCTGCCATCTACTGACTGAGTATAGTAACTACAATTAACTGGTATGTTTACTGTAGGTATTAAGAGACTTCGGGTCTTGTCCTTTTATGCGGTGATGCCCTTGAATCAAAGTGCTTCAAGACAAATGACGATGATAATACTTTTTCAAATCATTTATTTTATTGTTATTATTATTATTATTATTGTTAAAATAATTGGTGGGGATTCTAAGCTAATTGAATGTGTATCAGTCACATCATGAATTTAATAGCTTAGATGTGTTTGGATTACCACTGATACAAAAGTGACACAGTTAAACCATCACTGCTGTCTGTTCTGTTTGCCCCAAGCACTGCATTAGAGCACGACTGTTTATGCACTTTATGTCACAAAAACACAAATCCCAGCGTAGATCCAAATATATTTTATTTATCCAGCATGATGTATGTAACATGACAGTACATTAACAGTAAAAGGTCAGTGAAAAATAAAAAGCTAGCTATAAAAAGTATAAATATAATACAATCCTCAGAATGTTAAGAAAACTACATTTTGTCATTTGACATAAATAAACCATAGGGTTTCTCTGAGAATATATTGTCTAAACCAGTAAGACAAAAAACAGCAAATGCCTCTTCTCTTTGAAAAGTTCATAGGGTTCTTTCTTTGAATTGAGAGTAACGGTCAATGTGGACTATATACAGTCTGTTATGTCAGCACCAACATAGTGATTTTATCTCCTCTCTGTCCATATGGCCTGAATTTGTGTGGTGGAGGCACAGAGATAATCACACAAAGATTTATCACCATTGTTTTGAAGAGACATTCTCTTCATTCGTGGTGGTTTTCAATACTGGCGTCAGGTTAAGTCTGACCAGTGAGGTCTCTATTCACTTTTTATATGTTTACTTTTACAGAAATAAACAACAGCCACAACATAGTTGGACAGTTGCTTATGCTTTGGCTCACTTCAATGTTGTCCTCTTTGCCGCTAACATATAAAAACTCCAAATTGGCCGCACCGGGCTCAGATTTTGAAGGCCTGCAAAAACCTCACTTCCCCTGTATTTGCCAGGGTCAACCTTTTGAAGGTTAGTGTGTCAGCGTAGCTTCTGCCCCAGTTTCTGGGACAAGAAGGCAACAATAGATTTCTATCAATTTACAATTGCAAAATTGCCTCTTCATTGGTACGCAAGGCAAAAAAAAAAAGTACAAGTAAACATCAACGTTTAAGCCTGAGAGAACATTAAAAATTATGCCATGTGCTTATAAACACTTACAAAAACTATAAAAATAGTATAGCTCCCATTCAAAAAGAGAAGGAAAATCCTTTAGATTTATTGTCCTCTTTCATTCCAGCCTTTGACTTAATAATTTTCACGGAATAAACTGACTCCACTACTCTATATACAATATTTTAAGCTTGGAGAGTCTACAGTTGACTGTAGTTTTCTTTTGATTGTTCATCATCTGAGGTTAACAATGTCTTTTCCTGACTTAAGACAGCGTGTCTCCTTGTGTGTGTGTTATAAAACCAACATATTCTGTAGGGAAGGTGTCAGCAGCTGCTCTTGAGATTCGTCGACAATGCCCTCCTGGACAGGAAGATTTGAGCTGCCATAAATCTTGGAATGGCCCGATTGAACAAATGTCATAGAGCCACATGAATAAGGTGCCACGTCTGCACGCCACGCCACCAGCTCCAAGGGTACGAGGCCCAGAGAAAGCCTAGACCAGCCCGGCCTCCCGGCACATCCGGTAGAACTGTCCCCGTTGTGCGATGAGGTTGGCGGGAGTGTCCATCTCGGAAATGTGGCCTCTGTCCATTACGATCACTCTGTGGATAAAAGTGAAAAAAGGATCCAGTCTTTTATTTTAAATGTTTGATTGTTGTCTTATAGGCAATTAAGGTGGGATTTCTTAAGACTGTAATTGTATTTTGTCTGTAAAGTGTCTTATAGGCAATTAAGATGTTATTTCTTAAGACTATAATTGTATTTTGTCTGGGAAGTGTCAACATTTTTGCCCACAATGGGTTCCCATATTCATCAGTAATGCCCTTCAGAATCTTATTCTTTCTTTCTTCAAAAAAGGGCTTGTTGTCTCTGACCAGTTCCGTCATTCCCCAAGATATATCAAATTTATAACATACCTAGTGTAGTCCATGATAGTGTTAAGGCGGTGAGCGATGGTCAGGACAGTGCAGTCTTCAAACTGTGTGCGGATTGTGGACTGGATGAGTGTGTCTGTCTCCAGATCTACAGCTGCTGTCGCCTCGTCCAGTACCAGGATCTTGGTTTTCCTCAGCAAGGCTCTGGCCAAGCACACGAGCTGGCGCTGACCCAGACTATTCAGACAAAGGCGAGTAGGAGAGAGAGGGAGTTTTAGAGTCACAGATAAGACAAGAACTGTTTGTATCCAGTAAAAGAGCCTGGTGTTGATATCAATAACTTGACAAACTTGTAACTTGGCAAAAACAATAGCTGCACTGCAGTGTGTTGTGCAGATGCACTTGTGTACCTGAGGTTTTCTCCTCCCTCTGAACATTCGTGGTTGAGTTTGTCGGGCAGATTGGAGACAAAGTTCTTGAGGTGAGCCAGCTCCAGTGAACTCCACACCTCTTCATCCGTGTAGGTGTCGAAGGGGTCGAGGTTCATTCGGAGGGATCCTGAGAACAGCACGGGGTCCTGGGAGAGAGCAGCTGTTATTCAACACTGACCTTCCAGAGTGGTTATAGAGTTAATACACTTTCTTTACAATTTACTAGTTCCCTTCAACAAGACAAAACTTTAGACTTTCTGTCTGTCTGTGTGTGAGCAAAAAATAGAGTTGTGGATGTAGGTTATGTAAACTCATGGAAGAAATTGTTAGATTTTGGTGGTGAAACACTTCTGAATTCTTATTTTTCTTTTATTAAACATTTTTTAATCTCGCAAAATAGGGGACACTGTGGGAAACTGAGCAACCTTGACGGAGGTTTGTGCTCTCTGAATGCCTTCTGTAGTTTTATATTGGATATGGATAGAAAACTTCGCAAACAGTTCATGTGAGGAAAGCCAGGGCTGAGTTTCTGTTATTGCTACTGTCATACCTGAGGAATGATAGTAATGCGTGATCTAAGGTCGTGGAGTCCGATTTCTTCAATGTTGACTCCGTCTATGAAGATCTTCCCCTTCGCTGCCTCTAAGATCCTGAAGATTCCCAAGGCGAGTGAAGACTTCCCGGCTCCTGTTCGACCTACAATTCCAACCTGTGAAAAGAGATTGACGTGATATTAAATATGATAACATATACATACTGTACGATACAGTGCTGTGCGTGTGAGTGATTCAGAAATAAGATCTCACTTTCTCTCTTTCATGAATATCCAAGGTGATGCCTTTCAGAGCCAGCTCAAGGCCTTTACGATACTGCAGCCCATAGTTCTGAAACTCTATAGTACCTCTCTGAGGCCAGGCCAGAGGCAGGGAGCTGCCTTCAGTGTTCCAACTGGCCTAAATGAGACAATAACAAAGAGTAAGAAAAGAACAAAAACAGTGTGAATGGCTTTGTGTGTGTGTCAGAACACTCACCTCTTTAGCAGTGTCAGCATACTCACTGACTCTCTCCACAGAAACAATGTTATTTTCCACATCGGTCCAGGATCTTACAATCCAGCTCAGGATTCCAGTCACCTGCAAAACCCAAGGCAATTAACTTCACTTCAGTTTCTTTTACTGCAAACACCATTACTGACTGAGGGCAGCGGTGCCATTATATTTAATTAACAATGCTTTGTAAGTGTATAACAATGTCCGTTTTGTTTAACCCGGCACTGGGACACTTTTCAGACCTGCTGCGTGAGAAGGTAGAGCTTCTTACCTGGAGGGAATGCGACACAGCCAATCCAACGATGCCTGGGCTCAGTGTGTTTTTTCCCATCACGGACAGAATGCCAGCCGCTAAGACCACACCATTACCCACAAACTCCAGGTTGACTGCCAGCCACCTGTGGATGTAACATTGCTTAAGCTGTAGACTGGCAATTTCAAAAAAATGTGTCCTCATTACGGAAGGCAGACATAGTTTTCTTTAATCGTGCACCATAAAGCAGCAGTCATTGGTAACTCTTGGTGCAATAAATTATGACTCTCCTCTATAAACTAAGTGAATATAGCCTTTACGTCAAATCATTATGACACATCGTCTCACCGGGTGGCCACGAATCGCGGGAAGTAAGACGTCTGATTGAAGTCGACCCTCTTATTGGCCTGCTGAATGAACCTGGACTGCTCCCCGAAGGCCCGGATGACGCCAGCGCCCTGCACCGTCTCATTGAAGTGGGTGTAAATGGGCGAGCGGCTCACAGCTTCCAGCCTGCGCAGCTGACAGGATGTGGCGACGTAGAAGCTCTGTAGCCCACAGTGGAAAAGTAAAACACCAGCTTTAATGACCAAATCCAAAAGGGAGATCTGAGGGCATTCCCATAATTCACTGTGAATGTGTGTGTAACATGGATGTCAGCAGGTACGGGAATTGAATAAGTGAAAAGCAAAATCAGCAGGGTTGGTTTTGGGGCCCAGAGCTTTCCACTAACATACAGTAATGAAACCCAGCTACTGCTGAGCCATCTTTAAAAGAATGTGCTCATAGAAGAAAAATAAAGGATCAAAGTCATTTTTAAACTCCATGGGGGAGGGGGGGAATGTACCTGGACACAGGCGTATAGGAAAGCGAGAGGCAGGATGATCACGGCAGCGAACGGCGTGGCCATCAGCACGATGATGCAGACCTCCATGAGTTTAAAGACGTAGCTCAGCATCATTTTCAAACCGTCGGGCACCATGCAGTCGATGGCGTCGATCTCCTTGGCAAAGCGGTTGAGTAGGTTGCCACTGGGCGTGCACTCAAAGAAGGACATGGGAGACCGCAGCACATTCATCAGCAGGTCCATGTGCAACTGGCGGGAGGCGATGATGCCGCAGATGGAGATGGCGACCGTCGTACCAAAGATGGCAACACCTGGACAGAGGAGAGATTTGTTCAAAAGACATTTTTAGTGTCTTTTCATGAGGAGCCTCATGAAAAAAAAAAAGAATTAACTGACCTTGTGCAAAGCCCAGAGCCCCAAACACAGTCAGTTTCAGGTCTGTATCAATCTGGGTGCCGTTAACAATGGGGTCGTCAGCCCACATGCTGAGCCAGTAGTTGTAGACTAACGAGGCGCCCTGCTGAAAGGCATACAGGAAGACGATGGAGATGATGAAGGCCAGGCCGATGGTCTTGAAGTACTTCTTATACATCGCCAACCGCACCTTTTGAACGAGAAACACAAAAATCTCAAATAGTCTCAAGGAATTTTGTATTTTGTAAACACAAAACACTGATATCAATCACCTTTAATGAATTTTAGACGTCAAACAGATATGGAACAACATTATCATTAACTTGGCTTTGACTTTGAATTCACACTTCTTATTTTAGCTATGTTTTGGTCTCTACCACGTAAAAATTCATAACCTTTGGTGATTTGCTTCCCTTGATGTTATTATTATTATTGTTATCTATCTGGTCTTGTGTACGCCGCATCTTTCATCTGGAAACAGATCTTTGTCAAGCAATACCATCAGAAGTGTTTGTGTGTTATTAACAGCCAATGTATTCAACAGGGGGCGGGGCCAATAAGTGTTTATCCCATCAAAACAAATTCACCTCTGACTCTAGCACAATGTTGTTGTTCAAATCACTTCCTGTGTGCAACACAGGAATGTCACAGGCCAACATGAAACACCACTGTACTGGAGCTGATGGGCTTAATCAACAATGTGTGAACCCATTTGACAATGGTTTGGACATTTGTTTTATTTTTAAAAGTTACGCACTAGAGATTTAAGTATCTATCTGTGTAAAACTTTCACACAGTTGAAAGTAAAGTCCAAAGCTGTTGTCAGACTCACTTTTCCAGTTCGCGCCTTGTCAACCACAGTCAACTTGCCCAAGTCCTCTGGAACCTGTTCTGGGTCTGTTTCAGGCATGGGCTCCATGTTCTGCAGGTTGGTACTGGTGGTGTCACCCCTGGAGAACATGGAAGATGTCAAAAGTCAGTGTCATAAAACAGATCCCGAGGATGCCACACATCTTTATGTCACAGTTTACGTACCCAATGAGCTGCTCTTGAGACAGGTCTCTGGAGAACGGCAGGAAATCGACCATGCTGAGACGAGCGTTGGACCTCCTGGAGCCAGCTTCAAAAAAAGTTATTAAATGTTAATTTCACATTCCGCCCTCTTTAAAACTGACACAACTGACAAAAGCTGAAATAAACAGACAGGAGTGTCTGCTTACCTCTCTGTATGGCACTCTCTTTTCGCTCGCTGTTGGCAAAGGTGTGGATAAAGTCAGCGAAGGCACCGTGACGGTTGAGAAGCTCCTGGTAGGAGCCACTCTCTGTGATTTCTCCATCTACCAGCACTAGAATGAGGTCAGCCTGTGGCAGGAAGCTCATCCCGTGGGTCACCAGGATGCGGGTCTGCATAACAAGCCACACAAGTCGGGAAAAATAGTATGTAAGCACAATCCAACACCAAATTGAAGCTTTCTTAAAAACAAAAGTTTCAGCAATGAGGTGGTTTCCGTGTGACGATAACAATAGCGCTGGTGACTGTGAGCGGTTTAGGTGTCATAAAACCATGTTTTGACTCTTTGCAGCTGAAACGAAGAGATTTGCAAAGTTTTGCTGCGCATGCATTACCTTATCTCTGAGGACTCCTTTAGGTCCGATGACTTTGTCAAAGATGTGCTGGCCCACATGGGCGTCAACGGCAGACAGAGGATCATCCAGCAGATACACGTCAGCCTTCCTGTAGACGGCCCGCGCCAGGCTCACTCTCTGCTTCTGCCCACCCGAGAGGTTCAGTCCCTACAGCAACAAGATTATTACACAAAACTCACATTATGTAGTCCACAATTTAGTGATATTTCTTGCTTATGTAATAATTTTTCTTCTGCTTGGTCTTTGTGTAAGAAAGGAGGCGGGGACAATAAGTGTTTTTCCCATCAAACTGCTTGAACGACAAGGTTTTTTGAGCAGTAGAATTCACTTCTGAAACATATCATGGACATTTCTTTGTGTTTTAAGTCATACTCCAATCTGTTTGCAGCCTCCTTAGATCTCATGACCTCGCCGTGACATGAGATCTAAGCATCGTGAGAGTTGTGTGGAGCTGATTGAAGCTGAACTCATTTGAAAACAGTTTTAATGAGTAATGCACCTCAGTTTTAAAGTCAGTCCATACCTTCTCTCCAATTTCTGTAGCATCTCCAGCAGGAAGAATGTCCAGATCAGGCAGCAGTGCACAGGCTTCCAGCACACGGTGGTACCATGTTTTCATCTTCTCGCGGCCAAACACAATGTTGTCCTGGACTGTGGCGTTCTGGATCCACGCCTGCTGCGGCACATACGCCACAGAACCCTGTGAAGACAGGAGGCTGTCCTGTCAATATTTATCACATTTAACCCACAAACCATAATAAAAATTCCTGCGCATGGTACTCGAGCTCAGCACCTTGACAACAACTTCACCGCTTCTTTTCTCGGTTTCGCCGAGCATGGCAGACAACAGCGAGGACTTTCCGCTGCCCACGTGTCCCACCACAGCGACAAGGGAACCTCGTGGCACATGGATGCTGATCCTGTCAACAAAGACATGAATTATCCAGTGACGTGTTTCTTTGTTTGGTTGATCATTTGGTTTTTTTTATGTTCTGTATCATACCTTTTAAGACATGGAGGGCCCTCTGCAGACCAGCTGAAAGTACCGTTCTCTATCATCACTTCATCCCCATCTAAACAAGGAACAAAGGCACAAGTGACATAAGCTAAACCTGCAATAAACACTGAAGGAAGGATATGTTCTTTTTAACTTGAGCGACAAACAAACTTTTCAAAACAAGATTCCCCCTTGAAGTGACTCGTCAGTGTGCCGTCTGGGCGTAATTACAAGTGAATTTGCTTAATCATACAAATTACAGAGCTGTTGCTTTTTCACAAGCTGTCTTAGGAAGTGTTGACAGATTACAGACAAAGGAGCGCCGCAAGTGTTTTATTCCTCTCGATAAATCACATGTCTGAATTTATGCTGTGATTTACATTCAACCGCTAAATGGGAACATCCCATAATTACCATGTCTACCAGTCGGGCCGGGACCCAGGAAGTGACAGTGCACATGATCCATACAAGCCTGTGGTGCGCCACAGATATAAACAATGAACTCTAGAGGGACACTCGTATTGATTATGACAGCCTATGATTTCGGGAAATACGGGGACCAAATGGTGTAAATGGTGGTTTATTTTCTTTCACTCTAATAGTTTTATACATGGGTGGAGCTCCTACCAGAACTCAACGAAGCCTTTGAGACGTTGTCCACTTTCAGTTCTTCGGAGCACAGGTACTTTCCCAGACGTCTCAGAGAAACCACAGCCTGAAAACAGAGTCAGACGTCGGTTAACTGAGCCACGTACCTCACCAGGCACCGCGGAGGGGGGGGAAGTTACACATGTTAATTTGAATATACAGCTTCATTGATAACAATTGTACAGCCAGTATATTCACAAAATTATCTCTCGTTTGCGGGCCACAAACTGTGTGTATGTTTTGTTTGTGGTATCACCCACCTGCATGGTTGTGCTGATTGCGAAAGGCAGCTGACTGAGTGGGGTTTTCAGGATGTTGATGAGCGCCATGGAGACAAAAACCTTCTGTGCGTCCAGGACGTTCCGCTCATCCAGCATCACGTAGACTCCAAACATGGCAAAGGCGATCTTAGGGCAAAGGAAGAGATGTTTTTGTGGCGGATGATATTTATAGGCACAATTTCAAGGATGAGGCTGGAGTTAAATTTAAATGTTTCTAATTACCAAAGACCAAAAAAAAATGACAGCAGAGTCTGTGACCTGTCAACAATAACTGGCCTGTGTTGCAGAGGAACAGGCTATATCAGGCTTTGGGTACACACACTTGTTAGCAGAATCAATTAACTGTTGGTTTTAGTTTTTTTTCGTAGAGTAAGACAAATGTCAAATATCTCCAGCCTTCTCCTTTCAATGAACTTTGGAATTAATCTGTTTTATAAGGAGCTTTTTTTATATTGTTGTGTGCTCTCACCAGGAAAGAGGAGGAATGGAAAGATGCAATGGATATGGAATAAAGGATCTGAGACTTTTTCAGGGCCTTGAGCTCCTTCTCCCTGTAACCCAACACCTGCTCCAGGAAGGCTTTCTCCCAAGCATAAAACTTCAAGATCTTTATGCCATTGAGAATCTCGTTCATCAGTCTGATGCGGCCGTCCATGAACGTCATTTGGATCTCCTGTTGACCGAACAAATGTGGTTTATTTTTTACATTTTATTGTTGCCATAAATGTTTCTAAGCGGACATTGGGACCGATTAGCAAATACATACTGTACACTTCAGATTTCCTGAACGTCACAGAACATGTTTAATTCAGAAAGAATTTATTTGCCATTTTTATGACAAGGAAACTACAAAGGGCCAAGGAATGCGGTCACTCCAATGAAGCCTACGTTCGATTAAATTGGCATCCAAATTTACAGAGCCGCTGTCTGTTGTTTTTCCAGCTAAGTGGAAAAAAAAACCCGATGTCTTCCTACTGCCCACCCTTTCCTGTCATTGTTTTTCAAACATGTTATATGGGGCTAGACATCAAAAGGACAAGAAAGAGAATGTACCGTCCAGGCCAAACACCCACACACGGGTCTTTAGCCACTATCGAAACCAGCTGTGGCATCCCTGACCTGACATGCCGGATGTCAGCGATTCTCTGGCGCAGGAGTGTAAGAGCATTTACCTGCAGCTTGCTTCTTTTCTTGGCAATGAACCCGTTGAGTGGAAAGATGAGGATGACGGTGGTGATTCCTGCCAAAGCTGACGGGCCGAGGTGCTGAGTAAAAGAAAAGGATACAAAAAATTGCAAGGGTGGTTTCTGCAAAAAAAAAAAACGCATCCGTGCACGAATCTCCCATTCATGCAGCATCGACATACCTGCCAGAGGAAGAAGAGACAAAGTGCTATCTCAATGGGAGCCAGCCAGACAGCGTTGAAGTAGACCACAAAGTCCATGAGTTTCTGAGTGTCTGCTGAAACCAGATTCACAATCTCGCCCACGGTGCAAGTCCTTCTGGCTGCACTGTTTATCACCAGAGACTAGAGCGACAACAAAAAAGACAAAGACGTTTAGACCTCAGTGCATTGTCTACAATATAATTTTACACCCTCATTTCAGACGATCACTCATCTTAGGTAAAAAGGCTGTTAATCACGCCGTGTGCTATTTTCCAGTCTGGAAGCAAAGCGGGCCTTTGTTTTCGCCAGTTAAGACATAATTCATGTCATATCTAGAGGTCAGACCTCCGTGGACATGGACCCACCTTCCTGTAAACGAGGCCCATCACAGCCGTCTTCACTCGCATTCCCACTGTGAAGCAAGTGTACATGTACTGATGGTGGAAGAGAGACTGGAGGCAGGAGAGCAGGAACATGAGCGTGGCGTAGAAGTAGCCTTTCCACAGCGGAGCGTCTTCGTCTCTGATGAAACCCAGGAGAAGACTGAGGTGGAAGAGAAGTAGAGGATTAGATCATCACTTAGTGACACGTACTTTTATTTTGCTTTTTGAACTTGTAGTGCACTTAAGTATCAGGGAGCTGCCTCACACCGCCACCAACATCTCAGCCTCCACCTTTCTAGATTAGAGTAAGAGACGCTCAGATATTTAAACCGTATGTTAAATTGTACGCCGCGTTCCTGGCTTAGCGTGCAGCTCGGCCAGTTCAGGGAGCGTCTGAAGAGAGGAGCCCATCAACTACAAGTCTAAGTGCATTTCCATTTGTTGCAATAAATGGTTTCATTATGATGAGTGTTCCTGACACATTTAAAAAAAATATTTAAATTGAGGAAATATATCTTGGACCCTCATGTATAATATATAAAAAATATATAAAAGAGTTGCAACTGGAATTTGGAAGAATGTGGAATAATCACATATTTGTAAAAAGGGAGGAAATCTAATTTAAAAGGTGTCCTGTATTGCTCCTTCAGACAGCTGCACTAAAAAGGAGATCAGTTTTCTTAATTTAAATCTATTTAAAGAAGACAGTTGGATAAGTGCGTCATATATTTTATATTTCATAATAGTTCCTTCCACCTCTGACTATATATCAGAACCCTTCATCCAATGGGATTTTCCTTGGAAAGTCACAAATGATACAGAATCAAAACAACTTCTTTTACCATGTTTTTTTTTTTCATACAGGCTGGTATTATCTGACTTTGACTTGTGTGTCTTAAGCCAGCGGCCTTGAGCGCTGCCTGTGGCTGCTGGCTGACTGGTCCACACAAAGCATTGTAGCATTGCACAACAGAGCTCAGCCTGTGGCCGTGCTGCCCTCACACTTGGCCTGCGGCTCTCTTATTGTGGTCCAATTGCATTTCTACCATTTAGAGCCTCCTCTCCTTCCCTGCACCCCCCCTCACACACACACTGGAGCACAGAGGACTGTGGTCTCGTCTACTTTTCTTGCTCACAACTCCATGACCATAATTAACACTTCCACTGATTCTGTGCTGTGCATCAACAACAACATTCCAGTCTGGCCAGTGGGATGGCGTGGAGGGTGGCGGGTCAGCCGTGACCTGTTTTCACCACTGCCAGCTTCTGTTTTTGTTTGGTTGGTTGTTTGGGTCGTCGGTACGACAAATCATTTAAAATAGAACGATGAAGGTGATCACTCAAGTGGCGCTGACACGGCAGTATCTCTCTATCTAGACACAGAGGCATTTCTGTCTTCCCACAACCTTCTAAACCCGTGTTTCTTTAATTATCATACCAGGAAAATATAAATCTCTCACTTAACTCTCCCCATTGAATTGGAAAGTTTGGACACTATAGTGTGCGTGCGTGTGTTTTAACTCTGGCCGGGATTACTGTCCATTAAGGTCATTTTAGTCTAACCACTGAATATAATGAGTTACTTGGAATAAACCTGCTTCTAAGGAGCTGGGTGCAAACACATGGTTTCGCTTGCATTTCTATAACTGTTTTATTATTTATCTTGGTGTGTATTCGATTTATGTACCATAGACATAAATGTCTGATTCATTTCCGTCTCACCTGAGCACCTGGGGGATGGCGAACATGAAGGCATCATGCAATATGATGCATAAGGTGCCGGTCAGGAAGTATGGACCAAACTTTTTTGCCAGTGTCCTGAGCAGGAAGAAGCCAGAGCTTTGCTCCTTCTGCAGCTTCCTGAGGAGCTGAGCCTGGTCTGGCAGTCGGCTCCCCAGCGCCACACCCGATGCCAAGGCCTTCTCCTGCCTGCAGTGAGAGAAAACACACACATTAAGAATTGAGACATCTGTGTCAGAGATGCCCCGACACTGTTCTGGTGCCTGGTGTTCTTGTCTTTAATGTAAAACAGACTGTAGCAACAAAAAAAAAAATGGTTTGAATGTGTGCCATGACTGATGGACTGAAGAATTTGCCAACAGCAGTAAAAGCCATTATCCAGTGACATCGTAATTGGATTTCACAACAGAGCTTCAAAGCACTGGCTTATGTTAACACGCTTTGAAAATGACACAAGGCACTCTTGTCCTGACATTATGCACTGGTTGTCCCCGAGTGACTCTTTTGGACCTATTTTTGGCCTTCGGTCCTTCTGGCAATGAGACGTAGCAAATTTTTAGTTTACCGCAATCATGGAGAATTCATGCTCCGTTTGGGTCATTAATTCAACAAGCACAATGTTAATGTTGCAGCCACACTGCAATAAAACAGAATTGACTCTGTGGCTGTTGCTGTCTGACAACAGTGAGGGCCGTACAGTGGTTTTACAGGCTTGTGTCAAGACAGCGGGACGTATGTCGTTAATGTGAAGACTGGATCCTCTGCAACACATTCATGTTCACACGTCTATGGCAGCTATTCAGGAGGAGGATATTAAAGGTGCGACTACACATTTTACATGGAATATGACACATCCTGGGGAAACTGTGGTGCAAATGTTTGAAAGGTGAGTGCACGAAGAAAAAACAGGTTCAAAACCGGATCTCCATGGGCTGATTATTATTTCTTAGAAACTTGATAACTGTGACTAAGCCACTGAAATGTTTGGTTTCATCCAAAACAGGATTTTGTGTCTGCACGGCTTGGAGCGACAGACCATTGATGTCGCTTTGTGTATAATTTTCAATAAACAAACTGATATCTTTTATTAGATCAAGGGAAACCAGAAAATCGGCCTAACAGATCCAGTATTTTTGAATCCATAGTAGTGAGGGAGACTCAACAAATTATTGTTCAACCTCAAACATGTGGAAAATCTGTTAACCATTAAGCTCGACTTATCAGTAATTCTCACTTTTGAAGTTTGGCACACTCTGCTGTCCAGTCCTGCTGAAGCTCTGACATGATTTTGTGTGACGTGTCTTCGTCCCTCAGGGTCCACAGGTCCTCGGCTGCCAGCGGGGCGCGATAACCCTTCACAACGAGGCTGTGGAAGCAGCGCAGAGATGATTCACTCACGCAATCGTCAACAGAACACACATATTATCGTAAACAAGTACACGCTGTTGCTGTAAGGAGTCACCGGAAGCCAAAAAATTATGGGGTTTTGAAGAACCATCTTACCCAGTGAACCACCAGAAGAGAATCTTTGACAGGAAAGAAGCATCTTTCACGGGACAAGGATTCTGCAAGAGATTAAAGACCAGAGTGACTGTTTTTGTCGCAGTAAATCTCTCCCAACTTACAGGATTTCCAGAAAGACGACTTCGCAAAGGCCGTCATTTCATGGTTGAATGCTGCACTTGTGAGCGGTGTGCTTACGATGTACAAATATGTGTCAACAACACTGCAGAGTCAGGTGGTCCATTGTGGCTGAACGAGGCCGTGAACTCCCACAGGTCAGAATAAATAGAGTTCAGTGTTAGCGCAAGGGCGAAGGTGACGTTTTGAGGTCTGGTGCAGACAGAGCGGAAAATGTGTCATCACAAACAGGCCAGAAAGTGGATTTGCACACAGACAGAGGCAGATACACAGCGAGTATGTCCTCCATGGCTTCCCTCCACCCTGCCGCCTCCTCACTGTGGTGTTTGCTCTCTTCATTACCAGCACTCTTCCTACTCGTCCTTGCACTTCCTCTCTTCCTGTGAGTAACTCTAACCAAAGCGTGGGGTGGAGGAAGAGGAGGAAGACACAACAAGGAGCGACCAATGGGTGTGTCCACCACTCCAGACTGCGGCTTGAGCACCCTCAGCATCCACGCCAAGACTTAGTGAGGGACTTTTCCAGTTATTTTGTTTATCACCAGGGAAATATTACATCACACATCTGCATGATTGATTCGAGGGCTCATTTACATTCACCTGTCAGTTTCCCTGCCGCAGCTTCCTGTTTCCCAGGCGTGTGTTGGGAGGGGCAGATGAGATAAATATTAAATAATGGCTCTGCAGTCGTGTGGCCAGAGCGGCGGTCACAGTGTTATCCAACACTGAACAGAGTGAGTTGTGTTGATGGTATGCAGGAGAACAATGTCAAACACACACACAAGTACTCAAACACACTTCTCACACAGGAAGCCAAAGTAGTGAAAGGACAGTGAGGGAGGAGGGAGGAGGAGGGAGGGAGGTGAATCACATCATTTCCTCCAAAAGGGAAAAGCGTCTTCACAAAAAACGTCGAAAACCACATGATAGTTGCTCAGGGATTTTCTGTCCTGGGTATTGGACTTTTTTTTTGGGAAACATTCTCCTCTGCCTACCTTTTCCAAGACAGTTTTTCCTTCTGGTGGCTGGTCAGCAAAACAGCACAGGATAAGTTGGGCCAGCTGGATTGCGAAGTAAGAGAAGAAGGCGAGGTATCGCACAATGTCGGATGTAATGCCCTGAGGAATACACAAGAAGAAAAAACACAAGAGTGTGGAGGTTACTACAGAGCCAGAGTTGCAGAGGGTTAGAGTTCCTTGGGTTTATTTACTTAAAAACTGTGCCAGAACAGTTTTGTAAAATGTGCCTTTTAATTGAAACTGAGGTTGATATTAATTATAACATATGGACATAAGGTTTCACCAGGTTCACTGTATGTTTTTTTTCCTCATGCTTCTGCATTGTATAGCAACAGATTCTATTCAAAGATCGCAAACACAATAAAGACTATTCTGGACGTTTAGGCTAAATCAGGGTGAAAGCCCAAAGTCTTTAATGGTGTGCTCTATATAAATTAAGCGATAGTTAAAGCTGCCTCTCAGTCACGCTAAGCGGCCCGTATCTGTAAATAGGAAGATTGTGGTTTCACAAACAAGCACCCTCACTTTCAACCGAGGCAGCAGCTGTGATATTAACCACTCAGTGACTCTTGCGGGATTTTGGGACTGGCGTGTTATTCTTGACGTACAGAAACTGTGGGTTCTGGCAGGGGCATTGTTTACTACTGGGTCAACACCACTGCCACAGCCAGCCTGTTGTGCAGCAGTATGGGTATGCCATGGTAAACACTTAAATGACTTTCTCTGAAAACTGCGGCGCTCTGCTTAGAAAGACGATACGAAGGGGCCAAATGGACACGGCCGCACTGTGAAAAACAGGGCCAGGATGGTCAGAGAGCGGGGTGGGAAAAAATGTAGGTCAAGCCACTAAGAATGGCCAAGGGTCCACAAACATGAACTCTGTCAACTCGAGCCATCGACACTGCAATGTGAATAAGGCACTGTCGTCATGACAATTTCTTTATAATATGTAGAAAATGTATCAGTAAAATCTGTGTATTTCTTTACTGTATATACAACAAACATTTAAAAATGTATAAGCCAGATAGTGGTTGAGATAAGGATGATACAAATGTGGAAGCTTTTAAACGTCAAACCACAGTTTGTGGTTCAATACATTTTTGCTTTCTTATGGGGAAGTGTGAGAGGAGACGATTGATAGACCTAACACTTTCACAGCAGCACTCTAAATATTTAAGTTCACTAAGGTGAGCTTAGTTACAGTATCAGCCAGTTTCTGTAACACAATCCGCCGCCCTGCACTGTACATGGAAAACTCCTGACACACAGTAAAAACTTAATCCACGTGAAAAAGGGAGAAACTTAGCACTTAATCCTGCATTGTTAAAACTTTTAAAAAAGATGCAACGTGTTAACGATTCTGTTATAACAGTGACAATAGCACCGACATGCAATATTTTAAGGTAACTGTCCAAAAATATACATAATTTACGGCACCTTCACGGTCTCCATGGCCGATCTTTGCTTGACCCAGGATTATATGACGATCGTACATTTTCCCAATTAAGACAGAAGCAAGATAGTTAGTGCTTGTGTTCATAAAAGAGGATTTAGTAAGTTTTAATAATGTTAAGTGGGTTTTTCGTTGTTTTTCTTTAGACAAAGCAAGTCCTCCTGTTTGTAGTCCTTGTTAATTAACGTCTATTTACTGTCCAGACAAGAGAATGGTGTCACTTCCCTTTCCAGGAAAACACACAAGCATGTTTCCACATAGGAAATGCATTTGAAGGAATTACAAAATACCCTGTTTCTTGGGTTTAAAAGTCCTTGCTTAATTTTAGGAACTTTTTCAAGAACGTTTTGTAGTGTATTATTCATTAGTCATCTGACATTGCAACATCACATTCCATCTTTGTCCTATGAAGCCAAACCGTAGGATTGACTGTCATCACCTATGAGACGACATGAAAGGCTTAAAAGTATGAATACATTTATGACAATAAACAATGAGGAGGAGAAATGTATATGGGTCGTCAAGTGTGCGTGCGCCATGTGCACACGTGGTGGAGATGGAAACGTCCGTGACTGAATTTTAAATTGTCTCGCATTATGTGTGGATGCATAGATTTCCATCTGGCTGTGTTTACAGCAGTGCAGGCCCATAAACACAGCGCTGACGTTCCTCTGGTCTGACCCTGGGCTGCCGTGTCTCACCAGCAGTTATCCCAGGGCCATCATTACTCTCCCCCAAGCAGTGTGGGAATGTCACACTGGGGACGATAAAACAGAAATATGGATGTGTGTGTGTGTTTGTGTGTTTTTATAGAAATGCAAATGTGACTGCCCCACAGCTCTGCGCACCTAAATAGAAACTTATCCCCATGCAACAACAATGATTGCAGTGTCTGACAGGAGACACAGGAAGAAAAGGCAAACTTAAACACACACAGGCTTGACCAGAATTGGCAGTGTCATCCTCCAACACTTGGTTAACTTTAGGTTACTTGGTTAAAATTGGGGGATGAAATAGAAACTCTTTGCTGACACATGGATATCTGAAGTTTATGCTCCCGGAGTCTTGTGTCTAGACAATAGGCAAAGAGTGGACTTGATTAGATAGCCCAACACAGTGAGCTGACACTTCAGGTTCAACGGGTTCAGACAAACATCCTCTATGTCTGCCACTGATTTGTGTATCCAATATAGTTTTGTGGAGTTTGTGTTCACCTTAAACAGTACAGTGTACATCTTAATTGATGAGCTGATTATATACCTCATCCATAGCCAGCTGGATCTTCGCTCGGAGAGGCACCAGGGAACACACGACAGCCAAGACCCAGAACAGGAAGAGGAACACCGAGGAGCGACAGCCCCTTACTCTTTCCAACTGGATGATGCACAACGCCAGAATCTAGAAAGAGACAGAAAAACAGCAGAGCGACGTCAACTGAGAAATCACATGTGTGGTTGTTATTGCACAGGAGAGGAAATAAATCCATCTCGAAGCCAGAGAGCAAGAGTGCCAAAAACTCCCCTGACAAAAACAAGGGCAGGAAATCACAATTTTTTAAGTTCAAATTCAAACCAAATCTTTTTTTTCTTCTTCTTTTGAGCAGAAGTGTAGTCATTTCCCAAGCTGCCATTCACTGCTACGCTGCTTTAATCCAGTTGAAAGGAATAAAGCAGTAGCTTTAACTTAGCTGCCAATGTTGCCGCCAGTGATTTTCAACCAAGCGTGGAGGATAGAGTCGGATATAAGCTAATGGAGCAGATGGTGGTTTTAGGAAAGCACTTTGTTTTTGGGATTTCCCCTGGCCGTGGGCACAGATGTGATCTGGAAAATTATAGCCAAAGAAAACTGGATATGTACTATTATGTTATGCTGCATGAGCCGGACACAGTGCACAGTGTTATTATAATCTTTCCCTGAGGTGAAACGCTATAGAGACAGAGAGTTTCATCTGCCTGTCATCAGAGAAGCCCCAGATCTGTCATCCAGACATTATAAATGGTTCCTGGCCAAGTGAGACGTCACACTGTCATACCAGCTCATCACCAAGTGGCGGAGGAGGCTGGTTGGGTATGTTGTGTACTGAGAACCACGTCGGTTACACTGGGATGTGCCACAGCATCGTCCTGTTATAAACTACAGTGGTCTCAAAAGTTTTTCCCCGCCAACAACCTGAATCACTGTATGGGCAGATGTGTTACTGTATACTGGCCAATGGTTGATTTTTTTGTTTTTGTGCATTCAATTTCCCTCAAACTTGACTCTTGCCATCCGTTGAAGGATGAATGCAGATAGACCGCCACTTTCGGTCATACATATGAGGAATTTAGAGTCTTTAGTCTACCTCACTTGGATGTTCTGCAGATGTTGAAGCCAAAGGCACACCTATAGTGAGGATGTGAACAGTGGGAGAACACGCAAACTCCAAGCACAGGATTTTTTTATGTGTGCTTTAAGTACTTTAGTCACAAATAATTTACTCTTCCATGCTAGTATTTACATAAAAAACTGCTTATTTTTTCTGTAAAAGTTGATTGACTATATTGAGGGTTAATATGATGAGTAATGTTTGCTCTGTTTTGCTTTTCTAAAACTATACTCTACTATACACTGTCTTTTTCACTACTAATATGTCAGACATTAGGTGCGGGGCAGATAGTTGACAGTGATGCTGCTGCAGCTTAAAGTTAAAGCCGCAGGCCATCAAACCAAGATGACATGCAGAAAGACACTTAAAAGCTCCACAGAACTCTTTTGAATAACAGCATTAATGTTTAAGTCGAAACCCACTTTTTCAATATTGTTGACATCAAAGATTAAAAGCTAAATGTAGATATTGCCAAAGTGCCTTCTAGTCCAGTGGGTGTATACACTGTTTATAACTACACCTCAGATTTCCCTGTATCTGTGAATATTTCACAGTGTATCATGGCTGTATACTTTTGTGTCTATTTCTTTTTATTTAACTGTTGTGCGGTATGGTTTCAAATGTGCTTAATAAGTAAATGTTTGTAACGTGGACCCCAGGGAGACGGCAAAACTAATGAATAAATAAACAAAGTATCTAACAGCAAAATCCCTCTTATTTTATAAACCATCAGCCCAGTCAGTGGGCGGAACTAAGTCCATCGCTAAGCCCAAAATCAGAACCATGCCTTCTAATTAAATGGGGAGAGTGCAGTGAATGGGAGCTTTACGTAATGTTATTGCTGATTATAGTCAGTGTCCTGGCTGTACTTTGAATTGCTTTCATCACTAGTGGTCATGATGCATTTGTGGCCTGAGTGAAAAAAACCCAAAAACGTTCAAATGGAAGGGCAACAAAACAAGTTGGTCACAGCAACAAGAGCACAGTGTTCCAGGATGGTGATGTGGGAGGCTAGGATGTAGAAAATGATATTCTCTATTTAAGATAGATGTGGCCAATAGACTAGTGACATGCTCATAATACATTTGTTGTCTTGCTACCTGTGATAAATGATGCCCTTGAAATAAACATTTTTTCAAATGAGGCGTCTCAGTGTAGTTTTTTTTTTTTTACCCTAAAACGTGCTGGTGTTTACCCAAGAGTCTGAAAAGACCGCAGGTAGGCAAGGCTGTCTGACTTGGAGAGAGACTGCAGGAGCTGTATTAGGCTGCAGAGAGAGGAAGCTTTGTGAGAAAACGCTGCTCAGCTCTGTGGGTCAGCTTCACAGGCTCGGCAGCCCTCCCTATCTCGGCAGCGCAGCCTTGAATTGCATTGTAATTCTTCTATCGCGCCTGTGCAGCATAAACAGCATTTTAAGCTGATCGTGCCACCCATGTTGTTAGCTGCAAACCCTCCCTCTGTTTGCCCCTACACATCAGTTAAGCATCATTTAAAAAAAGTGGAATTGATGGTCTGAGAAACATTCGGGACCATTTCCATCAACACAAGCTGCTGAAAATATTTCTGTGATTGCACACTGGTTCTTATCTTCCCTAAATAATGATCTGTGGCCCACTACACTATTCAGGTGGGGGGGCATCAGGGCTTGATTCAAGACTTTTGGAGGGAGAAAAGACAAACAACAATTGTAGAAATGAAAGACCTGAACAGACAGCATAAATATGCTCTGGTCTTTCACTGATTTGGACCGAACCATCTTAGGTGTTTGAGCTGTTCCTCCTTGGCACACTTTGGTTATGTTTGAGTAACTCTAAACCTTGTGTTCTTGTCCCAGAGGGGAACTGGATGAGGGTTTTCCCTTTGTTTTTTATCTTCCTTCCGTAGAGGCATTGCAATTAAACATCTCAGCACCTATAAATACAGTTTTGGTCAGAACAATGGCGCTCAAGAAGGAGCTGGCGTCAAATCTGCCCATCCAACGGCACACCTGTTGTAGCACCTACAGTATAAAGACCGAATCTTTCTGTGTAATTACGCTAAACATACGCTACAATTGCGAGTCATCACTTTTGTATTCTGTGGTTTTGTGTGTGTGTGCGTGTGTGTCTACAGAGCCAATAGAGCCAAAATGTTGGAAGCGATTCACATGAGCTTGATTTAAAACATTTAAAACACATGATTGGACAATGCACTGAGCAGCAGCTGCTGCAGATGACCCCATGATTCACACTTGAACTTGAATCAATCTTGGACACACACTAACTCTAACATGTGATGTGGGGATAATTATGTATAAGAATAGGCCGTGATCCATTTTAAATGTAACAAAAAGCTGAAATATTATGGTTTATATGACAAATTGATGCTTTAAGGGAGACAGCCTCCAACTGGCAAAGCACAAAGCACAATTGCATTTTCATGGAAAATGACTGGAACGTTGCAGATACTAAGTACACTGAGGTCCACATCAAATAGTAATAGATGTCACCACATGCATAAATACACACGCTGTACTCTAGGTGAGTAATGGTTAAATAGAGGCCGTGTTTTCATGGCACTGTAATATTTGCATTGCCTGCAACACTATAAATCTATCCCTGTTATGCATCTTTGCGCCTCAGTGTCTGGCCAACATACATATGCTATATATGCTTTCATGTGTCTGCACATTAACACGTGAGCCAGCAGGAATATTCTTTAAACCGCTCTGTTACCCAGAGCAACACAGGAGATAATATATCAACACGTACATACAGCCTGAGCAGAAAATCAATGGCACGGATGAATCGTTCACACACAATCCCTTATTCATTGTACACTGACAATCTAAAGCAAAGGTCCAGTGTAGGAGGGTTTTTGAAGATACCACCCATAAGTTTAAGCACAAATATACTATAACTGCTTTAAAATAGTTTCCATAGCCTGAGAATAAGCCTTTTACTTGTACTTTATCCATCTTGCCCTGACATGTCTTTACGACAGTCCTTGTGTTTCGTCTGTTGTTTTGAAGTGGAAGCTTGCAATGTCAAAGATGGAGAATGGCTCCAGCAACATAAACCACATATATAAACCAACAAAGAAGAGTAAAACAAAAGAGAACAGGAGAGTGGAGTGAGTTGTGAAAGTGTGTTTTATATCGTTGTTTATTGCACTCTGCAATCTCACTGTTAGATGTCACTAATTCTTACCCACTGGACGTTCATTAACACCTAAAAACTTGATCAGGAACCGACCATGACATTGGAGAGTCACGGTCAGTGTTAAAGCCTTGCTCTAATAGCACACGGTGGTATCTTGTCGTTTTTTGTTGGTTTTATATTGCAAGAACCAGACACATGCACATTTGTGTGAGTCAAGGATTGCATCAACTGTCATGCAGTGTCAGTGTCTTGCATTAAAAAAAACCCCAAATTATTTGGGTTTTGAACTTCCTCTGTGTCACATATTAAAAATGTAGCCATATATGACACAGTATTGTATCATATATGTCTAATTATTACCCAGCCCTAGATAATTGTACAGTATATGCACAGATGTATGTGTGTAAGGAACCAAGATATTTACCACAGTTAGAGTGCGCACAATGGGACTGAGTAGGAAGACCATGTGCTGCTCAATCTCTTCCCTCCTCTCCAGCAGGATATAGAAGAACTCCACAAAGCCAAAGGAGGACAACAGGAAACCCAGCATCTGAGTAGGACAGGACATTAACACTTCATTAGAGACACTTTCTGCCTTGTTTGCTAATATACAATATCTACTGATGTTGGGGATCTGTTTTGTGTTCTGTGGGTGAAGGAACAACATAATGAAGACTGGCCAAAGTCTGCGTGGGGTCTCACCATCTTGATATAGCAAAGGCAGGACATCCGAATTTGACCGCAGTCATGGCAGTAGAGATGAAGGCAGTAGAAAGGGGCCAACAACCACAGGTAGATACAGGGAACCCACACCAGTACTGTGTTCTGGAAACACTGGGTCAGGTCTGGATTGGCCGTGTACCACGTACGGTTCCAGTCCTGCAGCAGAAATAAAAATCAGACCAAGAGAATATACTTTAACGTTAGAAAGTGAGGTCAAACTGAGTTTGTATCAATCATCTGACAGACAGAGCTGGTGAGGACCAAGTCCAGAGAATGAAGACTTGGTGCACGTCCCATGATTCATCTGTCAAGGCAGTGGCAAGTGAAACCACAGTAAGTTTACATAAAATGTGTCTGTATCCTGAGAGAGTGAGAGCTGGAAAAGGTTTTTTTGAAGTGTCAGTTTGATTTTTCTGACCATGTGTCTGGCTTGTTTCCTAAAATCAGTAGGACAATGTAAACTTCGAGGAGGAGGATTATACTAATAATGAAGTCTATAAACAGTAAAGGCTAATGAGGCTGAGGTGTGATGGGAAAACAAATGCTGCCAAATGTTTGGGATTATGTAACAGCAGCAGGAGAACCAGGAAAAGTTGTCTGTCACTTAAAAAAAAACTTAAGTGACTTGTTGTTGTCTTGCTTCTCTTGTTTACCACCTCGCTGGTCTAATGAGGGGCAGGGTGTCTGGCTGCACTAACAAGGCTGCCCTGCGGAGTCACCACAGGAAGTGGTTTAAAGTAGTAGACCGATGTCTTAGTGACTGATATAGATTTACCATCAATGACTGCCGCTCTTAGATCCACGAGGCAAACACGTTGTATTGTGTAAATCTTTCGTAAACTGGTTATGGTTGTAAAATAAACACGCCATTTTGCACGTGCTGCAAACGGAGTGTTCTCTGTGAGCGCCCCAAAGCGTGTTTAAGTGATAAATCTCTTGAGAAGCAGTGAGTGGGAGGCCACTTTCGCAGACCCTTCTGACTCCTGCGGTCAATGGCAGGCAGATGAACGCGGGCACTTTAAAGTAAGGAGTCAAGTTTGTCACACACACACTCTGGCCTTTTTTTTCTTGTACATTTTGCTCAGTGCTTATCCTGTTTCTCACCCTCGGCTGAGGTGGTTACAGTAAGCTTGTAGATGCCAACGGCTTGTGTGCTGCGAGTTGTCTATTTATACCTGACAAACACAGTGATGTGAAAATGGGGAGGAGAGAGTTGCGCTATACGGTGAATCTGCTGAATGCTCCCGCTTTCTTTTCATCCGGTGCCTTATAACTTGCCTTTCAATGCAAGTCTACTCTGACAGTGGCTAAATATGGTAAATTATACATCTGTTCTTTATTTCTTTCTTCTACCTTCACCTTTTTTCTTGCTCCTATTTCCTCCCCACCTCTCCTCTCTCCCTCTAACCCTCAACCGGCCGAAGCAGATGGCTACACATCAAAAGAGTTTTTTCCCCACCCCACTGATGCCACTGATGTACTTGCTCATTGTGAGAATCACTGGGTTTTTCTCTCTCTATAAAATTGTTAGGTTTTGGCCTTAAGTGCTTTAAAATAGCTGTGGATGTGATTGGGCACTATACAAATGAAACACGCACTTTATGTTAGTAAGTGGCAAGATGAAACTAAAAGGGAACATCAGTCCCATTGTGTAAATTACTGGATGGATGAGGTAAATGTGTTGTTGTTTACTCCTCGTCTGTGTTCGCTGCACTTCCGTCTTTAAACCCCACAGCTCTGACTAATGAGTCAGTAGTGATGTTTTTACAAAACTATGTAAAAGGCTGATTGCAGCACTTAATGACTGACAGCTTTGCAGCCAACACGAGACAAAAAAAACGTCTCTGAAAACATCCTCAGAGCGATGTCATGGATGTTCTGTGGCTTAAAAACAAACATTACATGTGCACTTCTTGGAAAAAGAGGGGCTGCACACCGATCGTCTCCTCTCACTTTCTCAACAAAGGCTGGTGGCTGACTGACTCTTGGAGTATTTGCAGGGGCAAAACAGAGAAAGTGCTGTAATGAGAAACAGAGGGAGAGAGGAAAAAGGGGTGGGGGTCGGGGTGGCTGGGAGGCAGGTTTTTAGTGCATCCAATAGTTTTGGCTTTCCAGCTGGATCGCAGCCTATTTTCGAGGCAGGATTAAGAATGTGGAAATTTGCTAATATGCAAGACCGATATGCAACAACAGCAGCAGCTCAGGGAGTGTGACGCAGCATTTCAGAGTGCTGACTCACAGAGCAGGGTGACGGTAAATGCAACTCTGGCCCACAGCAAAGGTACAGTGTCCCATTTAGAGTTCTCTGAACATGATGACACACACATGCCTGTTTACTACGTGAATCCTGCAAATGGCTTTTGCAAGACTTAATAGAAAATCAAAGGATGCTGCTGATGTGCTGTTGATGTCCGGTGCATTTCTTATTTCTTATTCTAATAATGTTGATGAAAACGCATTTATAGAAGTGGGACTTAAATTCTGGTATCTACTATTACCTGTGACAAGACAACAGTTATTTCTAGTTCATGTCAATTCAAAATAGACCTTCAGATTTAACTTGGTGCTGCTGTTATCATGAACTTGAATGATCAATAGTCCAAAGAGAGTCATAGTTCAAGTGGATTGTAGATTAGGGCTGCACAATTTATCAAAATTTTACCATCATCACAATATCAACATGCTTGAACTGTGATAAATGCAGATTGTTCCCTGTGTTTATTTTTGTTTTGAGCTTAAGAACTTAATCATAAAGGTAGTTAATTGTTTGTTTGTTTGTTTGCGGCCTTGCACACTTAACTCTGTGTTTAAGACCCCTGCTCATACTGCAACTAACTGGTGGGCAGAAAATGTGGGTAATTGGCTGGATTTAAATCATTCTGTTTACTTTTTTTCTGTAGTTGATGCTAGGCTACTGGACTTGGATGAACTCAAGCCAGTTCGTTTGCCTACAGTGAACTCCTGAAAATGACATATGACCTGGATGACTGAACTTTCACACATTTATTTGAAATTTAACTTGGTTTTCAAATTTGTATTCATATATTTCAACAATCCAAAGCAGTGGATGTTCATGTTTCAAGTATACTTATACAATTGATCTCTTTCTCTCTCACTTCACTGAGGTAAAGAAAATGACATTCCGACTTTGAAAAGTCTCACAAACAGCAACTTATAAAACCTGCATATCTGACTTTGAATAAATGTGTTGTCATACTGATTCAATCTTTCATATTCAAGCTAAAACCTTCATACTGTAATGACCCTTCATTGTGATGCATTTGCTTTTGATAAATGATTTAATACAGTTCATTGCTTAAGATTAAGTAACCGTTGAGGACAAATAAGCACATATATCACTTATTATTATACTTATTATATCACTTAAAAACTTTTTTTCCATTTTAAAGACACATTTCAGTACCTGTCACAGTGTTACTTTGGCACTAAAATACTATTGGACACAGTTCAAATAGTATCAGAGGTAAAATAATATCAAAATAAAAAAAGAATTGGGATGTCTTAAGTGCCTTATGCCAAATCATTTGAAAATAAGAAGTAAGGTAACGTCATAGTGAGACAAAAATTGAACATGAAGAGTTTCATGAACGAGAGAGTGACGAGATAGTAGCTTCATTAAACCATATAAGTACATATAGATATTCATTTTTAGACAGGCAGCAGTGTAAACACCTCATAAAAGACATCAAACATCTAAGGGAATCTGCCTCTAGTTCCTTAAACAGTGCTAAACATATTAAAGTATTTGTAAATTTTACTTTATAACAAAATAAAGATTTGTATCTGTTAACTGTCACACCTTGAGCTGGCGCCATTTATGGAGCCTGGCATAGTCGATGACCGAGGAACTCAGCATGCTAATGTGGCTAATGCTAATACCTTTATTCATCACAACATGTCAGGAAACAAAAAGTGTTAGTGATACTAAAACAGATGGATAACATCTCCAGTGCACTTAAATTTCCCAAAACTAAACTGTGTGTCATTATTCAGCCTCAGAAAGAAAAAGGTTTTTGTTTAAAGAAACATTCAGTGATTTTTAGTGGAAAAATCACAGTCAAAATAGCATGAAATTGCATGGGAGATGAATCCCCTAATTCACTCTTGATAAACTTAAACTAAAATCACAAACTCACCCATAGTGGGTCCAGACCGCTGAGTCTGCAAAAGGCATCCATCCACTCGCTTGCTGCTGCTGCTTCCTCGCAGATGCTCCACTTGTTGGGATTGAACAACCCTGCGCCTCACACCGAGTAGCACACACACTCAGCACCAGCACCAGTGCGTGTGTGTATATGTGTGTGTGTGTGTGTGTGTACAGTATGTGTCTCCCTATTAGGCTTCTCCTGTACGGCTAATGCTCCTATAACTTGAGTTTAGCTACTCCCTGCGTCTCTGTCTTGGTGGCACGCTCAGTGTTTATTAGCTTGTGTGTGTCTCTGTGTGACTTATCCTTTCCCTTTAATAAAACATCTTCTCTCAATGAAACTCTGTGTCTGTCTGCCTCGCTTGCTTGAACTGCTGCTGCCCTGAGATCCTGTGTCTTTCTGACTCTCTGTCTGCTTGCTGTTTATGAGTGTGTCTCCTTGTTGGGTGGGTGGAAATATTTCTCCCTCTCTCTCTCTCTCTCTCTTTCTCCCACATCTACTGGATTTCAATCAAAACACCAGCTACTCCCCTCAATAGGATGACAGTCCCTCACCCCAGACACACTCCTCCCACTTTCAGTCCCTGCCAGTTACCTCCTTTTTTACAAATCCCCCTCTTACCCAAACCAGCAGTTGTCCAAGCACACGTTAGTGAACATTTTTTTTAAACACACAAAATTAACGTCCTCAGGAGTGTAGATACAGCAATGTGACTTGGCTCGAGTCGTCTTCATGATATGTCACCTTTCATGCTTCAGACTTCTTCAGTTGCTGAACTGGCTGCTAGAAAACTCGCAGATATTTAGCCTCTGAGGGCTGATTGAGTCGTTAGGTCAAACAATGCAGGTTGTTCACCCCCCTGAAGCCAGACCCTGTTCACATCTGGTGCTAACATCCCTCCTCACTGATCCGATCACTGCCAGATCATGTTCGACTGTTCACACTTTGCTTTAAAATGCTTCCTGGATGCGTCTGTGATTGGATCTGGGGCTTCACTTTCATCTAAGTCAAGGTGTGAATCATAGTTGGTGATGGTGGTGGTGCTGGTCAGGTAATAAGACCACAGCGGCTAAATACGTGGAGTTTCTCCCCAGGCAGATAACTCTGGTAAGTCTTTAACTATACTCCTGAGAAAGCAATGACCCAGGTCATTATGGATAAATAGAAGGTAAATCGAAGATAAATGTCATGGTTTAAAATCTTAAAACTGTAATTCCACAAGATTGGAAGTTGCATAGACAAGAAAAAAACTGCCTTTGACGACTGTCCCCACTGTTGTGTGCTATGTTTACCTATCACTAGTGCAAAGCTTAACATACCAATGTGCAGAGATGCTTTTGCAGCTGGACTATGACACTAACTTTTGGACAAATAACAAATTCAGTCCGGGGTTATGTTCCACACTGATATGACTGTGTCTGGTCTGTGGAAAAGGTACAGTCACGCACATGACACACACACACACACCATCACATGCATTTCCAAGCATTACGTAACAACGTGCTGATATGGGTAGAAAAGTCAAGGAATTGGTTAATTAGTCATCGTAGTGAACTGAAACTTGCACTGTAAGTGGAAAAATATAAAATCACCACTCGACTGTGTCTCCAAGTGACATGTGGTGTTGTCAAAGTCACTGAGTGATACTTGTTTAATCAATGATTCATTACTAATTGAGTTAATGCCACTGTAAAATAACTACAGAATAAAAAACAGTGACCTCCAGAACTATTGGAAGGACAAAAACAAGAGTTGTGTCGTCAAAGTCTCCTGTTGATGGTCACTCTGGTCAAGACACAGGCAAATATTCCGCACAGCAGCTGCACAGGGAAAGTATGACACTGTCTCGACTGGGACTAACACCATCACTGCCATCATCACCACAGAGAAGAAACATGGAAAGTTCTGCAGACCACCACCAGTGTCGCGCCATGTGCAAATATGAGATTATTATTCTTTATAAAAGTGAGTCATCATTTTATGTTTCTCATCCAGGCTCTCGAGTGTTTTTATTCAGCACTTGGTGCAAAAGGTTCAGAATTATGCGACAAAACAGGTTTATTTAAAAAGTTGGACTTGAAGCCATTGTTTTCAGGTGTAATTGAAGGTGACAAAAAAACAGGGCACTGAAACTATAATTGTGGTTAGGATTACTGGTTAGAGGTAAATATTTTGATGTGAGGTGTGTGTGTTTTTTTTTCAGGTCTGTTGAGAAGGTCAGAAAGTTCAAAATTGCCGCTTCCTGTCCCCAGAGTTTATTCTGCTGGCCTCAGCCTTTCGCGCAGCCTTTAAGAGAAAATAAATGAGTGCAACAAAGTCTAATGTAGCAGTCAGACAGATCTTAACAAAGCAAACACCCATGGTCTAACGCTGACCGACTGTTGCGTTATGTCTCAGTTCCACAGCCCGATTCGTGTTGTGCTCCCACCGAGAAATGGTCCAGAACACCACAGGTGCTGCAACACAACCAGTGAGGGGTAAAGCTCATGCTCATTCTGCATTTACAGTGCACTTTTTTTTGTCCTAAATATTACCCACAATGCAAACACTAAGACCTGCCTAGTGTTCACTTTCTCCTTTACCTCAAGTAAGCAACACGCTTGAATCTCTGTGGCCGAATGTGTTTTCTAATCAACAGATGACAACATCTGGTGCTTGGCTGGAAGAGGACATTTTAATGGCTGCGGAAGAACTTTTCTCAAAAGGGGCCCTGTGAACTGTGCCCCCATAAGTGCACATGTGCTGTCTTGAAATTGCTGCGTTGGACGCTTGCAAATGTTGTCCAGAAATCTCTGTTAGTAAATGCGCTCATACATTCTGTGGCTTTTTTTTTTAGTGGAGGAGAGATAATTTAAAATCTCCCCCTGTTGCGTCCAGAATAAACTTCATCGCAGCCTTCGTGCCAAGACCCCTCAGCTGATCTGAACCAGAGGGGAGGCTTGAGGTTGGGGGTGTTGCAATGCATGGAGGAAAAAGTAACACAAAAACAACACATTTGCAGAGTTGTGCACTTGCAATGAAGAGCAGGAACTGTGCAAATCGCTGGTCCAGACCCAAGATGGTTCAACATACACAAACAAATACAGTCTGGCCTGTAAATACGACCAAATCCAGCTCTGTGCCAGCCGATGGCCGGACTGCAGACTGTTTATATCAATGGGGAGAGAGAGACAGCGTACCCAGCATGGACCCTGGCATTGGAATGGGGCCACTTGTGGTCGTGGCGTGTAGTAGTAGTAATGTGGACCTGGCAGGCAGTGGATGCAGAGGGTGGCTGCGGGGGTGGCAGTGTCCCAGCCTATCCGTGGTCTCGCGGTGGTTAACCAGTCTAGGTCACCTACACTTCCTCTGGCTTCTCTCCCTGGGAGGAAAAACAGTCTAGTCAAAATAATGGTGTCATTTTAGCTCCTTACGTTTGAGCAAGGGGAGACAAATTTAGCAACAGAAAAGCAAAGGGAGGGGCCTAAACGCAGATTAAGAAACAAGTGAACAAAAAAGTCGGTTCTGTGTTTTTTTCACTCTCTTAGCTCTTAAATAAGCAATCTTAAATGAATAGCACAGCCCCAGGGCAGCCTGTAAATTCATGTGTCAGCCTACGCAAGCAATTATAACTGGGCTCTGTCTTCCGCTTTTTGCCCACAGTACCATCTTAATCTGTTCTCTGGTTAAGACTGAGCTTTGACTCTGACCTGCTTCCTGTGGGCACTGTGCACGCTGATATGACGAGAGTGAAACAGTGTGTGCGTGTGTGTGTGTGCGTGCATGTGTGTGTGTCTAGACTTGTCTCACCGGACTCTGTGAGTGATATGGGCCTAAAACTATTTATCACCCAAGCTGCTTTGGCACCTGCTGAGGAGCTACTCATTCATAAGACTTTCTAGATAGTGTAAATATATTACACACACACACACACACACACAGAATTGTTTTTATATCTTAGTGAGGACACATCACAGACATGATGCTTTCCCTAGCCCCTCACTGTAACATTAACAGGTCACAACTAAGTACCTAACCCAAACTCTAAAATAAACCTTATTCTAACCCTAACCCTAAAACCAGGTCTTAATACCTAAAAAAGAGAGGTTTCTACATTTCCTGGAGACTTACTCTAACCTTAAAGGGCGGTTTCACCCATTTTTTTCGACACTTAAACTTCAAATCATTATGATGCTTCTGTGTCTGTATAATTTACATTTTATTACAGAGTTGGATTAAAGTTGACCATTTTATATTCATTAATTAGATTTTTTCTGATCTTTTATTCCTAAAACTTGACTGAAGTAGGTAGGGCAGTGTAGGGATTGCATTTTCTTTGAAGGAAGTGACTTTGACGTCGACTTTTTGTCAATTTTAATTATTTTCTTCAATCCCACTGTCCTCTGTTGTTGTGGGAATGAGACATGTATCTCAGATTCATTGTCTGATGACCAAATAACTACATTTATCTCTGGAAATTAGTAAGAAAAATGTTTTGGGTGAAGTGGCCCTTTAACCAGAACCACTACTGGCCTAACCCTAACCTCATCCTAACATACAACATGTCCTCACCTTAAAATATAATACTAAGTCCCCATAATGTGATTGTGTAAACAGATATGGGTCCCAACAAATCCTTTTAAGGACTCACACACCATTTATTTCACCTTTCGTTCACCTTTATAGCTGTGAGGGACACACAGAAAGTGAACTGATGGCATGGAGGGTCACCTATTAAAAAGCTCCAAACTTGACCTAAACCAACGTCTTATACACATGATGACAAAGTGATTGTGATGTGGACTCATTTTAGAATTAGGAAGGTAATTGTGATGAGGGCCAAGGGCCTTTTTTTTCCTCCCTTTTTCTTTTTTAATCTAAACCAGACATCTGCAAACCTCAGACAGAGTAAAGATGTTCTTTTTCTCCTCAGACAGTAAATGGCTTGCCATCTCTTTCCCAGCAGGCCTGGAACGAGAAGGTGTCTGAATGAGACTGTGCTATGATTACACTTCAGAGGAAAACCACACATGATGACAGCCAAAACTCTAAAACAGTGTCAATTCCATCGCCTTTCTAAAATTTGTTGCACTTGGTTGTGTGATGAAGAAAAAAATGGCCCATCATTTAGAAATACCTTTGAATTTTAATAATAAAAGTTAAATATGATGATTAAATGTGGGACTTCTGTGGTTACTGAAACAGTTAGAATTTAAAATGTAGATGCATTATATCGCGGACTAACATGTTTAGCAGGTGCATTACCACATTTCTTCACTTCAATAAATCCTGAGCTTGGTCTCATTTGGTTTTTGATGCGTTAGATAAAAAGATTTATGAATTGTGATTTTCCAGTATATTTTAAACCTAAAACTGGTGGTAATTGATGTATACCTATAGTTCAAATATTCTGTTTACAAAAGAAATGTAGCAAATAAAACTCTATTATTACATTATGGAAAGTCACCATTTCATTGACTCTGTAAATACAATCACAATAGATTATGCACCCACACATTCACACTCTTTTAGAATAATCTGGCATATTTTTAGGACTGAAATTCAAGCCACAGGCACAACACTGGGTAGCTGTACTTTATGTGTCAGCCAGTGGTGAGTTCTTGGTTAGATCTGACATAACTGTGCCTCACAGCTAAACCAGCCACAGTCCAAATAGAGCTCTAAACAAAGTGGAGACGCAAGCAGTGAGCCAGGAGGATCCAGCATTGTTAACTCTCCATCTACTGGTCTAATCTATCTATCTATCTATCTATCTATCTATCTATCTATCTATCTATTTGTCAGATGTTGTTGAATCCACCTGCTAGAGTTTAGCACACAAGGGAACAGAACATCAGTTTGCTATAGGGTCCAACTATCACTACCAAGTCTTCACAATCTCATCTGATTCATCATTCTGCATCCTTCAAGTTTCATCAGGTTGCCAACCACAGTCAATGTATTTGAGATAGATGCTTTGTGCAGTCTGATGTTAGTTTGCCATGAATATGTTTTAGCTTCCCATCATAATTGGTAGTTTTTATCTGGCAGAAATTCTACCTACCTACCTATTATTATTATTACATTATTAAGCAGACTGTTCAACTGCATGTAAACGCAAATATCTAGACATCCAATCACATGGCAGCAACTCATTGTGGAATATAGGCGACCTGCAGAGGTTCAAACCGAGCATCAGAATGTCGAAGAAAAGTGACTTTGAGTGTTTCATGGTTGTTGGTGTCAGACGGGCTGTCAATCATCTCTAGTTACCTTTGAGCTATAGCAGCAGAAGACCACATTGGGTGCAATTTATAATGGGTCCTGTATATGGTGAGTATCTATCCAACCATCCAACCATCCATTTCCCGTACCATCTGTAGAGCCTTAGGATCTTAAGTGTCACCAGGAAGACTCTCTTAGTCAACCCTGCCCAATTACTTTAACAATTCTTAATAGGATATTGTGGCTTCTCTCTTAACTGAAAACAGACCTGCTGCAGCCCTGAAATAGCAGCGAGAGGAAATCCATGGGACACTTCCTCGTCACCAGTTGCCCATAACCTGGATGAGTGGCACCCTCCCTTAATGGAGCCTGGAGCCTGACTCCCACTCACCCTGGTCTCTCGTGACGTATGGAGGCCAGCAGCTCATCGCGAGTCACCGCACTGAAGTGGTAAGACAAGCATCAACAAAAACAATTCCTTGCCTTTCACTTGAGGACTGTGGGCCGAGTCCCTCTAAAAATATCTCCAAGAAAAACTGAGGGGGTGGCTGCAGCTGCGGCTGTGACATTTATTGGGAATCATCCACTCCCTTTGTGCTGTGAAAACATTGTCTTTTTCAGGCTGGAAAACAAACGAGATGAGTACAATGTGGTAAAATAATGAAGAGATGACCGGCAGAATTTTCTACCGCTGGCTGCTGTCGTCATATCATATTTTTATGTTCTGATCACCACAGAATGCAGCCACAGCCTCAGTCCTGGTTTTCTTTATATTTTAAGTCTGTTTGACTACAACCAGCTGTATTTGAGTCAAGGGTGCTTTACAATGAAGGAAACAAAGATAGTTAATGGGTTCATCCCAGCAACAGCTGAAGACAAAACAAACTCAAATGATATCACATATCAGCCCAATTCATTAATTCACAATTTATGCGATTCATAAATATGCACAAAGATAAAGAATCACACAGTGGAGAAAATATATGTATGCAAAACTCAAAAGTAGCACTCACCTTGAAACGTCTTATTGCAGGGCCCTTTGTTTGACAGCGTGTACTCGTGCACTTGTAAACAACAGTTTGCGCTCTGTAAATCAGAGAGCACAGATATATAAAAACCATATAGGAAAGCAGAACTCGGGATGGCAAAGCAAAGTGAGCCGTATCCTGTGGCTGACAGGAAATGATGGTTAAATGACAGGTTTCATAAATAAAGGCCTTCACACCCTCCATGTATCTGCCTCTGTCTGTGTCAAATCTGTGTCAATGAGAAGCCATGATACTATATCGGTGCTTGCCATGAAGTGAATGTACACAGTGCATCCATTGGTCCTCCAGGTCTGTCTTCATGCAGAACACTATGTTCTCCAGATGTTTGCAACTGCAGTTGAAGCTTAACAACACTAATGTAGCAAGTGCCATGATCTTAACCTGCGTTACTCACCAACATAACCTGCTTTGCTTTGCTTTGCCCGCAAGCATAGAACTTGCTTTCCCCACAGATCTGTTTTGTGAACGGACTGAATTAGGTTTAGGTTAGGTTAGGTTAGGTTTTATATAATATTTTAACAAAGTAGATGGAACTTGGTCATGGTTTGCCACATTTACTTGTGTTCATTTATGAAGCGCGTGTCTGGTTAGTCAATTTATTTATTTTACAATTTAAATTGAGTTACCAGAATTAGTTGTTTATTTACTGCATTCGTACAACTAATTTGGGTTGGAGATTACCTTTGATTTGATATTATTTTGTATTGTTTATTAATGATCTTTTTGGTATTTTGTTTCCTTTACTGACCAGACTTGCTTTAATTCTGTTTCTTCTTGTTTCCCCAGGAGCTGAGAGCCTAAGGTGGTTGAGGCTGCTTTTTGGTGGCGTCTCCTCCCTCCTTAGCCCTCCTCACCACCGGTGAGCCTCAGCCCTACAATTCCTTTACCCTATTTTAGCTATTATATGGTGTTTTAATGTCATATGTGCAAAGTGGAATAAAGATTATTGTTGGATGGAACCACGTCTCTTGCTCCTTGGTACAATGAACCTGTGTGCCCTTATTTGGGTATTTTGATCTTTATTTCCTTGGCTTTAACATCTCCAGGGTGGTGTTGTCAGAATATTACTATTGAACAAATTTGCAGATTATCCTCTAAACCTATCGACCCTCGACCCTCCACGCTACATTACCTCCATTTTGGCTCATTCAAACTTAAGACAGGTCCGTCTTGTATTAAGGGGAATCATAGGTATCTTGAACTTGAAATATGACTTTTCTGAAACCGACCGTCATGATGAAGTTGCCCTTAATATCATCAACACAAGAACACAGTGGTAACATTGTTACCTTGAGACCTTGAACCTTGAATAATTTTCCCACACTTTGACAAGCTTTCTTCATGCAGTCTGGTGTTGATTTAGCCAGTTGTTAGTTTTTAATCTGACAGGTTTATTTTAAAAAATCTGTGTCTTGATCAGTATTGTCTGAACACACAGACTTTTTTGCTCCCCCACAGCGGAGGACAGATATAAACATTATCTTCTTTCCCTTTGGTGTAAAAAAATATCACTGAGGGAAAAGTGCCAGACAAACAAGGGCCATTTAACTTGTACCAGACGCGGCTAAATACACTCTCCAGTGTCCATGAAAACAGGCGGTTTAGAGTGTGATTTAACTAGGTCTGCACCACGCACAGGACATAGATTTTTGAGTGTAAACAATTCAATAATGGAAGAGGGATCACTTTGCTCTGGTTTTCATCTTCTGCAGCCATCTATATAAAAGTGGTGACTTTTAGGAGACTTGGTGAACTTAAATCTGCAAATGAACCTTTTGTTTTGTCCTATTTTACGAGTCATCTTGCCTGTTCCAGAGGGATACCACCAAACCCATAAAATGGTTGGCTTTTTTAAACAATGTTGCATAACTTTAATTTCCCTCTCTCTCAGCCTACGTTTTGCTTTTTTTGTGTGCCGAAATTGGGATGAATAACTGTTGCTTTTAAGGGGAATGCCATACAGTTAAAGAATTTATATTGTCAAGTGCGGCCCCACCAGTTTTGTGAATATCAGCCAAGGTCATAAATGAAAACCAAAGTGACATGCAACTCTAGTTGTAACAACCAGAACTCGCCGGGCTGTAAAAGTCATTTTCCTGTAGTTGATCATAGATGGTGACATGAAGAGAGTCAGAATTTTACAGGGCAACATTTTGATGGTTTATGATATCAGACGTTAAATCAATCACCTCACAGCACTGGAGTCATTATACATACATATTTTTTTTTTGTTTTTCATGATTGTTCAGCCACAGCACAGCGTCCAACTCATTCAGGCCCAGGGCCGGGTTAAGTGAAATAGCAGGAGTATCATTCAAATAAGATTAAAACACACATGTCAGCACATACAGTACAGTACATGTATGACCACCACTACTTAAACCACCATCTGAACGGGCCACTGTTCTTTCCGTGTCCTTGCGCATTTCTGTCAGACTGCCCCGCCTTCCCTTTACAGCCCTAAAACACATGGATGTGGTGAAGTGGAGCCATTTCGTTACATGTGAGAATTTGCCCCGCAAATACATGCCAACTCCCAGCTGTGACTGTGAATTTAAATGGGAGGCTATATAATATTTATAAATGGAGCATTGAACTGTGCAACTGCACAGCGCTTGCCTACAAGTGAACGGAAACCATTATAGTGCCATTGGAGTGCTGCTTTTAAAAAAAATCAACATAAGTAGTTATTTACACACAAACACACACACACACACATATATATATATATATATGCCACACTCGAGTGTCTTTCTGACATTTCACATGTTACTTTCTTTCAGGCTTTACTGAGTCTCCATCTCAGTGCCCTCCTACAATTTTACTTTATACTTATTTTTCATGGAGAGCACCAGAAAGAATGTTTTTCGTCTTCATTTGCAAAAATGCACACAAAAATGGCAGTGTTTGGGCTGCTGTAAAAATAATGGCAGTGCAAAAGTGTGAAAAACAAGACCCTTGCTTAAAGTACACAGAAAAAATGTATTCTAAATTGTAGACCAATGCAAACATACTGTACTTATGGGTATTATATTCAATTTCTGATTGAGTATACTGTTGTTTTAATTGAGTGGATATTGTTTATAGTTCACTGTTGGAGTTGGCCTACCCCTTTAAATGTCATCATTTTCCAACTATAGCTTAATTTTTTAATGATGATGATGTAAGAAAACAAATACATGCACACACCCAAAAATCTGCCCACTCACATACACACATATTTGCACAGCATTCGTTGTGAGGACACTCATAGACATAATGCATCTCCAAGCCCTTTACCCTAACCTTAACCATTACAATTAAATGCCTAACCCTAACCTAAACCCAATTCTAACCCTAACAATAAAACCAAGTTTTTACACTCAAACAGGTGATGACTATAGCCAAAATGTCCTCACTCCCTATGGTTTATCAGTTGTATGGTCCTCACAATGATGGCCATACACGAAAAAGGACATTTAAAAGTTACAGTTTGAGATGATGCAGACGTTGACCCCTGAGCAAAATATCACGTGAAACCTCAAAATACCAAATGACCAAATTTACTGCTTTGTGTGTGTATTTTTGCGTAAGGAGACGGTTGTCAGGAATAATATGACGTGTCTAAGTGCAGACACTGACACATGTCTGTGGCATATTTTGCGTGGGTAAATTATTAATTTCACTTAAAATCATGTACATAACAAAACACACAAGCACCTTACCCAAACCCTTAACATAAACATAATAAAACCATGGTCTCAACCCTAAAAAATGCCCTTGCTTCCTGTTTATATTGTTTGCTTATGTTGAATATGTTATTGGTCCTCACATACAAGTACACGCACGCACACACACACACACACCAGTCAGAACCAAATGAGACAAGACCTATCATGTCTTCCCTCGGTCAGAGCAGACACTGTTGACTCACTCACTGTAGTCTCGAGGTGCTCAGCCCGCGTCCCACCACAGCTATGCACCGTCTGACCAGAGCCTCGGAGCAAGGGTGTGCAGACTCACACACGTCTACGGACGCATGCAGACATTACACAAACACAGGCAGACACATGTACACTCCGCACAGGTACACCGACACATAATACATACAAGTCGGCCTGACACTTTCTCCAGCTCTGTGGTTTGCTCTTTAATCCACTCGTGAGTCACATAACACTAAAGAGCAAGAAAACACATACTTTCTCTTGTTCTTTCCTTCCCTCGGTTGAGCCGCCAGCTTTTGGACTTTGCTGTTGATTACTTCATACCGTATATCCACGACGATGTGAGAGGGACTGTTTACTCTTTGGGCAGAAATGGTACACCTGTCAGACAGTTCCACAAAGCCCCTTTGGAAAACCATTTGTGTTAAAAGGATCGTGTTTTCTCCCCACAAATCCTCCAGCCATGTGGCTCAAGTGTGTCAGACACACTCCAGTCTGTCCACAAACATCAGAGACAGGCTCGAGAAAACACATTGGACCTGACATCACAATGAAACAGTCTGGATTAGATGCCACAGGCAGAACTTTCTGGCAGAAAACCCATTGAGCCCTCACTTCTGCTCCTGTGAGCTGTGGCTGTGCTCTTTCACTTGCATTAATTACAGTCTCCGCAGCAAACTATACATGGCAGCTCCATCATTAATCACGAGACTCAGAAAACAGCAATTTCTCACAGGCACGGGTAAGTTCACAGATCTTCTGTGAATTCAATTCTAAAAGAAAAATGTGATTTAAAACCATTTCTTGAGTTCTTCTCTTCCCCAAAGTTTAAAATGTGGAATGATGCATCACATTGGATTCTATCTGGAGTTTCATCAGCTACAACTGTAACTCCACTCCGCTTTGTAGAAGTATAAGGCAAGGCAAATAATAATGTTTTCAGGATTTGATTTAAATGAGCTGACAGTGTGAGCAGACACACTTGAGCAAGTTAAGGGAGGAGCTGAATAACTGAATGCTGCTTCTCTTTGTTTGGTTCTGCTTCTGTGGAAACACACAGTAAACCTGTTCCGGATCATCTTAGACCTCTGGATGCTTCATATAGGGAACTAATAAGTCTAGAATGTACAGTGGCCGACAGGGGCAAATGCACTGCAACGATCCAAAACACATGGAGGAGGAGAAACGAGCTGCTGGTGTTTTAGGACTTGCTGGTGTTTTGGGACTTGCTGTTGTTTTGGGAATCCGCAGCATTTGTTAATATGCAATGTTATTTTGGTATCTCTCTCTCTCTCTCTCTCCATATAATATACATAAATATATATATATATATATATATATATATATATATATATATATATATATATACACATATATATACATATATATGTGTATATATAGTATAATGCAACTTGTCCGATGTCAGCTAGGATTGGCTCCCCTCCCATGACCCTCATAGGCTAGATAAGTAGTGTACAGTAGATCATGGGTGGATGATAGGAGATAACAGATTCTCCTCAAGACAAGGAAAGACACCTGTGTGCTTGGATGTCCCTTTAAAGGTCCACTGTGTACCAATTACTTCTAATGGTGAGACTGCAGAGTGCAACAAACAAACAGAAGACTCTGCAGAGGAACTGTGGTGGCCTTCACATACCACAAAGGATGTAAAAACAATCCTCCACTCTCCTACTCTCACTATCATCTCCTCTTTCTTTTCTTTGTTCCTTTATGCATCGGGTTTATGTTGGCAAAGCTGTTTGCCATTGTTTGTGTACTAAGCTTTTCCTTCAAAACGCAAAACACATGGCTGTTTGGAACATTCTTGCCTTTGCAGCAAGAAGACCCGGGTTCGAGACCCGGTCGGAACAAGGGCCTTTCTGCATGGAGTTTGCATGTTCTCCCAGTGAATGTGTGGGTTTTCTCCGGGTAACAAAGCAGAAGAAGATGGATGGATAGAAGTCTGTTTGGGAAGCTGGTTCAAGATGGCTACCTCCGTAAAGCAAGCCCACATCTCAATTACATATAAGGCTTATATAAAGCTGTTTTTTATTTTAAAACAATTATACGGTAAATACAAATGCTTGTGGGTATAGATATTCAAAATCTGTCAATAGATAAGTGTTACATACTGGAGCTTTAAAATTAGGGCGTGACAAAATGTCCCGATCTAACATCGTGTTGTAGTTTGTAATGCTATGCAAATGTATGCATATGCACTGATGTTCATTTACATTAGATGAAACCAAAAACTAATTAGAAGTAAAACAATTAGGTTATTTGGGGTGCGTGTTACGCTGCTGTTAATCTGACCTTGCTCACACTTCATGCACTCTAACGCCAAGAGGCCAAAACACAAACCCATATTTCCCGATGTGCAGCCACACGTGCGTAGAGACCCGCAGTCAGACAGACAGATAAGGAAACACATAACCGGTGTCTCACCACAAACATACACACAGACAAAACCGACACACCCCACCATTCACCATCCCGGTCTTGTTTACTTGTGACCATCAGTGCACAGCAGCAGTCAACCCCATCATTCCACACATTCCTGCGTCCCTGCACTATTTTATGTGCTTTGAAGAAAGACTTGTTAGTTTTCTTCCAAAGACTGCAATTATATAGGTATTACTGAAAATGAAAGCAAACAAGGGTGAATCTGACAGTTTTACAAATTTATGGATTTCTTTCTTTCTCTTTTTTAAAAAATAAATACAGCATGTGGAATCAAGTTCAAAGTGTCTCCACACAACGTGACTGAGAGTGAACCAGTAATAAAAACTGGGACCTGCTGGTGTTTATGAGGCAAAAAGCCTAGACAAACGTAATCTGTGCAACTCTGCCATCTGTTGACCATAAGGAGCAACTATGATTGTTTCACAATCTTGTTTAATGTCCTTATTGTCGTGCTCAGTCTTACATAACAACAAGCACAAACAAAAGGATGCACTCGTGATTTGTTTGACACAGAAAAGCAGAAAGTGTCTGGCCACAAGATGATTGTCTGTATTTACTTTAATTCTTTAAATGCTTAGTTTCCTCCCACAGACCAAAGATGTGTAGGCCAGGTGAACTGCGTGACCTCCAAACTGCCAGTTAAGTGTGGGTTTGTTTGTGCTCTGTGTTTGCCCAGTGAAAGGATGCTGAGACATTGACCCACTAATTTTTAAGATGTGTTTTTGTTAGTGATTTCAATATTTGTTGCACTTGAAAAACAGCTCCAATCCATTCTTCACCCAGTGTTCATACAACAAAAATGAAAGGCATGTACCTATGTACCTTCAGACTTAATAACTTGTTTCCGCTGACTCATTATTGACTTGTTACCTTGTAAAGGCTGATGAATTTTATTTTATTTGTGAATTTTATGAAGGAGCTTTTCAGATTAATATCTGTATCTATGCTGCCATCTATGGACAATCCATGGATCTACAGGCAGACAACTACTGTATGTGTGACATACATAGGGCGTTATATTAGTGAATGTCATTGGACTACAGGGAATTAATCTGTGATGTTTATTATTCACAAATCCAAGTCCTCCCATAGGTCAAAACCTCCATGAACATAAATTATTTTATTATCAATAATAACAAGATAAAGCACCTCATTGATAAGATGCAACTCAAAGTGCCCACCAATATATCATTATTAGTAGTATTTTTATTATTCTTGTTCTGATTAACAGACACATTAAAAATCAATACTTGTAAGATAAACAAAGAATACATATTAATATTTATGCTCTATGAAGAACATTTAGCGGGGACGTTTATTTCTGACACACACACGTCACATGGGGACAGACCACGGGAGGGGCTTCCGGGGTCTACGTCATACGTCTGCGCCACGTCCACTGACATTCAAAGACAGTTTGATAAGACTTTTTCCACACTCGTAGTTTTATTATCAACTGTTCGACCATGCACAGAGCCACACAAACAGCGTTGTACGAGTGGCCACACATTGTCGGCCCTGCGGTGACTCGCCAGTGTTTAAAATGCAAAGGTAAGGACCTGTGGACGTGTTACGTACTCCAGCAGCTAAAATGCTAAAAACACTCAAAGTAAAAACAAGGGTGGCGGGGGGTGCAACGTTTCATAACAGCGTTGTTAGCCATATTTGTGTGTTTTTCTTTACAAACGTTATACCACAGTTTTGCTACTTAAAAAGCCTATAACAGTACGTCTTATAAATTGTATATGTGTATATTCCAAACTCACGGTTTGTGTGGCCTCCAGAGCAGGGTTGCCAGGGCTGAATAAAACGTATATACAGAGGCTATTAGAATGAGCAATATAGTGAGTGTATATAGAGTGTCTTATATCCTTTTTTCCAGCACAACCTATAGGTAATCTGATGACATGGTATTTGTGTTCATTTTCCTCAACTATATAAACACAACTGAGCAGAATTTGTGAAATTTGGAAATAAGTCACATTTCAAACTTTGCTTGGCTCGTTTTCATGAACAGAAATAGAAGAAAATGTGTCTATTTTGTGAGTTTTTTGGCAATTATCACTACTCACTTTGTCAAACAAAATATTCTATAAAAAATGAATCATAATTTTGACTCAACACCACATAAGAAAAAATGCATTTTGTAAAGCCTGAAGATGTGACCTATAAACACACACCCCTAGGATGTCCATGTGTATTATTCCCACTGCAATTTACCAAGGGTTTATGTCCCAAAGCATTATCATCATTTTCCAAATTATCTATGTAGACATCCACAGAGACAGCACTAAAAGCTAAAATATTAGATAACATATACTTTATTGACTGAACCCAAAAGTGACAAAATTATTTCTTCATCACGGCTCCAAGAATCACATGTAAAAACATTTAAAAGACACACAAACATAAAGAAAACCAGGGGGTGGTAGGAACCCGCAGCAGCAGAAGTGTTATATTCAATTGTTCCTGTTCAGGGTGGCTGTTGCAAGAATGCCAGTGTGTCCCTGGGCAAGATACTGAACCTCAAGTTGTTCCTGTGCCAGCAGCATGTGAATGGGTATAAAAGATGTGTGATAGAAAAGGCACTGCACCTAAATGTCAATACTTGAAAGATGAAACAGATTGGTTTCAATAAGGTATTGAATTAAGACATATGACTAAAACTGTTTAATGTAAATGTGCTATGTATGTACAAAATTAAAACCAACCTAGGATTACACCTAATGTTTTATATCAAAAAGATCTCCTTGAACTAAAACTATTTAAAGTTTTAAATGTTGCTTGTTGCTGCTTCGTGATCCTTCACTGTCTTTGGTGATTGTCTTGAATGCAAATCATCTTCTCGGCCTGAAGGTAACGCCACCCTAAACCACACCTGTGGTGCTCACTTTACATTTTTCTTCCTGTGATTGAACAGCACCAATGCGGCAGAGCTTGCGCGCTTACAGTGTGCTCCCGCCCCCGCGGGACAGTGAGGAGAAGGAGATGCTAGCCAGAATGATTCGAGTGGATCATGCTGGTGAATATGGTGCTAACCGCATCTATGCCGGACAGATGGCAGTGTTGGGTCGATCTGGGAGTGGACCTCTCATCCAGGTGTGGCCTCAGTTTGTGTGACCCCTACCAGACAACAGTTATACACACTATACACAGTATATACACACACAACATTGTGGAGTTAGTTTTTCACAATACAATTGTTTTAGTAATGTTTGAGTGCTCTTTCTTAATTTTTAGATCCGCAACTATCAAAGATCTTGCTTAAGTGAGACTTGAATGTTTCCTCCAAAATTTAAAAAAAAAAGCTGAACTTAAAAAAAAAATTGAACTTAATTTTCAGTGCTCCATGTTTTCTGTAGGAAATGTGGGATCAAGAAAAGAAACACCTTGGGAAATTCACTGAAATTATGGCTGATAACCGAGTTCGGCCCACTGCATTGTTACCACTCTGGAATGTCGCTGGGTTTGTATTAGGTTGGTACATTCCTTCATTGGTACATACAGTACAGTTTAATAGCATCTTATCTGTAACTGTGAAAGTGATCCCTGAAAGATTTTTTTCACTGTTTTTAAAATGTTGACTTTGCTTGAATGTAGATATTCTTACAGTAAAAGAGCCAGATAAATTGTCTTCATGTTGCATCCACATATTAAAACTTGAAATATCAACTAGGGGCAACCACTGCGCTGCTGGGAAAAGAGGGGGCCATGGCCTGCACTGTGGCAGTGGAGGAAAGCATCTCGGAGCACTACAACAGTCAAATAAGACTTTTGATGGAAAAGGATCCAGAGAGATACACTGAACTTTTAAAAGTAAGTTTTCTCTAAAACACAACTTTACTGGAAACTTCCTACTTAGCAGAACAGCAAGAGCAATTAATACAGAGACTACTACACCGAATATAAGGACGACAGAAATGGATACGTGTTTGAAAATGAGTGCTATCAGACTGGATAGATCTTGGCTAGAGGAGCAAAAATATTTTAATTTACAGTGGACACAAAAGACCCTTTTATTTTAATCTTTCTCCTGGCTCTAATTTAAGATATTCCTTTATTTGTCTTACACTGGGATATTTGCTGTTTTACAGCAGCCAAACATCACAGCAACGTAGGAAATAGGAGTATTATATTATATATATTATATATTTGCAAGACAAACAATATGAGATAAACGACTGTAGCTCGCTACATACAGTATATACAAGTAAACATTGCAGTCGGGGACAACAGGAAGTGTACTGTATTAACCACCAGTATTGCACAAAATAATGAAGCGGTTTTGGTGTAGATGTGGTCCACTGACACTGCTGGTTGTACAGTCTGCCTGCAGCAGGGATAAAGGTCATGCGATACCTCTCCTTCACACTCTGAGGGTGCAGCAGACTGAGCTCTTCAGTAAGGGTCACAGTGTCCTGCAGAGGGTGGGACTACTCCATTAAAGATGATAGCTCATCATCCTCCTTTCACCCACCACCTGCACTGAGTCAAGGCAGAGATGGAATATAGTACAGGAATAGTGTATACAAAGAGATTGTGTCACACGACCTTGTTCACTTTCCATTGTACTGTTGATTGAACGTTGTTGTATCATTGTAGTTGTGTTGCATTTTCCATTTACTTACAGTTCCTTAACGTTCATAACTTAATAATTAGTATTAACATTAATAACAATACTGCAGTTAAGGGATTTAGCCGTTGCCGTGTTGATGTTGTTTTTTGCAACCGGACGTTCAGAGGCATCACCTTCAACCACACTCTGACCAGATGATACCAGCTGTCAATCACACCAGTGTCCACTCATATGTGACATTTTCCTGTGAATTATTGAAGAAGACTTGACAATAGCAATCAAGTTTATTTAAGTCATTTTTCTATAGACATCTATTCAAACAGACTTCTTTTTGCTCCTGGTGGCTATTTTAATGTATTTTCACCTCCTTTTTGGAGAAACCCAGAAGACTATCTCCATTTTTCTTATGTATGGCTTTTACTAATTTAGTTATTCCTTGTGAAATATAATGGCTCAATTAATTAATGGGACTCTCATATCATACACATAGTCAAAGCTTATTGATGAATTGAAAGGACTTTCAAGATTTTACCCAGCCACCAGCACATTTCATAGGTTACTGCTTTTAATTAATGTCCTTGGATTTATTTCGATAGGTTATAAAAGAATTCAGAGACGATGAGATGGAGCATCATGATACAGGCCTGGAGCATGATGCTGAATCAGTAAGTATATTTAGTTTTAACTTGCATGGTTAATAAAGTTTGTGTTTGTTTACTTGATGTTGTGGATGGTTTTTGGCTTTCATGCCGTTCCTTCGTTACTGGTTTTATTTTCTAAGCATCGAAGGAATGAAAAGAGATTTGCTTTACAGACCGCACAAATACTTTTCACAGAAAGCATAGGGAGTCAAACTTTGCCTAAATAAGTATAAGCAAATGATCACTTTGAATAACTTTTTTGGTTCTTTTTTTTCAGCTCCCTGGATACTGGCTACTAAAAAATGCAATACAGCTGGGCTGCAAAGCTGCAATATACGCTTCAAAACGTCTCTAATTATGTAGAAAAGTAAACTTTTTCAAATGTTTGTTGACTTATTTTTGTAAATGCTTTCATTGGATTTTGTTTCATTGTACCTTTGCCAGATCAAAAAGTATTGTAGACAAACAGTATACAGTGTAATTAAAGGGCTGTTTAAGTTGATGGAGGACGTGACCCTTCCTGAATCACAAGACACATCTCTGTCATGTTTAGTTATTGTAAATGTGACATCTTATGGTGAGTGTAGATAGTAACAAAATGAGGACAACTTCAGGGAAATAGTGGCCTTGGCTTAACAGAAAGGACATAGTCCATCCATTTTCTACCTCTTTATCCTTCACATGAGGGTCAGATTGCCAGTCCATCACAGGGCCCCATAGAGACAAACAACCATCCACTCTCACACTCACGGTCAATTTAGTGTCCAGTTGACCTAATTCCCAAATCTGCATGTGTTTGGACTGCGGAAAGGGGAACCAAGAACCCGGAGAAAACACCCCTGCTCAAAACAAAACACCAAAATACTCTTTGGCTAGTTAATCTGTTTGGGCTGCTGTAGAAACAACAACAACAAGCGTGCAGTGATTATACACGTATACAAACATACTTATGGTCAGTGTATTCTGTTTCTGCTAATAAACCCTCTTAAATGTTACACACCAGACCTTTAATGTTTGATGTTGGTCTCAATTGAACTGCTTATAAAACGAGCTCGCATTCACATCCAACATTTCTAATCCTGTTACTTTACATAACATCTTTTTTAAAAACGCAGGAAGGGACGAGGTTTACCTGCAGTTAATGATCTGATGAACGCTTGGGCTTAATGTGTGAGGTAAATACTCGATATGCACACGATAAGCACATATTGATACTAGCACAGACATGCCATCATACCCTTCAACAAACTCTCTTGTTTCACATGTAGTAGTTCATATGTCACGCTGAGTAATGACTTGTCATTCTAGCCTAACTGCTAAGCACTCTCACACAGCTGTTCTGGGTACATTAGGTCATCGAGAAAGAAGGACTGACAAGAGGCTTGTCCCCGGGGCCCCTAATCTATTAGGCCTTTCAGCAGGGTGAGCAAAGTGTTCATTCCCCTCAGTATCAGTTTGTGCTCCGTGTACATTGAGTCCCATCGGTGTCCCCTTTACACACACAGAAGCCTTTTCACGCACTGGGGACATGATGTTGTTGAGATTAATGGTCAGTGGCAGGAGCTGATATTGGACTTCAATGAAATCCTTTGATGGTAATCTGGCTCCTGGCTCTTACATACAGTTACTTATGGTATATAGTAAATGAAAAGTATATACATTATACCAGTTATCTGCAGAGACTGGGTCCCCAAATAAATTGACTTAATTTTGTTTCCCCCAGCCTTTTACTAAACATGTAATAAATAAAACACACGTAAAATAAAGTTGTAAATCATTTATCAAGCACATAATGTCTGGTCTATTCATATTAATGTCCAAGGTTGCAGAAACTGCAGAGGAAAATAGCTTTTCCAATAACTGTTTATGTTTATTTGTGTTAATTGGTTTACAATGGTATTGTTTAAATACACTTGGATAGAAGATTCTTTGGCTTCTCTGCAAATTCCCTTTAAATTAAATATAAATCTTGTAGTGAATTAAATATTTTACCAACCATATTTGATATGATGATGTTTTTGTAAATACTTTCAAACATTGTTGTTAAATGATCTGGCAATAGCCCTGTGACTTCAGTGTCATTCAGTCAATTTTTCCAGTTTTTCATTATGAGTCAATCCGTAATAAGAAACCAATCAACATTTTGCTCTATCATGTATTTAAAAAATGAAAACTATTTTTACATTTCTTACATTACACAAAGCCACTCGGTGTCCTCTCGTGCCATCTGCCTTCGTTCGGTGTTTCTTCACAGTTGTACTCGGGTGTTCCCTTTGAATTGTCACTCCATCCATATATCAGTGTCTGCACCACAAGTGACTTGTGGAGGTGAGCTGTTACTCAGGTTCACAGGCTCTGTGATCTATTTTCCCCCAGCATGTGGTAAGAGCAGTTATTTTAGCTGAGGTGGGTTCGTACATCAGACTTGACCTCCGGGGTTAATGTGCCGTATGGCCTCTGTTTCTGAAAAATAGGCTCTTCTTTAGTGTCCGTTTTTTAAGCCACCTTCCCTTCCCGCTATGTTTGTTGTGATGTTGAATATGTTTAACAGAATTTCTAGTGTGTCTGCATACAGTAAAATAGTTATCTCTTAGTCAGTTCAACTTTATGAGGGCTGCCACAGGACTTTACTGTTTGTGTCACTTATTTCAACCCTATTATTAGTATTTGTACAATGAGGACATTCATTGTTACCCATATGATCCCTTTGTTATGGTACTGTAGGGAATTTGCATTGTTTTTCTGTTTTAAAATGATAAAAAACAGTCTCATTGTCTTATCTGTAATAAATAAACAAGGCATTGAATATTTCGATATGATTTGACAAGGACAAAAAGGCATTAAACTCTCCCCTTGTCTCGTATTTTTTATGCTTACGCAACATAAGACTGTGCACAGCTTGGCATATCAAAGACAGAGCATCGTTCATTCTCTCAGCCCAAGATTAATAGTGCTGACAGCTTTATAGTAAGGTGCAGCTGTTTAAATAAACAAATGCCCAGCTTGTAGCATCATCTTAGTTATACCAGTAAATAAAAATGACCCCCTATGCCACTTTTAATGACTACAAACATCAGCTCCCCATCTAAATTAACCTTGTATGTCTATAAACACAAAATGCCCTTTAAATAGTACTTAATACCTCTATGTTATACATTTTCCAGTACATTAGACAACTCGATTCTGTGTACTTCTATGCCTGTCAGGAGGATTTCATGTGAATTGTTTAGGTTTGTTTCTCAGAATGTCCACAGGAATCTGCTGAAACAGTGACTGAGATATTGGCAACAGGAATTTGAGGAAGGCAATAAAACTTAACTCAACTAGGACTGTCTTCCTAGCCGTGAACAATCGTGGTTGTAAATTTTGAGCAGTGCAAACAATATAACTCCCTATAAGTCATAAAAGCTTTCGGATACAGATTGTATTGCTTCTTGGCTTGGATTTATTCAGACTGTCAGTCATCAGGCTTTTGTGGGATTTATAGTAAGTAATAGGCAGCATAAACTCCATCTGTAGCATTGAAAAAAATCCACAGCAGGAATGAGCAGATATTGTTTCAAGTATGATAGCATTCATTTCATTTTCTTTTTCTTTTTGGTTTTTGTAAATGCACTTCAGAATGATGGATTACACAGAATTATCCTTTACAAAAACACCCCCAGTTATGTCATGATCTATAAGAATACGTCCTTTTGGGGCTCCAGATGTGAACGGTAAGATGAACTATCATCTTTAGTGTCGTTTTGGACATAGTGTTTGCACAAAAACGTACACCTCCAGCCAAAACGCAAAGTGCTGGAGACAGAAGAAGCACTGAAGGCCCAGTGACAACCCCTCACCACTGTTTTCTTCACTTTTACATTGAGGACACAAAACTATTAATCTTTGTGCAGTTTAAAGTAAATTCATTCCAGTCACAAGTCCCTTTAACACCCTGACTGCTTGCGATTTGTAAAGCTAACACGTCGGCAGGTATTTTTTGAAAACATAGCTTTTTCTTTTAGGAACAATACCCACTTACTAATACCCACTAGGCCTCAGCTTTAGGGTTGCTCACTTGAACATCCTGACTTACACAAATTGTCACAGTGATCAGTAACATTTGTGCTTTCCCTGCTTTAGCATGTCAAAATGGCAACAGTGCAAAGGACCCACTCGTCATGTTTCATGTGCGGATTGCGCATACTTATCAGAGTATGCATCCTTGATGTTTTAACAAGGGGGTTCCCAGAAGTGAGGGGCTATTAGCTGACGTGACTGAGTTGAGCTTTTCATATACAGTATTTGATCTCTGGTCAGCTACTCACAAACAGTGCTATGGCAAGCCACACTCAGACAGGCAACTCTATAAATAGTAGACAGTAAACATTTTACGGTCCTGTGGTGAGTCTACATACATATGCATACATGCATACAGTACATACATAAGTGATGTCACCATATGCTTTAGATTGCCATTAGTGGCTAGGTTATATAAATCTCAACTGGAGTTTAGTCATTATTGATAGATTTTTCCTGTATGAATACACACATATGGTATATGAATGCTAAATCGCTGTGCTGAAAGATGTATAGATTGTGCACGCACATGTGACTGCTCAAACCGGTGATTAAAATCGTTTGGGTGACAGAGGGGGTGTGTAGGCCTGACAGAGTTGTGACCACGTGTCCACATGTCTCAACGGTGTGAAGTGACAACACATGATGCAAAGAGCTGACATCACTCCAGCTGGAATCTCTGATTTACGGCCTGTCACACTGTGCCATCTACCAACTGCTGTGGAGAAAGAAAACGACACGCCAAGGTCAGTCTTCGAGGAAGGTTCCTCAGCATGAAGCATCTAGGTTCATCGTAAAAGCGACGCTGAACGTGATTCTGATGTTTAAAATGTCTTTTTTAGATAAACGGAATTGTATCACACAGACACGGACCATGAATTGACACAACTAATTGACACATTTTCTCATGTTGTCAGTCTTCTTGGTCCAAACCATGTATCTCTACAACTATTGGAAGAAATGCCTTTGAAGTTCCCCTCTTGTTTAGTGCCACCATGAGGAAAGTTTTTCATTCATCCAAGCTACTGTGCTGTGGTCAGCTCAGTGACGTAAGCCTTTCATCCTGCAGGCCTATGGTCCTCATTGATAACAGGAATGTCGCACACTATCTGCAAAGTTGAGCAAAAATCTGACTAAATGTGATATTTACTGTTTATCAGACAGGAGGGCCAGACTGTCAGTGAAGGACCTACACACGTGTGCCATAGATGAGAATGGTGTGACCCCCCCGGCTGGTATCCATCACTGCACAGGCACCACTGACAGGGCCGGTGGTTCATCCAGCTTGACTCCAAGGCCACGTTGCTGCTTCACTGTGTCATGAGCCCAAAAGATATAGTTCAGTCAAGCACACTGTATGCCCCCAAAAAAACCCCAAGACAAAACAGGTGGCCCACTGAGGACAGTATCAAGACCAATAAAACTCATTAGAAAGTTAGGTAAAGTCTGTGGAGAAGGCCAAACATCATGTTTGTCTTGTTTGTACAAATTTCTGAACGATGTTTTTTGTGATGTGATGCTTTTTATGTCACTGCTCTCACTTTGGCTGTGGTTGTGGCATTCATATTTATATTTTGCATAGATGAAGATGCGTGTGGCATGTCGGTAAGGTCAGAAGAGCTGTAGTTTCTCACAGCACCCAAAACGTATTCACTTGTCACCCATCCTTTTCTTTGGCCGTTACATCACCCCTCCACCACCCCCACAATCCGTTGCCTTGAATCCCTGCTATTGACACCTCGTCCATTTATCACCTTGATGCATCAACAGTTTGCAAAAGCTTTCCATGCAAGGTCTCCTAACACCTGGTTGTAGGGATAGCATGGACCACTCCACCTACTCTTCCCCTGCAAGGGCTTAGCACTGTGATCCTACTAAGACTAGTGTCTGTCGTCCTCAAAGACTGAAAGGCAAGTTCTGGCAGAGCTCCTCTGACCACAACTCGTGTCATCTAAGGCTTGTTTTCATGTGGCTTGTACAAATGTCACTCTTATCTGGTATTTAGCATGAGCCGCTAACCCCAGCTATCCCCCTCCACTGTTGGTGACAACATAGATTCAGAGTGATGCTGCTGCAGATTGTCACATTACACGGAACGCGGCAAGAGGAGCTGCAAGGCCTGATTGGTGATGGATGACAATTTTAGTTGAAGGTTTTCTTGTTTGGTTTTGATACAACATCATGTACAGTAGGTGTTTTGGTTTGTATTAAAAGAGTTGTTTGTTTGTATCGGGGCACCCTGTGGTTTCAGTGGATCATGTGGTTGGATTTTGAAGTTGCTACCTGCAGGTCACAACCTTTTCTGCACTGTGGTGAGGACAGAAGAATTCAGCATATGACTGCTGTCTCTGGCTCGTTGTTCTTTGAAGCGATCAGCCGACAAATATTCTAGCTCGTGGCCGGGGCCCTCAGATATTGAGGCCGGTGATGACACACATGCTCAGCAGACAAAGTGCCTGGACCACCCGGGCTTTAGGTGTCCTGACCTTGGAGGTTGGCTGTGAAAAATAACAACACAAGGGGGAGAAAGAATGCGTCCTATGCTGCACAAGGGGTCAAACTGTTGCCCCTGTTAGGGTGAAGTTCAACATGCCTCATATGAGCCTCATATGTGTGCAAAATGTTTGTTTTTCAAAAGCAAAGAGACAAACGTAATAGACTCCAGGCTTCTTGTGTGTGTGTCTATGGATGCTGACAGGGGCCATGTTTGTCCCAGTACTGGTTCTGGTAGTTGAATCACTCGAGGTGTAGAAGAGAAATTCACTTAAATCCATTGATCTGAAGCCTGCTCTGAAAAACGAATCATTCTGTCCAATCCCATATCAAAGAAAAACAAAATAGCAGCAATGCCGTCTGTCTGTTCGTGACATTCAGGCGAATCAGTGATAGATTTACGGCAACTTCTTTCGTTTTTCAGGTATTTGAGGTATCTGTTAAACAGATTGTTGCATTGATTTCTGGGAAGACAGATGGTGGTGTGCATGCTTCGAGACAACTGAAGGAATGAAAAATGGTTCAGCTCAGTAGATCAAATTCAGTATAGTGATGTCCTTAGGGTACATTTTTATTGCGCGTAGGTGCATACAATCTTACAGGCATATTTTCGAGTAGCTTTGTTTTCTTTCTGGCCATACTTGAAAGTAGCTAAAATAGCATGAAATGCTTGAAAATGGGACAAAAATACCATTTCCCCCTGGCCAAAGCAATGAGACAAAACTTGATAAATCTGTCTGCCTTGCTTGTAAGTCTGTAAATGGTGAGGTGCATATTACAGACGCCATAGAGTGTGATTATTGTAAATGAGATAAACAAGAGTTCATCTTTCATCTTATTGAACGTACTTTATACTTTAAACTATATTACCGTTATTATATTGGTTATTTTTCTTCTATAATGGATATTTTTTCATTCTCAGATCTCCTGCAGCCCTTTCAGTTTTAGCAGCTCACCACAGCTCTGTGCTGCCTTGGGCCTCCCGAGTGATCATTATTGGCTGTGATTGACACGTCGGGATGGTGTGCATTTCATCGATGAGAATTTTAGAGCCCGGGGGGCTCATGATCTTTCAGGGATCGGTGCTATGTCACCCTTCAACCATCCCAGGGGGGACAGTCGCAGATCAGTTTCAAATACTCTGCATCTTTCTTCACCAAAGGCAAAACCAACCCAACCTGCCATTTAGAAGTGTGCAGCGGACGACCTGGAAGGGGAAGCGACTGTAGGTAAAGACACTATACACCCTGCATGAAACCATTCAGTCTCATGGATGGGAATGCTCTTACCTGTGTATTTTCTCTTGGATATATGGCAACATTTTAAATATTCAAATGTTTATCCGTGGAGGCGACTGCTCACTGTTAAAACTGCTTTAACAATCTTTGCTTGAATGTAATCTGGATCTCACAAACGTTTATTTGCGTTACTGTGCGTATAAGTTTATGTTGTACAAAGGTTTTATGCAATGTGTTACAGGCGGATTGAAATTTCTCAGTGAAAGATTAAATACACGTACCAAAACAAGTATCAAATTGTATTTCTCTGCTGCCATATTTGGAAGTTGGAAGAGAAACTTTATTTAGCGGCCTCACAGAATAAATAACATGTTAGTAATAGAGAGAGGTAATTTATTTGATTTATAGAGCTAGATTGGTCCTAATTGTATTAATTACAGCCATGGTAATAATAACAGAATGCATTCATTTACAGAATCCATATATTAAAAGAAGTCAACAGAAATAAATAAATAATAAATAAAAAATAATAAATAAGGTAAATTCACAAAGGAATCACTGGAACTATCCTCTGGTTTTGTACGTGGTTTGAATCAACCAAACAGACTCCTACTTGTCATGCCATGGTCATTTTCCCAGAGATGAACACAGGCTAGGAGCTTTTATTTGGTAATATTTTTTCTTAATGTTGATATATAAATAATATTGATTTGAAAGAAGGTTTGTGTGTCATGACAGCTAAATCCACTAAATTGTTGACCGTGCAGGAACTTTGAGGTGCTCTTCATCTATGTTTCAGAAGGTGTTTGAGGTGTGTGCTCCAGTGACCCCTGGGTCACATGGCAGACAAACAGACTATGCAGTTATGCCAGCCGTGTAGATATTTAAATCAAAACACTGGCAATCAGAGGTGGACGGTGGGTGGGAGAAGAATGGGATTGGGGAAGAAGAGCAGTGGTCAGATGAAAAAGTGCCAGGTGGTGGGTGTGTGCAATGTCTTGAAATATGTTGAAGAGACGTGTGTGTTATCTTTTCTCCTCGCCACTGGCCTTCCAGTACCTCCCCTCATGGTGTGTCGTCAGCAGTTTTATCTAAGAGCTTGGCAGGAGCTGCACAAGAAAACAGGAGGAAATCTGATCCATATATGGTGGCACTATAAAGCATGCAGCGGATTTGCAGCCTTCATCAAAACCTGGTCAAGACTACATCACTGCTCATGACTGGCATCCTCCACTCACACCTGACAAGTGCACGTTGAACTTTTCACTCCTTCCTCAGCATCTGCCTGAATCCAGAGGCGCCTCAACCACAAGAGCTGATTCTTCTTAGAGAGGTAAGTTCATATCTAGGTCAAAAGGTGATTGATTTGATTTGCATGTGCATATAAATCCAAATGTAAGTAATAAAGAATAGACTTGACTAGAAATAATGACTGCAACTCGTTTTACTTCTCATGTTGCCACAGACATGAAGTTACTAGGCCAGATTGCTTTCTTGCTCCTGCTTGGGGGAATCTGTTGTCAGAACAACCGTAATGCTAAATCAGGTGGTAAGTCCACAAAGAAGGCTGGTGGGAGCCAAGGAGGTGATGTGGGCCAGTCAGCTCCTGTGGTGGATCTGACTCCCGGAAGCACTGGTGGTACTGGAAGCACAAGAAGCAATGAGGGCAACGTAGGCACAAGAGGGACTGGAGGAAATGGAGGTGCTGGAGGCTCTGGAAGCACAAGAGGTACCGGAGGAACTGGAGGTGCTGGAGACAGTGGAAGCACAAGAGGCACCGGAGTAACTGGAGGCAGTGGAAACACAAGAAGCACAGGAGGAACTGGAGGTGCTGGGGGCAGTGGAGGCACACGAGGCACTGGAGGCGCTGGAGGTGCGGGAGGAACTGGAAGCACAAGAGGCTCTGGAGGCTCAGCTGAAGCAGGACGGGAGGGTGCTGCAGGAGCTCGAGCAGCTGGACAGCAGACAGATGACATGAGGCTGCACTTCCTCAAGAACAGCCAGGTTACATGTAATGATGGAACAGCAGCTGGGTGAGAAAAAAAATATTTCCAAGACTTGCTATATTTGTCATAATAGAGATTTTATAGGCTACAGAGTATTTAGAGTATCAGTGTCCTCACATGCCTGATTTATCTTGACCATCTCCTCATTCATGTTTATTTGTGGTTCTAAAGGTTTTACCTCAAGGAGTTCAGAGGAAGCCGACGATGGTTGTTATTTCTGGAAGGTGAGAATTTCAAACACCCAAATGGTTAATTTTGGTTCCTAAAGGTCACCTTGTTTTGGCGTGACAACCCTCCACTCCCATTTCCATTGGAATTTTGATGGGGATGTCATCTTGTCCCATCATCTTCTTCTGTTTTTCTTCTTTTTACTGTAGTAGCTACCTGTCACTTAGAGACCTGGAGTGGGTGTCATTTATTTGGACTGCTCTCCTCCTTGACTTCAGAAAGAATTCTGAGAGACATGTGCCTTATATGATGCAAAAAACATTTTTACTTGATTGTGTTTGTAAGGGGAAGCACTTTGCAACTTTGAGTGAATGTATGGTCTTGTTAGCAGACCAGGCTGCTTTCCCTCTTCATTCCTCGCAGGCCTTGATGATCAGCTAATGGGTGTCTCCCTTGCTACACCGGATGTGAAAGTCTAATATTAGTCTCCATTATTTTTAGGCGGCTGGTGCTGCTACAGCAAAGAGACCTGTGATTCCAGGTACCAAAATATCCCACGACTAATGAGCTCATCAGCTTGGCCCCAGACAAAAAGAGGTAGGTCAGGCGGCCATGCTTTAAAAAGCATACCCTACATGTTCCAATGACTTTTTATTCTTGAAGTAAGCTTTAATAAAGACAAGGGGACACTTTTCTAATCTCTGATTTGCAGGGACTGGAATCATGTCCTCTCAAGTGGAGTCAAACCCACACTGGTATAATGCAAACATTGTGTAAGTACCTGTTTGTTTCTTCGAGTATCCAATTGTTGTGGTTACCAAAGGTGCCACAGGAGTCATTTGTAAAACATTCTTTGTAGACATTAATTTATAATCTTGTGTCTGACATAATGGAAACTTGTTGTCTTTTAATTAAGAAACAGTATATAAAATGTATAGATTGAAAGTTGAGTTCATAAGCAACACAATCCAGCCTTGTTCAGTTTACTGCACTCGGGGGTTTTGCTGCCTCAGCTTTGCTTCATCTGGCTGATGCATAGTTTTCCAATAGATGACAGAGGAGGCGTATTTGTAGCCTGAGTTGATTTCCTTTTTCTTATTTAGTTTTTACAAATGTGAATGTCTCCTCAGATTCATCCCGTACTGTTCCAGTGATGTATGGAGTGGCACTGGACCAGCACCGACCCCTCCTCCACGGGCGCGACAAGGCAAAGAAAAAGAACGAGAGAGGAATGTAAATGCAAGTAAGTTTGTTCAAAGTTCTCAGGATGTGGGGGCAGCTGTGCTTAAGAAGGTAGTGTGTTTATATGCACTAGTTTGTCTTTAACGCCAAATTGTTCCTAATGCATCACTGCTTGTTGTGTAGTGAAGAACTATAGGAAGGACTGAATGTGACCTGTCATGTCAAATGCTTTGAATGGTCAACAACAATAGAAATGTGTCATGTATTTGCAGTAATGGACAATGTATGGACAACTATTGATAACAATTAGATTAAACTTAGTAGTCAAAAACAGTAGTCAAATGTTTTCAGAAGCTATTCTATGGTTAAATCAGTTGTGCAACACTTTTCAGAAGCCCTGTTATATACTCATACTCATTCTAGTGCCAGGACTGGATCTGTGCCTCCCTTGGACACACAAAAACACAGACAAAACATTTGTGGTGTTGTTGTTTTTGTTTTCAGCTGAGTACACCTTCATGGGATCCCTGATCATCCGCGAGGTCATCAAAGACCTCATCCCCAAAGGAATCAAGCAGGCCAAGGTTGTAATGCTGTCTGGCACCAGGTGAGTTTATTTTAATCGCTCGTGCTCTGATGCTGACTGCAGTTCTTGGACAAGCGCCTGCCACCTCTGTCCCATCTGGACCATCTCCATGGCTAACGTGAAGCAGGAGAAGCTCTATTTCCAGTGTGCCCTCTTGTCAACAATGTTGATGAATGACTTATAGTCAACTGTGAGCAATGACATAATGTTTATTAAAGGGCCTTGCCCTGTAATGGTGAACATTCCTCCCAGGTTAGCAACATGGTTGTTAGGACACTTCCAGGTCCTAAAACAGAATCCACTCTCTGGATGCAATGCTGCTAAGTTTTCACTGCTGTTCACGGGCATGCATGTCATTCTAACACCCCTAACAGAAACATCTCTCTTAAAGCCAAACTATTTATTGATGTTTTTGGCTCCCCTGTGAAGTGCTGGTGGGACAGGTGTTTTGCTGAACATCGAGAGGGTGGCCAGTCAGCTGGAGCAGCTTGGCGCAGAGGCTCAGGTCCGAGGCCTTGTCGACTCCGGCTGGTTCATAGAGAGTAAGCAGCAGAGATCGCCAAACTGTCCAGAGACTGTTTCCTGCTCACCTGAAGATGCCATCAAGATTGGACTCAGGTAATTTATCTTCCGCCAGGTTTGATGATAAGAATCACTCTCATTTGTCTGATGTAGAATTTGGAATAAACTCTTTTACAATCCAGTGTTGTTCTGCTTTTTGCTGCTATTTTTTGTCAGGCTGTGGAATGGGGTTGTACCCGATAGGTGTCGGCAGCTCTACAAGAGAGGAGAGGAGTGGCAGTGCTTCTTTGGACACAAACTCTTCTCTACTTTGACCTGTGAGTGCTGCTTGGTACTGAAGCTTGCAAAGTTGATTGGCAAGCAGCTGATACAGTTGGATTCACCTGTTAGCTTTGGGTCCGTGCAAACTCCAGAGGGAATTATCTGATCTGATGATAATGCTGTGTAGGTTTCTCACTACAATGTTTTATGGGCATTATAAACATTATTTGAACATTAAAGCCTAATTGAGATGAATAATCTCTTTTATAGAGCCCCAGAGTTCTCGTGACTCAGTTTGTAAACACTGCCATGGTGGCAGGAAAAGCTATTTTGACCCCCCTAACCCCTACTCTGGAGGACACTAACAAACTGCAATTAACAAGATATTAAAGTTAGTTAGTGTATGTGATGTGAAGGAATCAATACAAAAGTGATTCCCATCACTGTCCTCTGTGCTCGCTCTCAGTGTGTTTTATGGCAGTAATCTCTCCCGATCTTTGAGGATCTGGTCAAATTTTCTCTATTTTACCAAATGACTATTATGGTTTACCGGAGGCACGGCAACTATCCACCATCTTATTATGAACACAGCTGGTGAAGCGACGAGTTGTCTGGTACGTGTATGTATACGGATTGAAACGGCGCAGATTCCTGCCAAAATAGCAGTGGTTTTGTTGGTTCCGAGTGTGGCATGATGGGATTGCTCATAGAACTCCCGTCAGCCTTTCACTTCACAAGGTTACAGACAGACAAAATAACAAAATATACTAATTTTACAGAAACATTTGATACCATAAAATATGAATCTTAATGAAGAATAAAAAGTGGAAATCATAAAGCATAATCTAATGTAATATATAATCATAAAATACATCCAACCTAATGTTAATATACTATATAATCATATAAATGAGGGCAGCTTTTATGCTAAACTCTGTTGTGTTTCTTGTAGCCCCTCTGTTTGTCGTGCAGTGGCTGTTTGATGAGGAGCAGCTGAGGGTGGAGAACATCTACGTCGGAGGACAGAGTCTGTCTGAGGAGCAGTGGCAGTACATCCAGAACCTGGGCAGGGAGCTCAAAAACTCCCTGAGAGATGTCACGTGAGTTCATCGAGGAACATGTGGTAGCAATAAAGTTTCAGGGTTTGGATTGAAATGATGTTACTGAAAGTTGGTCTTACATTAATTAAGGTTTTACTCCAGGTTTTTTTTTTACATTTTTAACCCTTGAATTGCCATGTTTTCATGATCATCATCATTTTCGGGTCTAAAAAAAGGCAATAAATTAATTATTTTCAAAATATACTTCATGCAAACTAGATTATTTTTGGTTTGATTATTGCAGCCTGACATGTGTGAAAGATTAGCAGAAAAATGTGTTTATATGCATTTTCTTTTTTTTGCAATGTCATAAATAAATACTCACGTTGACACACTTGTGCTCATAAAAAATTTAATTGAAACTTTTGGTGTGTTAGTGTGAGTATTTTAGATAATGTTGTTTACAATAGACAAAAAAAATCAAAAATATATGAAAAAAATGAAGATAACTAAAATTGCAAACAACCTGGTTTAACAATATGCATGAAAAAGGATAAAATATTCTAGAAATTAAAAGCCAAAAACATGAAAATGTGTTTAGATGTGTTTCCCTTATTTTCTGTAATGTGTTTGAGAACTAATTCTACTGTATGGTCGGTACAGCATCTATAAAAGCTCAGATGGTTAAGATAAAAGATGGCGTTGACTTTATTCTTCCATGTGCTTTTTTTCAGGGCTGTGTTTGCTCCATCTTGCCTCTCCCACACTGTGTTGACTAAAAGGTAAGAACTGATAACTTTTGGCTCATTCTCACTTATTCCACGAGCCATCTTTACCTACTGAGTGTATATGCTCACTCATACATCACGCTCCACTGTCAAATACTATTTCACACTTTCCCTAACCCCTCGGTACCCGTTGAACATAATAGGTCATTGCAGTCTGAATTAAGTTTACATACTTTAGATACTTTACATACATAGTGTATTTACTGATTTTACTCTCGTATTTCTGGGAGCTGACACCTCAGGGACCAAGACAATGAGCCAAAAAATGTTTTCTTGTTCTCAGACTGTGGCATGGCCGATTACAATTACAATGCCTATTCAGTCAAATCAAAGTAGTTTTCAATTATAATCTTTTTATCTAAAAGTACAAAGAGCCATGTATGAATATAAAAGTAGATAATTAATTTTTGCCTTTTTGTGCTCACTTATGCTAGTTATGTTTGATAATCATTAGTGGCACATTGAAACTAATTTACAGTAAGTAGCAGTGTTCAATAATCTATCACTACTGAGTTAATGTAGGGAGTCAGTCCTCATTATCTTCAAGCCTCAGCTCTGACTTTTTGTTCTTTCAGTAACTGGATGACCTTTCAAGTTAAAGGGACCTCTCTGCCACGGGCCCTGCACTGCTGGGACCGGAGTCTGGAGGCAACACGCAACAACAGGACCCCTTCCAAAGGTTGTCCTTTCCACCTGGTCGACACCTGCCAGTGGCCCCAGTGCAACCCCACCTGCCCAGCCTTGGTGGACCAGGCCACCCAGCAAAAGCTTACATTGCTCCAGATGCTTGTAGCCATGGGCCTTGACCCACAGAGGCTGGGCTTGGATCCCCAAGGAGAGGAAGATTCTCTTGTCAGCATGGTCAGCAATGGTGGCTAAAGTGGGGAAAAAAAGTGGAAAGCAGATTTAGAGGAAGCCACGTGCAGGCTTAACCAAGGGGAGAAGAGTGTGTTGAAATTTTTATGTAACCATAGAAATAGTACGTGAATCTGGTTACTATGTCTCGTGCTGCACAGCATTCCATTATGCTCCATGTGTCTGTTCAATTGGTGGCTGGTGGGTGTGTCACTGTGTCCATGTTTCTGAGTGGTTTTGCACTCCCTCTACTGGACACCAGGGGAAAGAGATTTGGTCCCAGAGTAAATCTGTTTCAGTTGTACTGGTGGAGGAGGTTTACATTTTAGTCGGTGGTTGGACATTCCCCATCGCCATCTTTTCATCAACATGAAAATTCAACTTCAGATCACAGTAGCAGAGTTATTACTGTTGCTGCTCCTGCAAGATGCCACAGTTATATATATATATATATGAAAAAGAGACACTTGTACACGATATAGTACAGCTGTTAGTATTTAAAATGGCTTTCATTGAATAATTTATTCTTTGTACCTGACTGCAGTATTTTAATACGATAACGAAAACACTGCACCAACACTACACAATATTATAGATTGTGACTGTTAAGTTTTAGACTTTAGCTTCTGATGCTACTTATATAAAGTATATATTTTGCACACACCCATGCATGCACGCTCATCTCTTACACTTGATACACGTGATAAGTATAACTTGCACAGGACAATATATGACAAATACATATAAAAACAAACTGTCGGTTTACCTATTTTTATAAAAACCCTGTGGTAATTCACCACTCAGCTGTTAGGATTTGTGTCTATAGTGACACATGAAGACATAATACAGACTATATGTATTACAATTCTTCTTTATTAGCATTTAATAATATTTTATTGTCATATTTTGTCAGGTACAGCTACAAATGTGTATCCTTTTATTTCTTCTAAGTACTGTAATAACTATGTCATATAATACATATATAACTAATATTGAGTTGGTGCACATGTTGAAACTTGGGAAATAAAAATATGACTGGTCTCTGACAAGTCTGTTTCTTTTCTTGGCCTTTCTTTATTATGAAACAATGACTTTGTGTAAAGTTGCATTAACTGCTCTCTTTTGCCTTGAATCTATTTTGTATTCTGCTTCTGGAGTTTGTTTTCTTCTTCCTGCTTGTGATGTTTTTTTCTCAGCTTAATTGACCTAATGAAGACAAACACTATCCTGCTTGATTTATATTGTTAATGTAAGTTAACAACATATATATAATACAATAATATATATATAATATATTTTAGATAAGAAATGAACATTAAAATGGCTTTCACAGTAAAATGTCATTGTTCAGCACAAGGGTTAGAATTAAGAGTAGGTGCACAACATGTGTTGTCCACTGTTGTGCTAGCCAGTGCAGAAATTGTGATTTACAAAACTTCACAGCCATAACAATGTCAATAACATAATTATACCCAACACACATCACATCCTTCCTACATTGGAAATATGGTTTATATACAGAAAAATCTATGCCTCATAGATTATTGTGACGAAAATTACACTGGCTAAGCCAAATACATCTGACATGGATGCATGCAAATACTCAGTGTAGTCCTCAGTCCAACTCTAGTTTAGTAACAATCATGCATAATCTAGTGTACACAATTAAATGTATTTGTAAATTACTCCTTTTGGACTAAGATTATTTTATAGTATGACTATGTATGCTATAGTATGTTGTTAAAATGTGAAAATAAGATAGATTTTTTGACCAAATAACAATATAACAAAAGTGCATATTTTAACCGATAAATCAGAAAGCCAAACAAATACGTTAATTAATTACTATCAGTCTACACGTGCAATTTACATTGGCACTACAAATGTACAGTGTCACTTTACAAATATATAAATCACATTGTTTTCGGGCAGGCGTGGGCCATCCTTACTTGAAAAGATCGTCGATTTATTTTTCCCATATTGCATTGCAGCTTTTTTCTACTTCCTCTTTCCGCCATATTGCAGAACCGGTAAGATGTCTCTTTCTGCTGCCACCTTCAATCTTTCAAGTATCTAAAGCATCTAAATGTCAAATGTCCCATTTATGTGGTCATCTTGAAGCGAAACATCATAGTAACATTTTGAGACGAGTATCGTCTCGGTTTGTGGAAGATATTTAGCACAGGTTAGTCTGAAAGACCACCGTACGATCCCTGTGTCCGGCCCTGGGAGTCTGTGCTTTCGAGGCGCGTTGATGTGCCGTTAGCTTAACGCACACGGGGACGTAGTTTTCACCGTAATAAAAAAATATAAACTCTTCTCAGTTAATGTTCGTGAGCTACACATTTTGTCCGCGCTCAGTCCCGTTTCGACTGCGGTTTCTGCTCTTGATAACGTATACTGTGCTATAGCAGCCGGCTATGCTAGGTAGCTGATCTCCTGTGGACCATGCTTTTTGTGGGGGAAACTCTTGAGTTACTTGGGCAAAGCAGCGCCGTCTGCTGTGTGAATTGTCCGCTTGTGTCACTAGAATTTTTAATCAACGTGATTTATTGTGTGCTATGTTGCTAACACCTGGTTGTGTTCAATGATAATCTGGCTAATTTTAATAGTGCTAGCTGTTGTGTGCTAACTGAGGAAATTGTGCCTTAGTCCATGAGCATTTATCGCCACTTTGTTGGTAAGTAGGGTTTCAACTTGGGTCCTACCCAAGTAGCTGTTTTTAAGTATAAATTGTTGAAGCCACGAGTGTCATAATTCGGAGGTGTGATGGCTCGGATGCTCTGTGCTAACTGTTGAAATTGTTACTATAGGTGAGACTTAAGGGGCATACAATCACAGTCTGGTTTGTTTAGTAGTTAATGCAATTCATTCACACTTAATTCCTGTCTTCGTTGTCCACAGGCATCATGGTGCGCATGAACGTTCTCGCAGATGCTCTGAAATGCATCAACAATGCTGAGAAGCGTGGGAAACGCCAGGTCCTCATCAGGCCCTGCTCCAAGGTTATTGTGCGCTTCCTCACCGTCATGATGAAGCACGGTAAGTTGCTATGAGTTGGATAACATGTTACCATCTATCTGAGAAGTGATAATGGCTGTTGAAGTTTTTGTGACATCAAATCCAAATTATGAATTCGTCTGGTCAATAAGTAAAATCTGAAGTGTTAACATAATGTTTTGCTTGCTCTCTCAGGTTACATTGGTGAGTTTGAGATCATCGATGACCACAGAGCTGGAAAAATTGTCGTCAATCTCACAGGCAGGCTGAATAAGGTAAGATCCCACCAAACAACCTGTTACCACCTAGGAGGCATGTTTACAATTGTTAAAACTACATTTAAAATCAATTACAGTAGGTCATTTGTTTCAAAAAAGAATGCGGTGGATGCATGAAGGCTGGGTCTTCTGATTTGTCTTGTGCACTTTGGTTGTTCACACTGTCTGCGTGCCATGTACATTATATGTGCCTATATACACACTGTTTAAAAGCATGAGATGCACATCCCCAGTGTCTGAAAATATCACATTTAAAGCCTAGTTGATAAAATTGATGTATTTATGAAAGCAGCTTGTAGCTAGTTAGGTGACGACTCTAGGCAGTGTGATTGCTCTAATCTGTTTGTGTATAAATGAAAATCAAGATTCACTATTCAGACCTGGCATTAAAATCCATCCTTCAAATGGGTTAAGTGGACCTGTTCAAACTCAACATTGAAGTGGGTCCTGGATATGCTTCCTGTGACCACATTATGACTGTGAGAATTAAGTTATGTTTTTAAGTAGACTGATTGCACTGAGGTGTCTGCTTTTGGGATGTTATGTTTGTGTGCAAGTGAGGGAGATGAAAAGTAGACAACAGTAGCTCAAAGTTGTCAGAAAATAAATCAAACCTGAAAATGATGTTCTTGCATGTCTTGTCCACGAACCAAAATTATTCAGTTTTAAAATTATTCCATTTAACAAGCTGAAAAATCTGTAAACATTCAAAATGATAAATTGTTTCAGCCCTGCTGCAAATCACCCAGTGTTCAGACGTGTACTTGTCATGATCTGGCTGTGATCAGATCACAGAGGACTGATAATATATCTATACAGGGTTATAAATGTATTTATCCTCTGAATGAACTTAGGGTGGGTATTTCAAAGCTAACAAGGGTGCACATTTTATGTAATTCATCCTGTAACTTTGTCTGTGTGATGCCTTATGTGTAATTCTGAAGCATAAACCAGTCTTTTTTCCTTTTTTTTCCTCTTAGTGTGGTGTGATCAGTCCACGTTTCGATCTCCAACTCAAGGACTTGGAAAAGTGGCAGAACAACCTGTTGCCCTCAAGACAGTTTGGGTGAGGATCCTGTACACCAGATCTGTAATGAAACTGAAATGTCACTGTGATAAAAATGAGTAATTAGATGACGGCCTAAAGTGAAGCTTGTGGACTCTGGTTTTGAACACTACAAGCGTTTGTAAGAGAGAGAGAGAGAGAATGATCAGCTTGTTTTTTATTGCTTAGGCCTCAAGTATGGTTGATTTGAGAAACCCGATCAAGATTTATTTTTAATCAGGAGACTTGTGGAAAATAGTGGTATTGAGATTTAACGTTTGCAGTTGTGTGTATTGGTATTGCATTTGTTGATGTGCTGGACAAAGCCATCTTCTGATAATTTATGATTCTCTTTAAGGCTTCTTTAGATAAAATATTGTGTCTGCTTGGGTTACTTGAATACAAATGGGCTCCTTGTTGAAGTTTGGTAAAAAGATGGGATCAGTATTTTTCTGAAGCTGAACACAAGACCATGGCAGTGTACATATATTTATATCTGTTAATGTTATGTTGAAACACTGTCTGAAGTATTATATTTGTGTTAAAGTATTAACCTTTTGATTTGTGAAATATTTCTGTGATTTAATAATTGAGTTTTTGCTGAAAAGTTTTTAAATTATTATAACTGCACACTCGAGCAAAAATCAAATTCAGACATTTGACATCTGTCACTGGTAACTTGGTTATGTGGATATTTGTATTATGATTAGCTTTTTTTGTCCATGCTTTCCAGGCTTATTTGACAAGACAAAGCATTAGCTTTAGAGCAGATTTCTACATGTATGGTTTTCTGTGAGTACATATGTTAATAAACACTTGGTGCTTTGGTTTTTTAAAACATTAAGAATGCACAGTAGCATATTTATGGTGGGTGAAGGAATGATGGTTTGCAGAATCATTGTGGTTCAGACTAATGGTAATTCATCTACATTAAAGTCGACTTGAACCTTGATTTTTAATGTCAGTTCTGTAACTGGACATTGCCACTTTTTGTTATTAAAAAGTTTAAGCAGAAGTTTAATTTGTGTGTGGTGAAATATTTCACTAGTTTGTGAAGCCTTTTTTACTTTGTATTCATAAAGAGCAGTTTTTGATTTAGTAGCTTGTAGCAGAGAAGGCTGGTAAGGGCATATAAATGTCGTGTCCATCAGCTTGGCATAATGGTCACATTTTAAATTGAATTTGCTTGGTCATTAATGTCTTGTTCGGGCTTTACTTTGTAGAGTTTTGCTCTAAAAAGTTTTTCTTTTGTCCTGTGCTCTGTTCCTCTACCACACTATTGATGCGGTCATGAATAGTGATGCACTGAGCTGTAAGTGTAACACATTGATCTCTCTCTCTCCACAGATACATTGTGCTGACCACCTCAGCTGGCATCATGGACCATGAAGAGGCCAGACGGAAACATACTGGAGGCAAAATCCTTGGATTCTTTTTCTAAAATGTAAAGAACTGCAAATAAAAAAAATCAACCAGAGGAAAGCTGCCTGTCTGCTGTTGACTTATTTCACGTTGACATGTGCCTGTAGCAAAATGACTTTTTAAAAGACTGCAGTGTTTTTAAGAGGTTTGAAAAATATTATTTGGCCAAGACAAGTGAAAACACTATGGTGTTAATTGTTTATAGACTTATAGTATAGGTTTGACAGCTGTGTTTGATTCCATTGTACTGAAGTTCATGACCATGTTAGCAATCCATCAAAAATACAGCTATCCCATATACATGGATACATAAACATGCGTAAAATAGCTACTGATCAACATATTGAGTTAACACAAGGGAAAGAAGTCTGACGTTGACATGACGTAATTAGAGCTGACTTAATGGGGTTTTGCATGTCTAGTATGTGGGGTAAAAGCTGATAAAAAGCATTCCTTCATGGCACAGTTAACCTTTGTCTGGGCTGTTTCCATGGTGATGCTCCATATCATGAAACAAAGTGGTCTAATAAACGTGACAGTTCAGCGAGTTCAGTTCAGCTCCATCACCAGATGTCATTCCTGTGAGAAAAATCTAAAGGCATGCATGTGATGGAACAGGTGATTGGCAGAGGGAGTGAGCAGCTGACAGTTCTGCACAAATGATGTAATCATGTTGACTCTAAAGGAAAAGTTTCATGTGAAACTGAAGAGAGCAATGTGAGAAAAATGATGTGACTTGACTCGGCTGTTCATCAGAATAGTGCTCATTGGTACAGATGGGTGATTGCAATCCTCAGATGTAGGAAACGAGGTAAATTTGTAATCATGTACAATTGGACACTCTTATAGCAGCTCTGTGACCCTCGTGTGGAGGGTAAAGTGCTAGACAATTCATGTCATGGCTAATAAGACTGAAATTAAACTTGTTAACATGGAATGACTGAATGTAGGTAGTGCTAGGCATGATGACGATACATTATGTAACAGGTCCTGTACCTGCAATAGGGAACCTCTTAGGTACTTGTGAAGTGACAGAAGGAGTTTGAAGAGTCCTGTGGTCACTGGTTTTCACCTGAGGAGGAATTAGGTCCATCTGTCTTCATCCACTCTGCTGTTTTCCTCAGGTAAAACTACTCTGACGTCTCTGGCTGTGTAGGATTAGAGCAGGGGTGGGCAATTAGTTTTCCCAGAGAGACAGAGAATATCGTTGAGAGCTGGATCAACAGGCTGAGCTCATTTTTACTCAGTATTTTATCTCAAAAACAGTTGTAATTGTGTTGTTTTCACATGCAGCAACTGGTAAAAATAAATGTTAGGATTAGGCAATAAAAAATAGAAAAACAGGCTTAGTAAAAACGCCCAAAACAAACAGTTTCACGTTGCATTTGTTTATTTGTACATCTCATCTCGCATACACACGCACAAAAAAAAAAGCGTGCATGCTGTTAACTTAATTATGTTTTTTTCTCATTTCCAGTTAACCTTACGTCAGGAACAAAGAGGTCAGATCATCATCAGTAGCCCACGTCTGGATTTAGTGAGCGATACCAGCAGAAATTTGTTTGAACAAAATAAATCATACTTCATATTAAGGTAAAGATCCGTAGTTTTAGCCATAACTTCCTGCTTGCCAAGAGACAGCCAATCATGAGCACTGTTCGTTCGGTCAGCGAGTGTGCTGCGTAATTATGGCTCGGTGACGCCGAGATGAACTCCTTACAACACATTTGTTTGATATTTGATACCACAGTAGTGAAGTTTCAAGGCAGCAGGGGGGTCACTAGGTCAAATCCCAGGACCGGTCAATGGGTACCCAATCCCCATTGCTCCTTAGGCGCAGAAAAGTGCTGCTAATATCCAGCCATACACACAGAGTGTTTATGGAAAAATGCATGTGGTCTTACTAGTTTCAGCTCTTCTTCAATAGAAGATTATGTCAATTATGTTCCTATTTAGAGGGAAATAGATGATAAAGCATTGCACAAATGTTTGGGCTTGTGATTGACAGCTTGTATCGTTCTATAGGAGTCTGTTTGCAGGTGACACCGTTGAACATCCGCTTACAAAACCTCAACATGGCACCATTGAAATGAATCATGAGTTCAGATTCTTATGGGTGACATAATAGATTTGGTTGTTACCATTTGGCCCTACCTGCTGGTGAACAAACGCTATGTTCTAACCTCAGACAAACCTCAAAGAAGCTCATCCGCGTTGTAGCTGTGTGTCCCCGGTGCCTATTAAGAGCCACCACGTCTCTGCTGCATGGTTTCCAGCTTGTAAAAAGCCGGGGCTTTCTGCTGCTGCAATCATCTCAGCAGTGTGACCTTTTCTGTGCTCCTGAGTGTGTGTTGTTGAGTCCACGTCCTCTCTGGAGTCCGGCTCCTGACCTTGCTCAGACTCTGAAGAGGGGAGGTAACAGTCTGCTAATGCAATAGCTCTGTCCAAGTGCTCCTTGTGGGCTCGGCGCAGACTGATTGCTTCCCTCATGGCTTCACAGCACTTAAGCAATGCCATGTAAAGGAAGAAGCAAACTCTTATGCTGCTGTTGTTTTATGAAGTACGGGGAGAGAGAAGCCAGAACACCAAGAGGTTTCGGAGAAGCTGCGGAATTGTAACTTTTAACGCTCTTGTCGAAAGTCTTTTGACATTAAAGCAAAAGGCGTGTAAACAGTTTGACATGACTTGTGCTGAGTGTCTGTACTTCCAGTCTGAGCATCTTAAAATCAGTCAGGAAGCTCAGGAACATCCACGACTTCCTCTCTTATGTCTCTCTCTGTCTTTTTTTTTTTGCCACTTATGATTTTCTAAAGGCAGGGGGAAAAATGATTTAAAAGAAGACTTGAGCTGACATGTGATTAGACTACAGGAGAAAAACACAGCCCTGAGGAGAAAATGTATGAAAATCACCTTTTCAGGTCGAATTCGTGGTGAGCTTTAGTTGGTGGCATTTAAAAACTCCTTCAAGGGTAAGATAAGTGATTACATTTCTTATGGCTAATCTAGATAAGTGGGTTACTCGAGTTTTTGAAATTCAAGTATGAAATGTCACAAGAAACTTTGAAATGTCAGGCAGGAATGTAGAATGATCAATATATCTACTTTTTTGTTTGTTTTTGTTTGGGTTAATCCGCTAAATTCAATTTCACTGCTCTTCAAAACTGTAACGTGGAAATCGAACAAAACACTGGGGTTAAAAGCAGGTCAGTAGTTTCTGAATAATCCTGCTGACAGACAACAATCAAAACATGACATTCCTGATGGAGGGAACCATGCATTTCATTTCATATGTTAGAAATATTTCTACATTTTTACTTCAACAGAAATAAATACAGACCCTGGATTTTTCAGCAGCTCTTGTATAGATTCAGTGCGTGACATTTAAGAAGTCTAATTTGCATACATTGAATTAACAACCCACGGGTATGCGTATAATTGATTTAATTTTTAAAAAAAGTTATGTCTTTATCTTTATTTAAAGCCGCTGTGTCCTTAAAACAAGCTCTGTCAAGCAAAACTATCAGACCTGACTGAGTGGATGTTTGTGTGTATACAGTAGCAGGGCAGGGACAGGTGGGGACTAGATGCTTTTATCCCATCAAACCGCCATAGAACCAGGTTTTTGGGACAGTAGGATTCACCTCTTTATGTTTTCAGCCGTCTGGCTTCATTAACGCAGTTACGCCAAAACATGCAGAGGTTTTACGTCTTTTCCTGCTGCTTGAAGGCCACCACATTTCCCCTGATTCACTTGGGAAAGAGAGAGGGCTGGGAGGAGGCGGAGTCTCGCGTTTGTTGCACCCTGTGGTCTCACCATAAAATGTCACTAATTCTCACTACCTATCGCTAATGTTCCCATTTCCCCTTAAACCTATGACCAAAGTGAGTTAAATATCACCCGCTCAACAACATAAAGGGAATCTAATATGTCTGCGTCCAAGTGTCCAAATGGGAAAAGTAGTCAAGCTTGAAAGTATTTTGGTCTAAAAAATGCTTGTGCTGTGATATTTATTGAGAAAAGTCAAACTCCTGCAGTAACTGCAGAAGCACAGAGAGTTCCTATTTGGTGTTTAAACAGCTTACATTTTATGATATTTGACAATCTTTAACCCTTAGAACACAGAGCAGTACATACAGAGACTATAAGAATGTGCAATATAGAGTGTCTTATGTCCTTTTCTTTCAGCACAAACTAGGCAACATTTTTTCATTTTCACCAACTATATAAACACACCTGAGCAAAAAGGACTCATAATGTTTAAAATCGGATTGAATTTGTGAAATTTTGGAACTACGTCACAAACTCTCAAACTTCACATGGCTCGTTTTTATGCACAAAAAGAAAAGAAAAATGGTCTATGTTTGTGACTTCTGCACAGTTACTGCTAAAAATGTGACTTTGACTCAACAAAAAAAACGAAAAAAATCGAATTATTTAAAGCCTGAATATGTGACCTATAAACACACAACCTCAGGATGTCCATATAAGGAGTTGTGCATTATTCCCACAGCAATTTACCATGATTGCACCTGAGGCACAGGTCCGTGCCAAATTAGCACTAAGGGTTAATTATTAAAACCGACTTTGGCATCAATCTGCCAGCTCACAATAGATGGAGATATTACAATGTAAGAGAAAAAGCTCCCGTGTGGCTCCTTTAGACTGAAATATGGCTCGAGGAGGACAACACACACTGAAGTTGATGCCAGCGCCACTCGTCCACACCTGTCTCTCACTGACACGGTCTGTGTGAAGACTGGAAGACACAACACAATGTGTGGAGGAACGCGGCCCACAGACAGCCTCACGGCCTCCAAATGGATGGATCCGTGAGATATCCCTGAAGACTTTAAAGCCCAACTGTGGAGGAGAAGAGGAGACGCGCTGTTCCCAAAACAAACAGAATTCATTAATACTGAAGCAAAAAGACTGTGCCATTTGGCCCGCCTTGACGGAGAGAGCCAGAGGCGGAGAGAGAGCGATGAATAGTTGTGGGGTTTTTTTGTGGAACATGTGAGACTGAAAACATTGCACTTATGAAAACATGATGACATATGATGACATAAATCTAATGAGTAAACGCACAACTGTGGATGGTTTAAGCGTTTTACCTGCTGGCAGTGTGAGACGGAGACACTAGGTGTGTTCACTTCAATCTCCAACACGCACACACGTATATACATCCAGCCTAAGTTGTTTTGGAGCCAAGCAGATTTTTCCTTTACAACTCGGCCACATGAAAAGAGTTATCACCAGTGACATTTACACTACATTAAGTGTCCAGTTCATTAAACACTTACATATACAATATAAAATAACGTATCCAACGCTGATCAGTGTTGGACTAATGCTAATGTAGCAGACTGATGTATATTCATATTTATTTCATTCTGAAAACATTAAACTACATCCAAAGCAATAATAATAAAAAGAAATTCCTCTGACTTAGTCACCCACACAGGAAAATGTGTTACTAACCACCTTGCCAATGTAAAATTATGTAGAATTATAGCTAGAAAAACCAGAAAGCAGTAGTGTAGGAGAAGGGTCAGTTACTCAGGAGTTTTTTTAAGAGGATTTTTTATATTGTTACAGGATTTGAGGAGGTTATACTAACTCTTTTTCTAATATTTATCGTTTTCATGTCTTTACTCCACAGTTTATTTCACAGGACCTCAGCCACTCATGCCTTTGCTTTACACACACTTTAATAATATTTTAAACTTAAATGTTTGTAGCAAAATAACACACACACACACATACACACACATACCCTAAAGTGGTAGACAATGGTTGTTTGGATGGATGCTGGTTAACTGTCACACTGTCCCGACGTACATGACACGGGAGAGAGCCATCATTATTGTGATCACTAAAACCTGTGTTTATGTGCCAGTTGTAATGTTAACTGTGTATTTAGACATTTAAATGTCATATAATTAATTTAAACACTATTATAATTATTATTATAACACTATTTACATGTATTAACAAGAGAGAAACAGACATAAACAAGTATCTCACGTTACAGATTCCTGGCTAAAGGAGTACCAGCACCTTTTGTGCCTCAAAGTTCCTCTTGTGAACACTGGAGGGCAGTAGAAACATGTCTCCCATTCCTCTCCTCCTCCTCCTGCTCCTCCTCCTCCTCTGGACCTCCTCATATTGCATTCAGTCCTGGTCGTTTGGCTTGCAGCAGGACTAATTATGATTGATTCACAGATAACAGAATTAATATTGGAAATGCAGCAGAAGAAGTATAAAAGCGTTGATTCATTCAAAAGAAAGATATTTCTTTTTAAGGCAGCTTTACTTGTCCTGTGTCTCTAAAATCACTTTAAGGGTCAGAGTGAAAGGAGGGCAAAAAAAAAAAAAACGATTAGAAAAATTGAGCGGAGATGTGTAAAAATGAAGGAAGTGTCTTAAATGGAACGTTGTTTTTGTAGAGGTTACAGACGTGATGTGTGTGAGTGTAGAGCATAAATCTGGAATGCGTATGTATACATCGTTTTCATCTGTATAAAATCACACATGAGACCTTTAATTCAAAGTTACAGGGGAAAAGAAATCAACTTGTATGTTGAGGAGTTCCCTTCATATCAAGAAAAGTCTGCCCCCTGCATCTTGTCCTCTCCCTTTTGTCCTCTTCAGTTACACCAACTGTCCACATGTCCTCCTTCACAGCATCCATGAACCTGGTGGTCTTCCTCTTTCTCCTCCTGTCCGGCAGCTCCATCTTCATCATCCTTTGTCCAGCCTAATCACTGTCCCTCTCCTCTGCACGTGACCAAACTCATCTCAACCTTGAGCTGTCCCTGGAATATTGCTCATCTCTAATCCTGTCCATCCCGTCACAGCCAACGAACGTCTCAGCATCTTCAGCTCTGACACCTCCAGCTGCTCCTCCTCCTCCTCCTCCTCCTGTCTTTTAGACGGTGCCACTGTCTCCAAAAATAGATGTGATGACAGCTACAAACAAGATTTTGCTCGGAATGTTTCTCAACAGGAAAACAACAGGGGGGGAAAAGTACAAATCAACAGGTGTGTAAAGACAAAAAAGTAGCAAGGAGACTTTATTTCTTAAAAATGAGAAGCCATCAAGTGTGCGAGCCGTCAACACATTTCACTTCAAACTCTGATGTTTCAACGCACGTTTATCTTCATAAACTCAGTAACACTTGCAGAGCTCCATTGATGAAGCATTTCCTGGTTTGATTGGGGGTTAGGTTTAGGCAGGGCCGGCCCAAGGTTTCATGGGGCCCGAAGCAAAATTAGATCTTGAGGTCCTTTTTGACACCAGTAATAAAGCAATAAATGACATGATGATCCAAGGGAATTCACAATTGTAGCTGTTGTTGCTGCCTTACCCTTTTATTGGCTTTAATCTTAAATAGTAACAAAACAATAACAAAAAAACAATAATAATAATAACAAAAAAAAAAGAATGGTTTTCAAAGTGGCACAATACTACGAGACAAATATGGCACCAAAAAGTATACTAAATCAATAAAACAATGCATTTATTGTAACCGTGACAGTAACTAAGTTATGAAAAATAAGTTAGTAAATAATAATAGGATATTATCATATTAAAGCAACAATGAAAGTATATAACTGAGTAAAACAGCACCTTGTTACTTCACAAAAACAGTGTTGTAAACAAAAATAATAAATTGTAAACTGTAAAAAGATAATGAAACAAAATACGTTAAGAAAAATCATGTAAAATGGTCAAAAGACGCACTGTTATCACCGTGCACAAGCAATGAAATAAAAATAACAAAATAATAATGAAGTGCTCCAGGGGGCCCCCTGGTGGTCATGGGGCCTGTGACAGTGTCACAGAAAGATCACAAAACATCCCAAAAAGAAAGAGACCTGGTTACAGGGTGTACAAAGTCAGGAGGCTTTATTGAAAATACTGTGCATAAGTATGTTAGTGTAAGTTTATTATTGCTTTTAAAGACACACTGCTTGGTTTTCATAGCCTTTTATATACAGTATTTATTTTGAAGCCGCCACCTAGTTCCACTACACAGACATGTGTTTCCCATTGTGAGGTGAAAGCTTACAACTCAATCGAAGGAGGATCGCTTCACCCACAGAAACCTGATGCATAAACTGAGGAAGAAGAAGAAGAAGGTGGGAACAGTAGAGCGAGTGAAAGAGGAAGAATGTCTAAAGGTATGCAAAGGCCACCATAGTTCTCTGATGCACTTAAGGAACTTTATTCTCTCAGTACAGAATGTACTAAAGAAATGTTTTGGCTGAGAAACCAGGAACAAAAAGCCTGTGCATCAGTGTAACCAGCAACATACTGTAAGCCTGCAGGCGAGGCTCTGCCTCTGCCTCTGCCTCTCTGCTACAACACAAACACATGTTGTTTATGTCACCGTGCTGGTGTTGCATGAGATCATATTCTGCATTGCAGCAGCCATGTGATTTATTCCACCACCCAAACCAGCTCCAGCAGACCCCCGTATCTACAAAGACCAGAGGAAATCCTGAAATTAATGGTGACCAGCTGAGAGAGAGGCCGATGTGAAAATGTATCTTTTGAAGAGAGTGAGAGAGAGTGAGAGAGAGAGAGATAGAGAGAGAGAGAGAGACGACTATTGTCCCCACCCTATAGTACAAATGAATTCACCCATTCCAAGGAGAAATAGAGGGCTGTGCATTGTCATATGGTCATTTCACTGATGCACTTATCTCATGTTTTTCACTCTCCGCCCCTATCTCTGTCTGCATGCTTTATTTACCAGGACGAAACCCCCGGGAGGTGCAGCACTGGTGTGTTCACGGTGCAGAGGAGTATGCTGTGTGTGTGATGAATGAGATAGTTAGGAAGCAGTGAATTTATGGTTGTGAACGCAGCCGTCCATTCTGCCCAGCAGTCGCCAGCTGTCCCCAAGGACGCCACACTCCTTGGGGTCTCATCTTGGGGGTCTCACTCGCCATCGCCATCGCTTCTGCTGCTGCTGCTGCTGCTGTACAGTCGCCCTCCCCTCCGCCCCCCTCACTACATGTTAAGCAATGGTTAATTAGCAGGCGATGAACACAAGCTGCTAAAGTACATATAATAACAGGGAGGCCAGGAGGTGCCAGTGAGGGGCCGCTGTTATTAATTAGGCCTCTCATTTGTCCGCTATAGATCACCTTGAACATTATGGCGCAGTTTGGTCCCTAATGTGGATGATGTACAGTCGTCCCCGCTGAAAATCACAGTGAAAGAGGTGATTACCGTTCAGGCCTGAATAATTAACAATGAGTGAGCATGTAATGGTACTTAAGGTAAAAGAGTCACAGCAGATCTGGATCCATCAAAGTAAAAAAAAAGAAAAGAAAGAAAATGGACGGATTAAATCGATCCCAGTCGTCGGCTGAAATGATTCATAGGATAAACTCTGGAGGTTCCCTCAGAAACTACCATGAGTACAGAAAGTGATGGGATTGATGGGAAGGACTCTTTAAGTTCTTTAAGTCAACAAAATATGAATGGTGATGTGCATTTAAACACAGAAAGGTATCATTTTATCATGTCATTACTGTTACTGGCCTGGAGTCTGAATTCTTTTCACTTTAGTCTATTTTGTGTGTGATTAACCCTTAGTGCTCACGAGACAGTGGCACAGATCTGTGCCGCTTCCTGGCAGTGTGTGTGTGTGTGTGTGTGTGTGTGTATAGGTCACATATTCAGGCTTTGAAAAAGTGTGTTTTTTCGTCTTCTTAAGTGTCGTTGAGTCAACGTTATGATTACTTTTATATCGCGTTTTACATTCATGTTACACTACCACACTGTGAGCAGAGTCACAGCCTCAGCCTTCTGCCCCTCAAACTTCACTATGACCACGTGTGAACCGGTGGTGTTGTGCAGCGTGAGGTCCGTCTCGTTGGATCTGATTGCATTGGCGTCACATATTGTATCAGAATGGATTTATGCGATTGGCCGCGTTTCATTGCGACAGGCGACGATAAAATCCAGGCGAGGAGACGATGATTGTAAAAAAATAAAATAAAATAAAATAAAAATACACAGAGACGTTACAGTTGTTCCCTGCAGCTCCTTCTTCCTGCATCATATAATTCACAAACACGCTTCAGGCTCCATCTGCCCACATGCGAGTCGGTTTATCGTTTACAGGTGGTGAATCTTCCTCTTTAAGACTGTGTCCTCTCTGCATGTGAACAAAATAAAGCACTTTTCTTTCTCTTATGCCCCCTGAAAATAGCTTTATTTTTTTCTTTACAAAGATGATGTGAATATTTATCAAAGTAAATCAGTTTTCTGAAAGCAAATATATATATATATATATAATTACTTTTACTAAAATGGAAATAGTTTCAGCATCGCTCCAAGCAATGATGATTCAGAGCCATGATAGAAGAATATCCTGTACAGTTTTATTTCCAAAAGCTTCTTTTACCTCACTGTTATCTTGGTTTTAACTGTCTGCTTGTCGCATTTTTTTTAATTCCATGGTTATTGTGAAACTAGTCAGGTGCTTTTATTAAGCGTAATCCACAGTGACATTGACGTAGGCGTTCAAGGACGCTCGCACGTCTTATCTGACTTCCTCAAACAGTTCAGACAGAGTTCCACAGCTGAGTTGTCTGTGTTTTAAGAAAGCGTTTGTAATTTGGCCCCTGCACCGCTGTGCTGTCCATAGCATCACCAGAGATTTGGATTTAAAGCTGTAGTGTGTGACTGTTTTCATCTGACGAGTTCACACAATTCTACGCGCGATGCTCTTCTCGTGTTTCTCAGTATGGCAGTGTTTTTTCTTTTTTATTTCCTTTGGCGACGCCCCCACACCGCACACAGGACGATGCTGTGTTCACACCGGACGCGACTCTTTACAAACAAAGTCAACGCACAGGGCCGAGATAGAGGCGTTTGGCGTGCAGCGACGCGACAAAATTGCGCCCATCGCGTCTATCGCCATTCAGCGTCGAGATTCTCCCATGACGTCACGTACTTACCAGCGACTCACGGCTCCGAGGGCCCATGTTGACGAGATGTGTACACAAAAGTGGGAAAGAGAGGATATTACTCAAAGTGTTCTGGGGCAAATGTAAATGTTTAAGTTTTGTTTTTCTTTAAGAATGTGCATTTGAGTGTTTATGTGTGTGTGTGTGTGTGTGTGTGTCGACAGAGAGAGAGAGAGACGAAGCAGCTGTAGGAGCTGAGGGGGACCTGGGGCTCTAAAAGACGTCAGACCCAGCTGGACGCCTCCAGGGAAGGTCAGAATGTGTCGACAGCTTCGTGAGGCAGATGAGAGAGCAGACGCGGCTCTGCCTTTCATCTGCAGCGCATGTCTGTGTGTCTCTGAAAATGGCACATCACATCACATCAGGTTTCTCTGTAATTAACACTTTTCAAGGGCTTGCTGGAGGGTAGGTGTGTGTCTGAGGGAGGGCGGAAGGTGTGTGCGTGCGTGTGTCGTTAATGCACATAACAATGAGACACTTTATTGGCAAAGGTGTGTGTGTCTACATCAGACGTGCATCCTGACACTTCTTTCTCTCTCTCTGTGTTGAAATTCTCTTTTTACTGAGATACTTCAAGGTCAATATGAATTCAATTACCAATATGCAGAAAAACAAGACAAGGCCTTTTTGATATAGAAAAAACAAAACAAATAAAACTGCAAGAAATTATCAACTGTTGGTATTTTAGGTTTAAGATATTTTCTAATGACGGCTTTCCTGCTGGTAGCACCTTAAATCCAAGAAAAATGTTCAACTCGAGGGATCAAGTCCACTGTAGGCAAAATACAAAGTCTCTAGTGTGAATCAAATGTCCCTTTGCGATATATTTTTGCAAATTTTATGAACCTCCCACCTGAAAGTTATCAGTTATGGGCAAGAGCAGAATATATGAAAAGGATGAGCCTAGAATAGGCCACATGTTAGAAGCCTCCCTCTTTCTCTCTCTCTCTCTCTCCCCCTCTCTCCTTATCTCCTCTTTTCCCTCTCATGATGCCACAGTGCCCACAACATTTTGGAACATTATTGAATAGATGCCTCTTCAAGTGCCTCCCTGCTTAAAAATCCACGGAAAACTACTTGTAAACAGGATATGATGGAATATTGACACACATATTTACTGCTGGTCTCTTTGCACAGGATTAGTATTACCCCCGGGGGTCATTTTTCCAGAGTCTTGGTAACTTCCTCTGTAACTTTACCGTCTAAAATCACTGAGAAGCTCTGGGAATAATTACTTTACCCCACCTCTCCATGTTAAACTAATTATTTTCAAAAGGGCTTTTGACTGTACATAAAAATGGACACTTGGTCTTCCAGTTTGCAAAGTGAAGTTCCAGTAAATAGGGTGTTAGCCACCAGTTTGAACGAAATGGGAAAATGAGTCTACTTCTCACTTGGTTTATAACATCGGTCGGCGTTTTCTTGAGGAATTAATGGTATCAATCAATAGTTTCAGGTCTTCTTCAATCAATTTTATAAATTACATTTCCATTTAGAAGAAAATAGATGATAAAACATGGCACGTACGAGCGGACACCAGTCTGTTGCAGGTTGCAGACATCTGCCAATTTCCAGTTGCGAAAACATCGCCGTGGCGTCACTCAAATCGCAAATCTCAAGGCTTCAAAGCAGGAGTTTGTTTTCCCAGCAAAACTCTCTCCATAAAGTAGAACCGTTTCTTTCCCGACTCTTCACACTCATCAAAATCCCTTCGGTATTTATGTCCGCACGTGGAAGTCACCGGCTGAGCACAGGTGACATTAAAGAAATCACTTCAACTCCAGAATTTTCTCAGGCCATTTTTATAGACGCTGGCATTTCTCAGGTGACAGGTTCAGTCTCTCCGTGTCGCGTTAAAGCCTGATATCAGTACCTCGTCTGTCTCAGAATCACTTCATCCCTCTCTCGCACCACCAGGTGCAAAAGGTCAGCGGGAGCTGTGATCCACGCAGCCGTCCCACAATCTAGGTGCCTTCCTCTTTGCTTGGCAGCCTCCGTATTGATTTGATTAGTTGCTAATTAAAACTTGGCAGGCTGGGCCAGGCACAAAGGAGATCACTCAATTAGCAGGGTGTCAGAGAATCTAATTCTCTCTTTGTCACCCTCTCCCGCTCTCGCTCTCTCTCCTTCTGTCTTCCTCCCTGTCCCATCCTGCTCTATCACACATCTCCATTCCTTTTAATGAGCAGGAAGGATGAGTGAAGAGGGAGTGAGGATAACTCTCCGAGGAAAGAGATTGAGCACTCTCAAGGAGCTAAAAGCATCCAGCCCTGTAATCCTTAAACTAATCTTTGCTTAAAGATGCAGTTTGTAGGTTGTAAAGAAAGCGTCGCCTGCCAGTGGACGTTTGTTTGGGCATGTTGCCTCCAGCGCGCCTTGATCCCCCCTTTTTTACCTTCTCTTCTCCTGGCAAAGACAACCAAGTTACACACAAGCTGTCGCAGTTTTAGTGTGCGTGCCTCTGGGAGATGGAGTTACGAGCTTTAAGATCCTGCTTTTGTGTTTGTCAAGACACCAGATTGTCAAAGCTCTCCGGATGGGGACTGGTGTGTTCTATTATGAAGGCTCTTTCCACAGAGGCGCTTTCTCTGTGCTGCTGAATCCACCCATTTCCACATATTTCTTTTTCAGATTCACAAACGGAGTCTTTGAGAAAACACACGTGTTAGAATAACACGCTGTCACTGCAGGTCCTTTTGGGGGATGAACGCACTCCTTGTTGAATTTGTCCCTTTAATCCAAAACGACTGCCTGCCTGCTCTCTTAGATCCTTGTCTGTCTGCAGCCAACAGATACGAGGAGGCAAACCCTGTGGCACCATTCTCATTGCGTTGATTATTCCTTTTTTTTAAGGGAAGACATGTGGTCAATTTGAGGCATTAGGTGCACATGATAAAACATTTGTAGATTTTTGTATCCAGTTGAATATGCGATACAGAAGGGGAACTCAGGAGGGACGTGTAAGCGGGTCTATTTGTTTCAGTTTGTTATCTGACTGCAGCAGCAGGAGTCTTGGCTTTTCCGATTCTTCTCTGCTTCCAGCGACTGCATCTGGAGAGTCGGCTCCCACACAGACCCCCAGCTTTTCATTCAGCACCTCTCTTAACAGTTTAGACACTGTTTCCTACTTGGTGCTGACAAATACACACTATTCACTATAGGAGATTTCAAGATGGATAGGGAGAAGTTTGTGGCCGGTGTCAAAATACTAAAATATTCAGAGAGCAAATGGGCAGATTGATTTTTTTTTTTTCTTGTTTATGTAACACATTCACTTAGTTGTGCTGAATTTATAAGCCTCTAAGGCTGCAAATGAAGAATTCCTCCCAAACTTACACCCACTCTCACCAATACACAACAGCTCTGCTAAACGTCTGTGCCGTTAAGCCTGGCTGTCATCGTCCTGCAGCTCCCGGTCGACTGTACACAGCCTGCATTCATTAGCCACCTTCATACTCTTATATAATATTTACAAGCAGCGGTTTATGTGAGTGCAGAGACCTGGCCTTCCACTGAGGCCCGGCCCGGGGCCAAGGCTGCAGGAGAGACTGGCTCACCTCAGACCTGATTGACTGTGGCTTTTTTACACTGATCCTCCATGTTTGCATTGCAGCAGCGCGGTTTCAAATGTCAGCGGTTGCCAGGTGCCGGTGCCAGCGACGATTGCTCATAGGCTGGCACTGATTAACTTTGAATAAGCCTGAATAGGAACCTGGACTGTGGGGTACATACTGGGCTATTGTGTGACGATGGGATGCACATAAGGAGGATTTACCTCAGACATGCTTGGATAATGCGGACAGATTAGTCCTATTATTCACACAGAGGTGCTCCTATAGATCATGTCACTGCCTCGATGTGGACACTTGAAGGTGAGAGCATGAGGTAAGTATTCTATATTATCTTACTTATAATATTGTGATGCCGATTATATTTGCCTCTCTAAGCAATAGATTCCTAAATGAGTGCTACGTTTGAACTGTTAATGGTTATTACTAATATCTTCATCCATCCTTCATCTACAGCTTGTCCTTTTTTGAGGGTCACATGAGGAGCTGGAACCACTCCCAGATGGAGTTGGGGCAAGAGGCACGATGTCGCACCCTGGGTGAGATGATGAAGATGATGATAGTGATGATGTTAATTGTGATTAGGTTAGTATTGATCCTTGAAATACATGTTACACAACCGTTCCTGACCCTCTGTCTTTTTCTCACCCGCCTTTCCTTCACTAACCCCCCTTCCTTCCCCCTCATGGCTATACAAATAAAATGTAATATAATTGAATTCCCTACCCTTACCCTAACCTTAAAGGTAGGATTGGAGATCCTGGAAAAACAGGTTTGAGCAGGCTACATTTTGAATTGAAAAGTCCAAGCCCCTTTTCTTCAGACTTCCCTCTGAAGCTCTGCCTCCAGAGCACAGGAACGCACAACGAACACGGTAGATTTTGGTACTTTTCTGAAGTTTTTTGGACAAAGCGATGCCGAAAAAACAACAAATACTCTCAAAAGATCACCAGTCCAGTCGAAACCATTTCATCACTTTGCAGCCCTTACTGGGCTGTCAGATGTCACCACCGTGCAAACGCAGCACCGATGTTCATCTATCTATCTATCTATCTATCTATCTATCTATCTATCTATCTATCTATCTATCTATCTATATTTATTATTATAACTAACTAACTCATGTCAGCGCATTAATCAGGCTTCAGCACGGATGTTTTATAAGAACTGGATCTGAGACCAGATGGCACGTTTTCATTTTCAGTGCATGTCACAGTGCATAATTTACATTGATATCAGGAAATAACACTTACAAATAGAGTCTTTCAGCTCTGGGGACGCTCCCTCCATCCTCCAGATTAAAACATAATTCAGAGGTGATATTGTTTACACTCTATAAATTCTCATAAATGTGGCCCATGTGGGGAATTGTATTTTTTTGAGGTTAATTAATAACACCTTCATATATTATGAGACAGGTTAAATTGATACACCTCACAGAATGAGGTGAGATTAGATGGCAGGCTCTGTCAGGCTTATTGACTAAACATGGTAGGAGTTTTGTGGCTAGACAGAGACTGCAGAATTGCTTTTACTATATTAGTTAGTATAGGCTCCATGTGTTATCTTCACCTTGGAGACCTTTTTGTTTTTCCTGCTCCCCTTTTCTACTGTTTTACATGTAGACATTGAAATAGGTTTCGATGGTGAACAATAGGGGATGAATTAAGTCAATGAATGACATAAGTGTCCTCATAAACATAGAAGTTAAAGCATACGTGTGTGTGTGTGTGTGTGCGCACATGCAAGGTGACAGAGAGGGATGGGAACATGGGCAGGTCCTGGTAATGAAGGACTGATAAGTCCCCATTTCCTGGGCCTGGGTTAATTGTGCCCACAGATAAAAGGTAATAAATTGTCACAGGGTAATGGCAGGAGTCTGGGCTCGGTCCTGTTCCACATTCATCACAAGTGACTGGGCCTGTGATCCTGGGGGAGCAGGGACGACTTTAAGACCGGTGGAGCCAGGTTGACGGGGAGGGAGGAGGAGGAAAGCTCACAGGATTGAATGAAGATATGATTTTTGACCTGGTGATGGAGCTTTTTAGAAAAAAAATAAATGGAAAACACTGTGTCAGCTGTAGGTTAATCATTTTGTCAATACAATAATTCTACTTCGTTCTGACATTTATGTATCCCCCATTAACTGCTTCATCCCCGCGAAAATGACATGCCCAAACTAAATAAGTATAATAGTGTACCTCTGCAAATACAAGCTCTATTCCCACATTATCTTGGTATCAAAATAAAGAAAACACTTCACTGATCACTGTAGATGCCACTGTGCCAGTGTAAATGCAGATGCATAAATTAAGGATTAAATATTGCATTTTAAAGTAAATATCACCTTTATAAATATGCAGTAAGAGCTTAAAAACTCAAGGAAATAGTGTAACAACATGTGAACATTAGCTGTGCAAAGACAGATGCTGCTTAAGTGAAGCAGAGCAAAATTACAGAGGTTTTAGAAAAGAGATGCCTACGCGTTCTCCAATTTGGCACAGTTTGCCACATTTTGGCACCACCTGTGCCATTTGAGATTTCTAAGCTACCAAGCTATTTAACTGACTTGATGACAGAAACAGTGACTCACATCCTTTCCCCACTACATAAGTACCTTTTCTCATTGTGACAATTATAAATCATTATGTTGCAATACCTCTAAGGCCCAGCAGTGGGCCGCAGACCACAATTTGGGAAGCACTATTACAGATAATCAATTCAAGCCAATATCCATTATACTCATTTAGCATATGATTAGTGTGCACATCCAAGCAGCAGGGGGGGTGCACAGTGTTTTTCACTGTAGCTATAACACAAAGAAGCTGCCGTCAGCTTAAAGACAAAAACAAACAAATGCTGCTTTTAAAATTGTTTTTAAGTTTTTTGTCAAAAACATTCAACGAAATCCCAAAATCAAGGTTCATTCCTAGCTGCTTAAAGGTGAACGTGGGAGTCACACGTTGTCAGTGAGCCGCAGCTCATCACACGAACTGCTCTTTTTTGTTTTTTAGCGGGCCTCAGCGCGCCACCCTGCCAGCTTGACAGATCACTCGTTCACACTGAGAGATTGCGGTGGTTGGCGCGGAGGCTGAGGAATGATACATCCCACACATTATACAGCGGAGCTGCTCCCGCAGAGGGAAGTTAATGTCCCCGCCATGCGATGATGACACTCACTGTGTCATGACATATGATGTGTGTACAAACACCAAGCTCGCAGGCTGCTGCTGTTGTGCCTTTAACTGTTATGTGGGTCACACATGACATGCCGGGGCGCAGAGAGGACGTTTTTCATTCGACCCATAAAACCCATAAAAACAATACCCTTGAGATGTGATTTCGTGTCTCACAGGAAATCACCACACAGACTTATGGCGGTAAACGTCCATGACATTGAACCATGTGAAAAGTTGTGCACTTGTGTGTTCTCGTATTCCTTTTTATTATTCCTCTTTTTGGCTGCATATTTTCCCCCTCCGGCTGTTCTCACGGCATCTCATTTTGCTCACAGAGCCTTTTGAAGAGGAGGAAGACGGCACGTTAAAAACAGAAAGTGAAGATGTATTGCAAGTGTGAGCTTTAGATTTCGCTGTCATATGGTTTGTGTTTCTCCCCCCGGGGAATAAATCAAACCTACGGGTAACTGTGATGTGAGATAAGCTGTTGTCACAGCTTTACTTTCATTACTCAAAACAAGGCAGAGAAGAGGGGAAGCTGAAAAATACAGGAATAGGTTAACGATGAAAAAAAAATATAAGGAGAGAAGAAAAGGAAGAACTGAACAAAATATGAAACAGCTATGTTTTCAGCATATGTTTATCTGTCCGTTTGTGAGCAGAGTAACTCAAAAAGTAAAGGACACATTTGGATGACATTTTCAGGGGACACAGGTTGTGGCTCAACAAATGCATCATTAGGTTTTGGTGAAAAATGAAGAATAAATGTCAGGTCAGACAAACTTCACACGATCAGTGACTTTAACCCTTAGTGCTGCACCTTTGATAAATTGCCGTGGGATTAATACACAACTCCTTATATGGACATCCTGGGGTGTCTGTTTATAGGTCACATATTCAGGCTTTAACAAATTCTTCTCCTGTGTTGTTGAGTCAAAGTAATGAATAATTCACATGTTTAGTAGTGATACAAACTAGCAATAATTGTGCAGAAGTCACAAAATTAGACTGTTTTTTAAATTTATTTTTGATCATAAATACGAGCCGAGCCAACTTTGAACTGTGACATATTTCCAAATTTCACAAATTCAATCCAATTTTAAACATTCTGAGTACTTTTTGCATAGGTGTGTTGGTGAAAATTAAAAAAAATATAAAACACTATATTGCATTCTTATAGCCTACATTTTGTTCTAAGGGTATTAATTACTACTGATGAATTATGAAAATGTGTGACATTTTACCAAAAGCAGCCACTGATCAGTCCATCAGCGTCGAGGAAATTGCTTCAGCCTCTGTATGTGTATGTTTTATTTAAGCCTATTTTCTCCATAAAGAGGATCATTTATCGCGCTGCATGCACGTGCATGTCGATGTGCACGTGCACGACATAAACAAAGAGGATGCGCACATAAAATAGGAAGAGATGGGGAGATTTGAAAGCACTAAAAGCATTTTTATGGGGTTGTGTTGTAATAAGAAAAAAAATAAAGAATATTTCCAGCCTTATGTCTTAATTAGGGGAATTAACGTGGAATGCAAATGTTCTGTCAAGTTTGAATAATTAAATAGGCGGCAGGCGAGAGGGGAAGAGTAAAACTGACATGAAGAATGGAAGAGAATCAGTGTCTTTGGCCAAAAAAATAAAAGAAAAGAAAGACTGGAAGGGAAAGGAATTTCACAGTAGAGAGAAGATGACAGTAGAAATCAAAGGAAAGTGGGAGATAGTATGAAAGTAAAAAAAAAAAAAGAAGTAAAGTGAGAAGATGGAAAGCCGATGAATGCTCAAATTCATTTGTACTATGCTTTTCTCTACCTGGTTGCACACAGCTTCTCTCCGCTCCAGCAGTCAGTGTTCACCGCTATAAATCTTAGAGTGACATTTTGGCCGGCGAGTCCCACGTAAACACGGCTGGTGAAATGTCAGTGCAGGAGGCAGACAAGCCTGACTTAGGAAGAGGGAGAGTCGAGGCAGTAATGTCACCACACTTTGACACACCCACCATCAGTCTTCATGACATTTAAGAGATCTATCCCTCGGTCCCTCTGGCCCTGGCACATAAAGGAAAAGTTTGGAGGGGAGAGAAGGATAAGTCAGGCGGTTTAATGGGCAGATCTGATCACAAACAAAAAGCTCTCGCCCTCACTTATGTGCATTTTTTTTTGTTCTTGCCACGTCAGTCAGATTTTTTCCTAGCCTTGCAGTTTAACGGCTGCACTTGAAAAACAAGCTCACTCTTGGAAGATAAATTCCGTGATGTGTATTTATTGTTATTTTTACAACAGCGTTTATTTCTTTTTTATTCTCTCCCTAATCCAGACAGGTCATTTGAGAATGCATTGCTCATGTGAGGTCCACGCTGTCAGTTTAAAGCTGCCGTGCGCGACTTTTGGTGATTTTTGTTGTTTTGTCGCTATTCTTGTTATTATTCTGCCTCTTTTTAGTCTTTGTGAACAGAAGGGATGAAACATCACTTGTACGCTGCAAACTACATACATCTGAAAATGGGCTCTGTCAAGCAATACTATCAGACCTGACAGAGGGAGCATTTGTTTGTATACTCCAGCAGCGCATGAGGCAAGAAAGTGTTTATCCTGACAAACTGTTGCAAGAGAGAGTTTCTTGAGGAGTAATGTTTGTGTCATACAAACACTTGTGTCTTTTTTGTGACACTTTTCACGAAGCAAGCAACATTTTTTAAGAAGCAAGCAACACTTTATGAACTTTATGAAGTATATTTTCAAACAAATAAAATACAATATTTTTGAATGATGAAATGGGTATTTTATTTGCAATTTGTGTATTTTGATTTTGTGGTTTATTTTTGTTTGCTCAATTCATTATGTGTTGTTTGCTTCGTGAAATGTGTTGTTTGAAAAACATTGACACAAATCTAATTCCACAACAATGTTGCCTCTGTGTGTGTCGAATCACTTCCTGTGTGCAGTGCAGGAATGTCACCAGGTGACACGAGATCTGGACATCGCTTTTTTGACAATCAGAGAGAATGGAGATTGTAGGTTTAATCATCAGCATTGTGGGAACCAAAGTGTGGCCTGTGGCCCCCTAGTGGTTTTGTGATGATACTGCAGATGGGCCTAGTGTAAGTACCTAATGACAGCGTGTCAGCATACAGAGCTTATGTTTCCGCAATTGTACACAATGTTAATTTGTTCATTTTAATTTGTGGATAATGGATAATGATGCACTTTGAGAGTGAGCACTTTGTTGTGAAGCTACACCTTTCAAATATCACATATCACAGTCAGAAAATGAAGTGAAGTGGACTGATTACTAATGTGCATTGAGCTTGTGTCTCCCATGTTCACATGAAAACAATAATATACACTCTGTTGATCAGATTGGGAATCAGAGGATTTTTCAGATTTCAGTCACTCAGTTTGGGAATGACTGCACTACTACACTCTTCATTCTCTTCATCTTTGTAGTAAAACATTAGTGAGGACAGTCCGACCTCTGAGGACCTCCTCATAATAGCCTCAGGTCTTGCTTGTCAGTAAGTACACTAAAAGCACATTAGGAGCATCTAAACCTGAATAACTGATCACAAATTAAAAACAAAATGACTCCCAATTTTACCATCCCCGTTCCTCTCCTGCGACGTTCTGTCTTTTACCTCCCTCGCTGCTGCATGGGGGTTGTATTGATTTCTAAATGAATAATTGAGGAAGTCGGCTTAACTGCCCTTTTCGAATCTCCCTATAGCCTCCTCTCTGATTCACCTCGCCTCCTTCCCTCTCGCCTTTCTTCCTCGCTGATCTACGCCTTCCCCTTCTCGATCGTGCCATCTCCTCCTTCCTCACCTATTCCTCTTGTACCCTTTTCCCTCTCCCCTCGTCTGTCCTTCACCCTCCTTCCCCACCGCTCCTTCTTTCACACTTCTTTTCTTTCTTGCACCACTGATGGGGATCCTATTCAGAGGCTGTTCAGGAGGGAATGGGCTGCTTGCATGGCTGGCCATTCGGCCTCTGCGTATCATCCGTCAGCGAGACATGCTGTTGTTTCAGAGTTCTGCTGGGAGCTGTCTCCTTGTCTCTGTCTCTTTCTCAGCTCCTCCACTCTGCTCTCTCACACACACACACACACACTGTCCTTTGTCTCTGTCTCCCTGCCTCCTTCTCAGTCTCCGTCCGTTCTCGCTCCTGACTTATTTCCACTGCACATCTTAACTCAAACACACAGCTGATCAGCATTTTAAAATCGACCTCAGGCTGTTTGCCTTGAGTGGATCAATGACTGTGTTAGGCTGAGACTGAATAATCCCAGTATGTTAATTCAACAGAGCAAGCTTTGGGGAAAAAGACTGTTTTGTTTTGGGATAAATCCTGTTGTTTGGTATATACATTTAATTTAGGGGCCTATTAGAACACATTGACATACTATAATGCCTACATTGGTCTCCTGCATACATATTGTACACACACGGCTGCAGCACCTCCTCTCTCCCTCACTTGACCTCGCCTTCAAATAAGGCCCAGTCTGTTGTGATTGGTCAGATGTCTCCCTTTCATGTGATTGGATAAGACGGTGTGTCAAATTGTAGTGACCCTGAGCCAAATTCCTCTTGATCAGCTGTAAACACCAGCTGTGGTCATGGTCACAATGGTGTTGGTTCTGCTGTATCAGGTCGAGCCAAACTATCCATTAGATCAGTAAAAAGATCGGGGCTGTTTCGGACACTGGCAAAGGGCAGGTTTCTACAGATGTTTTGATTATTGTCAGTCTCCTGGTGTGTTGTCTACAGTGTTCACTGGTTGGAACAGAGGCGAGCATTGGGAAGACATCACCATATGCAATGTTACGTTGGATAAGAAATCTTGGCCCAGTGGTTACTGTATGTGTGGCTTCTGCTGTGCAAAACCTTTGACCTTTGACCACCAAAATCGAACCAGTTCACCCTTGTCCATGTTAACATTTAAACAAAGTGCGCCTGCGCAAATGTGTCGTCACCGATCCGCTCGATGTAAAAGGGTTAACCAAATTTCAAAGGAAAGCATTGGACATTGGCAAAGCCTCCAGACACAGCTGCTGTCTGTCTGTCTCTGATTAACAGACACGACGGTTCTAGTCAAAGCAGCAGCCTCTTATGTGCCACACTGTAATTAAGGCTACATGAGGTAAGACTTGTTAAAAAAGAAAATTAATCAGTAATTACTACTGGACACTCAGACTTACGGAAAAGATGAATCATGACCCAAACGACTGCTGTCATATTTTCCCTTAAGGACTGTGTGATGTCTGATATATACTTGATGTCTTTCAGATGACACATCCTTTTTTCCCCAAATTTCAGTTTTCTCTAGATGATATAAAACCAGTGACGGATCTCAGTGAGTTCACTGGATAACCACCGGTAATGACAATAAAGGGTGAGTCAAGAGCACTTTTATGGTTAAGTCTTTATCACTCATGTGTTAATGGAGTTTAATATGGAAACCTTTATCCTGCAACAACATCCAACATTGTCCATTTCAGGTGGCATTTTTTTCTGCTTTCCACTGCCAATTCCATTCTCATTCCTATGAGAAACAACACACTCAATACGTGTGCAACCTACAGGTTGACAATGGAGACATGTATAATCCAAATGCACACACTCGGCATCAGTCTTTTCACCTTGATCATTGAAGTAAACACAAACAACAATTTAGTGTGAAACCCACTCTTCAAATTTGGAGACTGTAACAACACCGTGATCCGGAAACTACTTAAGAGGCACCGTGCCACACACTTGCTGTCAAATGCTTAGTCATTTCAGAGCGTCCACGGCTCAATCCCATTCCATTTTACTCATTGCCCCTGTAATTTAGCCCTTCAAATGGAGACATTTCAGTGACTCACTTTAAACAGAGGACACTGAGAAAACTGATATTACTGTCCTATGGCGAACACTGACAGTAACACTTTCCTCATTTGGGTTTCCTCAGTATTCATCAAATATCAGAGGTGGAAAGTAATGAATTACATTTACTCACATTACTGTAATTGAGTGGGATTTCTGTCATTGTTAAAATTTGCAATTTTACCTTGACTTAAGTATGTTTTTTACTAGTACGTAGCAAAGTACTGTAGAGGCTGTGCTTCTTTGTTGAGGACAGGTGAACGATGAGGACAGGTGAATGAAGAGGACTGGTGAATGATGAGAACAGGTGAATTATGAGGACAGGTGAACGATGAGGTCAGGTGAAGGATGAGGACAGGTAAATAATGAAGACAGGTGAATAATGAGAACAGGTGAATAATGAGAACAGGTGAACGACAAGGTCAGGTGAAGGATGAGGTCAGGTGAATGATGAGGACAGGTGAATGAAGAGGACCGTGAATGATGAGAACAGGTGAATTATGAGGACAGGTGAACGATGAGGACAGGTGAATGATGGACAAGTGAGTGATGAGGACAGGTAAATAATGAAGACAGGTGAATAATTAGAACAGGTGAATAATGAGAACAGGTGAACGACAAGGTCAGGTGAAGGATGAGGTCAGGTGAATGATGAGGACAGGTGAATGAAGAGGACCGGTGAATGATGAGAACAGGTGAATTATGAGGACAGGTGAACGATGAGGTCAGGTGAAGGATGAGGACAGGTGAATGATGTGGACAAGTGAGTGATGAGGACAGGTAAATAATGAAGACAGGTGAATAATGAGAACAGGTGAATTATGAGAACAGGTGAACGACAAGGTCAGGTGAAAGATGAGGACAGGTGAATGAAGAGGACAGGTAAATCGGCGTTACTGAGTGAGAAAGTTAAAGCATTTGTGACCTTAGGCCTATTTTGACTGATACATTACTGTTTACATATTTTATTTTGTCAGCACTTTAATTTGTAAAGTTTTGTCTTTAATTAAAAACAATTCATGTGATATTTGTGTCCCCTTGTCCTTTTTGCACGACATAAGAAAGAACCCCAACCTTATTACAAAAGTAACTAACTTTTACTCTGAGTAAATTTTAAACAAGCTACATTTTACTGTATACTTTAACATGAGTACATTTTTAGACCAGTAATTTTACTTGTACTAAATTTGAATCAAAATAGTGGTACTCGTCAACTTTGAAATACACTCACACTGAAATGACTAAAAAATCCCAACAGCTAGTAGTTTGTCAGTGTGACATATTGTGGGGTGGATTTTGTTCAATTTGTTCTACATGTGGCAAGTCAATAAGCCAGCGACAGTGTGGAACTGAACTCCCTGTGGGACAGATTTCAGGTGAAAGCTTCCGCCTGAGCAAACTAAACTGCCAGTTCGTTTTCCCACTGGATTTTCCTGATTTTGAAATGCACGACTGGCCTGCATGATATCAAATAGCAGTTGCTTGTGTTTCCTTCTTTATGCCGTTCTGTTTTTCTTATATGTATTTCATGTCAAGGCAGATCTCTGAAGACACTTGCCATTCTTTTTCTTCTTCGTCCTCATACATAAATGCATGAACACGGTGTGTGTGAACTTACGCCATTCTCAGCTGGTTATTTTTCGCCCGTGGTCAAGTTGTCTCTTCCTGCCTCGCTCCTGCTCACGCGCACCTTGTACGTGCAGGTGTGTGAGTGGAGGCTCGATGGATGCCTTCCCCTCAGCCTCTATTATCACGTGGCCTTGGCTCCACTTTCTCACTCTTAATGTTTCCCAGCGTTGCTATCTGTCCGATTGCTGATGTTTTCAGACACTTCCTCATGTAACACCTGCCCAGACCTGTCACCCCTCACTGCTGCTCCCACAACATCTCACACCGAGCCCTTGCTGCATTCACTCCTCTCATGCGCACCGTGTCACTGCCTGTGCTCTGTTACTGAAATATTTAGCACCTACTCCAGCTAACAAGCATCATGTGCCTGGCTAGAAAAATATTGGCTTGGGAGTAGAAGTTGCATTGGAGAGCGGATGTTCTTCAAATCGTATTCGACTTTTATGGATCTTTTTCCTCGCGTTCGGGCTGACGCGCCGCTCTCCACGGAGTAGTAGGATCATGCTGGCCTTGAAGGATGATGGGATTATTCTGCCCTCTGGACAGATGATGGGAAAGATAAGTGTCATTACAAGCCAGCTGGTGATCAAAGTGGAGCAATTTCCATTTCATTTAAATCTTTGAGTGGCTGTGATAGTGGCTTCAAATGGTAGTTTACCGCCCACCCCAACTAGATCGATTCTCATCTCAGCCTGAGCGTTTGGTTGGCCCCAGTGTTGATCTTTAAAAGTTACAAGCAAACAACATTTTATAGTGTTGAGAGGTGGAGTTCATTAAGACATAGCGGGAAGACGACAACAACAAAGACAAAAGGAGAGACACTGAGACTTGTTGCATATTCAGTTCAGTTGATGATCAACTGGAAATTTACATTGTTACAGCAACAAAGGCTAATAGATAGATAATAAAAGATAATAAATAACAAACATGCATACCCAAAATAAGTAGACTATATAAAGATATTAACATTAAGTCTATTAAAAAAAGAAGAATGTAGAATGTACACCGTATGGGCTTGATTTTTACATTATAAACAAAGACAAAACTATGTAAATTACAGTATATTGCATGTGATAGAGAGGAATGGGTAGCCTGGTTGTGTGTGGTCTACTGAGAGCAGTGCTTGTTGTACAGTCATAGAATACATTATATCTAATAAATATACACACACTTGTGTCACTTATGTCACTTTAATCTGTTACTGTCACTTTAAAACCTGAAACATGCCACTTTAAATCTGTGTTCACTTTATGTACAGTTCTTATTTTTACACTTATTTTATGCATATATGTTATTTTAGTCTCTTTGTAATATTTATATTTTTCTTATGTATATTTATACTTTTTTTACAAAAGCATCTCTTTTTTACTTTTTACTTTATGCTGGTGTTTTTGAGTGGACAGCAAAGTAAGAATTTCATTGTACAGGGAAACGTGTTTCTTTACTGTGCATATGACAATAAACACTTTGAATCTTGAATCTTGAATCACAACATCTGGTGTACAGTTTTTTTTTCTCTTTCAATAAAAGGTTTAGTTTTTCTTCATTTTAAATTGTTAATACACTATTTTAACATGCAGCAAATTGCAAATAAGTGCCAGTTATTCAGGGAAAATGGGCAAAAGCACTTTCTCACAGGACATTTTCTGCCACACATTACTTTTCACGTGTATCGCATTTTGTTTGTATTGGGTTTGGAATTGTCCTATGTGTATTTACAGTATAGTTACTGTCATTAAATAATGAGCAAAAACTCCATCAGTAGATTGAACTACGTCCTAAAATAGATTTCATTTTTAGCTTCCCTTGAAGATGGTTTGGACCTGGGAACGAGTAAATGACACATCAAACGTGGACAAGCATCAAAAATCGACCACCTGTGCGTTGGAAAGCTGCCTGGCATTAGCGGCCAGATGGACGTTTTACGCTTTCTTGAATTGATTGTGTATAACTGGCCACAAGTGAAAGTCATCACTTTTCTCTCTAAATGCAAACTATCATCAAGTATCGATAATCAAACGCAGCTCAAATCTCAACCATAGGTTGTGGATATTGTATTGTTTTATGTATAGTTTATGTCATACATTCTGTAATTGGTGTGAGTTCTTTTTTTGATATTTTATATTCAGTGTACCCTGAGGACGCTGGCTCAGTGGAATCTAAAGTTGTGACTGACGGCAGCTGGAAAGTGAAATCTTGACGTTCAGTATCTCTGAGGTGCAGGCGACACAAAGGATAAAGGAAGAGCGGTGAAGTCAGTCTTTAAGCACCGTGAGTTTGTGACTTTAAGTATTGTACTGTATATTACGTTGGATTCAAGTATATTAGATATTATTAAAGGATTATTGTTGTGTATGTGTGTCTGTGTGTCACATTTATAAATCTTGCAAACGATAAGTGAGGAAAGAATGGGAGGAGCGCTGCACACAAGACAATCCTCACATTAGTTTATAATTATTGCATGTGGTTAAAATGAAGCTTGTTTTTGGGATAATTTAAGAACTTAAAAGGTTCAAACTCATATCTCCCAAAAACTAAAAGACACATTGTGAGGTCAAACATTTAAGGGTCCAGTTTTTTTAAATATTTAATTATTTATAATGAATGAATTATTATAGTTTTTACTTGGTAGAAATGAAAGATAAAAATAATAATGATAAAAAATGTCTTCTCATTTTTACAATAGCCGAATACGACAAACTTAGAATCTTTTTAGTTTTGCTGCTGTAACAGAAGGTTTCATAGTTTTCCCAACACTCTCAAGGGAAGGGTGAAGTGAGGGATATAAAGTGTTTCAGCATTAAATTGGACTTTTAATGACTTATTAAAATGAATTTTGAGACATTAGTTTTCTTCAATTGTCTTGAAGTAACCTTTAAAAAAATACAACTTAATTTGTACTTTCAGCAACAAATCTTATGAAAACACCAAAACTAAAAAGACTGACATTCCCACTCCCAGTAATACACATTATTGTATTTTTCCAAAGTAGTATAGTAACAAACAAAAGAAAGTGAAAAGAAAGTGAAAATAAAGAAAAAGAAAGTGAAAATAAAACCAATGCAAAACAAAATAGGGCAAACGGAGATATAGATATACTAACACTAGCGTTCTAAATTTGAACACAAACTCTCATTCTCCAGGAAGATGTGGGTGGCCCACTATGGATCACATTAAACTTGGCAAGATGGTCTAAAAATGGCAGCCAAGTCTGCTGGAACTTCCCAAGATTGTTCAGTACAGTACAGAGGAAAATTCTGTTAACTCCTTTAAATAAACCTCTTTGCTATTATCATCGATGCATAACAGTGTTCAGAGTCAATAAAGACTAGAGAGTAGCTAAACGGTGCCACCTCTGGCTCGGGTTTTACTCATATTGAATATTTTTAAACCAGAAATCATTTGGACGTGTCCAGCAAAGGTGAGCCATCCGCAGACTTACTTACAGGAGAGATTTCAGGATGACTTCTACGGAGTTTCGTTTTTCGATCCTGAAGTCTACGAGTGGAATTAGTTATTCAGCACTATTGAATCCTACTGAGGGCTCTCCTCCCAAATGTTATCATCAATCTGTCACTCCAGCTCTGGTTTCTTTTAAGAGTGAGTGGGAGCACTCACTTGACCAGAATACACCTTGACAATCTGAAATCAAATGTTTTGTATCAAGCAAAAAGACCAAAAACCCTGCTTTTATTCAAGAGAGACTCAAAGTTACTTGATCTAACCCTAACCCGTCTATTTAATTATTATTATTGTTATGTTAGAGTCACCCACAACCATTAACAGTAATGTAAGTAGAAGCACGCATACTGCAATTATGTAATGTAGGTGTAAATTGTGCAGGTTGTGAAACAGTAAATGAAGAGTTAGCTATAATGAGGCCGATAATGTAATCAGTGGTTTAAAAGAGGAAAAGATACCCTGCCCTGTTCTCCATGTGCACAGAGCCATGATGTTACAGTGGTGAGAGGCAGACGATCAGTGTGTTGTTAGCCTCTGTTTCAAACGTGTTAATTAACGAAGTCGCATGTGTGTCAGAGAGCGAGAATTAAAAACTGAAAATAATCATATAGGTGTTTTATGTGCCATTAATTTGAGTCACAACATCAGCGGGATGGCTTTCAATTATCATTCTATTTTTTTCAGTGGTTGAACAAACACAATATAGCGGCTAATAGGAAATTCAGCAGCACATGGCTGCACATTTCTCCCCACAGCCACCTCATATACATACTGTACCCATGTGTGTGAGCGTGGACCTGCATCACAGAGTGATTCTCATGTTTGCTTATTCAGGAAACAGAATGCACACACACACACACACACACACACGGACACTGTAAGCCAGGACTAATTAGGTTGCATGTTACAAGTCTTAGGGGACAGTAAATCTGTTGGCACCATTGTGCTCCTTTGATTAAGGTCTGCCAAACACTCCATGATGCTGCACACACACACACACACACACACACACACCCTCACAGGTGTGTGCAGCTATTCTTCTCAGGACTGCATTGACTACTAATAACTATCACTAACCTTAACCCTAACCATAATTCAAATCTTAGTCCTAAACTTTGTTCTTCCTCATTAGGACCATGTTTTGATCTCCATGACGAAGTTTACTGGTTCTGACAAGGTCGGTGTTTATGACAGAAAAACACACACTTTAATCTCAGATCGTGGTTCTAATACGTATTTTGTAAACTGGCAGGACCAAACAAATGAACCACAAAGTTTTTGCAGATAATGTTGTTGTGGTTGGATAGAATCTGTGCATTTAAAACACTTTTTTTCCTGTTTACTTAGGTCTGACCCAGCTCTTCGGCATAGTCTTGTGCCTCTAAATTATTCTTTTTTTTGGTTATATTGCTCACAGGGAAAGCTCCGCTTTTCCAAAATACAGGTGAGATGGATGGAGGATGGAGAGAGGATTTAACGTCAGCTGAATTCAACGCAACACAATATAGTTTGACGCGTCACATTTCATGACTGCATTTAAGAAACGCAATATAGAATCGAAAGAATATTCAATTTTGATACAGGAAACGTACCAACGCCTCGACCAACACATCGATTCCACTGCAGCCTGCACAGTTTGGTCTGAGGAGCAGCGGCCAAAACTGCAATTTTTCAAAATGCAGGTGGAAATTGTGAGGGTTTCACACGACACACTTTATTTTTGATTTTATTGACTTTCACCTAGAAGCGAAAGGGCCATTGAATTGTTATTTTTGCGATGGAGAGTTTGGTGTGAAGTCAAACTAAAAGGTTTGTGTTAGTGTTTACAATCATCCAGGCTCCACACAAGCCATTCCCGTGTCACTTGAATAAAGTTTTACAAAAACTTTCTGTGATGTCCTTCGCTGTAAATGACACACAAAAACGGTCAGAGCGTCAGCTGCATGACAGAAGTGTGAATACACTAATACGATGTAACTAGTTTGATGCATGTCAGCGTCTGAGTTCTCTGAACTGTCCCTTTAACAAACAGTAAATAAAAAGCTGCAGTTTGTCTCTAACTGTTGTTTTTCCTCTCACTCACACCTTCACAGGGAGTTAATCACCGTTTCCAATGTATGGAAATATATATATATGTATGTGTGTGTTGGTATCAGGATCAGAGAAGGACTGCTGTCCTCTGTCCCAGTCCAGAGTCACTCTGGTCTTCTGGATCTTCTACCTCAGCTGGAGAACAGACTCTTTACCTGACGTAGTATTCACCTCCATGATCCAGACCCTATGTCTCCTTTCCCCTGGACAGACTCTATAACTCCCACTGTCCCAGCTGTGAGTTCCTGAGTTAAAACCCTCAGAGCTCAGGACACCGCAGAAACGATCAAACCTCTCTGGGTTGACAGGAACCTTCTGTCCGTCTCCTAGTCTCACACTGGTCAGATCTTTAGACAGGATGCGTTCTGGATGAGCAGTGTTTGGGTCCGGAATCACAGGGCCGTAGGAGACCACGTCCTTCATCTTGTTCCAGATGTTTAATCTCAGGTTGCCCAGGTGTTTGGCCTCATGTATCAGAGCTCCTAAATGCAACTGTGGAGGCTCCAGCAGGGGGCGCTGTTGCAGTCCCTGCTCGTCCGCAGTGGCTCTGACTGTATCTGATGGAGCTTCTCTCTCTCTGCATCGAGGCTCCATCTTCTCCTTCATCATGTGACTCTTCTGCTTCTCTTCCTCCCTCAGTGCAGCCACCCTGGTCTCCTCTTCCTCTTCTAGAAACTGATGAAGCTTCTTAAACTGCTCCTGAAATACTAACCTTTGACTTTTTTTTGCCACATTTTGGACGACATACTAACTGATGACTTTTTTTTTCAAATTTTGGATGACATACTAACCTATGACTTTTTTGTCACATTTTGGACGACATACTAACCATTGACTTTTTGGTCAAATTTCAGACGACATACTAACCTATGACTTTTTTGTCTCATTTTGGGCGACATACTAACCTATGACGTTTTGGTCCAATTTTGGATGAAATACTACCGTATTACTTTTTTTTCAAATTTTGGACAACATACTAACCTATGACTTTTTTGTCTTTTTTTGGGTGACATACTATACTATGACTTTTTGTCACATTTTGGACGACATACTAACGTATGTCGTCCAAAAGACAAAAATGTCATAGTATAGTATGTCGTCCAAAATCAGTCAAAAAAGTCATAGTATAGTATGTCGTCCAAAATCAGTCAAAAAAGTCATAGTATAGTATGTCGTCCAAAATGAGACAAAAAAGTTATAGTATAGTATGTCATCCAAAAGGTCACTAAAAAAGACATAGTTTAGTAAGACGTCCAACATGAGACAAAAAAAAGTCATAGTTTAATAGCGGGGGAATTGGGGAGGGGCTTGTTAATCTCTCTCTATCTCTCTCCCTTTTAAAGGCTTATTTCACCAAAAAACCTAAATCCACCTGAATACTTCAAGTTTTAAAGTTTCAATCCACCCAAAATTGGCAGCAAGAAGCAGGCCTCTCAAAATTTTGCCTCCGAATTTCCCAGTTTGATTTGTCACACTGATAAATCACATCCTCTCATCCAATAAGCACGTTTTCTTTTTTCAAAAAAGCAAATTGACAATCACCAAAATCAAGGCTTCAAATCCATTCTTTGTGCTAAACTAAAGCTAACCAGCTTTGCTGCCTAAACATCTTTAAATTTACTGCCTTTAACTCTAAAATAAATCATTTGTTTCCCCCAAAATGTCCCGTTCATGGTGGAGCAAACAAGTAATTGCTCCAGCAGTTTCAGATTCAATGAACTTCATTCATTTCAATTATGTTCATGAAGTAGTTTTAATGAATTAAATTCAAATAACAATATCATAAATGTGTAAAGTTACACAGTATAGTCAACCTTTTTCCTCTTGTCCCTCTTGCTCAGTAATTACCATTTTTTTAGACAGGCGCCGTCGATCCGTTGTTGTTCCTGCCATGTTCACGTCAACCCGAACATGGCAGACTCACTGGCTCACTGACTGTTTGCTCAGCAGAGAGCCGGCATTTCAGTTTACACAACCCCCAATTCCAGCTTTCCCCCCACCATAAAAGTCTGTGTCATTTATTTCAAGCATGTTATACTTTCCTTCATCGCTGGCCGCACCACTCAACGTTTGGTCTGCGACGACCACAATTTTTCAACGCTAAGTAAGTCGGAACACCTCGTCATCTTCTGTTGCTGCTCAACACGAGGTGGTTGTGATCGCTGCAAAGCACTTGATAAGCAACAAAGAGAAAAAAAACACACCATGACACAGTGTACAGTAGTCTAATTATCAGAAATTATCAAACACACTTTTAATGGCTTTGTTCTTTACGAGAAAGGTGCACAGATTTAGTCGGCACAGCAGAGAGATGACACACAATTGTTTCTGGCAAGGTGTCCTTCACTGCAGAAGATTCTTTTCATTATAGGCTACACACTGTGAAGCACTGAAGTGAGCCTGTCATGAAGTTTCACAGTCAGAGCAGTAGTGCCCCAGACTGAATGAAAATCCTGCATGGAAAGAATTTCCTGAAATGAAACTCAAGCGCATTTGCCACTGGAGGAACCATCAGCACAGTCTCGAAGTTTGAAAGCACTCAACAATCAAATTGGTTCAAGATGAAAGGGGAAAGCTGAGAGGCTGAAACAATAGCAACATTATAGATAATAAATAAAACACCAAATACACGTTTCCCGCTTTTTCCCATTACTTCAGACACATTGATATATTCTGACTTGTTGTGAAAGGGCCTTTCCTTGGAGTAGAGACTGGGAGCCAAGGGCAACACTGGCATTACTGAAGACGGTGTGGCATTGGAGGCCATAATCTGCGGCTTTCCTGTGTTGACTGGTCTCACAGAGAGCAGCTGGTGTTAGGTTTCCGTCCAAGCAGCTGGGTTGGGGATTTTTTTGTCGTCCTCCTTGAAAGAGGATAGTCAAGTTGAGTCCCTCCATGAGACCCTCAGGACCCTGCCACTGCAGCCACACCAGGGAGAGGCGTCCTTGTTGCAGACATCTACAAGGACTCTGGGAGACACTGGCGACAGGCGAACACTGCACCAGTGTGAAGGAGATATCTGGCTCATGACCTGGACGGTCTTGAAGCAATGTGGGAAGTCTGGGGTGTTGTCGGTATGGATGAAACTGCTCTGACTCAAACGATGGGAAAATATAAGAGACACTTGTTTTCAGTTCAGGGAGGTTTCTCAGACAGGGTGAGGCTCATGGAGCTACTGAGGCACTGCTCCTGCTAAAAGAGGTGCAATGTTTGGTGAAGCTTTTCACTTACTCCCTTTCGAGGAAGTGGACAACTCAAAGAAAGGCCTTGACGGTGTGTTGATTGGGCCTTTTCGTCAATCTCAGTGATCTAGTGTTTCGCGTTGTGGGAAGGTCTCAGGGTTGAACTGGTTTCTTTGTGTTTTGTCTGGCCACACAGATGGTGGAAAATAGCTCTGTAGTGGGTTTTGCTTGGCTAGGCAGCCCTGTTTTATTTGGAGGCCGGGCTAAAGGATGAGTAGCCCAGCTTGACTGGAGAAGGCCCAAGGCCTTTGGAGATCACACAAGCACTAAAATCCATATGTGAGATGTATAAACAGCAGGCAGTGTTTATTTACAGCATTTGATGCTTCAGCGTGGAGCCCGTGCTTGCCAACTCCACATTCTGGAACGAGGAGCTTAAGTCTGACATACCTGGGTGGAGTGAGGGCAATAAATACATAGAATAAACCACAAACTGAAGCAGGTTTCAGACCACAAACTGAATCTGTGTCATTGTATTATAACTTGCTGGAAAAAAGGTAGAGTTCAACAGCATCTTGTTATTTTTGCAGCAGAATTTGAGGTTAGAGCTATTAAAGGCACATCCTGATCTCATGTAGATTAAAGGAATAGCTTGACTTTTTTTTGAAAAACACACATTTTAATGTTTTACAGAGTGATACCCGACACATTTAAAGTTTGGGTAGGCAGCATGTTTTGGAGATATGACTGGACATACACGTCTTGCGCTTGCAACATCTGCCTATGCTGCAAAGCAACCTGAAGGAAAACAGAACTTCAGGGATTGAGCACTTCCCCGGGTCATCTGGACGTCTTTCCTCAAAACTCTTGACAAAGACAGAAGGAGCAGCATCTGAAAGGGCCAAACCAAAAATGAATGAATGAAATTTGCTGTGCAGATAAATAAACCGAGAATGGACAATTGATGCTCTTTTCACTCACCCCAGCTTTGCTTTTTGGAGAATCCTCTCGTTCACCAACTGATTCAGAATCTTCGGGATGCCGGAGGTTCAAAGTTTATTTCAGAGTCGACAAAGACTTACTTCTTTGGATCAAGTACCACGAGATGCGCTGAAAGCACTTTCTATGGAAAGCCGTTTGAGTATTTATTCGATATCCTTGATATCGGACTTTTAGGTCCATGTACTAGTAAGCTTTTTGTCCTCACTAGTCAGACAATTTGGCACACTAGTAGAACAACCATGTCTTACTAGTAACGTTTTTTCCTTTGGCCTACTAGTGCGCAATCAAACCTTACTAGTAAACTACTGTGCTGCTCTAGTAACACTACTAGGCCCTACTAGCAGGCATGTGTCACACACTAGTAGCCTCCTGGACCCTACTAGTGGTGCCGAAATGCCCACCACTAGCACTAGTGAGGTCAATATGCCTTACTAGTGCTAGTAGTGGGCATTTCGGCACCACTAAAAGTACCAAAATGTCCACTAGTAGCACTAGTAAGGTATGTTTTACCTTACTAGTACTACTACTACTGAGAATGCCCACTACTAGTACTAGTTGGGCAAAAGTGTCCACTAGTACTACTAGTGAGGTGTTTTTGGCCTACTAGTAGCACTAGTAGCGGTGCAAATGTGAAAGACATTCTGAGCCTCACTAGTTCTACTAGTAAGGTCAAAAACATCTTACTAGTGCTACCAGTGGACATTTTGGTTCTTACTAGTACTATTAATGGGCATTCTTAATGTTACTAGAATTACTAGTAAGGTCAAAAATGCCTTACGAGTGCTACTAGTGGGCATTTTGGCGCTACTAGTAGGGTCTAAGGGAGACTAGTAGGCCAAAGTGGCACTAGTAGTGGGAAAAACGTTATTGGTAAGACACGGTTGTTCTACTAGTGCACCAAATTGTCTTACTAGTGAGGACAAAAAGCTTACTACATGGACCTTAAGTCTGAAATCAAGGATATCGAATACATTCTCAAATGTCTTCCCGTAACTTGCTGCATTTCAAAAGGTTTTGTTATTTTCATCTTTGTGTGACGCGCCCAGAAAAAACGCCACACGGCAATGGACGCACATCATGATTACTGTATGTCACTCTTGTTTGTGTGTGTGTGTCTGACATCAGTCTCCGTTGAAAATAAAGTGTTTATGGACAAAAGAAAGATGCTGCATCTGAACGATGTGGTTTTTGGGGGACGTGAGCATTTGCACTTCCCAAGTTGCAGAGTTTGACGCTTGTGTTAAGGTGAGCTTTGAAGGCGACGGCTCAGAACCTTTAAAGCTATTACTCTGCAAAACCACAACACCACATCTTACAAGGCTCGCTGTGATATAACAGATACCCTGTATATGTATAGATTCCTCTCTGCAAACACATAATTGGCCACAGCGGTACGAGTTTGACAGCTTTCTGTGCCCTCTCCATGAAGTGTGTTGACCTGAAACTTAGGTCGTCTACACATGCATCACTGCTGGCGGCAAACATGTGCTTTACATTTAAAAGACTCTCTGCTCAGAAATCACTGATTATATACTTCAGCAGTGTTCTGAAGCTGGGGAAATGTGGGGACATGGAATGAAGATGTCTGCCGTCGTTTTTTTTTTTTTTGTGACACCAGGATTAAATGTGTCTAACATACAACCAGTTTCATGTCTTTGGAAAATCAGAGAACCTTTGAGCTGTTTCTTGGAGCAGTGATTATGGTGGCGCAGAGGCGATGGCTGAGGTGGTCGAAATAGGAGCCTGGAGGATTTTATTACTGCTCTGAATCTGGGAAAGGCATGTCTGCCTCTGCTTCTTTTCTGGTTGTCAACCAAACTGGAATAATCTGAGAGTGTAAGAGTGTATCACACTTACACTATGTGGACTAGAACATCAATATCAACCTCAAACCAAATACAGTTGAAGCCTGAAAAAAGGTATATCATAAATCATAAATATTCAGACAATACAAGCACTGAAATATCAAAATGACTAAGATTTATTGTATCGTCTACTGCATGTCTTCCTTATAAGGATACAGTAAATTGATGGTTAAAGTTAGTCCTCACACTGTGTGTACCTCAAGAGTCAGTGTGAGGCCTCTATCTATTTTTTAGCCTCCATACTGTCTTGATGATCCTCACAGCTGTGTCACGGGACAGAATATAGTTTATGCTAAACAGCTGAATCAGCTGCTGCTGTAGAAAGCATCACACTGTGGCCTGATCAGTCACGTCTTTTTTTATCTTAATGATAAGAAATAAAAAAACGTTAAAAAGGCGTTAAATGCAGCTTATTATTATTTTTCATTGTATTGCACAACTTCAGGTTTCTCAAACTTTAGGTTTCTCTGACTCTCAGTATAGTGGTGTTTAAATCTTGTGCCGTCCAGACAGGAACGCTCCCTCAGTCAGGTCTGATAGTATTTCTTGACACAGTCCCTAATCAGAAGAACACAGCACACAAACAATGTTACATCATTTGTGTTCACAAACAGAAGCAGAGGCAGAAGGACAATAATAATATCTACAACAAAAATCACCATAAGTTATACACTGCAACGTTGCAAATACATCAAATAAATAGTCATTAAAAAACTTTTTTATTCCTATGTTTATTATATGTTGTCTACACATGAGAGAAATGATGATGCTAGTCTCGAGCAGAGTGCACATGACCCTTTCCTCTCATTTCCTGTCCTGTCTATAACTCCTCCCCCTTCTGCGGGAAGGAAAGCTAACATTTTTATTATTGGAGTGAGATCACTATGAGTAATCAGTATCAGTAACACTATTACAGCTCATTACCATGTGCAATGACTCTCAATTTCATGTGCAATATTTATTTTTTGTATTTTAATATGTTTGACAATGAATGACATCATGCCATTCCATTTTCACCACTCTTTTGACACTTTTTTTTGTATTTCACTTTCGATGCATGCAATCTTGTATTGTTATTTTTGTACTTTTGGAGCAACCTTGAACAAGAATTTCCTTCCGGGTTAATACGGTTCTGTCTTATCTTATCTTATCTGTAAGCTTGTATGTTTTCTTCTTTCACTCGCTCGTTGGAGCTGAGTTATGTCTTATCACAGCGTGTCACGTACCAGTATGTTTGGAGGGATCATACCACGGCAAACACATGTTCTGTGCGGGCACCTTGACTTACAGCCACATCAAAGTCTGGCATTAGTGCTCCATTAACCGCTCGTGATTAAAGTGTCACTTTAAATGGCATGGAGTGTGCTGCTGCTGCTCTCCCTGGACTTTAAATAGACTGTAAAAGAGAAGAAAAAGAACAGGTTACACTGAAAGCATGGTTTTCCTGCAGTTCACCACCATTACCAGAATAAAGACACTGACAGTTTGGAGTGATTCCATCGCAGGTCTTTCCATGTATGCAACACGCTGGCTGTAATTCCCTGTGTTTTTTTTCACACAGTAAATTTGTCATGAAGTAATAGAAAGGTGCAAAACTGTGTCAGGGAAGATGATTAAATGTTGAAAATAAGCTTTCATTTAAGTGCTCATTTCACATATATTCTGGGCTCTTTATTTTTTTTAAATGGCCTCGTATGAAGTCCAGATGCTACCGGCATTCGGCCTGTCGATCCAGTGCGAGAACTTGAAAGGACAAATACTTTCCATACCGCGCAGGCAACGAGCAAATCAAAATAGAAAAAAAAAAAGAAGATTCAAAAGTATGTTGTAGACGAGAGACTCGACATCTGGTTAAAATATGACGAGCAGCTCGGTGAAGTGGGCTGCACTCTGTACTCTGTGTGTGTCGTATCAACCTGCAGAAGCATTCATAAACGTGCAGTACACGTCTGCAATACAATACTCTCAACATCTAATTGTGTCCATTTTTTAAAGCCTCGCTCGGGTTCAAATATTATCCAATAATAGGGAATATTATGAAAATGCATATAGAGTAGATTTAGAGATAAAACAAGTCACTCTTTAAGGGTTAGCTTTACATCGATGACACACTTTGTATACACGTACAGTATATATATGAATATATACTATAAAAGGGTCTTGGAAAATTAGATTGGGGTTTCAGTTAAGTTAAGAGTCAACCTGTCTTGCCAAATACAATATAATAACTGTAAAACTATTACAACCTGAGAAGTGTTGGTGTTGGCGGCTCGTCAGCGCAGGGGCAGTAAAACAGAACCGTTTGAAAGAGGCTAACATTTCATCTGCGATTCCATGGAAATGACAAAAAACCTGTGCGATGCTCTCATTGTCCAGCAACTGTACACCAAGTGGAAAATCTCTGACGACTAAAAGTACACTAAAAGACTAAAAGGTGTGCACTTCAAAAACAACTTGCAGTGCCGTGTCCAGAGCCCTTTCCACTGTCTGCACAGCGTCAACTCTAAGACGCCTGAGTGCATGTGTCTGAAAGAATGTATTTCCCTTGCCTTCTTCATTAAAAGAAAAATATCAATCTCACACACACACACACACACGTGCACACACAACAGTAAATCACAGACACATTTATGAGGCATTCCACTGTGGACACCTCTGCAGGGAGAGAAGCTGCGGTCAGCTCGTGTGAAGGACATTTCTCTGCTGGATTCTTCCCAGCGCCGGATCTCCCGTGAGCAAAGGCCAAAAAAAACAACAGCTACAAACTTGTTAGAGTCACAGAGTCGGTGCCTGATTGTTTTATTTGGTCGGTGTCTCTCACTGGGCGACTTTACTACCTGTTATGATATATGGGGATTACTAGTGGTGAGTAAGTAAAACAAATCACCAGGAAGGCTGCGGTCGCTGTCGGGGAATTAGTTTTCACCTCACTTCTGCTGAGGTGAAGATAACTTACCTTTCTGTTGGCAGCCGGGCAGCGAGCCAGAAACTCTAAACATAATAAAAGGAGGAAAATTGAATCCCCCCCCCCCTCCATCACAAACAGGCCAAAGCCAGGGGGAGATTAAAAGCTGATTCAGAAAAATAACATCTCTGGAGCTGGACAATAATTTCATTTATTCCATGAGATGTTTTGGTTTGACATGTGAGACTCGTTCCTCAAGTGGGAAATGAAAATGGATGCTTTTGTTTTTGGTTTCTATCGTTATAAAGCAGTAGCTGTGTCACCGGGGGGGAATTCCTTTTGCCAGAAATAATTAAAAGGTGATACTTTGGGTCAGTGTGCAAAGGCTACTGTACCCAGACTGACTTACTTCATCACTGTAATCATTTCTGAAGACAAACAAACACGCATATATGAAGATTCTACATGGTACAATGTATTATGGATTATAATAAATCTCTGGATTACATGATATAATCCAGAGATCTGTTTGCATGTTTTGTCATGATAAATCTGTCCGGATTGGACCTAGAGTGAATTTTATTCATAATTCATAATCTGACATAATCATATGTACTAAGCTTTGGAATGGTCTGCCGCTGCACATTAGACAGGCTTCCTCTCTGTCTCATTTTAAAACTCTTCTTAAAACTCACCTCTTTTCTTTGGCTTTTAACGCCACATAGTGTTGATTTGTATTTATTTATTTATTTCATCCCTGTTTTATTCGTTGTACGACACTTTGGAAACCTTGTGTTTGTTTAAACTTGTGCTATATAAATAAAGTGGACTGGATTGGATTGGATAATCTGTACTGGCCAAATGTTTCTTCCTGTTAAAAAAAAAAAAAGATAAATTTATCTCCACTGTTGTCAAGTACTTGTCAGTTAGGTTTGTCTCATAATATGAAACCGCCTTCCAGAGGAGATTAGAAAAGGTTAAATGTGTGATTTGATTTAAGGGTTAAGGGAAAGAAAAGGTAAAGATTAAAGTTTTAATTTACAGAAAACAAAAAGCAAAAAAACTCAATCAGGGCCGGCTCTTGGCATAGGCGATATAGGCGGTCGCCTAGAGCGCCATCTGCTGGAGGGGCGCCACAAGGCAAAAAAAATAAATAAAAATTTAAAACAATGAAAATAAAAATGATTTTCTATTCCCAGTCGCCCTCATTTGTGTGTTCTCTCTTGAAAATAATAAATATTAACAAATGAATAAACAATAATGTTCCTAAAATATGGTGCTGCTGAATCACATGACGGGTGACCTCAGGGTCAGAGCAGGGATCAGAGGTACTTGAAAGTTGTTTGCTGTTGTTGTTCAAATTAAACATGTGTGATTGTTCATTTGGCTGGTGTAATTTGTGTGTGTGTGTGTGTGTGTGTGTGTGTGTGTGTTGGGGCACAGAGCAATCTCGCCTAGGGCACAAAATTAGGTAGAGCCGGCCCTGAACTCAATTATTGGACATGATATGTGTGACTGTAGGACTGTGATATTTAGGGCTTTTTAATGACTTTTGGACATTTTATTTAATTAATTCATTAATTATTTAATTTTTCATCTTGACGTTAGGACTGATGTGTGATCGCAGCATGGGAGGAGTTTCCCCCACTATGATGATGGTGATGATGATGAAGGGCCTTCACTGTAATTAAAGAGCAACATTGCCCTCTGGTGTCCACCCAGTCAATTCCATCAATTATCTATTGTATTTTCTTTATTTTTTTTTACTTTGATCAAAGCAGTTTGACTCACAGTGGACATGAAAGGACTCACTGAAACCTTTCATTCTCCCACACCAGAGTTCATAGAGTAACTCTTGTGTTTTTACCGCACAGCGACACAGAAGCTGCTCCTGCTGCACTCGTGCTCGTCTTGGTAAGTATGTGGCACTGAGGTAAATCTCAACAAATATTCAGAAACATCAACGTGACAAGATAACGCGGTTAAACTTACTTGTGGAGGCAGCAGTGGATTAACAAACCCCTTTACGTAAAATCGCTGATTTTCTCCGTGGACTTTGGTGCAGGGAGTGTTTCCAACTGGAAGATTGTTTTCTGCAAGAGAAAAATGCAAACACACTCTGAGGATATCGTATAAACACCTGAACTCATAGAAAGTAAACATAAATACAGTAACTTATGAAGAGCTGCGATACCTTTATGAAGCTCTCTCTAAAGTTACATGAAACAAAAAAAGCCATTAAAACATCTCAAATGTTAGAAAGAATTGTTACAAATCCGTAGCATAACCCATGTATCTCTGATTGCTTTCACAATCGATTGATCCATCGATTATTTTCTCGACTGACGGCTTGTTTGGTCCTTGAAATGTAGAATGAATGATGTGAAAATTCAAGTATTGAATGACTGAGGATCAAAATAGTAAATGTTTATTAAATTATTAAAAATGCTTTTTTCTCCACATGTTACTGGGGGCCCCAAGCAGCCACTTTTCAGTTCACTTATGCCTTGTCCATTCCACAGTGGACTGACATTTTTTGTTTTTGTGCATTAAATCATTCGTCACAATCAGAATTTTAAGCAACACAAATGGTCTCTCACCCCACCTTTTTTTTAAAAAAAAAAAAAACAATTATTGCAGTAACGCTATATTGCAAAACGTTCACTAGATGGCGTAAATGCATCGCCATTCACAAATACTGTTGCTATGGTGATGACGCTGGTTACTGGGTGCTGTAGGACGTCCGGACAATCGTTTGAGCTAAATTTCATGTCCTAAAAGGTCAGGAAATTCTTTTTTCACTTGTGTTGGAATCTTTTTTTTAATTGTAAGTTTCTAGATTTCAAAAGCTGTTGCTGGTATTAAAAGACAAGGTAATTTTTTTTAAAAAGTGTCGTTTTTAAAAATGCCTTCAGGCCAAAGATACTTTCCCTGATTTCCCATCATGCACCGCTTTATTTTGTCTCGTAGCTCAGGGAGATGAGAGGACAGTGACACCGCCTCAGTCTCTGCGCTCTCACCGAGGACCGAGCACCGAGGCGAGGCTCTGTCACACAGCCGCACCGACATGTCCCGCAAGGCGGAATAACGCACTTAGCAGGTGCGGCTCGTCCGTTCAACGACACTTTTACAACCTTATAAAATACTCGACGTTTGCGTCTTTTCAGCCTTAATAAGGTAAGCGCCGCTAGCCTTTCAGCGAGGCTAAAGCTAAGTTCATTCATTCAAACACATTTTAAAATGTCCACTGTTTAGTGTTAGTTTGCGTCTGTTTTCGGACACATGTCATTTATTTCATTAATTCGGCGCCAGTTTAACAGGTTTACTTGAATGACGTAGCTGTCACAGTGGGTTTGGCTGCTCCTTTGTGAGATAAATAACCGTTACATTCAGAATCTCTTGTTTTATTATTATTATTGCTCGGTAGGTTTCGACATACAAGCCATTTGCTTTGGTGTTTTTGTAACAACACAGTATAAAGGAGGCTTAGGGTCACACAATACATGATTTAAGTATGAATGTATTAAAATGGGAGTGGAAATAGGGCAAGCAATATGTGCAACGATGTGTTGATAAACCTTGCACTTTAATCGGGAAACATTCCTCGGTACTAATAAATTGTATGCCGAATTTTCCAGAACACGTCCCTTATCAAAATAACCGCCGTTTATATTATTATATTATGCCAATGCCACATTTCCTTGTGTGTGTGTGAGTGACTGAATGTGTGTCGGATTGTAAAAGGGGCTTTGGTGTGACGTTGTCAAGTAGCGGTTAGCTAGCTTGCTTGCTTGCTTTGCGGTTGCTGAAAGTGAGCAGCTTCTGCTTGAACACGGCATTAGCTGCAAGGACACCGGGATAATGATGATGATGATGATGATGATGGTGATGACATCCTACAGCACAATAGGTCACAAAACAACAATAACGAACGCGCCTGGTCCTCTCGTGCTTCTTGATTTACGACCATGAACGTTGTCTCTGGTTCGAGATAAAGAAGGTCACGTCACGTCCACGATGATGCCACTGTTCGAGTCCTGATGAGCTCGTGTCAGTGTCCGCCACGAGCCACGAGCCACGAGCAGCTGCTTTAAAAAACAGGAGCCGTGGGTTGTGGGTGCTGTCCGCAATGCAGGTGCTGAAACTGAAGCATCGAACGTCCCTGCCGGCAAACACGTAGCTCTGTGTCCTGTTACAATGCAGCCAGTGTTTGTAACAGTTACACTGGTTTTTGCTTTAGTTTTTTATTTTGACTAAATATCGTTGACGAGGTATATACATTCAATGGCCACTTTATTAGGTACAGGGCAGGGGACACTTGCACCTCATAGGAGTGGCACCTGGTGTGCTCTTCTTCCACTGCAGCCTGATTCAAGGTTTATTAACATGTTGTGTGTGTAGAGATTGTAACAAGTAGTTATTCCTACTGTTAGTCTCCTCTGGCAGAAACATTGTTGCTTAGGGAACTGCGACTCGATAGATTGGACCGTTTTTGTAAACACTAGAGATGGTTGTGAAAATCCCAGTAGATCAGACCTGCCCATTTGGCCCAAACAACCATGTTATGTTTAAAGTCACTTCAGTCACTTTTCTTCCCCTATCTGATGCTCAGTGTATGGAGGGGGTAGGTTGATTTTTCCTTATTGTGTTTTTAAATGCCTTTGATGTAAGGTTGCAATGATTTATCAATTGTTAATCATTTGATAATCTGATTTTTATATAATATTTTGTATCTCCTCTATAAAAGTAACCGCAGAAACTGAATATCATGTGATTTGTGGACGAAACAAAAGATTTGAGGACATTGTAATTTTGAGGTTTGGGGAACACTGTTCCTCATTTTCACAACTTGTTAATTAATCAAAAGGCTAAAGAGGAATTTAGAAAAGAGAAGCAGTGGATGCTACACTTGTGTTAGCTCAGCTACTAGCTCTTGTTTCATGTTGCTGCAATTCATTGATTATTTATGTTTCCTATGAGGGGAAATGCTGGAAAATGAAGACACAGAGTGATGCATCACACTGGCTCCAGACAAAACCTTTCTGTCTTTCAGAGCAGACAACTGTCGATATAACCTGTACATTGTGCCTGAACAGACTGTTACTGTAACCTCTGGGTTGTGGCCTGAGCTCTGTTGTGAACTTGACTGAGGTGATGTCTTTGCAACTGGAAAGCCATCAAAGCTATTCTAGGAAAGGGATGGGATGAGAGATATGCTTGCGACGCAGGCTTTACCGGAAGAGCACCACATTGCTCATCAATAATAGATTATCTCGTCATCCTTTCTGGCACACCAGTTGCTCTATTTGTGATGGCCACTCTTGTTGTGTTTTGGTTATCATAAGCTTTCCTTCTTGTAACAAAATGAAAATTAAGAAAAATATACATAGACAACTTCTCAAACTGGAGAGTGTGTCCAGGGAAATGGGATATACTGGATTATTCATGCTAGTGAGCTGATGATGTAAGGAGGAGAAGCGCTGGGATGTTTTATTCAAGCACACTGAGTGTGTGTGTGTGCAGGGAGAGGCTTGCTCTGCACTTAGGGGGGGGCGGGTGATTTGGGATCAATGTGCTCTGAACTCTCAGCCCATTACAGTTGTGAGGGTGGAGATGCTGGGACTGTGTGATTGTTGCTCTCTCTCTCGCTCTGGGGCTAAGGCTGACCAGTGAATAGAGGGATGAGCGGGGTGGGGCAAGGCAGACTGGCAACCTCCATGCCACACGCAGTGTCATCGTGATGTCTGTTTGTGTGTCCAGTGATTTTTGTTAGGTGTATGTGTGTGTGTGATATTTTCAAGTGGAGGAACATGTTGTTGCTGTTGTATCCCTATGATATTAGTGATAAACCAACAATCTTAAAGGGCCTGTGTGTAATACTTTTTTGTATAAGTGGATAATCACTTTGTTTGTAACTGTTTTAGAATAAACCTTTTACGTGTACTTTAATTGCCACCATCGCAGCCCGAACAGCCAGAGCGTGTGTTTTGAGATGGAAGTTTACTGTGCAAATGAAGAAGAGACGTGTTATCTTACACGAGTCGAGCCCTAAACTTACTGAACAAACTAAATAAATTATACTTTTCTTTGAAACATCTGTACAGCTGATAGTTCCTCATGCTTATTGACATCCTTCGTCTCAACATTAGATGTTTTAATTGATATTAGCAAATATTGTGTATGTGCCAGTTTAAAACGTAATTTTCCTATCTTTGATGCTAAGGGGGATAGTTTGTTAAGGATGTTTTAATATATACAGTGTAGTGATTAGATTACCATGTATAGTCTATAGGATTAGTGTCACTGTTCAGATGTGCACTGCTCAACATCAGGCTCTCAAATCAGCAGCTTCATTTCAGTGATCGGTCGTGAAATTACAACAAGACTTTCTCTACCTCAATTACAGTCACATTCTTATTAATTTTCCAGTGGTGATTAGAAAATAGTATTTCTTCTAAAAGCAAATAGTGTTGGCCAGTTTGCTGACAACACAGAACTGGAGCACATCCTATAACCCAGATGTCTATTAGCTGAAAGGGTGAGAATTAACAGCCTGTTTGTCAGATCACTTTTTTATTGCCTGCTCTCTCGCTCTCTCTCTCTCTCTCTCTCTCCCTGTCTCTTGTTTACTCTCTTCTCTTTTTCTGTAGGTTGAAACCCTGGTGTGAGTCCTGACGTTGTTAGCTATGGCATCGGCAAACGTTACTTTGGAAAATCAGCTGCATAGCGCACAGAAGAACCTGCTGTTCCTGCAGCAGGATCACGCCAGTACCCTAAAGGGTCTGCACGCAGAGATCCGCAGATTGCAACAGCAATGCACAGGTGAGCAGCGTGGTCACAAATACCTGCAATTCTTCTCGCCATGTTCCGGTAGAAATCCAGCACCTTCTTCACCTTCTTAGGCGATATCTGAAAACAATAGAGCAAATTGCACATGTTAATAATGAAAATTGATATAAATGTACAATTTAAAGGGAAATTTGTGGGACATGACATCACTGTAGTGGTACAACATGAGCAAAATGGTGACTTAGTTCTCACAAATACAAGACACAGTAGGCTTAGGTCTTGCGTGTGTGTATCCTTGACTAACCTGTCACCAAAGCTACAGCGGAACTCTCACTAATCTTGTCAAATGAATACATCACCATATAGAAGTGGACGATGTGTTTCCCACCACACATCCGCTGCTGTTGGACGAGTTAGCGTGTGCGGGTGAAATGTGCACACGGCGCAGACATGTGAGTAACCCTCCTTTCTCTTCACAGACCTGACATACGAGCTCACTGTGAGAAGCTCCGATCCCTCTGGTAAGACACCATTACACGGTAAAACACTGAAGCACATGAGTTTAAGCAGTAAAACTCAGTGACTTATTCTCATCAACAGCCATTAATATTTAACTGTCGCTGAGGTGTTGTTATTGTTTAGCTTCTGACGACATTACTGCGGTATGACTCGACTTATTCCTCTTGCAAGGGAGATCGCATCGTTTCCCAGTTTATGACAATAGGTAAACCTTAGTGTGTTTGTTTGATTCAGAAATACTTAAAATGGTGTACACTCAGCAGCCACTTTATTAGGTACAGTACACCTAATAACACCTGGTACTTCAACTGTTGTGCAATTAAATGCTAGTTGATTATCACTTTCTGAAATACTCAGACCGGCTTCCCGGCACCAACAACCACACCACATTTTTAAGTCGCTTAAATTACTTTTCCTCCCCAATCTGTCAGCAGACAGACCACAATGCAACAGTCAGGGCTTTAAATTTGTGTTTTCTGGACTCGCTTCAGTGGATTCTATCCGTTCCCTGGTAACAAAGTCCCACGTCCCACCTAAAAAGCATTGCATTGTGGCACTCCCACATAGTCCGTTAGCTTCCCCTCCCCCACGTTACCATGGCCGGGACATGGAGTCACAACACTGATGTGATTTAGGACTGGATTTAGTACAGTCATCCCCCCCCAAAGGGCTGCATGAAGTTTAGCCTATTTGCAGGCTACTGATGACCCCACTGATGCGTCTCACCAGGAGTCACAGCATGGTTGGTTAGAAGCTTTGTAACACGGTCCAGCCCAGCCCAGCCCATAATATCTGAGTAATGTTGGAGTGCAGGAAATTAGATTATCTGCCACTGCGCTAATGCACGGCCTGCAACCTGCTCGGTGCACCAGGGCTCAGCTGCTCCAGCTGGGCTGAAAGTCTAACAGCAATTAAGAGAAAGCAGTAAGATATAGAAGACTGACCTTAGGACATTTACATGTATAAATCAAACATTAAAAAGTACGACATACAGAGATGTATATATATATATATATATATATATATGTAAATGACAACAGACTGTATATGAAAATTGACATTTTTTCTTGGATTCTTGGATTCGTGACTAGGTGTCTATTGGACAATACCAACTGTCAGTCACACTGGTGTTTACTCACATGGTTTATGTTTACTGATGTTATAAATAAAGTGAGCTAAGGTTGGTTGGTGATTAGGTTAATTGGACACTCTAAATCAGGGGCCACATACAGCACATCTCAAGTAGGCCGGACCAGTCAAATAATAGCATAATAACCTATTAACAACAAGCACTCCAAATGTTTCCATTTGTTTTACATTACATTAAGTAATTGAGAAAAACAAGTGAAATTTCAACAGTGTTACGCCTGTCTTAACCATTTACAAAGGCACAAAACATTTAACCACAGCTATCTGTACCTGGGGGCCAGATTGGACCCACTGGTGGGACTGAGAAACCTGTCCAGGGTGTACCCAGCCTTTTGCTCTGTCGGCTCCAGCACAGATTTTTTTAACTGACCCAATGCACCACTCTATATATATTGTATTGTCATGTGGGCACAGAAGCAGGCACGGTTGCTTCAGCTGTAACAGGGTGGGGCAGCAGTGATGAAGGTCAGAGGAGCGGTGCCCTTGTTTTCTATAGCGCTGTAACGTGAGCCTGATGTTATCTGTCCACTGCAAATGAGTCTCTATAGGATCATATAGTCTCTGTCAGACAGGCTGCACCTAATGCACTAATGATCGGTCCAGTCTGGGTGTGCGGGGGTGTCGGTGTTTCTCACCTGACTGTGTATCGCCAGGATGCATCCGTGCAGACAGGTAAGAGGCTGCTGATCTCACTCGTCTTTTTACTGTGTGTGCAGACAGCAGCGAGGTCCGCTGCAAGGAGCTGCAAAGGAGGTGTGAGGAGCTTGAGGCTGAGCTGAAGAAGAAGGAGGAGGAGAACACGGAGCTGCTGAGGGACCTGGAGCAGAAGAACGCCATGATCTCTGTCCTGGAAAACACCATCAAGGAGAGAGAGAAGAAGTATTTGGAGGAGCTCAAGATGAAGAGCCATAAGCTGGCGATTCTCTCCGGGGAGCTCGAGCAGAGAGCAAGCACCATTGCTTACCTTACCTCACAACTTCACGCCACTAAAAAGAAGTTGTTAGCTGGCAGCTCCTCTGAAGCCAGCCCCAATGTCAGTCCAGTAGCCTCATACAAGCCCACGCCTCCTCCAGCCAAGGACAGACAGCCTGAGACCCCCCGTCGCCGCATGAAGAAGAGCCTCTCCCAGCCTCTTCACCCAGAGTTAACAGAGGTGTACCGGGTCGGCTCGGACGGAAGGCGTCTGGTTTTGCGGGAGACGGTTGATGCCATGCCTGACCCCACGCCCTTCCTTCAAGCAGGCAGAGAATCCCCAGAACCGCAGGTCGTGCGCGAGCGGCCCGCCGTCATCCCTCCCATCGCCTCTGATCGCTCCTCCGTCCCGGCCCTGGGGGGTGCCATGGCCAGCCCTCGCCACAGCCCCGCTCGAGACCGCCAGTTCAGGGCTCACGTGGGTGTCGCACACCGTATCCCACACGGCAACCCCCCAGTGGCTCCGCCGCAGGCAGAGCTGGAGACGCTGGCCGTGGACCAGGTCAGCGAGGAGAAGGTCGTGCGGAAGCGCTCAGGAGCCGACAGGACAGTTTGACACTGCTATGCTGACATGCACATCAACGCACACACACACACACACAACACACATCTACTGTATATACACTACTACTGCAAGAGCAGGAAGGAGCCTGACCCACTGTGTAGCCTGCTTTTTACACAACACTGCAATCTAAAAAGAAAACATCACCACCTTTTTGTTTATGGTATTCCATAAATATCCTTTCAAAGACTACTCTAAAGCATGCCAAATGTTTCTCATACAACAACATTGAAATCTTGTATTACACACATGTTGATTTTTTTTTTTTTTTGCTTATACCTTATCGTCAACCCCATTCAGACTTGTTAACATCCGACCAAAGTGACCTGATCACAAGTGGACTGCACCAGGCACAGGTCTGAAGGTCAGGTCCTCGTGCTTCCTGAATTCGTCTCGAACACGGACATTAGTCCCTTAACTTCTCACTCACTAGTTTCAGAACATGTCAACTTTGTAAATCGTGTTCCCATTTCAAGGAAAGTAGACGATACAGCACAGCGCACGCGAGTGTGACTGACACCTGGTGCTTATTTGTAGGAGACGTCTGTGAATTTACAACTATGTCCATTTTATATACAGTCTTCGGGAAGCATAAGAGGACCCCTCCTCTGACCTGCCGCTGCAGTTTCACAGTATTTTGACACTTTTCAGCCCCCTTACATCACAGTAACATTCTTAATTCATGTCGCAACAGTGAGAATAGTACTTTTCCCGTCTCTCACACGAGACAAGACTCCCGAATCGTACTCCAAAAAAAAAAATCAAATCAAATCACACCACTTGTGACGGGATTTCTCTGGACGGATGTGGAGTCTGAACGGGGGTCTTCATGTGGTGCACACACACACCACACTCTCAGCCAAATATCTGCATCAGTGCCTGCTTGACTGGTTCAACGACAAAAGCTGTGTAGTGTTGGTGATGGCTATAGTAGTTAACTCGACATATCACCGTCTCCTCCGCAAAGGTCCGGGCATAAACAACAAACTATATAACAAGATGTCTGCCGCCTCGTAGGATAGAAACGACATAATCAAACTTAAATGCTTCCGAAAACCTCTCATCTTCTCGTGATATCAGTATAAAATCGCTATCGTCGGCGGAATCTGCGAACGTGCAATTGAATCCAAAGTGACGGCAAAAACAGTTTGGATGCAGGACGGCGAAGTGGGAGGATGTTTGTGTTACTGTGTGTGCGTGTCACAGAGAGAATGGAAGTGTGTGTGTGTGTGTGTGTGTGTGTCGGAGAGAAACAATGAAGGCCATTGAGAGAAGTGGCTTCGACGAAATGCATCGATGTTATTTGTGATATGAGGGCATTTTTGACAACTGCTGTTACATGATTTTGTGATATTATCTGTACTTTATAAAGGCTGTGCATTTGTAATGATTTTTTTTTTTTTATTTAATTTATTGTTAAAGAACAAAAGCACCTCTGATAAATCGACAGTAGTTAACGGCACCGGGAACATGTGATGACAAATATAATCACTTCATAATCTGCATTTCACATTAACATCCTTGAAGTATCGGAAATCAATACAATAAAGCTGTGCTTTTTTTGGCTTTGGTTACTTTGTTTCTTGGTTGTTTATTTAGTTAGGTATTTCAGTCACTGCAAATACTTGGATTAAACAGTGGTTTAATCCAAGTACTATAGCTGAAACATTCCCCCTTACATTACAGTTTTTAGGCGAGACGAGTTGAGCCGCTGGAAAAGCGCCATAAGTGTTACCACCGGTAAAAAAAGAAAGACTAAAACGTACACAACACCCACGACCGCTGAGTGGACACCGATTCTCCTCAACTCCACAATCTGCTCCGAACAAACACCACCACAGACAGAGGAGTGATTAAAATAACCTTTACTCTGAGAAGCACGTGTGGTTCAACTCACGGGAGATTTAACTTCTCAGTTCGCACACACATTGTGTAAGATGTCGTGAGACTGATCATACACACATTTAGCACAACCTTCTGTTTATATTTACACTTCAAAAAAGGCCACTTAATTACATTTTACAGAAGACGGACGCTTTCAATCAATACATCACAATAAACCAGAAATGCTGCTGTTTGTAAGAATGAATTGAGAGCCATTTTAAAAAATAGGCATTTCTAAAATTCCATCCAGATCAATTTACATCATTTTACACACACGTAGGAGTTTACTTAGATATTTATTTTTATAAAACACCTTTTATTTTTAGCAACTGCTAATTTTCTACTTAAGTGCATTTGTTTAAAAGTGTGGCCCAAACAAGATATGTTAATGCAGAGACCTTTTTCGTACGTTCGGTGACGTCGTCACTGCACAGGCTCTAGTCTCTTGGCAGGCGACGGTGCTTTCTTCACTCCAACTCCTGAGTACAGAGGTGACCGCGTTAGACATTTATGTGCCATCTGTAGAGGATTCTCTATCACTTGCGAAGCAACAAACCTGAATCGGTGAGAGTCAAGTGGCTCAGCTCGTCCTCCAGCCGCTCAGTGGTGACGTTGACAGGACAGTGAGGGACAGCGGGCAGCAAGCTGGACAGCTCGTCCACGGAGAGGCCAGGCCCCACGTAGGGTCGCACAGGGTTTTTCGGAACCTCGGGTAAATCGGGCTTCGACTCGTCCAACAAGGCTTTCAGTTCTTCCTCCAAATCATCCAGGTCCACATCTGTAAAAGACATACACAACATCAGCTCTCATGTGGCAAGCTCACAGAAGAGCGACTGAACTCCTCAGGAAAATGTTTAGTGACTTTATAAATCGAGTGAAAAGTAGTGGAGTCACCCCCTAGTGGCTATTCAATATATTCTTAATTGACACTGACACAGACTCAAATGTCGTGGCTGATCAAAGCATAATCTTCTTTATAAATATTCAATCTCTGCATATTTGTTTCAATACATTTAACATTCCAATGAGACTTTCATCGCATGGAAAATGAGATTATATCACGTAGCGCTGTATAATATGTACACATTTGGGCACATGTAGTATACATACATGAATATATGCATAAATAAACAGCTTGTTTTGGCTGAACTCATTGAATAAAAGTAAAAAGTGACAGAAGGACATACCTGCGCTGGACACACCGCTGGATAAAGTCTGATTCACCTCATCTTGGGTGTCACATAACTGGTCAAAAAATAGAAAGGTTGCATGAAGATGCTGGCGTGAAAACATCCATTTACATTCGTTTTTAAAGTAAAAAACGTAAACAGGTACCTCTTGGATTTGATCCACGAGGTTCTCTGCACGTTCCACAGTCACATCCTTCAGAGAGAGCCTGAGGGCAGACACTCCAGCCTGATACGCCTGCATCACCTGCACACGTGGTCATCGCACGCATTAAGTACGGACAGCAAACCTGGTCACAGAGTGTTGATACAGGGAGGTTTATTACCGTCTTATCCGTCTGCGACTGGGCTATTCTCTCCAGGATTCCTCGGATCGTCTCCAAACTGGCAAGCAAGTTGTCTGCTCTCTTTTCTAACCTCTTGCAGCCTCTCAGACTCTTTAGTGCCTGGAACATAAATGGTGAATAAGACTTAACTGGACTGAGTGCTATGGGGTACCTGGATTTAGAAGAAGTTAGCATTAGTATAAACCTGTGATTTCTTCCCTTGCCGCAGCAGAGCCCTCGCCTCCTCTCTGCACCTGGACAAAGTTGATGTAAAGCAGTCATTTGGCTAAAAACACTTTAAATACTCTAAATACTCCTCTGCTTTGACTAAATACAGGAACATGAAGTACTGTGTTTGTGACACATGTGACAGATGCAGACAAGGTCTATTGTTGCTTTGAAAATGAAAAATCCAATGCACGGGGTAATGCATGTATGACTGTCGGAAAGATCTTAGGATACTCAATTCCTAACAATGTGACTGTCCTCTATTTTTGTGTTTTAAACGAGAATGTGATTATTAAAAAAGACCGGTATCTATGTAAAATACTGTATTTGCTATGTTGCCTCTTCTAATAATGCTAAATTTATAACATAGAGCTGAATGCAGTGCAATCAGTCTCCATTGCTTGAAGTAAAGGAGTAATTTAATTCTGAATATGTCATGTTTAATACTATTCTCAATAATGATATGATGTTGAATTCACCCTTGATTTGTTCTCTAACAAGCACCCAGTACTTTTTACTCTTTTAACGGATCAATGATAAAGGTCATATTTGAGTAGACTTACCTGTCTGACTCCAAGCCCAGTTTGTTCACCTGCTCCTCCAGCAGCTTCTCACTGATCTGCAGCTGGTAGACGCCTATGTCCACATCATTGACTGGAGTGATACTGAAACGCTGACGAAATTTAACAATCTGTGAAGAAGACACAGAAAGACCGAAGGATTACCGCCCTGCGACACCTCCGTGGAGTCTTCATTAGGAGTCGGTGGACTGTCCGGTTACACTTCACACCTTTTCGCCTTCGTGCAGTGACACCATCACTTGTTTTTCCCTCTGCAGCTGCAGTAGAGCCATGCACAGGGTGCTTTCATCAGCACAGACTTTAGAGGAGAGAACGCGGAGCTCGTGAAATGACAGGAGGGAGCGACACGCAAACTCACTGCTCTTGTACGCCTGGAGGAGTTCTGCCGCTTTCTCCTGAAAAAACAAAACAAGTCAATTCAAATGTAACTGCTGCTCCTGCTGTATAGATGTATACATGTGGAATTTAATACTTAGTATTGCAATATAAATGGTGTTGGCTCAAGTACAATGACATTATTGTGTTGTGGAGCGTCTGAATTGCTCCATCATCAAACCTTGACAAGTTCGATGACAACAAAGGACTCCTCCAGAGAGAGCCGCCTGCTTCCAACCAGAGAGGAGAAGGTCCATTTCAGAGGTTTGACCAGGAGCAGGCCGACCGCCCAGGACACCCAGCCACAGTCTACAGCAAACTCTGACTCCCTCTGGATCTTCCCACATCTGACACAAGTCAAAACACAGGCAGTGGAATCAGACTGATGACTTGGGAGGAGACTGGCGGGCTAAATAAAAGCACTGTCCTCATAACCAAGTCCACAGGAGGACACCTAATGAGTGGCACCTAGTGTCATCTGCTGCTGCTGCTGCTGAACAGGAAAGTAACTCACACTCTAAATTACTCACACTACTGGAACTTTTGTGTAGTTTTTCAAATCTGAAATTTAACGTGTGTATGTGTTGCAAATGTAGTTTGGTATTAAAGTTGTTTTAAAACCTATTCTATGATTTTACTTGAGTAAAACTTTAGTGGAAGGTGGAACACTTTAGTGTCCTGACCTTAGCATGGACTGGAGGACAGTGGACAGGCCCAGGGGGGATTTCTCCTTCCTCCTGAAGATGCTGTTGAGCTCCTGCAGACTGACACACACGGTTCTTCTGTCCCTGCAGCTCTTCAGGATCGCAGTTGTCCAGAAGTCCATCTTACTGTCCCAGTCCGTCGTGTTCACGTCTCGATTCTCCTTGAAGTCGGAGAACATGAAGTTCATCCGCTCGTCGTCGTCCCAGTCCGGGGGCAGCGTCATCCCGGTGGCGTCGGACATTTGTAATAATTATGTGAAACTGGAACCAAACCCTGGTCTGGTTCACTTCGTGTCCACACGCCAGCCACCAGGAGGCACTGGCCACTGACGTTAGCTCGTTTGTTAGCCGTTAATCTCCGCTACCGTGTGCTGAGTCACAATTCTGAAGTAACTCAGAACGAACTCACAGGACGCAGACGCGGCGAAACTCTCACTTTATCATGGTTTATTTAAACTGAGATACAAGACAAGCTAACACCACGTTACTGACAATCATAACAACAGCTTCTTTCCCCTTTTAATGGCGGTTGGTAAACAGCCTGTTGTTGCATCAGGGCCCCCTGCTGCTCCGGAGTATGTATGACAGTTTACGCTACAATAAGAGACATTTTTACAAAAATGTCGTGTTTATTTCGAAGTCGCATGTTGCAGGAGAATGTCTCTCACCTCATAATTTCTTTCCATGTGTGTTTGGGGGAATCTATGCAGCCATCAGTCTGCATCAAAGGTCAAAAAGATGATGAGTTTGTCCATTGTGAGTAAATCTATCGGGGTCCAAAATGGATGCCTGACTCCTGATATAAATGTAGTTTCTTGAGTATGTTTTTTGGAATGATTGAACTTCACTACATTTTAAATCTCGCAAGTTACTGAGAGGAAAATTTAATAAAAAAAATAAATGCAAAAGGGCAGGAGAGCAAACTTGTTTCTGATGTTGTGATGTGACGCAGTTGTTATGTTTGTGTTCCACCACAAGATGTCACTATGTGCACTGTGGGCTCAGAGAAGTGGGGAGCGAGTTAATGATGAGCTTTATTTGTATAGCACCTTTCACACACAGAATGCAGCTCAAAGTGCTTTACGTTTAGAACACAATAATAAAAGAATCCGTCATTTCTCTTTGTTGTTGTGGCTGTTTACATGCCAGTCAGCAACATATCAGAGCAGCAGGCAAATGGAGAGTAATCTGAGAAAGATGAGTTAACTATAACCTCTTTTATCAGACGTATATGAAGGTGCTATGCCATTCAGAGCTTTGTAAGTAATTAGCATAACCTTAAAATGAATTCTATACAAAACAGGGAGCCAGTGCAGTTCAGCTAACACAGGGGTGATGTACTCTCTATTCTTGGTCTTAGTTAAAAGTCTAGCAACAGAGTTCCAATTTCTTTATATGTTTATTGGGGAGACCCTTAAAAAAATGCATTGCAGTAGTCTAACATGCTAGTGATAAAAGCATGGATTAGTTTTTCTGCTTTCAGTAGTATGCTAGCTTGTTTGTGTTGGATAGCCTGTTAGCAATGTAGCTCCTTAATAAATGAACATGAAGTTACACCAAATGAGTCTGTGAACTTCATGACAGATGTTTGGTTACTTCTATGTAAAATCACATAAAGCAGTTGAATGCTATATAGATTGGGCTGTTTAAATTGGTATGACCTGGTTAGTATACCGTAAAATTACATTGTCTTGTATTGCACTCTTCCTATATTTCTTATTATTGAATTAAAGTAATGGATTAACCTTGTGGCCTATTTTTGTACCACTTATTTTGCCACTCCATTACTGACATTATCAAAAAAAGCTGTTTCGTGTCGTTCGTGTCTGGGCATGTCTTTTATCATTTAACGGAGCCCGGTACTTGTTAAATATCGAGTTGAAGAATTGGCTGTTCAAAAAAAACAGTCTGCATTTGCTGCAAACTGAAATATTTATTGTACAAACTGATCCATGATCCCTGGTATGCGATAAATACTGCGTGAAGGTGTGAAGTGTATAACCTGACAGTCTGTATATAATACTGACAACAATCCTGGTTACAATAGGAGTAATAATGTGTGAACTGTAAACTGGAACCCAACCCGGGTCTTCACTCCGTGTCCACACCAGGCAGCACTGACCACTGACGTTAGCTCGTTTATTAGCCGTAAATCCCTGTTACCGTGTGCTGAGTCACAGTTCAGAAGAGTAACTAACCGACAGGACACTGACGCGTTGAAACTCTCACCTTATCATGGTGTGTTTAAATGAAGCTTCAAGACAAGCTAACACAACATAGTAGTGTTAGCATCATGCGTAACAGACTCTGTGGCGCAACGGTAGCGCGTCTGACTCCAGATCAGAAGGTTGCGTGTTCAAATCACGTCAGGGTCAAAATTCTTGGGCAATGTACATAAATATGTGCACCGTCTGGTTACGTAACCAAGTACTGCCACACATTAGGGGGCTGCCAAAGTGTTACTTAAACACTGACAGCAACTTAACGTTACTTTGGAGAAAAAAGAAACTTCAGTTGAACTAACGTTAGCCAAAACCGCAGTAACACTGACCGAAATATATGCGGTAACTAACGTCGTATATTGTAATTAATTTAGTGGGTTAACATTGTAATGTTATAAAATGCATAATGTTATAAAACATGCATGCATATTATCCACACAGACTTAGGGGAGAGAACACAGTGCTCGTGAAATGACAGGATGGAGCCACACAAAAATTCACTGCTCTTGTAGGCCTGGAGTAGTTCTGCTGCTTTCTCCTGAAAAAACAAGGCAATCCGAGACGGCAGACTTCACCCCATTCATGCAACAAGCCTCTGTCGGCCTCTGCTGTTGAAGTTGAATATTCTGGGTTTAGACCTAACCTTTCTGATATGTTTTGGGTGTGTAACAGACTCTGTGGCGCAACGGTAGCGCGTCTGACTCCAGATCAGAAGGTTGCGTGTTCAAATCACGTCAGGGTCAAAATTCTACATAAACATGTGCCTGGTGTGGATCTTGGCATACAGTGAGGTACAGATACATTCACCTATAGCAGTGGTTCCCAAACTTTTTCTGTTGGGCCCGGGAAGAAATTTCCCGGGGGCCCCGCAAACTTTTTTGCTTTAGCAATACAAATAACCTCAATATTGCTTTGTGAGCAGGCAATTTTAAAATAAAAATACGAAATGTGCAATTATAACCATGATAGTGTCATTTTTTAAACAATAAATACATTTGGATAACAAAGAATACTTAACAAATATCAATCATTTGCTGTGCAATTAATTTTTTTGTTTTAACAATACAAATGCTGTCCCCTGCCAATGTTTTGAGACAAGTGGAAGAACATGCAGTCTGGGAGCCGCGTCATCCCGGTGGCATTGGACATTTGTAATGATGTGTGAACTGACGTTAGCTCGTTTATTAGCCGTTAATCCCTGTTACCGTGTGCTGAGTCACAATTCAGAAGAGTCACTAACCGACAGGACACTGACGCGTTGAAACTCTCACTTTATCATGGTGTGTTTAAATGAAGCTTCAAGACAAGCTAAAACAAAATAGTAGTGTTAGCAACATGCGTAACAGACTCTGTGGCGCAACGGTAGCGCGTCTGACTCCAGATCAGAAGGTTGCGTGTTCAAATCACGTCAGGGTCAAAATTCTTGGCCAGTGTCCGTCACAAACTCTAACAAGCCTCTGTAACTCATATTGGCAAGTGCGGAAGCACAGAGCGACCAAAAACAATATTTCACTCCTTTTCCTTGGGGTGAAGTAACAAAGGACCCATCAATAGAGTGCTGTTTGCTTCACAAGTCAAAATACACGCAGTGTAATCAGACTGATGACTGGGGAAGAGACAGGCTGACTAAATAAAATCACTGTCCTCTTAACCAAGTACACAGGACAACACCTGGTGTCATCTGCTGGGACATAACTCATACACTATTATTATCATGTAATGATGTATATGTGTATAATGTACGTATGAGCAAGCACAGCACACACCAACAAGTCTGCCAGGGTTTGCATCGTAAGATTTGATGATGATAGTTACTGAAATGTACCAGTAACATCTTTTATCATTTAACAGAGCCCGGTACTCGTTAAATATCAAGTTTCAGTGCCCACCCCTATCAGAAACTCTGTGTTTATAACAACACCTGCTGAATAGTTATTTTAGTTTAACGTGACTGAGACAACCCCGTCAAGTTACGTAACTAAGTACTGCCACACACACATTAGGGAGAAAAAAAAAAGCTTCACTTTAACTAACGTTAGCCAAAACTGCAGTAACATTGACTGCATTAGACGCGTGTGTAGAACCTGATAATGTAATAAATCCCCGATAATGTAATAACCCCGAAGTGGAGTTGACCGTTTACTCTCAGATATCTTCACTGACATGTGTTGAAAACTGTAAATAAAGAAACAAACATATAAAAACAATCTGCGTTTAAGTAAATATCGCATTATAAACAACTGAAAATATGAATTTACATATTTGTAGTCACATTGAGTAACAATGATTAACTCCAGCAAGATGTTTTCTAACATTAAAGTAACATAGGCAAAAATGTCTTTGTACTATAAAACTATTGCCATTAATGCTTTTCAACACCTTGAACATCAAACATATACACTTACGGCATTGCCTGAACAATGTCTCACAGTGGATGGCTATGGATTGCATTCAGAGCATGTACAGCATCTTAGCCTCATCCTCAGAGCAACCAGAAAGAGGGATACGACAGGAAATTAACTTACACAGGTGATTTTGCAGGAAGTGATGTCATCAGCAACTCCACTGTCACTGCCATTTTTAACTAAAACACATATTAATTAATTATTTTAAAGCAAACATTACAGATACTTGACATAAATGCATTAGAGGCAACATACTGTTATGTCCTTTCTACAACTTGAAAGTCAGGTCTCTTCCATCCTTATCTCACGATTGACAGATCCCCCTGTAGTTAGTTAGTTAGATTATATTTTATGTTAGTTTATTTATTTTAATTTAATTTTACTGACTTTTAATTTAAATCCAAGACGGCAGATTTCACCCCATTCATGCAACAAGCCTCTGTCGGCCTCTGCTGTTGAAGTTAAATATTCTGGGTTTAGACCTAACCTTTCTGATATGTTTTAGATGTGTAACAGACTCTGTGGCGCAACGGTAGCGCGTCTGACTCCAGATCAGAAGGTTGCGTGTTCAAATCACGTCAGGGTCAGAATTCTACATCAACATGTACCTGGTGTGTGTCTATCACAAGTTCTAACAGGTGTCTGTTAGGAACCTACAGCACTGGTTCCCAAAGTTTTTCTGTTGGGGCCCCCTTTGGAGGAACAAATTTCCCGGGGGCCCCGCAACATTTTTGCTTCAGCGATACAAATAACCTCAATATTGCTTTGTGAGAAAGCAATTTTTAAAAATAAAAACATGAAATATGCAATTATAACTATAATTTTTAAACAATAAATACATTTGTATAGCAAAGAATACTTTACAAATTAAATTGGCTGTCCCCTGCCAATGTTTTGAGACAACACACAGAGAGGTCTTTGGTGGCATTTTCTGCTCTTGGGTTTTGGTCATTGTTCCGTTCGGCTGACGTTGGCTTGTTGTTAGTTGCACAGTTTTCTTTTTTCCCCTCAGAAACTTCTCTATTATCCAAACCTTGTCACCAGTGTAGGTTTTGTTGTGGTACGTCACTTAAATGACTTCAGCTTACAGCAAGACCAAAAGTTCCGCCTGCTAAACTTTAGTTAGGACTTAAAAAAAACAAAAAAAAACAGAACTCTCCACGCCCTCCAGTTTGAAAAAGGCTGACCTATAGCATTAAGCTACAAGACAGGGTATTTTATCTACTATAAACTCAATCTATGACCGCTTCGGGTTCCTGGCTCCAGTCGTCTTGCCCACTAAACGTCCAATGACAGAGCTTTGTAAGGAGCAACACGAAAAACATGCTGAAGACTGGAAAAGATGGAAAGAAGATGTTGCTCACCTTTCCAACTTCAATGTAAACAGATGTTTGAAACCTTCAGACTTCGGAGGTACAGTCACAGCCCGTCTACATCATTTCTCAGATGCCTCAGTGTATACATACGGCACTGTGTCCTATCTACTGCTAGAAGCCTCCAAGCCTTCTCAGTGGGGCTACATTGGGGCCGCAGAAAATCCTGCAGATCAAGCTAGCAGGGGCCTGAAGGCCAAGAGTTTGATAAAAGGAGGAACATGGATTAATGGACTGGACTGAAGGCAATTGGCCAAAACAACCTGTGAAAAGGAATGAAAGCCTTCAAGATGATCCGGAGATCAAAACCACAGTTACAGTCAATGCTTTCAAGGTCAAAGAGAACGTGGACCCAATGGATAAGTTGTTCAACAACCACTCGGACTAGAATAAACTAAAGAGGTCGATTGCCTGGATTTTAAAGGCAAAGGAAACTTTGAGTTCTCAAGAACAATCAGTCAAACTGAAAGGGACCCAGAAAGGCAAAAGTTAAAACTAAAACAGCACATGGAAAAATCCAAGATGACAACAGAACGGAAATCACTTACCTTGGATGATCTGGACGCTGCAGAGACGGAGATAATTCAGTTCAGCTAAAGACAACAGTTCAGAGAAGAAATCGAAGCGCTGCAAAAAGGCAAACAAATCCGTGGCAACAGTCGGCTGTTCAAATTAGATGCGATTCTCCAAGATGGTACATAGCAACGATCAAACATTACAAAGAAGATGCCACAAAAAAACAATTTTTAAATAGAACTTTTATATACATTCCTTAATCTCATAGCTCCCACACATTCCCATTTTCTATCAAAACAAACAAGCCACGATACAAAGCATTACACTAAACAGACAAATAGGTTCACATTTTCAGTTAATTTTGGGGTCCCTTGTTTAATTCACTCATGTCCCAGATCAGCTCTGATCCCATGTTATTGTTGAAAAACAAATCTTAAAGGGACAGTTCAGATTTATTGATGCATTAGGTATTGGACACTTTGTTATCACATTGTTCCCACCTTTCCTAGTGGCATGCTTGGCGAAGTCAGGGTTAAATGAAGTAATATTTCAAATATAAAGACATACATGATCAAGGATTTTTAAGTATTGCTTATTTGGAATAGTTGCATTATTTGTCCATCCACCCATCTTTATTCATTAAACCCGGAGGAGACACACACACACACAGGGAGAACATGCAAACTGCATTATTTGTATCATGCAAAATGTGAACTGTTAAACTTCACTGTGTAACTTACAAAATCGTCATAGTTTTAAAGTTAGTTATCATTTCCAGTCTCATCCAGTGAATAAGGTGCACATGCACACAATTCTAAAGTCAGTAAAGTACAATATATAACACAATACTTTGAAAAATAACAGGCCTGTGTGGTTGGCTGTACAGAAGCAGTAATATGACAGTGGCACAGAATCCATGTTGGCATTCACTCAGATTTGAAGGGATAGTGCATAATTGAATTAGTTTCCTCGCTTAAAACAACAAGTGAAACAACAAATCTTTCATTACATGGCTTAGACACGTTGTTTTTGGCACATTACTTGTACAGCGACACGTCTACTTGGCGCTGAGATCCACCACCAGGTGCTGGTAGGCCAGGGTGTTGCCTTTGAAGGTAGCAGCCAGCAGAATGTCCTTGTTGTCGACGGTCACCAAGCTGAACGACCTCGGGGCCCTCATGTTGAGCTCCTGGAAGGGCTGGAAACGCTGCGTGAGGTCATCCCACAGATAAACCCTGGAGAAGGAGAAATCACTTCCAAGAATGAGGTACTGGTGGAGGCCCACGGTGAAAGGATACACGGCCATGGAGCCACGAGACGGCAGAGTCTGGATCTCTGTGAAACGCTGACCTTCCCAGCGGAGGATCTTCGAGTCGCCAATGAAGCGCGTGACGCAAAGGTAAAGCACTCTCCTCACCACAAAGTGCTTAACCATCTGAACGTCCGGCAGCTCAGTGATTTGGGTGAAGAAAGCAAACTGCTTCTGGCTTCGGCTCCACTGGTATACAACCGGTGGTTGGGAAGCACTGGACAGGATGAGGTGAGGCTTTCCCGCCACATCGAGAAACTCCACATGAGTGTCCCGATGCCAGGGATGGAGGGATTGGTGGGAGTAGAAGCCATTGCTGTTCCAGCGGTAAATACTGGTGGAGCCCGCCTTGGAGCTGTCTGCGACCACAAAGTACCACTCTTCGTCTATCTGGAAGGTCTCCACGAAGTTCGGCTTCCTCACGCGAGTGGTGTCTATGTCCTGGATCTTCACAAAGCGCAGTGGGCCTTCTTCCCACCTGAGATAACACAGTATTCATGCAGTGTATTAGTTCTTTTTGGAGAATCTGCTTTATTGAGTATAGACTCTGAACTTGGCACGCTAGTCAATAATTAGTACATGACATAATGGACCATTTACGTAACATTAAGGCAGTTTTATTAGCCAGAATTAAATATACCATCCACAAGTAAGTGTATAATAAAAATCATGTGATTTTTGTAGCACTAGAATAAACCTTTTATGTGTACTTTAGATCAGTGGTTCTCAAACTTATAAATAAAACATTGAGCTCTTGAAACAACACCATTATCACCAACGTTAAATCACAGTAGTGTAAACAGACCAAGGTTTTCACAGGCACAGAAACAGCTTATCACCCTCCTCTTCCTCACATATACTGTACTTAGCACACTGGTATAGTGGAATTAGGTTAAGATGGAGCGAGAGATAAAGAAACTCTAATTATTATTATTTCATTTATTTTCCTCCTGTCAGAATTCCTCAGCTCCACTCCGATCACATACCCTGGTTTATATACAGTAGAACAGTATTTCTGATTTTCCTCCAAGTATCACCACTGGTGGTACACGTGCCACAGTTTGAGAACCATGGCTTTAGACAATGGACCTGATTAATGGTCCATACAGCAGCCTGAAGAGATAAACCAGCTATTGAAGAAGAATATAGTTTCTTGGGAAAGGGAGGGGTGATTTGTTAATAATAAATAATAATAATTAATAATTTAATAATTTGTTAAAAAAGAGGTAACTATTTCTTACACACCAGACCTTTAATAATATATATATGTATATACTGTATATATAAAACATTCATACTTTTACACTTTGGCATTTATTTTACTTATTTGTTTTTATTGTCCCTTTGTAATATTTAATGCCTATAAACGAAATTTCAGGCAATTTTCCACGTTAACAGATGAGCTTTAAAGATTAAAGATCAAGTCTCACTTGTAGATATGGGATCCACCAAAAAGTTGTGCCACGACCATGTAAAGTGTGTTGTTAATCACCACAGGTTTGCAGTACACAGCCGAGCGAGCTGCAACACAAACACCCACGAATGCAAATCACGATCCGTGTTCTCGTGAAAACGTTTCAGTTCAGATTGTCATACAGTAGCAACTTACAGGTGATGTTGTGAAACTTCCTAAAGACCAACTCCACGTGATCCCAAACATACACGGCACAGAAGCCTGTGTCAGGCTGAGCAAAGGCCACATACTGATCTCCACCGAACTCATAGGACTCCGCAGACACGGAGTGGAAAGGGAAGGTTTCATAAACTGCAAAATCTGCAGGAAGAAAGAACAGTGCGGAACTCACATCATTCCCTGTGGAGAGAGCTCTTTGCCTTCTGCTGTGCGAGACATAAGATATTTATTTCTATGTTCTTTTATGTGTTGTACATGCAGCATTACCCAGACGGCGGCTAGAAACTTGGAGCTGCGTGGTGCAGGAACAGCAGCAGCTTTAATTGACAAATGCAGGCTTATTTTTAGCAGTAGAATCTAAAACTTTTCATGGGTGCTTCTTGGCACGTTGTAGCCATAGTCCAACTGTATAACATGTGACATACAGTGTGTCACTCTCAGTACAGCCACAGACAGAAAAACAAAAATACTGCTATACTGAGAAACACAGAAAGGCTCATATGGGCTTCATCAGCATTGTGTGAGCTCAGTTTCAATGTAACTGAAATTATTAAAATGTTCAGAACAGAAAGTATAAAAGCAAAACCTGCGCTGATGCAGCTGAAGTCTCGTGGCACGAGATCCTGGATTCTGCGTCCCTGGAACTCGAAGGGGCTGGCACAGTAGATGGCAGGAACAGACGTGTTGGTCTTCTCCATCCAGTCGACCAACCATTTGATTTTACAGTCACAGCGAAAAGAGTTCCCACGCAGGTCTCTGCGTAACACACGGAAAAACACAAGTTTATGCCCTAAAATCACTTAATTTCAATCATGAGGCTAATAATTGACAGATTATACCTCACCCAGTCCTTTGTACTTGTTGGAATACACTTAGAGAGCCAGTACAACTCATAAAATGTACATTCCCACTTGCCAAAAAGTGATTGCAACTCTGACCTTGTGACCTTAAGGGTTCTCTTGCCTCATAATCACTTGGTTTCATTCATGAGGCTACAATCTGGCAGATTATACCTCACCCAGTAATTTTTACTTTTTGGCATACACTTAAAGGACCACTACAAGCCATAACGTGATTTGTTGCACTTGTACTTGTTGGAATACACTTAAAGAACCAGTACAACTCATAAAATATGCATTCCCACTTGCCAAAAAGTGATTGCAGCTCCCATCTTGACGTAAACCTTTTATTTTGCCACAAAATCACATTGTTTCGTACATGAGGCTAATATCTGGCAGATTATACCTCACCCATTCCTTTTACGTGTTTGTGTACTGTATAGTAAACGTACTGTAAAGTCACATAATCTACACTTACACAGTAAACACACAACACAAAGGGTAAAAAAAACCCACACACATAAATCAATCTGCACAATCTGATTCAGAAACAAACCACACACTCGAGCCAGAAGAGTGTGGTTGTCCACTAAACCCTTGTGAGACTCCAGTAAACCAGTGTTTTACAGAGACAGGTTGCAGGGTCAAAGCTCTGGGAGACGTCGAGCCGTTGTTTTAAACTTCAGTGTCGGCACACTTACAAATCTGTGAGGATGTCGAGGTGTTTGAACAGATCTCTGGGCAGTTGTTGCAGGTTGTTGTTTGAAAGGGATCTGTGTGTTGGGGGGGAAGAAGACAATGTTTTCATCGTCTATAATTGGCAAAGAAACCGTCTTTATCATCTTAGCCTGAGGAAATACTCACAGATGAGTCAGTGATTTGAGTCCTCTGAAGGTGAACTTTGACAGAGACTGAATGTCATTATTCTCAATGAACCTGGGGAGAGAAGAAAGTGATCACATGACACACAGTGATGGTAACAGATAAATAGATAGATAGATAGATAGAGAGAGAGATAGCGTTTTGTTTATGTTTGTTTATTTAATTATGTTAGCTTGCTATCTAAAATGATATCATGCTAGCAGATAGATAGATAGCTTTTTGTTTGTTTATTTAATTATGTTAGCTTGCTAGCTGATTTAATTGTGTTTTGTTTATGTTTGTTTATTTAATTATGTTAGCTTGCTAGCTGATAGATAGTGTTTTGTTTATGTTTGTTTATTTAATTATGTTAGCTCTCCAGCTGATAGTGTTTTGTTTGTGTTTGTTTATTTAATTATGTTAGCTTGCTAGCTGATAGATAGATATTGTTTTGTTTATGTTTGTTTATTTAATTATGTTAGCTTGCTAGCTGATAGTGTTTTGTTTGTGTTTGTTTATTTAATTATGTTAGCTTGCTAGCTGATAGTGTTTTGTTTGTGTTTGTTTATTTAATTATGTTAGCTTGCTAGCTGATAGTGTTTTGTTTGTCTTTGTTTATTTAATTATGTTAGCTTGCTAGCTAAAATGATAGCATGCTAGCAGATAGATAGATAGATAGATAGAGATAAGAGATAAGAGATAATTTCTAATGGTAAAGGTGAATCTCTTGGCTTTAAGGGATGTGATAAAATGATCATAATCGTAGCTGTGGATGTGCATAATGTTTCCATCCATCTGCTGTTACGAAAATATGACTTTATTAGCATTCACAGCGAGTAGCAACCATAATGGCAGTGATGCAGTGAGGCCTGATGCTGCAGCCACACACAGTGAGAGAAAGAGAGAGAGAAGAACCCTCTCTAAGCTAACTACTTTGTAAAGCTCATCAATTACAGAATATGCAGCTTCATCACTCTGCAGATGCAGCAGGGGAAGATTTACTGTTTCTTTCACTGAAGGCCCTGAAATCTTAGGTTTTTATTCACTATCCACAAATGAGCCGACCTACACTTACTGTCATTTTCAGCAGTTGTGTATATATATCACTCGATCTCACTCACTGAGGTGCAGCATCAAATGATGCAGCAGCAAGCACATGAAGAGGAGTTTTGTTTTTGTCTTTGTCATGAAGTCGTACGGAAGATTCCTTTACAGATAGTCCTATTTTTCATTCAGTATCCGACACTGAGACACTCACAGGTACTGAAGGTGAGACAGACCAGCGAAGGCATCATCCGATATGGTGGTGAATGTGTTGGAGTTCAATAGCCTGTAAAAGAAAAGGAGAAAATAATGATCAGGACAAGGAAATATCCGAGCATCTGGTTTTAAGTTCAAGTATCTAAAAAATCTATTTCTACAGGTGATCTATAGAACTCAAAATAACCTGCAATTTTAAGTCTAAACAACATAAAACTTGTATGGAATTTAGGGGGAAACCACAAGCGTTAAGTTCCGAACAATAAGAGGAGTGCATTCCAAATGTACACAAACACACACACACGCGCACATGAAAACACTCTCGTGATCGCATCTGAGGAGATAAACAAGCCTTTGTCTGTGCAGAGCACAAACTGAAGGGAGTCAGTCATTGGCAACGACACTGATACAGAGCCACTTTACACTTATTACTGCTATGTCACCACTGCTTTCAATAACCATTCATTTCAAGCAGCTCAAGTCCTTTCATTGTCACAGCCGGAGACAGAGAGTGTGTGTGTGTGTGACTGTATTTTCCTGTGAAGGTAACTTAACTTGTTGTGCGAGAGTTTTTTTAATGAGTGAATGAGAGCTCTGTTGTGTGGATTTCAGCAGCACTCACAGGAACTGCAGCAGGTGCAGGTGCGAGAACGCTCCCTCCGGGATCGTGGTGAAGGCCGCGTTCACCATGGTCCTGTTCAAACAAGCAACATCAGTTACCTTGTAGATAAGACGACGTTCATTGACAGTTAACGGTGTCCGTTTAATCCCTTCTTGACTCAGGAAAACGTCACATTAATGCACTTTAAATATCAGGGAGGGCTGAGTCTTTTTAAAAAAAAAAACTAGGTCGCACAACTTCCTTCTTCACTTCTTTACTTCTCTTCATTTGTAGAATGAGGCCACCTCCACCAGCCCGTGCTTATCGAGCCCCTTGTGTTTGAGTCCCTGGATACCCCCCCCCCGCCTCCAATGCTTAGCTTTCCATTTCATTGTCCATTTATCAAAAATGTTTCTGTACTTTCTTCAGCTCTCCTGCAGACCTACCCACATAACCTGTAGTTCAGCATGATTCTGGCTGCTCTGCATCAGTGTGAAAACACTGCACCATACCTACGTTGGGTACAGCCAATGTTGAGGGTGACACAGTAAAAGACACACAAGGCATTTCTCTACTTACAAAGAGATGATTCCAGGAGGGAAGCTCTTGGGAATGGCCTTGGTGTCCACACAGAAGGCACTGTCTTTGGTGCAGGAGCAGGTGGCAGGGCAGCGGGGAGTCTTCGGGGCTCTCCTGGCGTTCAGCTCCCTCGGCAGGCACAGACACAGGCACAGGAGGGACAAGCAGATCAGCCTCCATCGCTCAGGTCCGAGCTCCAACATCCTGAGGCAGGAAGGGAAAGGGAAGCCGTGAAGTTTCTGCTTCTGGATGGTGCTTTGTTTGGAGGTGGTGACCAGGACGCTTCAGCACTTGTGATAATGCTGAGCACAGATTTAAGAGAGAGGAAGAGAGGGATGGAGTGAAAGCAGTCCTGTGGATCCTCCTCAGTGGGCGTGGGAGCTCTGCTGCTGCTGCTGCTGCAGCTTCTCTCTGTTAGTGCGAGGAGCTGCTGCCAGAGTGCAACACTGCAGGAATGACGAGCACAGCCGTTTCTCCCGCACCAGGACTTGTAAGCGGCGCCGCTGACAATGAATTATTTACTGTTGCACACGCGGAAAGCCTTAAAACAACTGCAGCGGGGACTGAGGAGATGAGGAGGAGGAGGAGGGGGAGGAGCACGAGGAGGAGGTGGTGGTCATATCAGTGCAGGTGGAAGATTAAAGTGCCAGGATTCTGCATGTTCTGCGCTTATCAAGTGTCAAGCTGCTCCAATCAAGGAAGAGCAGACACACACACACAAACTTGTTTTTATATTTTAGTGAGCACACACCATAGGCATAATGCATTCCCTAGCCCCTTACCCTAACCATAGCAATCACAACTAAGTGCCTAACCGTAACCTTTAACCTTACCCTGACCTAAACCCAATTATAACCCTAATCCTAAAACCAGGTCTTAACCCTGAAAAAAAGCCCTTTAAAGTTGTGGGGCCCAGACAAAATGTCCTCAGAGAGATAGGTTTGTATGTTTTTTAGACCTCACAATGATATAAATACACACACACACAGAATAAACACACTTTCATTTACTTAAAAGGACCAGTGTGGAAGTATTAGTGCCATCTGGTGGTGAAACTGCAAATTGTAAAATAAATAAATATTTGTAAACTTCAAAAAATTCAAGGCCTTTTCTTAGCGTCTTTTTCTGAGGCTCTGAAAACCAAACTATTCTCATTTTAAAGCAAACATACACTTACACAAGCTTACGCAAGGATAGTACATTTCATGTATCAAGCCAGAATCAGCCACAAACAACCTATTGTTATCCTTCAGATTATTATTACATCCGTGGCTTTAAGGTCATTTTTGGAGGGGTTTAACGTGCATAAAAACCCCTGAAACTTGGCACGAAGGTAACTTCTGGCAGAAATGTGATATTGACATAGTTCAAGAAACCCGTGCGTGAAACGTGGATGGAGCACGCCAACATCAAGTTGCGCCGAATTTCACAAAACTTGGTGGGAAGATTTTATAGCCCAAGACGAACAAAAAAGTCCATAGAGACCACGGCCTCAACTCAACAGGAAGTCGGCCATTTTGAATTTGGCGTCCGTCTTTGCACGCTTCGTCTGAGCGTGTTTATCATACCGACATAAAAAAATGCGACAATTTGTACAGGACACGTCAAAGGCAAAATGTAATCAATAATTACGGATTCAAAAGGGCGTGGCAGCCATCGGTAGTTTGGCGAATTTTGACCGTTCGCCGCGAAACAGGAAGTGCCCCTATAACTGCGCCATACATTGACCGATCGCCTCGAAACTTCATACGTGACACGAGAGAGCGGCCCTGAACGTGTTGACGCACACAAACTTCACCCAACGGGATGTCGGCCATTTTGAATTGAGGTCAGGGAACTGCTACATGCCCCGACTTGCGTGGTGACGCGAGGGCCCTGCAATGACAGCGCGCAGTCCTAGTTTTATATGAAACTGACCGAGAACAGAGATCTAAGAAGAACAAAATACTATCAGGAACCAGTTAATCTTTTATACTTTATTTAAAAAATAATAATAACTCAGTGGTCTTTTATTTATATATACAGTATATATCAATTGACAAAAAAAATGCCTCCGGTCTTTAGAACCACGGATGAGGACGTGGTCTGTGCTTGACCCCAGTCGTTGCTGGTTATTCATTAAAATTGTGTGTATGTGAGGTACTGAGACACGTGTGTGGTCCTTTAACAGAAGCACACAAACATGTAAACATGAGATAATAATAATAATGATAATAACAATACAGCTCCTTTCTGACACTCGGGGTCGCTTAAAGACGATACATCGCACAGAGGTTAAGATAAAATGAAACGTATTAAAAAAATTTAAAAAGATGAAGTAGGTTGTCGATGTCTTATGGAAATTAAGTAAGATTATATTCCAGCAGCATGCTGCTGTTCATGTTTGCTGACACGTTATTCTGCAAACTTAAATACCTGAAGGCGTCTCATTTTACCAGGCGTTACTGAACAGCAGAGGGCGCTGTCGCCTGTGAGATAAAGTCAGTTGAGTTCACGCCACAGTTGAGTGCAGTGAGCGAGTGAGAGGCTGAGTGTCAGTGCCAGGCATCACCAGCCTGTCCTGCACAACCACTCTGTTGTTTCAGACAGAGACAGGGACACTGTAACTGGTGTGTGTCCACGTCACGGACACACAGACAGAGGTGTTACATGTGATGCAAAGCATTCTGGGAGGTTTAACTTAGATGATTGTCCAACTTCACATTTCTGAAGCCTCCCGAGTGTTTAGACAGAAAATGATGGGCGGTGCCTCCTTGAGCCTTATCCAGTTAAGGAATGTCATTTCCTGTATGGCAGCTATTTTTATGCTTTATCTTCTTTTATGCTTTGCTGCAGCGTGCCTGCGTACGCCTCGGCTTCCTCTCTTTTGACTGCATTTGGGAGGTTTTTTTCCCCGTGTAAGCCGTTCTCAGTGAGGAGCAGTTAATGCCCGAGCTTTATTCCTTGCAGAGCTCCACCCAACGCAAACCTCCGGTGGGAACCGGCGTAATTGGCATGGCGCAGAGATTGGAGAGCAGCAGCTGGAGGCCCGAACAGGCCCTGTGCTGGGCAGAGGAATCTGAAAACACTGCTCGAAAATTAATCCACTCCAAGTGTGCTCACTAAATCACATGGAAAATGTGCCGTGTGAAATGAATCAGTTAGACTTTGTGTGCAGAAACCACCGCTTTTACAGGAGCTACTGCAAAGTGATAAAAGTCACAGGTCAATAAACCTGCTGCGGAAGAAGCAGCTGTTGAAAATGCATCATTCACCTTTGACTTGAGGAAGAGAGGAGACAATGGAGAAGGAGAGGAGACAAGGGAGGAGGAGAGGAGACACAAATTATTGGCTGACATACATGTGACTACAGCACTGTTTGAAATACAGCGGAGGAAATCAGGCAAGACAGGTGGAAATGGAAGTTTTTGTTAGTTGACCTCATCTGGCTTTAATTTCGACCCCCTCTCTTATTGAGTTTGACAACAAAGGGTTACATTCTCTTGACCAAATTTACTCAATTAAGAACATTTGTGATGTAATTCAGTCAAAAAAAGAGAGATTTTACATCATAGGGATCCACTGCTGCCTTCATAAAGTCAACTATGCTGCGTTTGGCTGTAACTAAATAAAACAAACTGACATCAACGTCCAGATTAAAACAGTGAAACTTGTTCTCACCTAGTTTATCAGGGCATTTAACTGTTCCCAATAAACTGAGTATGCATTAGAACCGTATACAAAAAAACTATAATCCTGTCTATGTCGTCTGTATGTCATTGGGTCACTAAATGTGTCAGCGGCCTTTCCAGCAGCAAGGACGCGTGGAGAAGTGCCTGTGCTTAATACATCTCTCACTCAGGTACTGTATAGCATTAACAGCTGCCTTGTTTCATATCAGCGTCTCGAGTAATAAAGGAGAGTTCAGCCAAGTCACCACTCACTCTGAGAGCTCGGCATTACACGGAGCAACTTGGCTGCGCATCACAAAGTGTTCCTGTTTCCCGTGCCAGACTCTGTCTCATCATGTCCTCTGCTGTCTGGCAGGTAAATGTGTTCTAAAATCAGAGCTTTTTACCGTCTGCCTCAGCGCTGTTTGAACAGCTTTAAGTCTACGTCACCAGCGTGTTGAACGCTGGCTTCATCCGCCTCACTTTCAAACCCACATCCTACTCTGACTGTGGGCCAAGGAGCCTGGAAATACAGAGGCCGCACTGTGTTTTGGGTCGCGCTGCAATGACCCAAAACACATGCAGGAGGAGAAACAAGCTGCATATTCACAAACGCTGCAGATTCCCAAAACACCGGCAAGTCCCAAAACACCGGCAAGTCCCAAAACGCCAGCAAGTCCCAAAACACCGCAAGTCACAAAGCCAGAAAGTCCCAAAACGCCAGCAAGTCCCAAAACACCCGCAAGTCACAAACGCCAGCTTATCACAAAACACCAGCAAGTCACAAAACGCCAGCAAGTCACAAAGCACCAGCAAGTCCCAAAAAAAAAACAAAGTCCCAAAACACCAGCAAGTCACAAAACCACAAGTCACAAAACGCTAGCCAGCAAGTAAACACCAGCAAGTCACAAAACACCGGCAAGTCCCAAAACACCAGCAAGTCACAAAACGCCAGCTAGTCACAAAACGCCAGCTAGTCACAAAACTATCTGTAATCTAAAAATACAAAATCTAAAAATACAAAATTCAAAAACCCAAAGAAATAAAAATGTCCACGAAATGGTTATGTGTGATAAATAGGATCATTTGTCATGGGGACTTGCTGGCGTTTTGGGACTTGCTGGCGCTTCAGGACTTGCCGGTGTTTTGGGACTTGCTGGCTTTGGGGAATTGCCGGCTTTTGTGACTTTTTGTGACTTGCTGGTT